>NW_006408582.1:7791505-7846693 GCF_000296735.1 Chrysochloris asiatica | reverse complement strand
CCCGTGCCTGGGACTTAACCAAGATTAGGCAGGTATTCTAAGAGAGGTGAGGGATGTGCCTAATGAGAAATGTATTTTGCTCTTCTGTCTTTTCCATTTCCCTTTTGTTTGATAGTCATAGAAAACTGTGTTTGTTTTGAGAGCTCTGAATCTCTGTACCAAGTGGAGCCTTATTCATTATTTTTTCCCTAACATGCTAATTTGCTTGTCTAGGAAAGGGGTTTAGATGACACTTTGAAAACAACTTGCAGAGCACCGCCCAGACAGGCCCACACAGCTTCTCACTGACTCTTGCTTCCTCTCTCTCTCTCTCTCTTTCTGTCTCTCCCTCCCTCATTACTTTCTTCTTATTGTTTTCTGAATAGGGAATCATGAGAAGAATTCAAAAATTGTGTGGAAAGATGGAATTTTTTCAAATTATTTGAAGCTCCCTCATGTATGTCCTGATTGGTCTGAGACAGTAATTCCACTTTACATGCATTGTCCAGAAATAGGAGTCCTGCGTGGTGCAAATGGTTAAGGGTTCAGCAGCTAACTGAAAGGTTAGAGTTTCAGTTCCACTCAGGGGTGCCTAAGAAAAAGGCCGGGAGATCTACTTCCAAAAAATCAGTTATTAAATACCTGATTCATGAGGTCATCATGAATTGGAATTAACAGCAACTGGTGGCAATCACTGGGTTTAACCTCTTGTTGTTGTTGTTAAGTGCTGTCAAGTTGATTCTGATTCATAGCAACATTGTATAGTGTTTTTAAGAAGTGATTGATGGGTTTGCAGTTAGCAATCCAGTGATTATCCCACAGTACCATATTAACATTCCTTCAATATGATGGTAGAACACTTGTAGGGGGTTGAAGGGTACCTATTACCATCTCCACTTCTACTGTTGTTGTTATTCTAGAAATAGCCATCAGTAGCTTCCTTTGCCAATGAGCTCTGGTAGTGTAGTGGTTACGAGTCGGGCTGCTAACCTCAAGGTCAGCAGTTCGAAACTACCAGCAGTTCCGCTGGAGAAAGATGAGGCGTTCTGCTCCCGTAAAGATTTACAGCCTTGGAAACCCTGTGAAGGGTCGCTATGAGTCAGAACCGACTCCACGGTACTTAACAACAACAACAACAAGCTTCCTTTGCCAATCTCCAGATGATCATGGGTTGGAGAATACATGGTCTCCTATTTCTCTATGCCTTGTTCTCCTCTCTCTCTGACTGACTCTGACAGACCTAGACTCTGCCTGTATCCATCTGCATTCATCATCCAACCACCTGCTTCTGTAATATGGTTTAGAAGATGATGGTGAGAGCCCACATCCAATGCCATCTCCCTTTGCCAGTCTTTGACATGCTGAAAAGCCACATCCAAGAATCAGCCTTGTTTTCTCCTGAAGCAAAAACATTCCCTACGTTCTCATTCCCAGCCCTAGTCTTAATCCCCACAGACCCAAAATCCACATTTACATCCTAGAGGCACAGAGACTGGCGCCATCATATACCTTCCCAGTGGGACCAGTTGCATCTCTCCAGTCCGATAGAAGGACCTCCAGGCTATGGGGAAATGGTGGGTGCTGCTTACATGGGCCAGTTGGAAGGCATAGTTGGGTTCATAAACAAAACCTATTCCACACACAGTTGTACTCCTTCACCCTGATTCCATGAATTCAGTGGTCACATTTTCCAGAATGCCAAGAGAGGCAGATTTAGATGTAGTGATTTATTGTCCCCCGACCTGTATCTGTTAAGCATTGGTCCCAGTTAGTTTAGAGTTTCATCTTATCAATTAACCAGACACAGCACCCGCTCTGGTTCAAGGAGCAGGCTCATGGTCCATTGGCTCAGCATCTTTGTTCCCAGACCAATCACTGCTGTCCTCAGTCACATGTTCCTGAAGCAGACCTCAAGGTTGGGACACCAGAAGAAGGGAAGGGATCTTTATCTGGGAAGTTATTATTTCTAAAAGAAAGTTACCCTAAGGAGAACAAATGTAATCACAAGAAGCCAGACCCCCCCCACCCCAATAAATAAGATCAGAACCTGAAAACCTGTGAGGAAAGGACTCAGCCAGGAAACCACAAGCCACTACAAGACAGACACAAAGATATAAAAAGATGTACCTTTGAAAGGATATAAAAAGATGTACATCCTCCATTCTGCCCCCACCCCCATTTCCTGCATGTACTCCCCAACCCTCCCCTACTCACACACACTTGCAGAGGCCAGTACCAGCATAATGCAAACAGACTGAGTTAAGGATCAGCACTGGACTTCAAAACACAAGGTTGGCAGTTCAAACCCACCAGCTGCTCCTTGGAAACCCTATACAGAGTCACTATGAGTCAGAACCAACTTGGCAGCATTTAACATTATTTATGGATGTGCTTAGATTCATTACATTGAAAAATTAGGAGTCAGATATCTGTGCTAATTATGTTTTTGATTTGTTGGTTGTGGTGGTGTCCTTTTAAAAGACTTTTAATACATTAAAATGAATGCTTTCCAAGTGATACCTGTTCTCACAAATGAGCTTCTAAGTTCTAAAAGGCAAAATATCTGTTTAACTTAACTTTCATTGAGACCTGAGTGAATTTTGGCCCTTATTTTGTTCTCTGACCTTGTGACATTTACAGTCAAGTTAACATCTGAATTTTCAAGTTTTATATTTCATAATGAGCTTATTAACTTCTTAAAAGCTGAGCCTACAAGTAGGTATGAGCATGTGTGTATGAGGTCTCCACTTCAGAGCAAGATATCCTTTGCAACTGAGCAAACACTTAGGCGTAAGCCATGGACATTGATCTCAAATTGGCAGAAAGTGATGTCTGCTCATATCACTTAACTAGGAAATGTTCTATTCCTAATCTGTAAAGCCAAGCCTATGAAAAATCTACATGTAAGCATTATTCTACTATTTTTGAAGTCTTGTTAAAATTATAAAAATGAATACATGAAAGACATTACAAAAAGGAAAGTACAGATCAGTATTTCTCATGACCATAGATGAAAAACACCTCAATAAATCTTAGCAAATCAAATCCAAATAGGTATAAGTGAATAAACTTGATGATGATAATAATAACAGCATTTTATTTAACACAATTCTCAAGTTGCCAAAATGAAGGATTCTCTGGTTGCGTAGTGGTTACGGGTCAAACTACTAACCTCAAAGACAGCTGTTCTGCCGAAGAAAGATGAGGCTTTCTCCTCCCATAAATATTTACAGCCTCGGAAATCATATACAGGGTCTCTATGAGTCAGAACCAATTCCACGGCACACAACCACCATCAACAGGGGCAAAATATTGAATAATGCAGCAGACATCAAAAGAAGATGTAAGATGAAATTTTTGGGACACATTTATACTAAAAAGTTATTTGCCCTTTGAGATACAAATTCAACTAGGCATTGTTATGGTTGTTGTTGTTGTTGTTGTTGTTGTTAGGTGCCATCGAGTCAGTGCCGACTCATAGCAAACTAGGCATACTATACTGTAATTTACTAACTCTGTAATTGTTACCAAAATTATATTAGATAGAATAGAAATAGGAAAGAAAAATGTTTAACAAATTAACAATGAAAAGATGAATGGATATATGAAGAGGCGTCAAAAATTTTGTGGAAAATGCAATTTAAAGATAAAAGAATTTTTCCACAAACATTTTGAAGTTCCCTTGTATATGGGCAATTAATATATTATTTAAAAAGTAAAATTGCCTTATTATCATTATTTAATTGATATAAATCCAAATGATTCAAAGCTTGAGTGAATTATTGTTTATAAATCAAGTTGTTCCAAACATGTCACAAAAAAGAAGAAGAACAAGAAGATAGAAGGAACACAGAGTCATTATACCAAAATAAATGGTCAATCTTCAACCATTTCAGGAGGCAACATATGATCAAGAACTGATGATATGGAGGGAAGATGTCCAAGTGGCTAAAAGTAAGGCTTCAGGAATTGATGAAATACTAATTGAGATGTTTCAACAAACAGATGCAATGCTGGAAACACTCAGCCATCTGTCAAGAAATTAGGAAGAGAGCTAGCTACCTGGTCAACTGATGGGAAGACATTAATATTTGTACTGATTCCAAAGAAAGGTGATCCAGCAGAATGTGGAAAATATCAAACAATATCATAAATATCACATGCATGTGAAATTTTGCCAAAGATAATTCAAAAATTATTGCAGAAGTACATAGACAGTAAGCTGCCAAAAATTCCAGCCAGATTCAGAAGAGGACATGGCACAAGGATGTCATTGCTGATGCCAGACTATTTAGCCAAGATCAACGGAAAGCAAAAATTACCAGAAAGATGTTTACCTGTATTTTATTGACCATGTAAGGACACTCAACTGTGTGGATCGTAACAAATTTTGGATAACATTGAGAAAAATGTGAAGTCCAGAACACTTAATTGTGCTCATTTGGAACCTGTACATAGACCAAGAGGCAGTTGTTTGAACAGAGCAAGGGGATACTGTGTGGTTTAAAATAAGCGCTGATGTTCATCAGTATTATACCTTTCACTATACTTATTCAATCTGTATGCTAAGCAAATAATTCAAAAAGCTGGACTATCTGAAGAAGAATGTAGCATCAGGATTGGAAGAAGACTCATTAACAACCAGCAATATGCAGATGACACAACCTTGCTTGCTGAAAGTGAAAGGACTTGAAGCATTTACTGATGAAGATCAAAGACTACATACAATCTCTAGTATGAATTGTACCTCATCATAAAGAAAACAAATACCTTCACAACTGGACCAATAATAAGCAACATCATCATAAATGGAGAAACCATTGAAGTTGTCAAGGATTTCATTTTATTTAGATTCACAATCAGTGGCCATGGAAGCAGCAGTCAAGAAGTTAAACGATGTGTTGCACTGGGTAAATCGGCTGCAAAAGACTTCTAAAAATGAAGATGTCTCTTTGAGAGCTAAGAGGCATCATGGTATTTTCAGTCATCTCACACGCATGTGAAAGCTGGAAAATGAGTAAGGAAGATCTAAGAAAGAATTGACGCATTTGAATTATGGTGTGGGCGAATAATATTAAAGATACCATTGGGCTGTCAAAAGAATGAACGTGTCTGTCTTGGGACAAGTACAGCCAGAATGCTCCTTAGAAGTGAGTGAGGATGGTTACACTCGTTTCACATACTTAGGACATGTTGTTAAGAGGAATCAGTCCATGGAGAAGGCCATGAAACTTGGTAGAGTAAAGGGTCGACAAAAAAGAGGAAGACCCTCAATTAGATAAATTGACACAGTGGACTCCTGACTTGAGACCATGTCTTATACATATATATAAATTGAAAACACAGGAACATGTGATGTAGTTCATTCCAGATTTGTTTGTGTTTGCTTTTCCCACTATTATACTTTAAGGAGCTCTGGTAGCATAGTGGTTACGAGTCAGGCTGCTAACTGCAAGGTCAGCAGTTCAAACCTACCAGCTGTTCCGCAGGAGAAAGAGGAGGCTTTCTGCTCTCATAAAGATGTACAGCCTCGGAAACCCTATACAGGGTTGCTATGAGTCAGAACTGACTCCATGGCAACATAACCACCACCACCACCACTGTCATATTTTATAAGTAATTTTATATCCTCTATCTCTGGAACTATGGAGCAAGCACTGGACCACAGGTCGGTTTGAATGCAGATCGGTTTGAACTCAAGTTTTGTCATTCAAACTCACCAGCTGCTCCTTGGAAACTCTGTACAGAACAACTCTATGGCACTTAAGTAGATCTTCCATTTAAGGAACCCTGGTAGCACAATGGGTTAAGCACTGGAATGGCTGCTTACCAAAAGGGTGGCAGTTTGAATCCATCAGTTGCCCCAAGGGAGAAAGATGAGGCAGTTTGCTTCCTTAGAGACTTGTTGTTGTTGTTGTGTGCCATGGAGTCAGTTGGAAACTCTATGGAACAATGATCTCTGTCCCATGGGTGGTTATGAGTTAGAATCAACTCGAAGGCAGTAGGCTTTTTGTTTTGGTTTGTTATTGTTGTTGTTAAGTGCCAATGAGTCGGTTCTGACCCATAGCGACCCTGAACAGAGTTTCTGAGGCTATAAATCTTTATGGGAGCAGAAAGCCTCATCTTTCTCTTGTGGAGCTGCTGGTAGTTTCAAACTGCTGACCTTGTGGTTCACAGCCTGATTGGTTTATCTCCCATTTATTATAATAGAAGCTTTTCCAAAAATTATTACAAACTCTTTGTGAATACAATTTTAAAAACTAGCATATAATCCCGTGTATGGACCTACCATCATTTACATGACCGCTTCTATACAGTTGGGATTGACTGGTTGCTATGAGGATTTTGCTATTTTAATAATGCTTCAGTAAATTTCTTTGTACACAAGAGTTTTTCTGTTATCTGGAATTATTTTTTTGAGTTTATGCTTCCAGGTGTAAAACTAAAGCAAAAATAAGAACATTATTAAGGTTTTGGTTTGGAGTTGTTTTCTGCTGCTGCGTTTGTTTGTTTTTTTTTATTTTTTCACCAACAGATTTCTTTTTTTGTTGTTGAAAGGAATGGATCTTAAAGAAATGAAAAACAAGAAACAGGAGGAAAGTATGGAATAGTAAATACAAAATAAACACATATGCAAACTGTTTTGCTAATTGTTTTAGAATGGCAAGAAAATCGTAGAGGGTGCCCCTGTGTAAAATAGCACAACAAAATCCACAGATCGCCACTGTCCTTCAGCAAGGCTGAAGGTTTCAGTCTCTGATATTTGGACTATAGGTAGCTGTCCTTGGTTTTAGATGGATCATTGGGCGTGTGGCATAGTCCAGGCTTTAACCAGATTTGGACAGAAAATGAGTACTTGACTCAGATAGAAGTAAACGAAGTGCTTGGTGGCCTATGTCTCATAAATACCCAAGTTTCTCCCTATGATAGAGTGTCAGGTAGGGTTGTCCTTCTTGATAGGCCCCACAGTGTCCTTCTTTTATATACCGCTCTAACATCTGAGTAGCACACCCCACCAAGTCCTGTTCACTGTCTTCCCTATGCCCACCTTTGTGATCCCAGCCTTTGGCCAACATGTGACCAGAATCAAGCAGGGACTTCAAAGGTTTCCTAAGGAATGTGCCACAGCAGTCAGGTGGGAGGTGCCATCCCTGTTGCTATAGAAACCTTGGTGTGTCTTGATGTGACATAGATAGGTGGGATCTTCAAAACTTTCGCGGGAAAATTCCACTATTTTTTCATTCCATTTTTTCCACAGACTTCTTGAAGCTCCCTGGTATTCCTTGGCTATCTGTCTTTGTCCCTAGTGTGAGAGGCAGGGACTTTGCCTTGCTCACTGCTATGTCCACAAAACCTAGAAAGGTGTCTAAAAGGAGGGGACATGCTCAATACATTTGTGTTGAATAAGTTGGATAGGAATCCATTTAAAAGGCTTTATTGTGTCATTTTTATATATGCAAAAGAGAAAATGCATTGGATACACCAGTCAGTGTTTCTGCCTGGGCGCTGTCGCATACCTCCAGGAAGGTAGTATATGGAATTATGTCGGGGTCTTTGTGCAGTTGTCCCATTGTCATCATTGTCACAAAGACCAGGAGACAGGGGCATGAGCAGTTCTCTTAGTGGGCTGAGGCCATGAGGTGTTGACAGCATCACACAACCAAGAATGGTCCTGCCCCAAAGACCAGCAGAGCTCAGTGGAGACTCACTGATGGGAGTCTGAAGCAGCGCAGTAAAATGAACACCCTGGAACCCATCATGCTATGTGAACATAAAACTGTACTGATTATTCTTTTCCATCCCTCCCACTACCTGCCACATAAATGAATCTTTTTGTATTATTAAGAATTTAGAGTTCTTTTATTTTTAACTTTTATGCAGCCTCTAGCATGAAAAAGAAACAATTCATTCTGGTAATTTAAATGCAAACTTGAAAGCAAAACCAAAACAAAACAAGATTTTAAACTATTGTTTGTGCAATGGTTTACTTACGTTCAATTTCTATGTTTGTTTCTTTCTTTTTTAACTTTCTATTATGAATTGGGTAAAGGTTTACAGAGAAGATCAGTTTTCCATTCAACAGTTCACACACATTTTGTTTCATTTCACTAATTGCAATCCCCATAGTGTAACATCACTTATCCCACTTCCTCCCTGTTTCTTGTTTCCATTTGTCTTTCTTTCCTAACCCTTCTTAATTCTGTCCTTGGATAAATGCTGCTTACATGAATGGATCTTAAAGTCATCACTTTAAAAGGGTATTTGGATGAGTAGACATCTAAGGTGCAACTATTGGTCTTTCCCCATCCAGAGCAAGGAAGAGTAAAGAAAACCGAAGATGCATAGAAACAATTAGTTAGATGAACTCATGGATCACATGAACCTCAGTCTCCAAGAGTCTGTAGACCAGAAGAACTAGCTGCCACCACCAACTGCTCCGAAAGGGATCATGTTAGGAGATCCTGGTTAGATTGGGAGAAAAATGTGGAAAAAACTAAAAATCATACATAAGACCAGATTTACTGATTGGATAGAGATTGATGGAAGCCCCAAGATTATAGCCATTAGTCACTCTTCAAACCTGGTGAACTCACCCCATGGCTCAAATTTCAGCCAAACAATAGTGTTATTGCTTTTCTAGGGGAAACAGTAAAGCTAGGCAGGTACCCACGCCTTACAATAATTAACCATGGAGAGCAAAAGGGCAGCGTTTGCCTAAGGACAAAGTTCAGAAGGCAGGTAAGATTAGGAAAAAAAGGAAGAATGGAAACAGGAAACCAAGGGAGAAAGTAGGATAAGTGATGTTTGTGGATTGTTGAATGCAACATTGATTTGCTCTGTAAACCTTCAGCTGTTGTTGTTAAGTACCATAGAGTCAGCTCTGGTTCATAGCGAATCTGCATAGGATTTTTAAGACTGTGCATCTTTGTGAGAACAGAAAGCCTCATTTTTCTCCCACAGTGGGTTCGAACCACCAACCTTGTGGTTCACAGACCAGTACTTAGCCTACAGATCCACAGTACTCTCCAACCTTTATTTAATAAACTATTAAAAATGTTAATAAATTAATACTAAGGTATTTGGTAGGGAACTTTTGCCAAGAAGCACAAGAAGTCCACTTGGTGCTTACCTACCTGACCTCCCTTGTTCTTCATTCCTCATAAATTTTAGCTTGGCATCAAGGGGCCCTTCCTGTGGGTTTTTTAGTGAATCAGACTTTTTGACAGAACAACAACAGGTTAGAAGGCACTCAATCCAGTGGCTACAGCATATCAAATGTTGTGAAAATAGCTCAGGAGTTTTGTTCTGTTGTACATGGAATTACTGTGAGTAGGAGGGGACTCACTGGCAACTAACAACATCATTATCGTGGTGGACAGACAAGGAGATAAGCGATAAGTATAGTTCAAGGATCAAGTGAATCTGGGGCGTTGTATTAATTAACTCAAGAAGTTTACATTGAAACATAAAAATGTGAGCTCTAAAATGGAGACCAAGGGTCCCTCAGACTCTCCCTGCCTGGGCAGGAATCAAAAGACAGCCCCTCAGGAGTAATTGGCTCAGTAAGGGCTAAGGGAAGGGGAAAGAGCCATAATTACATTTAACTTCCAACAAACTATTTTGCTTTGTAGAAGTAATACAGGAGGTTGAAGGAATCAATCTCTGGAAAAGGTATAGGAAGCTGCCAGGAAACTAAAGCCGGTGTTAGCATATATATATATATATCTGGTAGCATAGTGGTTACGAATCGGGCTGTGAACCACAAGGCCAGCAGTTCGAACCTACCAGTGGTTCCACGAGAGAAAGATGAGGCTTTCTTCTCACATAAAGATTTACAGCCTCAGAAACCCTGTACAGGGTCACTATGAGTCGGAACCAACTCCATGACACATAACAACAACAAAAAATATATATATAACACTTGCATGTGTATATATATGTATATATATTTACATATATATATTATAGCACTTATGTATTTATTTATTTATAGCACTTACATATACATATGTAAGTGCTGTTGAGTTGGTTCCGACTCATGGCGATCCTGTATAGAGTTTCCAAGGAGCACTTGGTAGGTTTGAACTGCCAACTTGTGGTTTGCAGTCCAGTGCTGATCCTACAGCACCATGCCAAGCAGACTGGAAAAGTAGATACTGCACCTGTGAATGTTTAGGCCAGGGCCACTGCCAATCCAGGAAGAAATAATTCAGAGAAAGTGACTTCCTTATGCTCACAGGAAGTTGGGTTTTGAGAAACTGAGAAAAAGAGGTTGAAAAGGTTTTGAGGCCTTCTCTTAAATTGGCTTGCATAGAACATAAGCAGCTATCTCAGGAAAATAAAAACATCCTGTTAAAAATAAGTCTGGAAACTGCTGAAACCTGCCTACCATGAGTGATTCTACTAGATATATGCACATAGCCCTATGGGAGCCCAGAGACAGAGGAAACAACAAACTTTGAAAGGGGAATCAGGGGGAGGTTCACAGAGGATTCCACAGTGAAGACTGGCCTTAAAGATGACTGGGAGGTCACTAGGGGAGAGGACAGACAGGAGAGGGAAGCTCATGCCCTCCAGCATCTGAAATACCGGTAGCATAGTAACATGCAAGCCACCACAGTATGGCAAACGGACAGACCAATGGTGGATCATAATAATGGTAACCATTTATTGAGTACCAACTCTGTGTCCAGCATTATGGTAAGCTGTTTATGTATTTGCAACCCACATAAATTAAAAGTTGCTAGTTTTCTTTTATCTTAAAGCCAGTCTCAGCAGTGTCATATTCTAAAATATAGTAGTCTGATATCTAAAAATAATTGACACTCAACTTAGGAAAAAGAACCATCATTGGGGATCATTTTCAATATAAACATTTCTTAAATTTTTCATAGCTGCTTACTGTCCAATCAATTTGGCTCCTGTCCAGAATTACCTTTACTTACATTTTCAAAAACTTTTGAAATCCAGCCCAAGACTCTTATCTTTCTCATCTACCCCTCACCTTGCAGACGAACTTTGTTTTTCCTGCCCTCTGTCCCTCTGCCTTTTTGAATGAGTGGAATCCAGCTTGCTTGGGATCTCTCAGCTCCACCTTTATCCATTCTCAAGTTTGTGCGGTAAAAGCCCAAGAGTTGGCTGGTGCACAGAAACCCACTTACAACATGGAGAGTGTTGGCTTCACATACTTATAATGTCTTCTCTGTTCTTTATCTCTACCATATGTTATCTTGTCTAATCTGCCTGAAATCCAATGGTAGAGGGTGTATCTCCCCCCACTGATGAGAAAATAGAGGTTAACTGCCCTAGTCAATCCTACACAGGCTGGACTAGGTCCAGTGGACCCCAAAGCTTCTGTCCTTAGCCACCACACCCTTCATCTCATGCACATTTTGACCTTTTATCACTGTACACTGCTTAACTCTTGACTTGTTTTCTGGAAAGGTGGCTTCTATTCATTTACTCATTAATTCATCCCTCAATACTAGAGAAACTGCTCTATGCCAGGCACTGGGCTTGGAATTGGGTAGGATAGTGTATGTAAGATTTGCACTCTGACCTTGAATGTATAAGGTTAGAAAGACAAACATGAACAATTATTTTAGTTCTAATTGGTAAGTGTCTTACGATCAGAGTCCAGGGGAGGAAGAGATAACAAGCCTAAAAAAGGGAGTTAAGGGAGGGCTTCACAGAAAACCCCACAGTGAGGACTGGACCTTAAAGATGACTGGGGGTGAGTCAGGGGAGAGGACAACAAATAGAGGGAGCTCGGGCTTCTAGGCAGGAAGAATGGAATGCTCTTATGCAAAGAAGAATGCAAGAGCATGCTGTGTTTGGGAAAGAAAGAAAATCATTCTGGAAGGCTGAAATATAGAGTGCATACTGAGTGAAAACTGGAAATTATATTTGAAGAAAAATTCTGAAGAGCCTTTGATGCCCGGTGCTAAAGAGTTTGGATCTTAATCCTGTAGAAATGAAACTTCAACAAGAGTTACCCACTTTGTATTTGTCTTCAATCTCAGAGTGGCAGTTTTTAAAATAAAATTTAAGCAGTACATTTTTGAACAATGGATTACATTTATTCCATGTATTTAAAAAATTTTTAATGTAATTATCTCTTTAAAAAAAAAAAAAAGAAGAAGCATTTTATCTTCACAGAGCATCACATCAAGTCTGTAAAGCCACTTGGAGGCTAGTGTGCCCTAGCAGGGCCCTGGGAAGCCATCTGAGAGATGGAGCTTCATATGTAGGAAGTGCTGGGGAGAAGTCTCATGAAATCACCTGGGAGACTGGAGGGAGCAGGATGGAGCAGACAATATTGCAGCTGCTGACAAAGGCCCCAGACAATTCCACAGAAAGCTCTCCTAAATCAAAATTGATTAGAGGGCAAGACCTTTATGCCCCTTCATCTGCCACTCAAGGAGTCTTGGTGGTGTCATGGCTAAGCGCACAGCTGCTAACCAAACAGCTGATGGTTTGAAGTCACTAAGCATTCTAAAGGAGAAAGAGGTTGCGGTGTCCTTCTGTAACGATTGCAGGGTTAGGAACCTTTTGGAGCAGTTCCACTCTGTACTAAAGGGTCACTACAAATCAGAATCAACTCGACAGCAGTAGGTTTGGGTTTTTTGTTATTTGTTGTTTTGTTGTTGTTGTTGTTTGTTAATCACTGGATGCAGGCTTTTCCCACCAAGGCAAGGGTGACTCCCTGGGTGGGGACCAACCTGATGAGTGGGGGACTCAGCTGTAAACACTCCCAGGAGCTGCGGGCAGAGCCCCACAGCATCCATTCCAACCAGTGTCTCTTAAAGAAATGTTCAATGAAATTACTGTGGATTATTTCTAAAACTCAGCCATTAACATCAAGTATGTTTAATAAGCTCTATTGTTATTGTTGTTAAGTGCCATCCGGTCATTTCTGACTCATAGCAACCATGCATAAGGTTTCGGAGGAGCAGCTGGTGGGTTTGAACCACCTACCCACTGTTCTGATCCTACAGTGCCACACCAGAAATCCTAATAAGCTCTTTGTTGTTGTTAAGTGCTGTTGAGATGGCTCCAACCCATAAGGATCCTGTATAGGGTTTCCGAGGAGTGGCTAGTGAGTTTGAACAGCCGACCTTGTGGTTCAAACTGACTTTGCAGTCCAGCACATTAACCCACAGCGCCACACCAGGACTTCATTAAGCTCTAGAAAAAGCAAAAAATGTTAGATGTTTTGTTTGACTTTTTTAAATAGGTAAGTCTAAGAAAATGGTGAGTCTGAGGAAATGACTGAAGAAGTTAAAAACTGTGCCTGCACACTGATTGTGAAGAGAAAGAGTGAATTGAGTAATTAAAGGCTTAGATTTTTTGCTTTGGGGAAGCATTTAATTTTTTTGCTTTGTCCTGGGTATGGGGACAAAGCAGCCAGTCCCATTTCTCCTTGCTCATGACTTTTAAGAGGAAATGACAAAGAATAGGGAGAGCAACAAATGCTGTTTGAGATCTTACCACATTTTGTAAAGCAGTGACAGTGTTAGCCATTAGGAAGAGAGTCAGGAACCCCATCATTTGCAAGAAAACCTAAGAAGGATTTTCATTTCCAGGCTGCAAGCCATGGGCAGTCTGAGAGCTGACATTTTGCTACCTGAAAACCGTCACATGGAGGAAGCAGAGATTTTCCTACAACAGAAAAGAATCCTGGACTTAGCTAAGCAGTGGCTGATAAAATTAAGACAGATTTTCTTTCTTTTCTTTTTCTTTTTTTGTTCATGTAATGTATGGCAGTTTAGTGAGCAATTAAACATATTGTTGTTTTGTTTTAAAAAAACAAAACAAAACAAAAAATGATGTCTTGACAGAAAAATAAATACCAGTGTCAGTTCTGACTCATGGTGACCCCTTGTGTGTCAGAGTAGAACTGTGGCCAAATGGCTGATTTTTCAGAAGTAGCTTGCCATGTTTTTCTTCTCAAGACTTGAACTGGCTACCTTGCAGTTAGCAGTTATTTGCAGGAACTATAGAAAAGAGAAATCTTAGTTTGTTTGAGAAGCTTTGTAGATAATAGAAAAGCAGCAGCAAAGGGCTGAAGAAGAGAAGGTTAATACAAAAGTGCCACAAGGGAGACAATTTCACACCTCAACTCTTACTATTCTTTGAAACAGATTCCCTACCTCACTCTGAGCAGCCCCCTGAATTTAAGCCACCATGTTCTTTCACTGAATAAAATATCCATGAGGTGAGGACTCTGTGTGTGTGTGCGTGTGTGTACCCTACTGCATCTAACTCTTGTTTTGTGTAAACCAAAGCCAAATCCATTGTCATCGATGTCATGCATTCCAACTCAGGTGACTCATGGGACAGAGTAGAAGTGCCCCGTACGGTTTCCTTGGTTGGAATAGTTACAGAAGCAGACTGCCACATCTTACTAGAACAGCTAGTGAGTTCCAACCGCTTAACCATTGCACCACCTGAGTTCCTTTCTGCTTTGCATCCTGGGTGTATATTGGTTGGTCACTGCCTGTGAATGAGGAACCCTTATGCAGCTTGACATGACAAGGGTCAAGAACTGCAGAGAGGAGACTGCAGCCAGGGAGCTAGTCATCCTGCTAGGAGTATGTGTCACAACCCCAAGTTTATGCAATCCAAATGTAGTACTTCTTCTACTTCTTTTGTACTTCTATGCCATGGAAGGATTAACACACCACCCTCAGTAACCAGCAGTGGGGATAAGTAGATAGGCCATTGGGTAAAACTTCCACTTTCTTGTAGTTTCGATTTTATCCCTCCAGGAAGACTGTTCCCCTGGTGAGAATCTGCCCAATATCAGGAAACATCCTCAAATAGTGTATTCCATGCTTGGAAGCAGTCCTTGATAAGAGTGCCTGTGGGCTAATGCACTGGGCTGCAAAGTTGATAGTTCAAACTCACCAGCTGCTCCTTGGAAACCCTATACAGGGTTGCTATGGGTTGGAACCAACTCGACAGCACTTAACAATAACAACATGCTTGGAAAACTCCAGGTTCTTCCTACATGAAGCTGAAAGCTACTTCCCTATGAAAATCTGTTGGGTAAAGATTCTTTTCTTGAAATTCTTCCCTAAAGTTCTTATCCCATCACCTCTACAGAAGAAATTGGTTTCTTCCTAGAAGGAATTCTAGAAATGTTGACCACAAGCCAGGCTCAGGAAAGTTTAGCAACCACAGCAAAGGACTCAGCGCCTCTCAGAGAGTGTGGCTGGAAGAGAAGCGGCAAGGTCACATCTGCCTGAATCAACCACCACTGAGTTGTTGCCCATTTGTGATGTTGTATTTCCATCATTTCTTCTGCTTTTATTAGCTGGCATCTACACTAAGAAGTCCTGGTGTGGCACTGTGGGGTAATGCCCTGGACCGCAAGGTCAGTTGGAACCACAAGGTCAGTAGTTAAAACTCACCTGCTGCTCCTTGGAAATATAGGGTCACTATGAAACAGATACAGGGTCACTATGAAACAGACTGACTCAACAGCACGTAACAACAACAACCCACTAAGGAAGGAGCATGATGGAGCTGTACAATAAACACTGGACTGTGAAGCACAACATAAGCAATTTGAGCCCACTGGCTGTTCTGAGGCTTTCTGCTCTTGCAAAGATTTACAGCCTCTGAAATCCTAGATAGGGTCACTGGGAGTCAAAACTGACAAGATAAGACTAAACAACAATACATCAACAGCATTAAGGAAGAATTTTCCCTTCTCTTCCATCTCTTTCTCCATCTTTCTATCTATCCATCTTTCTATCTATCATGGATCCTGTTTTATGCAGTGGATTGTAATTCTATCCTGTCATTATATGTTTTCATGCTTAGGTTGTCCCAGATTTGACCAGTGGGACAACCTTCAAGCTGTTTCTGTGTCATTGTGACCTGTCCCCATCATTCTGTAAACATTACTTTATTTTCCACCACAAAAAGACATTCCAGGCTCATCTTGTACTTTAATTGCCCCAATCCAGGGATCAGTCATTTTTTCAAGGGTCCCTGGATCTGCTTAGTAGAGAATAATATTAAGAAATCAAGAACCTGGCACTTGACATGCAACTAACTTCTGGGTTTTATTGTGCACCAGAGCCCCTCGCCCCCACCAATCTGATTTACAAAACACCAGAATCTGTAAGAGATTGTTAGTGTTGTTGTTAAGTACCATCGAGTCAGTTCCAACCCTTAGCAGCCCTTGCTGTTCAAAACGACCTTGCAGTCCAGCACATTGACCCACATGGCTGGAATTACCTGTGTTTAAATAATAGTAACCTTTTCTGAGTATTTGCCTTGTGCCAGGCTCTATTTTAAGGAGTTTTATCAAATACAATCTTCACAAAGTCAGTTAAAATTTATTGTTGTTAAGTGTCATTACGTCAGTACCGACTCACAGTGACCCTATGCACAACAGAATGAAACACTGCCTAGTCCTGGGCCAGCCTCACAATTGTTGCCACACTTGACCCCATTGATGCTGCCACTTTGCCAATCCATCTCACTGGGGGTCTCCCTCTTTTTCTCTGACCCTCCACCTTACCAAACATGATATCCCTCTCCAGTGACTGGTCCCTCCTGACAATATGTCTGAAATATGAGAGACAAAGTCTGACCATCCTGGTCTCTAAGGAGCACTCTGGCTGCACTTCTTCCAACACAGATCTATTGGTTCTTTTGGCAGTCCATAGTACTTTCAATATTCTCCTCTAACACCATAACTCAAATGCATCAATTCTTCTGTGGTCTTCCTTATTCACTGTCCAGCTTTCTCACGCATTTGAGACTATTGAAAATACCAAGGCGCACCTTAATCTTCAAGCTGACATCTTTGCTCTTCAACACTTTAAAAAGGTCTTGTGCAGCACATTTGCCTAAAGGAATGTGTCATTTTGATTTCTTGGCTGCTGCTTCCATGAGTGTTGATGGTTAAAATAAGCTATAGTATTTTCTCTCTCTTATACAAAATAAGGAAACTGACTCCAGAATTTAACTATATTTTTCAAGGGTAACATAGTGAAGGATAGAGCGCTACTGAAGTTTAAGGCCATGATGTGTGCATTGGGCTATTGCTATGCTGCACTATGGCTGTCTGTAAGGTCAAAGGTACTCTACTCTCCAACCTGCTTCCATTTCTAGAGAATACTGATTTGTTCATAAAAAGTAGCACAAAGGTTTCAGACTGGAAAAATATCTTTGTTAAACAACTTCTTTTGCAGATAACAATGACAAAGACTGGATAAAATATAAAAGCACACTATTTTAAGGTACTGGAGAATGATCCTAGGAAGCAGAAATGAAGGAAAATCTCCCCTTGAAATGTAAACTGCAATAAATGAGCTTTGCAACCCTGTGGCTTTTTACTTTCCATTCTGAGAAGAGGTCTAGGGGCAAAAAGTTGCAGCCTTATTGGCTTGATATGGTAGAGGATAGAACACGGGTGAGTAGAGCCGCCAGATTAGGGGAAGGTCCACAGAGACATTGAGCTCCAAAATAGGAAAAAAAAATTTTTTTTTTAAATTATATATAGTTGTGTGCCATTGAGTCGGCTCTGACTCATCACAACCATGTATAGGTACAGGTTTTCTGAAGAGCAGCTGGTGGGTTTAAACTACCAACATTTTGGTTATCAGTCCAGTGCTTATCCTACAGTGCCACAACAATAGCATCAAAAAATATAAACTACTTTAAGAATAAGGTTATTAAAAGCTGTACACAATCTATATACTGAAAACTACAAAACACTGTTGAGAAGAGATGGCCCAGGATGGTGGCTTAATCACACACACCTTAACTGTCCGCCTACAGCAGAGAACCATGAAATAAAGTAAAAGAGACACAGACGACAATCCAGGAACTCAGAACAGCAAACAGAAGAATGAAGAATTAGACTGAACACCTAAAAGAAGGAAAAACTGAATGAAAACAAAGAATGAGGAGACTTGCCGAGTGAACAGATGCTATCAGCTGGCCCGGCACAATGTGGCCATATTTAAACAAAGTGAGCAGCATTCTCATGTAAGGAGCATAGGAAAGCAATGTCACAGAATCCCCAATAGTATATAGAGATACAGTGTAGACAAACCCAGAATGAAGCAAGGTGAGCATAACATGAAGAGAAGGGAAAGTGCAAGAAGGTGGGTTAGAACCCTAGGGATCCATCTTGTTGAGGGTCTTCCTCTTTTTCTTTGTCCCTCTACTTATCAAATATGATATCCCTCTCCAGGGATACATCCTGATGATATGTCCAAACTATGTGAGGCAACGTCTCACTATCCTTCCTCCTAAGGAGCATTCTGGCTGTACTTCTTCCAGGAAATATTTATTTGTTCTTCTAACAGTCCATGGAACTTTCAATATTCTTCTCCAATACCACAATCCTAATGCAGTAATTCTTCTGTGGTCCTTATTCATTGTCCAGTGTTTACATGCATAAAAGGGCATTGAAAATATCATGGCTTAGGTCAGTGCACATTGGTCCTCAAAGTGACATCTTTGCTTTACAATATTTTAAATAAGTCTTCTGCAGTATATTTGCCCAGTACAATACATTGTTTGATGTCTTAGCTGCTAATTCCATGAGTGTTTCCAAGTAAAATGAAAATCCTTGACAACTTCAATTTTTTCTCCATTAATCATGATGCTATTCATTGGTCCACTTGTGATTTGTCTTTTCTTTACATTGAGGTATGAGCCATACTTAAGGCTGTAGTATTTGATCTTCATGAGTAAGTGCTTCAAGTCCTCTTGATTTTCAGTAAGCAAAGTTGTGTCATCTGCGTATCGAAGGTTCTTAATGAATGTTCTTCCAACTCTGATGTCGTGTTATTCTCCACATAACCTAGCTTCTCAGATTATTTGCTCAGCATGTAGATTGACTAAGTATGATGAAAGAAAACAATACTTTTCTGATTTTAAACCATTCATTTTCCCCTTGTTCTGTTTAGCTGCCTCTTGGTTTATGTACAAGTTCTGGATGAGCACAGTGAAAGATTCTGGAATTCCCATTCTTCCCGTTGTTATCTGTGTTTTGCTATGATTCACACAGTGAATGTCTTTGCATATCAATAAAGCAGAGGTAAACATCTTTCTGGTATTCTCCACCTTCAGCCAAGACATCTGACATCAGCAGCGATAGCCCTCATTCCATGTGTTCTTCTGAATCCAGTTTGAATTTCTGGCAGTTCTTTGTCCATGTACTGCTGCAACCATTTCTAAATGATCTTCAGCAAAATTTTATTTGCATGTGATATGATGACTTATAGACTTAAAAGTTCATAAAGAAAAACATAGGAGAATATCTTCATGAGCTCGAAGCAAGCAGAGCTATTTTAGAAAGGATACAGAAAGTACTAATCTGAAAAGAAAATTTTGATAAATTTGAAAGTGAATAGGCAAGCCACAGACCTGGGGGAAATATCCATAAATCATATGCCATACAACGTGCTTTTTATTCAGAATGAATAAAGATCTTCTACAATTCAAACAACAACAACACAAAAAAATTGGCAAAAGATCTGAGCACTTCAAAAAGGAAGATATGAATGGCTAATAAGTACATGAAAATATGCTGAATACTGGCTAGAGGGTGTTAACTTGGGTGACAGAAACAGCAATAGACAACAAGGAGGGGTGTTGGCAGAAGAATGATAAAGGCAAGGGAAGATGCAAGGAGAAGTGCAATAACCTACGATGAGATACATGGATAAAAACACAGGCTGAATAGATGTGGGAGGGAGAATGGGAGTAGACCCACAAATATACACAGTTTTAACAGAGGATTTTTGTACATGAGTGTTTATCTTTACTGCAAATATATTCTTGAAGGTGGTGGATGATTGTTGTTATTTTTGTGTTCCGTCTAGTCTGTTCCGATTCATAGCAACCCTGTATAGGGTTTCCAAGAGCAGCTAGTGGGTTTTAACTACCGACTTTGCAGTTACCAGTCCTGTGCTTATCCCACAGTGCCAAGCCAGGGCTCAAGGTAGAGCATGTTGTTGATAAGTGTCGTTGAGTCAGTTCTGACTCATAGCAATCCTATATAGGGTTTCCAAGAGTAGCTAGGGGTTTTAACTACCGAACTTGCAATTACCAGTCCAGCGCTTATCCTACAGTACCACACCAGGGCTCATAGTAGTGCATTTTGTTGTTAAGTGTCATCAAGTCGGCTCTGACTCATAGCAATCCTGTATAGGGTTTCCAAGCAGTGGCTAATATGTTTGAACCATGAAGTTAGCAGTTCAGTGCTTATCTAACGGTGCCACACCAAGACTCAGGGGCAAAATTACGAAAACTTCTTAGACATTACCAAGCACCTTGAGGACCATAGTTTTGGAGGACACAATGGTCAATGGGAGTAGCATAGTCCACAAAGACAATGTTCTAGATCGTACTTTAGTGTGTAGTTACTGGGACCTTAAAAGCTCATGAGTGGCATTGAAGATAAAACTTTTGGTCTTACCCTGTGTGGAGGAAAAAAGAGTTCTGCATATTGAAGACACTTGGAATCAATTAGTAGAATGGACTGATGGAAAATGTGAACATTAGTCTCCTTGACCCTGAGATCAGCAGAAATAGATAAGACCCGGCTTCCACTGTCATCTACTCTGAAAGGGATTGTATTAGAAGGTCCTAGATAGAGTGAGAGAAAATGTGGACTAAAACCCCAAATCATCACAAAGATCAAGCTTGTTGGTCAGTAGAGATTGGTGGAAACCCAAGACTATGGCCCTTGCTCACCCTTTAAGTGGGGACAACAACACTTGTGAGGTACACAGACCATAGAAAGGTCAACCGCTGAAGATCAAAAGGACAGCATTTACCTAAGGACAACATTCAGAAATGTTGGGATAGAAAGAGGAGTGGAAACAAAAAGGACAGAGAGGAAGTGGGATAAGCGAGGCTACATTGAGAGGATTGCAGTCATTGGGTTAAAACCAATGTGTATGATTCTTTGAATATAAAATTGATTGTCTTTTAAAAATTGATTCTCTTCTCTACAAGCCTTCACTCAGTTCACAATAAAAAGTACCCAGAAAACTCTGCTAAATATCGTTAATCGACAGGAAGATACAAATTGAAAGGACAATGAAATACTCTACATGCTCACTAAAGTGACTGATATTTTAAAAACTGACAAAGTCAAATACTGGTAAAGACATGGCCAATAGACATCTCATTTAGTAAAGTAAAAATGTTGTTGTTGTTGTTAAGTGCTGTTGAGTCGGTTCCGACCCATAGTGACCCTGTACAGGGTTTCCGAGGGTGTAAATCTTTACGGGAGTAGAAATCCTCATCTTTCTCCCGCAGAGCGGCTGGTAGTTTCGAACCGCTGACCTTAAGAATAGAAAATGGAAAAATTCTTGAAGTTTCTTATAAAGTAAATGTTGCTGTTGTTGTTAGGTGCCATTGAGTCGGTACCGACTCATAGCGACTTTATGCACAGCAGAACCAAACACTGCCTGATTCTGGCCCAACCACACAATTGTTGCCATACTTGAGCCCATTGATGCTGCCACTTTGCCAATCCATCTTGCTGGGGGTCTTCCTATTTTTCTCTGACCTTCCACCTTACCAAACATGATATCCTTCTCCAGTGACTGGTCCATCCTGACAGTATGTCCAAAGTATGAGAGACAAAGTTTGGCCATCCTGACCTCCAAGGAGCACTCTGGCTGCACTTCTAACACAGATCTGTTGGTTCTTTTGGTAGCCCATGGCACTTTCAAAGGTGCATCTACCTTTTCAAACAATTTCACTCCCAAGTATTTATCCAAAAGAAATACATATACATGTTCACAAATATGTGTACATTAATGTCCATAGTGGAGTCCTGGTGTGGCTCTGTGGGCTAATGCGTCAGACTGCAAAAGTCATTTGAACTGCAAGGTCAGTGGTTCAAGCTCACCAGTTGCTCCTTGGAACCCTACACAGGGTCGCTATGGGTCAGAATTGACTCAATGGCACTTCACAATAACAACGTCCACAGTAACTTTATTCACAATAGCCACAATTAAAAATAACCCAGGGGTCCAGCAGCAAGAAAATGAATAAATATATTGTGTTTTGTTTATAAAGTGGAATAAAACTTGTTAATAAAAGAAAACAAATTACTGTATATGTGAATAAATCTCAGACTTTATGCTGAAGGAAACCAATTGAACAAAAAAAAAGAATGTATACTAAATAATTCCATTTATACATATGAATTTCTAGAACAGACAGAACCAAGTGCAGAGGTTTCAGTAACAGGAGAAATGAGTGAAGATAATGAAAACATTTTCTACTTTCACAGCCTTGAGTTCTTCCTCCTATCCGGGTCCCTCACTGTAAAGATACAATGGTCTTCTTCCCATCCCAGGTTCTGTGAATCTGTGGTTCTGATGACTATACTGATTTGTTTCAGCTGTTCACATGGGCCTTGTGTGCCTCCGTTTCCCTGTCTCACAGAGATATGGATGGCTGCTTTGATAGATATTTTCTTTCTTAATAAGGAATGGAGGGATTTGTTTGTTTGTTTGTTTGTTTTTTAGGCTTACAACCTTCTAGTTTCATGGCTCCATGGGGCTGAAGTGGGTTGATAGGAGGCAGAACTGTACTGAGACATGTGGTTGCTCAGACAGATGTATAATTTGGTGTTCTTTCAAACTAGCATTATTAGTTTGGCATTTACTGATTTTCTTCTAATAAAAATAGAATACTTTTTTTCTTTCCATTCCAGTTAAGAAATTGATTGAATTCAATTCACTAAAGAAAACATGTTCTTGAAAGGCATGTTAAGAAAAAGTAATGTAACAACTAAATAAATAAAGTACCATTCCCCTTTCTAATCTGACAGCAACCCACATCTCCTTATTCCATCTTTAGGCTGTTGGTAGACTTAGTGGAATACACATTGCAAAGATATTCAACAGGTCAGTTCCTGTGAGTTTTAAAAAATTGCATTCAAGGGCATTTTCTTCTTCATCAGGAATAGACTGAATTTATCAAGTATATATGGAATCACTGAGAAACCTGAGCTTAGCTGGCACCAATGTGACTTCAGAGCTGGCCAGGACTTTCTACATGGGCTTTCCATGAGCTTTCCTCTTAATCTAGCTCTAGGTCTAGATCTGGAAGCTGTGGTTTCAGGCAGGACTTCTACTTAGCCTCTGGTCATCAACAAGAAAGCAAGAACAAGATTTCCTATGGCCATGCTTCCCGTGTGAGGGCTGGAATTTGTAATCATTGATATAAATCCTATCCTTCTGTTTTACCTAGCCCCACAATCCTATGAAGCAACTTGACCTAATAGAAATCCTCAGAATCTAGTGGCTGAGGGTTCAAAACCTCAGCTTTAATATGATGAATTGTGTGACCTAGGACAGTCTCCTCATTGGTCAAATGGGGGAGAGTACCAACTACTATACTGTGTTGTACAGATTCAATTAAATATTACATGAGAACTGCCTAGCAGTGACTGGAACAGACACTCAGTAATGCTAGCTACATCAAAAACTTTCAAAAGGTACTTTGCACATGGAAGATTCTCAATAATTATTCATTGGCTTGATTGGAATGAAATTAGGAGCTTACTAGGAAATCTGGTGGTGCCGTGGGTTAAGCATTGGACTGCTAACCAAAAGTCTGACGTTTCAAACCACTCCATAGGAAAAAATTGAATTGGTCTGCTTCCATAAAGATTTGCAGCCTTGAAAACACTACGGAGCATTTCCACTCTGATCTATGGGGTCAATATGAGAAGGAATTGACTTGATGGCAGTTGACCTGGTTTTATTTCTGGTTTACCAGGGAATCTGTGCTCTTTGTCTCTTTGCTTTCTCTTTTTCACTTCTGTTCTCTACTCTCAGTTCCTCTATCTCTGTCTCATTTCACTCATTTGTTCATTCAAACGAATGAAAAGAACCCACTATGTACCAAGCCTATCACCAACCACTATGTGTACCAAGCTCTGCACCAAGTGCTAGAGAATCAGAGGTGAATAAGCAGTGAACACAGAAGCCCTCTACCAGAGAGAATCATAATTCTGAGGGTCTGCATGAGGTCCATAAGAGAATCTGGAAGGGGACATCACTAAATCTCACCCCTTTTTACTTCCATAGGAGATCATCACCTCCATCCTGCTGAGCGGGCGGATCGGGCCCAACATCCAGCTGGCTGAGTGCTATGGGCTGAGGCTGAAGCACATGAAGTCAGATGAGATCCACTGGCTGCACCCACAGATGACTGTGGGTGAGGTACAGGACAAGTACGAGTGTCTGCATGTGGAGGCTGAGTGGAGGTAAGAGGGGAGTCCTTGACTCTGGAAAGGGGGCAGGTGAATGTGGGGTGGGGAGGCCCTGGATGATTCTTCCTTGTAGTACGTCCCACCTTCTGAGACTACTACAGAGAATCTCAGGGACAGCTAGGCTCAGTCCTCCTGAAGTGCCCAATGTACTTCTCAAGCCTAACTTGGGCTCATAGCACAGCCCACCAGGGCAGATATCTCAACGTATCCCCAGACAGAATATTGTTAGTGCAATAATGAAGCATGGGGAGGCTGGAAAGATCAGGTCAAGTGACAGTCTATGAGCCTAAGGAAAACAATTGCTGTGTAGAAGATGTGAAGTGTTAAGTCTCGTATTGACCACTGCCTGCTGGCCACAGCTTTGTCCTCCATGGTTCTCCCTCCACCTAATAATAGAGAAAGGAAAGAAGATATAAGTCCTGAAGGAGTTGCCAGAAGCCTCATAGGAAGTCCGTTGCATGCTGGGAACTCTTGGCTTCGGCTCTTGGCAGGCCCCACACCCTTCTTTAGGTACCAACCTCCCTGTATCAACCAGAGAGTCTGAATTTCCTGTCTCAGGTATGACCTTCAAATCCGCTACTTGCCAGAAGACTTCCTGGAGACCCTGAAAGAAGATAGGACGACACTGCTTTATTTTTATCAACAGGTACACGTACTTTATCTTTTTGCCCCTCTAGGTCCCAGTGCACCTTATATGCCAAGTAGTATTCATCCTTTCCTAGGAAGATGGAAATATGAAGCCTAGAATTTGAAGGAATCCATACAGGCAACTTCTCTGAGGATAGTCCCTGGTCCCTAGTCAGTTTCTCCAATCCTGCTTCTCTCTCAACTAAGTGATGGACTAATCTTGTCCCACATGCTCAGAACTCCTTTTTGACTTTCCTGGTGGCCATTTACTGCCCAGGAGTCCTGGCATGTGAAGAAAAAAATGCAGGCCCAAAGAGAAGACTGTAACACTTAACAATAGCTTTTCTGTATTCAGATACACCCAGTTTCTAGCCCAGCTCTGCTGTTTTCTAACTGGGCAGCCCCAAGAACATAATTAACCTGCTCTAGTAACATTGTGGTTATGAGTTGGGCTGCTAACTTCAAGGTCAGCAGTTCAAAACTACCAACCCTTTCATGGGAAAAAAAATGAGGTTTTCTGCTTTATAGCATAAAGATTTATAGCCTCGGAGTGCCATCGAGTCGATTCCAACCTATAGTGACCCTGTATAGGGATTCTGAGGAGCAGCTGGTAAGCTTGAACCGCCGACCTTGCAGTTCAAATGGCTTTGCAGTCTGCACATTCACCCACAGTGCCATATATATATATATATGCACTGGACTGCAAAGTCAGTTTGAACCACAAGGTTGGCAGTTCAAATTCACCAACTGCTCCTCAGAAACCCTATACAGGGTCACTATGGGTCAGAACCAACTGAGCGGCATACAACAACAGCAATAACTATATATATAATGGGGATAATAATAACAATCCCTACATTATCAGGTTGCTGTGGGGACTAAATGCTATAACAGTGCTGTGTTGTTATACCAACTATCTGAAAGGGAAAAAAAATCCTTGATTTGTAGTAACTGTCAGTTTCCACGGTGTAAATACTCTCCATATGGCCTGTTTCAATTTACCAGTGTAACATCAACTGGGTCACAATATCTGAACATTTCAAAACCAGCTCATATGAGCGATTTTGTGGCTTTCCAGAACACCACTAGATCTAATGCAGGTAAAGTGACCAGCTCAGGGCCAGGCCCAGAGGATGTGTAAGTACATGTAGCCTGTTATCATTATTTTCTGTCTGGCTCTAGTGCCCTTCTTGATCCCTCTGATGGTTTGGTGGAAATAAAGCGAGACTTTTCTTAGACCATAGATGGCATCTTTTTGCCATAAGACTTTAGATAAATTATCATCTTTTCCCCAAAATTTCAGTTTCCTGATCTCTAAAATAGCAGTGTGGGAAGGGGGGACAGACCACTTTCTGCCTCATGGAGAAGTAAGAGAATGTGTGTACAAGCGTTCCAACAACTCTGAGGTCTCGGCCTCTGGAGGCATGATTACTATTGCCAAGGGTTGTAGAGCAAGGCAGACGCAGACGCAGATGCAGAGCTGAGCGGGAGGCTCCCTTTCTGTTCTTCATCCCCCACTGCATGTTCCTTCATGGTGGGCTGGGTGTGAGAGACATTATTACTCAAGCAGGATTGTGCTCCAGGCACCTGCCAACTCCTGGAGCCTCTGCTCAGGTAAGCTAGGAATGAGACTGTGAGTCTGAACCTTGGTCTTCTTGCCTCCACAGCTCCGGAATGATTACATGCAACGCTATGCCAGCAAGGTCAGCGAGGGCATGGCCCTGCAGTTGGGCTGTCTGGAGCTCAGGTACAGGGCTTCAAGATCTCTCCAGGGAGATTCTGGGCTCTCAGCTGGTTGGGACTTTCCTTACATCTAGAATGGGAAGCAAGAATGGATATGTGAAAGAGGGAAGAAGTAGGATGGAGGTCCTTCTGGTCCTTGGGACTGAAGGACTGGATGCCTTTCTGGTCAGTTTCTCTTGTCTTCCTCTGACTGCCATTGTTCTTATCTCTAGCCTGCCTGCTTTATCCATTCATCAATCATCTATGTCTGCTGTTCAAGAAATTCAGTAAATCTTTGTCTAAATGCATGTTAGCATCTGAGGGGTATTAGAATGTAGGAATTTCAAACTGTGTTGTTCACTGCTATGTTCCTACCTCCTCTAGGCATTCAACAGATATCTGTGAGATTACTCAATTACTCAGAGATGCCTTCCAACAGCGTGTGAGAAAGTGACAGACATATATATACAATTCATCGTAGCACAAGGCAGGATGAAATATGTGCTAAGTAGAGTTACACATTGGAGCTATTAATCCTGACTGAGGGCATCAATGGGAGTGAGGCATTTGAACTGATCCATGAGGGAGGAGAAAGATTTTTGATGGGTAGGAGGGATAGAATGGAGAACAGTGAGAGATGGACTTTAAGACGAAAGTTGGGCTGATTGTGGAAGGTTTTGAATGACATTTAGAAATTAGGCCTTGTTCTCGCGACAGAAGAGGATGATGTCACTTAATCTGTTCTTTAGTGCATTCTTGACCAAGGTGGCACCATTAGCTTCACCCCCTATCCGTCCATTCCACTCTCACATCACCTTTTCTGTACCCCTTCTCTGTCACCTAACAGAGGTTCCCAAATACATTGTAAATGTAATCGCCTGGGAAGTATTAAAATGGAGTTCCCCTACCTCCACCCTTAGAAACTCTGGTTTGGGAGATACTCTGGCTTTATTAGACTGTGCATTTTTAATGAGCTCCTCAGATGAATTGGATGCCATTAGCTTCATATGACTTTTAGGACTATTGCTGGAGAAAGGGTTCCATCTGGTTTGCTGGAAATGTGGTTAACGGGAGTCCTCACACTGTCTGTGACCCTAACATTGTAGAGAGTAGAAACCTTCCAGAGAGTCAGAGGTCATTGGGGGATTCTGATTCTTATACCTGGTCTCAGACAGCATTGACGCATCCCCCAGGGGGCCATAGGATGGGAAGGTGAGGGTGCCCGTTTTATTTCAGTATCTGAGACTATTGTGGTTTGAGACAAAACAAACCAAGGGCTACCTTGGAGGGTTCCACATTGCTTTACCATTTGCTGACTCTATTTCAACAAGCAAGGGAACAGCTAGAGTCCATTATACAGAGAAAGTCTTCAGCCCACACATCCAGTCAGAGATCAAACCATTTCACCACAATCTGAGCCACTCTGGGAATGCAGCATATGTGCTGGAGGGTCAATGGCAGTCTGTCACTGTGCACCTTCCCAAGACCACATCATGCAGTGCCTCGTGTTCACCTCTGAAATTGCACAACCTGAAAACACTCATCTTTACCTTTTTTTTTGTTTTTGTTTTTTTCATGGATATCCTACTCAGGATTCTAGTATCGCTTTGAGACTCCAACTATGTAAGTCACCTGTGAAACAATCATCACTTAGTAAAATAGCAGCACAGAGAAGATCCATTAGCATTTTGTTTAATCTATTTCCTCCAATCATTCTCAAACTGTTAATGGTTGTGCTTAAATGTCAGGGACTGTGCTGAATGCACTGGATTCAATGAGGAACTTTTTTTATAATCTCATCAGGAACTCACAGACAAGTGACGTTTGTTGCTATCAATTCAAGATTAGTCAAAAACCCATATTTATTTAGCAATATGGCATACTGCTTCACATCTCCAGAGTCTGAGAGACCAGGATGGATTGACCAATACTCAAGATAAACATGTGTTTCTGGCATCAACAAAACAGGGAAGCCAATTGCCCAAAACAAAGACCAATAGATGACAAGAAAACAGAACACAAGGAAAAGCAAATGCTGCAGTGGAAGGGAACTTGCAGGGCACTAAATGAAACTGATACTAGCAATGAACTGCTAACCATGAGGTCAGTGGTTCAAACCCACTAGGTGCTCCTCAGAAACCCTGTACAGGGTTGCTTTGAGTTCGAATTGATGCAACGGACTTAACCACTACTACCAGTGCACGTGAAAAGTGCCAGTTAGAAAAAATTTCATTTTCCACAAACTTTTTGATGTCCCTACATAATAATAAATAACAGGTCTCTGATCCATTTAGAAAGAACTGGCTTGTACATCCACATCTGCTGACCCAGCAACTCCAGTCAAAAGGGTCAGCGATGTTCTTTACTACCATGCAGACATAGGGGTATGCAGTCATAAACATCCTGGCAGATAATCAGTGGGAACGCCAGTCCCAGATTATGAACAAAAGCAAGGAAACTCAAATATGTCAACTCTGCAATGAATTCAATCTAGTTCCATTTTAACTGTATTGCATTTACATACAGAGCTATGTTCTAAGCTTTGTAAACAATCATATTTTAAATTTTAACTTTGAAATATGTTTGAC
Source organism: Chrysochloris asiatica (assembly GCF_000296735.1). Taxonomy (NCBI): domain Eukaryota; kingdom Metazoa; phylum Chordata; class Mammalia; order Afrosoricida; family Chrysochloridae; genus Chrysochloris; species Chrysochloris asiatica. Next base: position 7,817,497 of record NW_006408582.1, on the reverse strand, counting down.
ATACATTTAAATTAAATTCTAGCATGCATTTAATGTAATATTTTTGATAAGTGCCATCAAAGTGGTTCTAACTGATAGGGACCCTATATAGAGTTTTCAAAGAGTGTCTGGTCACAGACTTTCTGGTTAGCAATCCAATGCTTATCATACAGTGTCATATCAGGACTCTAGTATAATACTGTTGTTATTGCTAAGTGCTGTCTGGTTAGTTCCGACTCATAGCGCCCCTGTACAGGGCTCCCAAGAAGCAACTGGTGGGTTTGAACAGCCAGTCTTGCGGTTAGCAGTCCAGTGCTTATCCTATAGTGCCAGAGCAGGACTCCAATATAATACAAAGTTAGGTTTGAACCACAAGGTTGGCGGTACAAACTTACAAGCCGCTGCTTGGAAGCCCTATACAGAGTAACTATGAGTCAGAACCAACTTGACAGCTCTTAATAACAATACAGTGCTGAAAGTACCATATACATGCTAATAAATGAGGTATTAGGCACATTAAGAGGATACAAAATTCAATATTTATCATGCAAAATATGTTTCTATTTTGCAATGATGAGTGTTTTTAAATCTATCTTCCAAGAAAGCAAGAAAGGGTTTTTATCAGAACATTATGTTTATATTTTATCAGAATATTTACATATCTCCTCATAAGGAAATTGAACAATTCCTCAAGGAAACAAAGTAAGTGAACATTTATATAATAAATAGTGCATAAATGTATTTTATTTTCTATTTCCCTTCAGATTGACTTTCTTGTAAGTCAGTTTTTCTTTTTTTGATTGTGGGAGTTAAGCTGAATTTTGCATTGATTGTTGAGACAACTAGATTCACAGACTCATTTTCTTGGTTGTAGAATATGTAGAATATTCTTTTTATACAAAATATGGTATACAAGGAATCTTCAAAAAGTTTGTGGAAAGATTCTTTATCTTTTAATTCCATTTTTTCATGAACTTTTTAAAGCCCCCTTTTATATCTATCTTAGTATTCCACATCCACTAAAAATTTTATAACCTAATTCATCTCATTCCACTAAAATGGCATATACCACTTTTATATTCAATCACTAATATTTTGGTGGTGGTGACGTGCTGTGGAGTTGGTTCTGACTCATAGCGACCCAGTATAGGGTTTCTGAGGCTGTAAATCATTACGGGAGCAGAAATCCTCATCTTTCTCCAGTGGAATGGCTGGTAGTTTCGAACTGCTGATCTTGAGATTAGCAGCGCAACTCATAACCACTATGCTACCAGAGTTGCATTTAAAAAGAAGTTACATCATGAATAGCTAAGACACACACACACACACACATATACAAAGGGGCTTAAAAAAAAAAATTGGAAAAATGGAATTAAAAGATAATGGAACTTTCCACACATTTTTTGAAGCTTCCTCATATAACTCACATATGTCACTCAAACGTGTGGGTAAGAAGAGGAGGGAGCACCACAGATTATCAGTGTTTAGGGTTTTCACTCTGGTAGCCTATGGTTATGAGTCGGGCTGCCAACCTCAGGTCGGCCGTTTGAAACTACCAGCAGTTCCGCTGGAGAAAGATGAGGCGTTCTGCTCCCGTAAAGATTTACAGCCTTGGAAACCCTGTACAGGGACACTATGAGTCGGAACCGACTCCACAGTACTTATCAACAACAGGGTTTTCACTCGCCTTAATCTGGCCCTGCAGGTAGATGCTCCTGTCACAGTTTAACCTTAGAGATGCGGAGTATGATAATAGGGGTATAACATGGGAAATACAGGACTAAATCAAAGAATAATGCTACTAGGATTCTAGTTAATATATGCACAGGTTTATTCTAAACACAACATGTCTAAACATGCCTTTGTGACCGGTGGATGGCTCCAGACAGATTCTTTCAAGAATACATTTTGTTTTAGTCTCATTAGGGTGCCTTCAAAAAAAAGCTCCAATCAAAATAGTGGTTTCTGAGGCGACCTACTGAACCAGTTAAATTCAAGGCGAAAAGGTCAGCTCAGAAAGTTATGGTGACTGAAAGATTTCCTCAAACGACACACAACCACAGGGGCTTTTTAAGGGCTCATGGCGTGGCATTGTAGGATCAGTACTGGGTCACAAGGTCAGTTTCAACCACAAGGTTGGCAGTTCAAACCCACAAGCTGCACCTCTGAAACCCTATACAGGGTTGCTATGAGTCAGAATCCACTTAACGACACTTAAAAATAAACAATTGTGAAGAAAATACAAGAAAACTAAAAACTGCATTTGTGAGGATTGTTGTTGTTGTTGTTGTTAAGTGCCATCGAGTCTAAGCCAGCTAATTTGCACTGAGGAATTTTGTTTTCCCCATCACTACAGTGCTCATTCTTCAAAGGCAGCAAGGGCTGTCCCACAAGAATTTCATTGAGAAATTGCACCTTCTTCACCCCACAGCCCTGGTCTTGCCCCTTTAGACTTCTCTTTTTTGCCCCAACTCAAAGAATATTGAAAAGAATTATTTAAGACTCTCAAGGACGCTCAAACTTCGGTTTTGATGTGGTATATATCAGAGTGCAGAACTCTTCAAAGAAGGATTATTGTTATTAGGTGCCGTTGAGTCAGTTCTGACTATATGTGACCCTGTGCACAACAGAATGAAACACTGCCTGGTCCTATGCCATCCTCACAAGTGTTGCTATGTTTGAGCCCATTGCTGCTGCCATTGTGTCAATCCATCTCGTTGGGGTTCTTTCTCTTTGTCATTGACCCGCCATTTTATCAAGCATGGTGTTCCTTCTCCATAGACTGTTCCCTCCTGATAATATGTCCAAAGTACAAGAGATGTTATCCTGGCTTCTAAGGAGTACTTTGATTGTACTTCTTCCAAGAAGTACAATCTTCTGGCAGGGAGAGTTAGAGATATGCCATTATAATGTATAGCTTCAAGTTTTCCACAAAATTTTTGAAGCTCCCCTGTATATATGTATGTATGTGTGTGTTGGCTATTCATGTTGTAACTTCTTTCTAAATTCAATTATAATTGGACACAAAAACAGTATGTAGAGAAAGCATTGTTGTTGTTTGCTGTTATTATGTGCCATCGAGTCTGTACCAACTCGTAGTGGCCTTATGCACAGCAGAACAAAACACTGCCCAATCCTGGGCCAACCTCACTATTGTTGCCACGCTTGAGTCCATTGATGCTGCCACTTGGCCTATCTATCTTGCTGGAGGTCTTCCTCTTTTTCTCTGACCCTCCACCAGACATGATATCCTTCTCCAGCGACTGGTCCATCCTGACAATATGTCCAAAGTATAAGAAACGAAGCTTGGCCATCCTGGCCTCTAAAGAGCACTCTGGCTGCACTTCCTCCAAAACGGATCTATTGGGGTTTTTGGCGGCCCATGGCACTTTCAATATTCACCTCCAACACCATAACTCAAAAGCATCAATTTTTCCATGTTCTTCCTTATTCATTGTCCAGCTTTTGCATACATATGAGGTTATTGAAAATACCATGGCTTGGGTCAAACGCACTTTAGTTCTCAAGCTGACATTTTGCTCTTCAACACTTGAAAAAGGTCTTGTGCAGCAGATTTGCCTAATGTAATAGGAAGGGTTAGAGAGATGGAAACACTGCCTTCAGAAGTGTATAGACCCAGATGAAGGATGTGTCGAGAAACAATAGCTTCACATTTTGATATTTTTGATTAATAAAGGTTTCTGTGATTGTAAAGCAATATTTTTTTACTTACCCTCATACTTAACTGTATAAATTTGAGAGACAGTTTTCAAGTTTAGTAATTTTTAAAGTTGAATACTAAGCTATACATTATGATGGGATATTTTAAAGTCAAGGTATCACTATTTCTCACTGAGAGCCAGACATATTTCTGAAGGTCAGGCCACAATGCAGAATTTTCCAGGACTTTGGCTCTTTTTTCAGTGGTTCAAACCTACCAGATACTCCTCAGAAACCCTATAGAGAGTCACTAGGAGTCAGAGCCGGCTTGATGGCACTTAACAGCATCAATTTGATTCTTTTCTGATAAGGTCCCAAAGTAGGTTTACCTGCAAATCCTGGCAAGCATTCCTTGTTCTGTTAATATCACCTGTGTAGAGATAGTATGCAGAAAAGAAAACAAGATATCTTTTCCTGGCTTTAAATATATATATATATATATATATATATAAAGTATTATATGTGCATGAGATGTGAAATTGGCAAAATGAATTTCAATTCATATCAAGGAGCAGCTAAGCATAATAATGAAGCAAAAAGGACCTAAAGGTAAACTACCTGGATTTGAACCCCTGATAGCATTGACTGTGTTACTTTGGGCAAGACATTTAACCTCTCTGTGCTTCAGTTTCTTCATCTGTAAAATGGGAATGTTAATGATAGTAGCTACCTTGCACAGTTGTTATAAGGAATAAATGAGAAAGCACATAAAACCCTTAGAACAACCACAGGAACAGAAGTGCTCAATAACTATCATTTGTGCTAATCAGCATTTCATTGATTTACAGGGGATAATTTACAAATGCAAAAATCATTTTTTTAATTTAAACATCCATCTATAAATAAAAAATTGAAATCCTTGGCCCATGCTAGAAATTAGTGCCTGTCCAGTTTTAGGAAGGAAACAAATAGTTTCTTGTTTGACCAGAGATACCCAGGACCATTGCCCTCCCCAGGCAGAGCCCCAGAACCTCTGACCTCAGAAATCAGTCAGAGTTAATATATAGCCCACAATTAGTTAAGTAGTGACTGATACTAAGCAAAGATTTGAGAAAGAACACTCACCTTGCTTCAAAAGGCATATTGTCTCATAGCTAATTTGTAAATGTTGGCAAAGAGTATAAATATATAATATTTATATATAAGTATAAAGAGTACAAAAAGAACTCTTAGCTTGTTAGAAGATACATAGATGTTTCTTTATTGTCAACACTCTTTACCTGAGAAACTCTGTTGGTGCAGGGGGGTGAGCATTGGGCTGCTAACCAAAAGATAAGCAGTTCAAACCCACCAGCTGCTCTTTAGAAGAAAGATGAGGTTGTCTGTTCCCGTAAAGATTTAGAGTTCCGGAAGCCATAGAAGCAGTTATACTCTGTCCTCTAGGGTCGCTGTGAGTCAGAATTGTTTTGTTTTGTTCTCTGTTCTTACCTGGGTATCAGTGACTCACCTGTATATACTTTGTCTATAAATTCGGTTGCTCCTTGGCTTAAAGGTTCAGTGCCACATGGTGCCCTTTCTCTGTTGTTCTTTCTGTGGTGATTCTCCTTTATAAGGACAATATTCAGGTGGGATTAGGATTCACCCTGGTGATGCTGTGGATGAAGCATCGGGCTGCTATCTCAAGGTCAATAGTTCAAATCCACCAGCTGCTCCTCAGGAGAAACATGAGGTTGTTGGTTTCCATAAAGATTTGCCATCTCAGAAACCCTATATAAGGTCACTGTGAGTCAGTGTGTCTGGTTCTCTGGTATGACTTCATGCTAACCTAATTGAAGGCCCCTGATGGCACAGACACTTGTCTATAGGCTACTTAACCTAAAGATTGGCAGTCCAAACCCACCCAACAGGGTCATTGGAGAAAAAGGTATAGCTATCTGCTTCTTTCGTTCTGCTGTGCATAAGGTCGCTATGGGTCGGTACCGACTCTATGGCACCTAACAACAAGAATCTGCTTCTAGAAAAATTATAGCCAAGATAATCCAATGGGACAATCCTACCCCATGAGTATGTAGGGTCACCTGCATTGGAATCACCCCAATGGTAATAGATTTGGTTTGGGTTTGGTTTAATTTAACTGATAACATCATCAAAGACCCTGTTTCCACATTTAGGTCGCGTTCAGATACCAGGGGTTAAAATGTCAACATCATTGTTGATGATTTGTGTGTGTGTGTGTGTGGTTGGGGACACAATTCAACCCATAACACTCTTCTACTTAGCCAGCCCATTTTTTTTAAACTCTGTTTGTTCAAATATCTGAGTCCTTAGAATTCTTCTATCCCAAGTCTCAAAGTGCTTTCATTCAACATGCTTTCATTCAACAATTACTAGAAGGCTAGAGTGGTTTTAAGACACCACCATCTCCTCTGGCTGGGAAGCTGGTCCCAGCTCCTCAGTGTGGAATGTATCCCTCTCTGCCTGACATCCTTTAGCCCCCATTTTCATTCTGGTAAACTCTTCTGTATTCTGGCTGTCTTAGAACATTACAACTGTTATCTGCTTATTCCCTCCATTCATAGGAGACCTCAGAGCAGCCTTGTGATGAGTTGGTTATAAGTAGTGTGATCTTCCACCCTTTCACTGAGCCAGCTCAAAGGTTTTCTTCTTGAAGCCTCCCGCTCACAATGCTGTACTGTACTTCATACCTAGATCTGATGGAGCAATGCTATGCTCACATGTACTAGATTGTGAAATCATGTTCATTTCTTGAAGTCAGAACTGATTCTGTCTTCATTTCTAAATATGGAGTCACAAGCCTGGGACATAACAAGAGTTCAGTAAATATTTGAATGAATGAATAACTCTGAAAAAACTGAAAAAAATCCTGTTCTTTGATGGAGTCCCAGTGTGGTGCTGTAGGTAAATGCACTGGACTGCAAAGTTGGTTTGAACCACAAGGTCAGTAGTTCAAGCTCACCAACCACTCCTCAGAAACCCTATACACGGTTGCTATTGGTTGGAACCGACTCATCGGCCCTTAACAAAAACAATAATTATGCTGTCATTCAAAAATTGGATACCCAAAGCCTATTTGTTCAGTTACCTAGGAGTACATTTTTCAGCTTATTCAACTCAGCAGGAAGATTGGATGACCATGTTCTGATAGTCAACACTACTAAGGAGTGGTCTGAGGTTTTCTGTGAACATGGAGGGTAAGCAGATAGCACTGGCTCAGAAAATGTTCACAGACTGTCATGATTCACTGTGTGGAATATTGGGATGTTCTTAACTGGCTCTGGTTGCAAGCATCCTGCAAGTAGAAGCAAGAGGAAGAGAATCTTCCTTCCAAGGAAGAGAACCTTCCATCCAAGTAAGAATACTGGATAGGCTTCCCATACCGTATAACTAGATGCCGTCCCTGCCTACCACTCATCCTACTGCCCAAGTCTGCAGACCTGCTCTTAAACAGTCACAATACTCAATCTCAGGGAGCAAAATGGTCCCATCCACTGCTCCACTCTGCAGACACCCAGCTGAGAAATGCAGCTTTAGAGAAAAGCCATGTGTCTCCTTGGATCAAGTTGCCAAGGTTTCCCAGCACAATGTTTTAGCGCTATTGGCAGACTGGGCTGGATAGTTCTTTGTCAGGAGGAGGAACTGTTCTATGAATTGTGTAAATCTTTATGAGAATAGACAGTCTCATCTTTCTCCCTCGGACCAGCTGGAGGGTTTAAACCCCTGACCTTTCAGTTAGTAACCCAATGCTTAACCCACTGCACCACCAGTACAGGTGCTGTGCCTGACCATATTTAGTGAAGCCCCAAATAATCACATTTTCTGAATTGTGCTTCAATATATGCCCTTGATTTACCAAAATTATAGGAGAGAAAAAAATATAAGATTTTTTGGGGGGTTGTTTTTTTTTTGTAAAGTGAAAACTGAAAATATTTGTTTTCTTTCAATTTGTGGTTTTTCAAACTTTTGGTTTAAGAAATGAAAGCTGCTTTTTAGAACAGTTTTATTTTAATTGATAAACTATGCATTGGATGAGCTCTCCTATCCATTACCTTGGTTGCCAGGATAACCAAATCCCAAACCAAATCTTAATTCTATGGAAGAAATGCCATCTCCTGCTTCCCTTCCATTTCACCATATGGCATTTTAAACACACTCAATTGCCACAGTAGAACTATAATGATGTGACTTATTGCAGCCCTCATTCTCTTCTTTCCAGGTCATTTCCACAGCTCCACTCTTTTCTTTCCCATTCTTTGCATCATTTTTCTCACCCAAGTGAAATGAAGTCATTGTGGACAATGGCCTGCTGTGTGTGTATTGAGGATCATGGGAAGGAGGAGAAATTCTGTTGAAATATTGCCTTCAAACATGTGACATCTAACCAAGGGATTAAACTTCATCTCTGTAGCTTCAGGGGACCTAAAAGAAAGAATAAAAAAGGATTCTCTACCAAGCAGAGCTTGTGTAGGAACGAGACAGGCTGCCTTGTCAGGCAATGAGCCCAGAAAACTTATGTTATGATGGTTTAACCAAACTTACTGTCTTATTGTTAATGTTGTTAGGTGACTCATCATGATACTGTGTACAACAGAACACAACACTGCCCAGTCCCACACCATCCTCAGAATTGTTGCTATTGGAGCCCATTGTTGCAGCCACTTGTCAACTCATCACCTTGATGACTTCATCTCATTCTTCTTTTTCCTTGACCCTCTACTTTACTTATTGCTTTCTTTTTTTTTTTTTTTTTTCTTCAAATAAAAGTAGTAATGCTTATTCAGTATGGAACATTTGGGATATATAGGAAAGAAAAAAAAGGTGATGAAACACTAAAATCACTTGGAATGTTATTATTCAGAGATAGCATGGTAGGTCTATTCGGATTTCTTGCAATGCATTTTTTTTTTTTTTTTCTAACATTGGCACCATAGGATAGTTAATTATCTTACTTGATTATATTAAAATGTCATTTCTCAAAAGTCATTAAAGTTTTATTAACATTTCATGTTTTGAATTTCTGTTGGGGATTTTTATGATTTGATGCTTTCTTTAGATGTTCTTCTCAACCTCATGATTTGGAAATATTTCTCTGGATTTTCTTCCAGTTTAAAATGGTTTCATTTTTTATATTTATTCCTTTAACCCATCCACATTAAATATTTTTAAATGAAGTGTGAGGTGAGGACCTGAGAACCATTTTCTAAACATAGTTCATTGTCTAAATGTATTGCTTTTGAATCTGAAGTTTCCTACCTCTCTCTGCTTATAGTATCGGTAGCCTCTTTGCTCATAGCATTAGTATAAGATGTTCCCAGATGTTTCAAAGGACACCTGGGTTACAGGAACACTAGATTATTCTGTCTGATCAAGAGGGAATAGTGTCTGCAATAGTCAAGATGAAGGACTCCAAGCACAGTGAGCCAGACAGGGAAAGGAAGCTAGAACATATTAGACATTAATTGTTTGGTCTCAAACTACAATTTCTATAAGTAAATAATGCATGCAAGTATTTCCCAAAAAGATACTTTTTTTTTCAAGGAAAAAGAACGTGTATAAAAATTAATAGAAGTCATCTCTGGTGGTAAGACTTAAAATATTATTTTTATATTCTTCATTCTGTTCTTTAATCTCTAAAGTTTTCACACGTATTCACTTAATGGTTATTTTTAGAAAATAATTAAGCACACACACAATAGTTCAGAGACCACATAAGGGAAGGAGAAATCACAAAGGGAACGAGAACCTTGAGTGTTTGTAGCTTGAAAGCTTGCTTGTTGTTCATCCTGAGTCTTTTGTCTTCAGAGCCGTGGGTAGAGCCACCATCTTCTTCCTCTGCCCAGAGCTAGAGTCTTTTCTAGAAATGAATCTTGAGAACTTTTATTTTCCTCATGGTTTTCTAAGAATTCATGCTTACAATTCTCTCCGTCCCTCCCAGTGATTCCCCACATCTGCAGGGAAGGGGCTCCTAGGCCAACGTGTGGGCACTTGAGTGATGCAGCCATGCTGGATTTGTTCTCCAATCACCAGTCTGCCTCTCCATGACTTCTTTCTCTATCTCTCCAGGCGCTTCTTCAAGGATATGCCCCACAATGCACTTGACAAAAAGTCCAACTTTGAGCTCCTGGAGTAAGTACAGGGAGGGCCCCTGCCTCTCTTTCCTCACTTGTTTCTCTCTCTTCCTTTTACTGTTCACCCTCCTCCTCTCGTCCCCAGACCCAAGCCAAGGCAAGCCTGTCTCTTCAGTCCCCAAGCCCCCTCACAGTTGTCTAACTGGAGAGAAGTGGGAGCGAGGGGTAAATCAAGGTTATTTTCTTGCTTCCTCTTTTAGAAAGGAAGTGGGGCTGGACCTGTTTTTCCCAAAGCAGATGCAGGAGAACTTAAAGGTGAGAAGTTAAAAGTGAGGAGTGGTTGGGGAAAGGCTCAGAAAGACCTCCATTGTGTGGTTCCCAGGTCTGGCAGCCCTCTGGGAAGCCAGGGTATCTGCACTGCTTCAGGCTGTCTGGAGATGGGACAACTCAGAGCACTGAGCGGGCCCTTTCTGGAAACTAGGGCACTCGGCTGGGCTCTGGTTTCACGTCAGAGGCTTGCAGCCTGAGCACTGGGGATAATACCCTTCATGCATCCCTGACAGAGCCCCTGGGAGGTACAGATGGCTAGCATTCATGGCTGCTAATCAAAAGATTGGTGGAACTTGTCCGAAAGCCTACTGATCTACTTCTGAAAAATTCAGCCATTGAAAAGTATAGAGTCCAATTCTACTCTGACATATTTGGAGTCTCTATCTTTCACATTGAAGTCCTGGTGTGACACTGTAGGATAAGCAAGATCAGTTTGAACCACAAGGTCGGCAGTTCAAACTTACCAGCCGCTCCTCAGAAACCCTACACAGGATTGCTATGAGTCACAATTGACTCGACAGCACTTAACAACATCATTCTTTATAAGCTTATAAGAATAACCTCCCTTGACGCAATGGGAGTGTGATTTAGGTTTAAGATGGCGGCTCTTTCACGGCACTGGTCCTGGGGGTTGCCCTGCAGCAATGGAAAATCTTGAGACTAAAACTCAAGGGAGATCTTAAGGGGAGGAATTTGAGCTCCTAGTAGGAGGAGGGGGGCCTCACTCACCAGTGGTGGTCTCCCCTCCCACCCCCTTCCCTCACAATAGCCTAAACAGTTCCGGAAGATGATCCAGCAGACTTTCCAGCAGTATGCCTCATTGAGGGAGGAAGAGTGCGTCATGAAGTTCTTCAACACACTTGCAGGCTTTGCCAACATCGACCAGGAGACCTACCGCTGTGAACTCATTGTATGACATGCCCTCTTTATCCTCACCCTGACCTGAATTCCATGTCTTTCAGGAAAAGGGTCTTGAAGGCCAACTTGGGGTGGGGGAAATACTGTACTTGCTTTTGGCTTCTCAAGCTCTAAAATGGAACGACACCCACTCCTCACTTATCAACCTGGTCAGATTCGAAAGACCAGGTCATTATGCAAAATTGTCTCAATGCAAGAGTGTAGGGCTGGACTCCATCCATCTTCAGTGGTAGTACCTCTCCCCCTGGTCCCCTACTACATTACAGATGAGCGCCCCTCTCCACCACAGAGGTGGTGGGGGTAGAGATGATTAGGTGTTGCCTGCCTCCCACTGCCCACTTTGGCCTGCTCATCCCCCACCCGCCCCACTCCCACAGCTTCCTTCCCACTCTATCCTCCACATACGGACTTTTCCAGAGCCTTTGAGCCCTTGTCCAGCTCCCCACTGTCCATGTGAGATGTCACTTCTCTTGCCATCATCCCACCCCTTCCATGGCGGGACTGAAACGTCCTACAGCCAGTTGACCAGTTGTCACTGTGGCCACAGCTGGACCAAAGTCTCTGGTATAGCATTCTGGTATATCCCACATGGGGTCCAGACCATTGGGGGTGCTGCCTGAGAATATCTTCTAAGTTTTAAATGTGAAATGTCAGATAATGAAATAATTGAAGTTGATGAGTGAGGAGTAAGCATATATAAGGCTTAGTCTACTGGCTTGAGACAGTTAATGTGCTTGGTTGCTAACTGAAAAGCTGGGGGTTTGAGTCCACCTAGAGATATCTCAAAAGAAAGGTCAAGTGATCATTCATAAAAGCCAGCCACTGAAAACCCAGTGGAGCACAGTTCTACTCTGACACAGATGGGGTTGTCATGAGGGAGTCCATAGCAGCTGGGACGTAACTGAAGGCAGGGACAGAAATAGTGACCTCCCGACTTTGAGACTTAATATTATGAGGGTATTTTGGGAGGGTGGGAAACTGGATGGTGGGGGAAGAAGCTGGAGAGCACAAGAGACCTATGTCTAGCTTTGTGAGCTTTTTTCTCAAATCTCTGAACTATGGGGTAGGCATTATAAGGCAACAGTCTCCTCTCTCCTTTTATTCCAGCAAGGATGGAACATTACTGTGGACCTGGTCATCGGACCTAAAGGCATCCGTCAATTGACAAGTCAAGATGCAAAGGTAGAAAAAGACTGGTGGGCACAGTAGTATCCAACTAGAGGGACCCTTTAGGGCCTGGTTGGTAGATCTGCCCATTTCCCATGCCTTCCACCTGACCTGCCCTACTGGTTCTCATTACTCCTGTTGCTGAGAGAGAGAGAGGCCCCATTAAGCCATGCCCTTGGCATGAGGTAGTTCTAGAAACAGCATTAGGGATAACAGCCTGGAGCAGATTGTCCTTTACTTCACTGTAACAAGCAACAATCCCAACTTTGCTCTCTATTTTAGTTAGAAGACTTGTTCTTTCAATAGCAAGATCATTGGACTGAGAGTCAGGGGACCCAGCGTATATTCTGTCTCTCCCAGGCCTCATTTTCTTCTCTGCAAAGTGAGAGGCTTGGATGAGATGATTCTTTCCAGCCTTAATGTTCCTTGATTCCTTCTTTGTCTCCCTGAAAGACTCCCAGTTCCTCCCTGGGTGGAGTGGTTTGAAGGGACCCCCTGTTTCAGGAGGTGCTAAGAGCTGATTTCCCACAGCCCACCTGCCTGGCCGAGTTCAAGCAGATCAGGTCCATCCGGTGCCTCCCGCTGGAGGAGGAGCAAGCTGTGCTGCAGCTGGGCATTGAAGGTGCTCCCCAGGTGAGCGTCTCTGGACATCTGGAAACAAGTGGGTGCTAATGCAGGCTGGCAGTTCTTGTTCAGGTCTTCTTGGCCAGGGTATACAAGAGGTCCAGAGTTTCTTGGCTTCTGGGTGCTTATTAAGAAAATTGCACCTATTTCTTAAACAAGGTACCAGGTTGTTGATGAATTATGAGGCAATTATGTCAGAAAGCAATGATTTTATATATACATTCAGGAATGTGGTGGCTCTGTAGGATAAGCACTGGTCTGCTAACTACAACGTTGTCAGCACAAGCCCACCACAGCTGCTCCACAAGATGCTCCTGTAAAGATTTACAGTCTTGGAAGCCAATACATATATATATATGTTGTTGTTGTTAAGTACCGTGGCGTCAGTTCCGACTCATAGTGACCCTGCACAGGGTTTCCGAGGCTCTAAATCTTTACGGGAGCAGAACGCCTCATCTTTCTCCCACAGAACCGCTGGTAGTTTCGAATTGCCGACCTTGAGGTTAGCAGCCCGATCCATAGCCACTACGCTACCAGAGCTCCAGCCTCGGAAACCCTGTTCAGGGTTGCTATAAGTTGGAACCGACTCCACGGCGCATAATCACCACCACTATATATATATATGTTGTTGTTAGGTGCCATCGAGTCGGTACCGACTCATAATGATATTATGCACAGCAGAACGAAACACTGATCCTGGGCCAACCTCACTACTGTTGCCACGCTTGAGGCCATTGATTCTGCCACTTTGCCAATCCATTTCGCTGGGGATCTTCCTCTTTTTCTCTGACCCTCCATCTTACCAAACATGATATCCTTCTCCAGCAACTGCTCCCTCCTGACAATATGTCTGAAGTATGAGACACGAAGTCCGGCCATCCTGGCCTCGGAAGAGCACTCTGGCTGCACTTCTTCCAACACAGATCTGTTTGTTCTTTTGGCAGCCCCTGGCACTTTCAATATTCTCCTCCAATACCACAACTCAAAAGCATCAATTCTTCTGCAGTCTCCCTTATTCATTCTCCAGCTTTCACATATGAGGTTATTGAAAATACCATGGCTTGGGTCAAACGCACCTTAGTCCTCAAGCTGACATCTTTGCTCTTCAACACTTTAAAAAGGTCTTGTGCAGCAGATTTGCCTAATGCAATATGTCATTTTATTTCTTGACTGTTGCTTCTATGAGTGTTGATAGTTGATCCAAAATACAAGGCATTATGTTAGGTACTGGAGAAGACCAAAATAATTCAGTCTTGAAATTGGTGTTCATGGAACTTAAGGCATTCAGTAAGGGTTGACACTTGCTGCCCCCTGGTGGCTATAGGAAATGCAAGCAGAACACCAGAAGAGGTATGGTGGCTTGGGGCAGGGGTGTGGTGGCAGTCCTGCTCCTTCTGTGTGTGGAATCTCTTCTCCAGCCCTATGGGTAGACTCCTGCCAAGGCTATGAGGTCTCATCCTTGGCTGGTCTCTCCTCTGCAGTCCTTGTCCATCAAAACCTCCTCTCTGGCAGAAGCTGAGAACATGGCTGACCTCATCGATGGTTATTGCCGGCTGCAGGGGGAGTACAAAGGCTCTCTCATCGTTCATCCCAAGAAAGGTGAGTTTCCTCTTAAAGGAAAATTGACTGAATGATGGATGGCCACACAACTGAACCATAGACCCCAGAAGCAGAGTGGGAGAGGTCAAGTCATGGACTGAGATGTGAGAGAAGAGACTTTAGAAGTATGGGATACCCTCACCCAGCCCTGCCTGGATGTGCCTGGTGGATCCATCTGAGTCCTTAGTTACAGGCCCTTGGTCCATCCATCCTTCCCTGGCCTAAGTGCTGGCATCTGGAAGAGATGTGTTTGTAATCCCCGAAAGATCAAAGCTATTGCTAGAACACAGCTGATTCTTCCTGTGTGTCTCTGTTTTAGGGTTGCAATCAGGAAGCAGGGGTCTGGGCTGGAGTACATGAGAGGTGGCAGGAGGGAACATGAGAAGTTTTTCTACGAGGAAGATCCAAATATTTGCACTCTGACTCTAAGAGAGAAGAGAGAGGCTGGAAGGAAGGGTTCCCTTGTGTTCAGTCCTACTGGACAGAGAAGAGTCAGACATCTATCCAGGACCAAGTATCCCCTGGCTCCAACCTCTCACTCCTTCTCTTCTCTCTCCAGATGGTGAGAAGCGGAACAGCCTGCCTCAGATCCCCATGCTGTGAGTAGAATGGGAAGACAGGGACAGAGTGTTAGGCACAGCCTGTGTCTGCCTGGAAGAAGGAAGCAGAAATAGGGAGGCTTCACCTCTATAGTTCCTGGCTTCTGGGCCTCATGGGAGAACATTGGAATCCCAACATTTTCACAACTGATCATTTTTCCCTCTCAGTAAATACTTGCAGGGATAGTCCTATGCCTCAATGCCAACTGGGATCATCTAGATTAGGATTGTACTTCCTCTTTCCTCACCTGCTTCATGCTCCCAGGGTGGACACCATGCTAGCTCTGCCAGCAGGGAGAGTGGAGGAAGCAGTTGGCAGGTTCTGAGCCCATGTGGCTTCTTCCTCTATCTCACCCTATAGAAACTTGGAGGATCGACGATCTCACTTCTCAGAAAGCTGCAGCATAGGTAAGCCATGTGCCATTCTCGGCATGTGCGTAGTCTCTCTTCTACTCTCATAACATTTCTAAGAATTCCCTCAAAGGTTTGGAAACACAGGCTTCTCCCATAACTTCTGAGTGAGGGCTTAAAAATGCCATTTAAATAATAGCTAATATGTACTTGGACTCCTGGTGTGGTGCTATAGAATCAGCACTGGACTGAGAACTGCAAGATCAGCCATTCAAACCCACCAGCTACTCCTTAGAAACCTCATACCGGTTTGCTATGAGTTGAAACTGACTCAATGGCACTTAACAACAACAATATGTACTGAGTGGTTAAGATTTCTGGGTGGAACAAACCATTTCCGCTGATCTATTCATCTAAAGGGAGCACAGTGGCTGTATAGGATAAGCACTGGACTGTGAACCACAAGGTCTGCAGTGCAATTCCACGAGTTCTGCCGTTCGAGCCCACCAGATGCTTCATGGGAGAAAGATGAGGCTTACTGCTCCTGCAAAGATGTACAGCCTTGGAGAACCTTATTCAGATCACTATGAGTCAGAACTGACTCGGTGACACTTAACTACAGCAACAACTAACCTGGAGGTTGGTGGTTGAAATCCACACAACAGTGATGTGGAAGAAAAGCCTGGTGATCTGCTCCTATAAAGATTGTTGTTGTTGTTGTTATGTGCCATCGAGTCGGTTCCGACCCATAGCGACCCTGTATAGGGTTTCCGAGATAAAAGCCAAGAAAATTCTTTAGAGCAGTTCTACTCTGTACTACGTGGGGCCACTATGATTTGGAATAGACTCTGACAGCAAGTTTGTTTTGAGTTTTTCCTGAGCAGTAGTTATGTGGCCGATGCTAAACTTTTGTAAGTATTTTATTTTGTCATTACAACACCCTCCAGAAACTTTAATTTCACAGCAAAGGAATCTAGGACTAAGAGAGGTTAACTTGCCCTAACTGGCACAAATGGAAAGTCACAAAGCAGGGACTTAAACCTAGGTACCCTGGCTGCAGATCCTGTACTTCACACCACTGTTAAAATGGATGGAAACAGTGGGACAGCCTGGCTTCACCCCTGTCCCAATGGTAGCCACCCTGGCTCTATAGCTCTAAGATGGGAGCCACACACTTAAGTCCTTGTAGTGCCTGCTGAGGGCTTCTTGTTCATGGGGTGGGGCCTTTTCCTGTCATTCCAGAGTCAGACATTTATTCAGAGATCCCAGACGAGACCCTACGAAGGTCTGGAGGTAGGTCTTTGATCCCACCATGTTGACCCCAGTCCTATGAAGTGACATTACAGTCATGCAGGTGGTACCACAGAGGGAACTTTCATCCCTTCTTTTGTCCTCCCCTACATGTGGCTTGGAGAGGGGAAAATCTGAGGCACTTTTTCATTGGAAAGATGTGGTAATTACATTTTCCCTATATTGATTCACATTTTGTGTGTCTGTGGTGCTGTGTGGGAATTCTAAAAACCTGGACATACGGCCCAACTTTCTGAGGGGTGGTGATAGCTCTTCACTGAGTCTGAGGAACTGAAACATTCTAGTTCCCCTTTCTCAGCCCTGTCCCTGGATCCTGGTGAAGGTGTTGTGAGGATCTGGTAAAAGCTGGGTAGAACGGGGAACAGAACCTGGTGTTAGGGCCTGAAAGCTCTCAGGTTCCCTGAGGGATACCAACTGGTTTCTTTGCTCTCTGGGACTTCCTGGGGTTTTTTTCTATTTGTGCAGGTCCACACTACGGCATTGCCCGGGAAAATGTGATTCTAGGTCGTATTCTTGGTGAAGGATTTTTTGGGGAGGTGTACGAAGGTGTCTACCAAAACCATGTGAGTTCCAGACTCTTCTCTGACACTCCTCTTTGGCTTATGTAGAGGGTAAGACCAGAGCTTGAATCTTCTAAGGGTTGCAGCTATGAAAGGCTAAATCTGTCTATTTGGCACTTGAAGTATTCATGAAATATCCAGGGAAATGGTGGAAATAGTCATTTCCAAGGAAAATAGCAAAATTAAAGTAGACCTTAGAGAAAGGTAGGTCTTTGCAAAAACATACATGGAGAGGAGAAATAGAAATACCATGTTGAGAGGAGAAAGAGCAGGGTCTGTGGCCGGGAGTTGGTGTTGAATACACCAACGGAGGCTAGACAAGGTTTGCCTTTATAGGTGTGCTTCTAGCAGACTGAGGATGGGGGTGAGGGTGGGTGAGGCAAGAGCAATGGAAGCTAAATTTTAAAAAAATAAGAAAGAAAAGGAGCCCCAGGTGATACATGTGGTGGTCTGGACATGAACACACTGCACTACATGCCCGCTCCCTTTGGAAAGACCACATAACCCCTCTGAGGCTCACAGCCCCCATCTGTACAACAAAAAGCTTGGCTTACCTGTAAAGCACTTCCATTTCCAACCTACCTGATTCAGAAGGAAAGCCATGGGGAAGTAGAGAAGAGAAAACAAGGGGAGAAGAACAGAGAAAAGGCAGAAAGACAGGGTAGCTTGTTATGCTGTGGCAAGAAGCAGAGGGTCCCAGAGGCCACCTCCATCTTCCCATGGCTGGCAGCAAATCCTGGTGGGAAGAACACCGTTAACACCACAGAGGGACACTTAGCTAGTTGCTATAAACGGGACCAAGGGACCTTGACACACACCTTGTTGCAGAAAGGGGAGCCAATCAATGTTGCTGTGAAGACCTGCAAGAAAGACTGCACTCTGGACAACAAGGAGAAGTTCATGAGCGAGGCAGGTAAGTCTCCCCAAGATGGGGCACAACCCCATGGGCTGGACAAGCCCCCAGAGCCTGCACAGATTCCCAAGACGGAGAGCTGACCTCAAATCTGGGAGGCAAGATGTGAGACTTCTAGGCCTTAAGTCAGGAGTAGGGTTTTTACACCCCTCCTCTTCCAGTTGCGATGTTAAAGCAAAGGTCTATGAGTTGATCCAGCCATCCCTCTTCTCCCCAATTCCAGTGATCATGAAGAATCTCGACCACCCACACATTGTGAAGCTGATCGGCATCATTGAGGAGGAGCCCACCTGGATCATCATGGAATTGTATTCCTATGGAGAGGTGAGTTAGAGGAGGGAAAAGACAAACCCTAAGTGAAAACCGGGAGTGTAGTGGCTCTGTAGGATAAGCACTGGATGGGAACCACAGAGTTGGTAGATTAAGCCCATCAGCCGCTCCACTGGAGAAAGATGAGTCTTTCTGCTTCCGCAAAGATTTACAGCCTCAAAAACCCTATATGGGGTCACTGTGACTCAACAGCACTTAACAACAACAACTAGGTAAAAACTGGCCCACTGGTTGAGCAGGACCTCTGGGGTGTGAGACATTTGGAGCAAAGAGTTCTAATGCAGAGGCCATGTTAGGGGTATTGATGGAACCTTCCCTCCTTCCCACAGCTGGGCCACTACCTGGAACGACACAAGAACTCCTTGAAGGTGCTCACGCTTGTCCTGTACTCCCTGCAGATAGGCAAGGCCATGGCTTACCTGGAGAGCATCAGCTGTGTGCACAGGTAGGAGTGGGCAGGGCAGGCAGCAGAGGCAGTGTGGAAGCCTGCTCCCATTGTTGGATCCTTAAGAAGTTTGGGGTGAAGCAGGGCTCTGGAGTCATTGAAATCTGTATTAGATCTGAAGACCCGTATTGAAATCCTGACTTTGGCTGTATCTCAGCAGCTTAGAGCCACCATGAACAACCTCTATGAATCTGCTACATCACCTGAAAAGTTAAAAAAGCAAAACTACCTCACAATATAGGAGTCCTGGTGTGGCGCTGCAGGCTAATGCATCAGACTACAAAGTCGTTTGAACTCTAAGGTCGGTGGTTCAAGCTCACCAGCTGCTCCTTGGAAACCCTATACAGGGTCACTATGGATCAGAATCGACTCAATGGCACTTCACAACAACAACACCTCACAAGATTATTGTTAAGAGTATATTCACTGATTGCCACTCAATACATTCTAGACCCTTTCCCATTGAGTTCCAGGAACTAGCTTCTCAGCTGGCTCAGAGCTTGCTCCCCTCCTGGTTCATTCATTTCATCAGTTACCACAGCAACACCCTGGGAATCACACAACCCTGGAAAAGGGGAGTGGGATAGAATAGCAGGAAGAAGATCCTAGGCTTTAGATGCTTCCCAGCTGACCTAGCGGATGACACTGGCCTCCCTCCCCAGTGTACCCTGAGCTGATCCACCTTGTGGCTGGTCCCTTCACCACCTTGCCTTGCTTCTCATTCCCTGAAAGGAGATTCTTGCCTACAGGAAGTGATCTGGAGACAGGTTAGGTGCTCTAAGAGCACCGGTGTGAATGAGTGGATTCCTTGATATCAGTTCTGTGGACTTGTGGGTGATTTTATGCTAAGCATTGTTGAAAGTAGTAAAACTTCGTGTCTCAATCTCAACAAATATTATTGGACTTCTACTCTGTGCCAGGTACTGTTCAAGGTTCTGGACAAAGTCATGATCAAAGCAGCAAAAATCCTTCTCCTTCTGGAGCTCCATTCTTGTTTGAGAGCAAAATATCTATAGAGTAAAGGTGATCGAGAATAGATTTTCTTTCTTTATTAAGAATTAAATATTCTTTAAATAGACAAACACGGAAAGGAAATCTATTCTCGATCTAAGCCATCTTTTTGGACAATAAAAATTAATTTTAGGTAATGGAGTCTGCCTACAGAAGTGAGCAAACTAGTACAGGGTTGAGGCACATGGATGAAGCACATCAGTGAAAGTTAGCCCTGGGTGAACTGAGAGCACATGCCCTAAAGGTAGGTTACCTGGACAGAATCCTTTGTCACCAGGAACCTGCTGGGCAAACTACTTCAGTTCCTGGTACTCAAGCTCCTCATTTGTATGAGAGTGTTCTGTGGGCCTATGTCATGATTTGGGGTAGGTAAACTCTTACATGGTCCTGGATATTTGGCTGATAGGAGTCCTTGAGCGGTGTGAAGAATTAACATGCTTGGCTGCTAGTCAAAAGATTGGAGGTTCAAGTCTACCCCGGTGTGCCTTGCAAGAAAGTCCTGAAAAACCAGGCATTGAAAACCACGTGGAGCACAGTTCTACTCTGACACACATGGGCTCACTAGGAATCAGAATCAACTCCACAGCAACATTGTGGGAGTTTTTTGTTTTCTTTTCTTTTGATTCTCCAACAGTTCCTAATCACATGTGGCTTCACCATGAGTCAGAATCAACTCAAAGGCAACTGAGTTTTTTGTGCTGACTACCAGGGGGCAGGCTTGCAGGGTAGACCCTTTGGTTGGTTGATGATGCATGGAGGGGATTGTAACCATGGCAATGAAATAATATACAATAGGATGAATGTAAAGCTAATGTTCTCCCATGCAAACTGTCACATAATTCACAATAAAACATTAAAAAAAAAAAAAAAGCAACTGGGTTTTTCATAATCATAGCTATGCTGCTACTTTTGTTGCCGCTATTCCTAAACAACCTCCCCCAAAAAACAACAACACCCCACTGTCATCAAGGTAATTCTGACTCATAATGACTCTGTATAGGGTTTGGGGGACTGTCGATTTTTATGAGAGCAGAAAGTATCATCTTTCTCCCAGGGAGCAAACTTTTGGATTTGAGTTGCCAACCTTGAGGTTAGCAGTCTAGTGCTTATCCTACAGCACTGCCAGGCCTCCTTGTTTTTGTTGTTGAGTGTCATAGAGTCACTTCTGACTCATAGTGACCATGTATAGGGTTTCCCAGGACTGGCTGATGGGTTTGAACTGCCGACCTTGTGGTTAGCAGTCCAGTGGTTATCCTACAGAGTCACACCAGGACTCCTTGCTGCAGTTCAAATCCATTTAAAACAATTACAGCAATGTAACAACAGCAATGGAAATGCAGAATGGGGAGAGAATAGTTGTGATCAGGAAAGCTGTAAAAATTGTACAGGTTCATCCTTAAGGAGTGATCAGGATAACAGCATTCTTGGCAGCAGCACAGAGGAGAGTACTAAGCATGTTCTGGAAGAGCAAACAGGCCTTGTGTTATAGATGACTGAGAAGGAACCAAGGGCCTTGAATGCCGTGTCAGGAAATATGGAGGAGGCAGCCAAGGCTCAGTGTGGTTGAATCGAAAGGAATCTGAAAACACATAACTACCATCTCCACCAGGGTCTCATCTTCCCCAGGGCAGAAACCTTTCAGGGAATGGAGAACAAAGCAAAGGGGATAAAGGACCAACTCCACAGCCACAGGATGGACTGAACTGTGTTTTAGCAAGACAGTCCTGGTGGGAAGTGGGGATAAAAGAGTTGACCACATGAAGCTGCCCAATTCTATTCTGAAGTCCTAGTCCCAGGCCAATGTTCTTCTCCTTTATCTCCCTATCTGTGTCTGAGACGCAGTCCTATGCTTGTGAGTGGTAACACCTCACCCTTGTCTTCTCATCCTTCTTCCAGGGATATTGCTGTACGAAATATCCTGGTGGCTACCCCTGAGTGTGTAAAGCTGGGGGACTTTGGCCTTTCCCGGTACATTGAAGACGAGGAGTATTATAAAGGTGAGGGAGGTTCTGGTTGGGCAAGCCAAGGTCTCCAGAGAATAGAATGTATTTCTGGAGACTTTCTGGGTTTTAGCTTCTCTAAGTAACTCCTGTCAATCTCTTTGCCACCCAAAGCTTCTGTGACACGTCTTCCCATCAAATGGATGTCCCCTGAGTCCATCAACTTCCGTCGCTTCACAACAGCCAGTGACGTCTGGATGTTTGGTGAGTGACCTGGAAAAGGGGTCATGGCCAGGCCAAGTGGGTGCCTGACCGGACATGGGGGACAGGAGTCGATGCCCTCTCTCCCACTGGGTTGCCAGAGCTCTATTTTGCTTTGCCAATGAAACATCCCAGAAGTGGGGAGGCCAGTGGTGGATTGCGGTGACATGGGCTAAGGGCTGCATTGGCTAATCTTCCTGAAAATGACTCTTTGATGAGTGCGCTCTCCATAAACTAATCTGGGACACTCTAGAGGAGACACTCAAAGAGAAAACTTTGAGGTTTGCTTTGAGAAGGAGGTTCAGGAAGTGATGACAAGAGCAGATCATCGATGATCCATTCTTTACGGAACACACCACTGTGTGCATGGTCCCAGTTAGTTTTCCCAACAGGAACCTGAAAAACATCATCACTACTGGCCCAATTTTACAGACAAAGAAACAATGGCTCAGGTGCAAAGTAGACTTTCCCATGACCACACAGGCAAAAAGTGTTGGGCCAGCCCCAGCTTTAGGATAGAGGCTTCACTGTCCCCTCAACCCAGCTGTCCTATTGAGGGCACCAGTGATTCCAAAGTATGCCTTTGACTGCCACAGTCAGATAGTGCCTACCCCTGCACACCCACCTACCCACATCCCCCAACCCCACCCCACCCCAACACTATGTTTCTGTGTCTAATCTGTTATCTTTATAACTCAGAAATGATTAGACTAAATACAGATTCTACACTGTTAGGGTTCATTAGCATGACAAGAACACCCTATTCCCTTAAGGTTAGGACTCAGCACATATGTTGGGGAGCACAATCAATCCATTAATAGGGGTTTCGAGAGGGAGACCTTAGTTTATAGATGTAGGTGTTGGACCACCATGGTGGACAAAATCCCAGAGCTGCTAGTGCCCCTCCTGGCAGGGATTGTCACATTGGATTCTGGGTAAGATGGCCTTTTCTCTATGGGAGCCAGTCCTCCCCAGCATAGATCCTGAGCTCTCTCTTCCTTCCCCTTAGCTGTGTGCATGTGGGAAATCCTGAGCTTCGGGAAGCAACCCTTCTTCTGGTTGGAGAACAAGGATGTCATCGGGGTGCTGGAGAAAGGGGACCGACTGCCCAAACCCGACCTCTGCCCACCTGTCCTCTACACGCTTATGACCCGCTGCTGGGACTATGATCCCAGTGAACGGCCTCGATTCACAGAGCTTGTGTGCAGTCTCAGGTGAGCAGGGAGGAAGAGGCTGCAGGCAGAGTCTGTAAGGTGGGAACACCTCCTCAGCTATCAGAGATGCTTATCTAGGACTCCCCTAAATAAGATCACAGGCCCACAGTAGCTCTACTCAGCAGCTGCTCTTCTTCCTGCCTTTCAGATGGCAGAATAAATGTTGAATTTGTAAAAGATGGGCCACATCCCAGACCTTCCTTCTGACCAACAATGAGTCATACACCCAAATGACATTAGCCAATCCTTGCAATAGAAGCACCATGTCAGATACATAGTGCAGAGGTACCTCTGTCACTCTGTTAGGAACAAAAGGCTGAAGCTGAGTTCACTGTCAGATATGGGCTCAGAGAAAAGATGAGCCTGTGTAAACCTTGCTCAGTGCAGCTACTGCCAGCACTAAACACAGTACCTTGCTCATAGCATATGCTCAAGAAATATTTCTTAGGCTTGACTCAAAAAACTGAACCAGATTTTCACTGAAGTGACTGCTGTTTGTAGAGGTTGGAAGCACACCTTCCAGATGCTGGAACTGGGGTGTGCAACCTGCTTTCTTGGAAGCAGCTCTTGCCCCTCCTCTCACCTTTGATCATCCCTTATAGTTAGTAGGGGAGGAAGTCATTTTTTTTGGATATTGTTGTTGAAAATATACACAGAAGAACATACACCAGTTCAACAATTTGTATATGTACGATTCAGTGACACCGATTGAATTCTTCCAAGTTGTGCAACCATTCTTAACCTCCTTTTCAAAATTGTACCTCCCCCATTAACATAAGCTCACTGCCCACCTAACTTCCTGCCTAACCTTTTGAGTTTCCGTAGTCCATTTGGTACCATAAAGATAGTTCTTTAAAAGAGCACAATGCTCAAGGCAGACATTCTTTATTAACTGAGCTGAACCACTGTTTGGTTTTAAGAAGGTGTCAGAGCATATTTTTGGTTTAAGGTTTAAAGATGATCTCAGAGCAGTAGTTTCAGGGAGTCAGAAAGTCTTGATTCCATGAGAATTTGAAATTCTGTTCCTCATTCCCCTCCCTTTTGATCAAATGTCTTCTATCAGTAATGGTAGCTGGGTACCATCCAGTTCTTCTGGTCTCATGGTAAAGGAAGCAGTTGTTCATGGAGGCAGTTAGACGTACATTCCATATTCTCCTGTTATTCCTGACTCTCCAGAGGACAATTTTTAGCCTGGTATCAAGATCCAGGAGTCCTGGTGTGGCACTGTGGGTTAAGGTGCTGGACTGCAAGGTTGGTTTAACACTTAATAACAGCAATCAAGACCCAGGTGTCATCTCCTTTCTGAACAAAAAGAACTGAGTGTAATCCTTTTCAGGTGCTCAAGAGTGTTATCTCCTGAGTACTGAAAAATCAGTGGTGAGGTGTCATCTGCGACCAAGGTCCTCCAGTTTTCTTGGTACACACCTACCGTCATCTTTACCTTGTCTGACTTCCTTTATGGTGGTGCTCAGCAAACCCAACTCTTCCTGTAAAGAGCCAGATCGTAGATCTTTTGAGCTCTGCAAGTCATATGATACCTTGTAATTACTAAACTCTACCATTTTATAGCACATAAGGAGCCAAAGACTATATGTAAATGAATGAGCATGGTTATCATCTAATGAAGTTTTTCTTTATAGGCATTGAAATTTACATTAGGTATAATTTTCACATGTCACAACTTTTTTTTTCCCCCCGAACCATATAAAATTGTAGAAAACAGTTTTATTTAGCTTGGAGGCTGTCTTAGTGATCTAGCGCTATTATCATAGAAATACCACAAATGGATGGCTTTAATAAAGAGAACTTTGTTCTCTCACAGTTTATGAATTTAGAAGTCCACTTTCAGAGTGTCAGAACTGGAGAAAAGTCCTTTTTCTCCTTTCAGTGTGTGTAGACCCAGCATTCCTTGGCGATCTCCATGTAACTTGACATCAGTCTTTGCCTAGGTCTAGTTGCCTCATAGTGCAGGGACCCCACTATAGGACTCACTCCACTCCCAACTCTTCTTTCTTGGTGGTGGTAGGTTCCTCTGATCTCTGCTCACTTCAGATCACATCATGGAGAATGATTACATAGCTGTGACATCACATAACTGCCAAACCACTGAGAGCCATGGCCCAGCCAAGCTGACACATATATTTGGGGGGACACAATTCAATCCACGACAGTGACTGTATAAAATAGGTGGAGGCCACATTTGGGCCCTGGGCCTAGTTTGCTGACTCCCACTTTTAGGGATTATTTTTGTTGTTAAGTGCCATCAAGTCGGTTCCAACTCATAACGACCCTGTATGACATTTCTGAGAAGTGGTTGGTGATTTGAATCGCTTACTTTGTGGTTCAAACTGGTGTGGCAGTCTAGTGCTTATCCTACAGCACCATACTAGGACTTCTTAAGGAATATGGTTGTGATGTTGGTGCTGTATGCTACTAGAGCTCCTTCCTTAGGGAATATAGCAGGTAATTAAACTTTTTGTTCTTGTTTTGCTGTTAAATGCTGTCGAGTTGGTTCCAACTCACAGTGACCCTGTATAGGGTTTCTGAGGAGCATCTGGTGGGTTTGAATTGTCGACCGTGTGATTCATAGTCCAGTGCTGATCCTACAGTGCCACGCTATTATTTCTAATGTAGTTAACTTTTTCTTTCTGTCTGTCTTCCTTTCTCTCTCCTCTCTCTCTCTTTCTTTCTTTT
>NW_006408582.1:7786582-7791405 GCF_000296735.1 Chrysochloris asiatica | reverse complement strand
TCCCCTGGAAAGTCTTAGGGAGGCACAGGGATCCAAAGTGATGGTGCTGGGAGTTCTAAGCTGGTAGCAATGGTAATGACACTTGACATTCCATCTTTTTGGATGGGCAGGGTGTCCAACCCAGTCTGCAAAACCTGCTTAAGGGGTCTCTCTGTGCCTGGTTATCCTTCATTGACACACCCAATCAATTCTAGGCTCATTTGCTTGATCCTCATTAGGGAAAGTCGAGAATCAAAGGGTTCTAGAAGATATCTGGAAAGTGTAATTTGAGAGTATGAAATCTCTAGAATATTGAGGATGGGGGTCTTACTTAATTCTGGGGCCTTGGAAACCCTTGAGATGGGTGGCAAGGTGCCCTTCTCTAAGATGTAACGCATACCTGGACACACACACACCCCATGGGTGGAGTTAGGAGTTTCTTCTAAGGTGATGTGAAGGATGTTCAAAGGGCCAACTGACCCCAGGAGACCTCCCTCAGTGAGTGCCATAGCCTGGCATTCCTGCCTTTAGAGTTAAGACAGGATGAAATTAGTGCTTCCTAATCTTTTAAGGGTAGAAATGTCAAACTTTGAGATTCCCTCCATGTAATACTTTAAACACCTGTGGATTGCTGGCATGTAATAAAATGAATTATTTTCCCATTAGTTACAATTCAATGCATATGAGTTTGAAACACCAATACCAAACGTATCACTAGTACACAATATATGATCTATATACACTACTTATTACATATATAAACATATACACTCATGGGCCCTTTCAATAATTCCAAAATCCCTGGGGTCTGGACTCCCACATTGAGAACCACTACTGGGTTGGATAATTAAGGCAGTTAGCATGCACTGAAGATAAAATTCACAGCCCTTCCTTATTAATGCACACCAGAGAGCTGTAGATGGCAAGTGCTTTGGACACCTTAAACTCTTAAGGTAGCAATATGTATGTCAGTTAAAGAAAACTGAGATGGAGAACATAGACCTTGGATAGGTAGTTGACTGGGGACATCAGAAATCTATTTAGGGGAATGATGGCAATGGTAGGTACAAGAAGGCAAGAGGCATGGCTAGGTGGGACTGGAGAATATGCTTCCTTGCCCCTTTGGGCTGGGACTGGCTCTCAAAGACATTTCCCTACCTTGGATCCATTCCTGTGACCCTCCCCAAATCAGTGTGAAGACACGATATTTGGTCTATCCACCATTATTGGTACATATATGTACACACCCCAGCCTGCCCTCAGGCACTGTGCAGAGAAGAGGGAAATAGAATCCAGGGAATGCCATCCAGGCCTCTCTAGGCTTCGTTGGAGTGCAGAGATGTTCCCCTGTGGAACAACTTACTTTGACCTTATTTCTCTCTCCTTATCCGATTGACTTCTTGGCAGTGATATTTACCAGATGGAGAAGGATATCGCTATAGAGCAGGAGAGAAACACTCGCTACCGAGCCCCCAAAATCTTGGAGCCCACAGCCTACCAGGAGCCCCCACCCAAGGTAAGCCAAGACCTTATCATTCTTGTGAGTCACAGCCGAGCCAGAGCCATCTCTGTAACTTGCCTCTCACTGAATGGGCAAGATGCTTCCCTATTCATCAGCACTGAAGTCAGCCTCTGTCACATCATTGCCCTGGCAGTTTGGGTGGAATCTGAGACAGCTGACACCTAGTGGGAAAGCAGGGCCAGGAAATCATCCTAGGAAGGCTTCCTTTCAGAGGCTGGAGCACTTTTCTTCTTGGAGTTTTTGTTGTTGTTGTTTCTCATGACACATTAGATTCCCCTTAGGTCTAGAATATTTTCATGCCTTTTGTGACACCCCTGGGTTCAGGTGCCAGTGTCTGGCTGCAACACTGGTAGGTTTTGAGGCCCAGTTTACTCCAACGCCTTTTCTCACTGTCCTCCTGATTTGGCATGTCTTTCCCTCAGAACCAGCTCGATTTTCATCTCCTTCATAATGCTTTCATGAGTACCTATGGCCTCTGTCACCTTCTACCTCTGAATGTCTGTAGATTGCTTGTTTGGTAGGTATTCAGTGTATAGTTAGGTTACACACACATGCACGCATGCACATATGCACACAGAGAGGTCCTTATCCCAGGATGGTAGAAAGCCTAGCCTCTTTGTATCTTCCCATCACTCAGCATGTAATTGATGCTCAAGGTTGTTGTTGTTGTTAAGTGCTGTTGAGCCAGTTTTGACTCACAATGACCCTGTATAGGGTTTCTGAGGAGGGGCTGGTGATCGCCGGCCTTGCGATTCAAACCAGCCTTGCAGTCCAGTGCATTAACCCACAGAGCTACACCAGGACTCCAGTTTAATAAGTGGATGCAATGTAATATAAATAATAACTCTGTCCCTCATCGCTCCTTCATTCCAAACTACCTGACCTGTCTCCAACCTGGTTATTCTCACTCAAGGAAGGAAAAATCTCACATGAAGGACTGACATACCTGTTTTCTCTCTGCAGCCCAGCCGACCCAAGTATAGACCTCCTCCACAAACCAACCTTCTGGCTCCCAAACTGCAATTCCAGGTACATATATGACTGGAGAAGTGGGAAAAGTTCCGGTCCATTCTTCCTCTAGATCACTTTGAAATGTCATTCTTGTGCTTTTCAAGAGCTGTAATCTCCCACTGGGGGATATGAACTCAGATTGCTCAAAATCAAGAGCAAAAATGGAATTCTATCAGGCTTTCTTTGTCTAAGCAGCCTTGTCTTAAGCCCATCAGCTTCTCAGGAAATATCCACAGTGTCTGCTGCTTCATGTGCCTGCCTGCAGCTTAGCTCTCCATGCCCAAGGCCACCCTGGGCCACAGGCAGAGCCCTCTGAGAAGGGCCTAGGGGTATATGATGTTCTCCAGAACATGGCAGTGCTCCCTGCAGTTCCATGCAGAGATTCTGGCCCAGAATCTGTGTGGCTAGTAAGGAGGGACTGCACCTGAGCTTTCTTCCCACCTCCAACATACCAAGACCGTATGTCCCTTGTGCAGAATATCTTTGTCTTGTGTCTCTCTTGCATCCAGATCATAGGGAGCCCAAGCTCCTCTCTTTTCTTCCCTCATATTCCTCAACTCACAGTCGCTGCTTGAAAACAGAGCCTCCCAATGAGTAGAAACAATGACCATTTGCTGCTCCATGCAGAAAGCTGCCACCCCACGATCATATATTTCTCCTTAAGGAGATGCCCCAGCACCCAAACAAGCTCATCCAAGACCTAACAGATACATTCTCTTCATGTAAAGAAAAACCTTGATTCAGAAGATAGAAGCAATAGACTTAAAGAAACATAACCTTTAGTGGTGTTTATAACAGTGATTTATATATATGCATGCATATATACAGACATTGTTGTTGTTGTTGTTAAGTGCCTTCAAGTCGGTTCCGACCCATAGAGACCCTGTACAGGGTTTCCGAGGGTGTAAATCCTTACGGGAGTAGAAAGCCTCATCTTTCTCCCGCGGAGTATATTAATATGTTATTACACTCATAGCGACCTTATATAGGGTTTCCGAGGCTGTAAGTCTTTACAGGAGCAAAAAGCCTCATCTTTCTCCTTCAGAACTATTAGTAGTTCTGAACTGCTGACCTTAAGATTAGCAACCTGACTCGTAACTTGACTATGCTACTAAAGCTCCTTAATGTGTTGTTGTTGTTGAATACCATCTAGAGGTCAGTTCCAACTCAGCAACCCTGTATAGGTTTCCAAGGACTGGCTGGTAAGTTTGAACCACTGACCTTGTGGTTTAAACTGACCTTGTGATCCAGTGCTTTATCCACAGTGCTACACCAAGACTCCATACATAATATATACATATAGCTCACATACACAGGCTCATGCACACCCACAGATACACACGTATATGTAACTACATATATATATATGTGTGTATATGAATATATGGAGTGCTGGTGTGGCACTGTAGGAAAAGAGCTGAAACGCAAGGTCGGTCTGGACCGTAAAGTCTGCAGTTCAAACTCACCAGCATCTTCTCAGAAATCCTATACAGGGTTGTTGTGAGCTGGAATGACTAGACAGCGCTTACCAGCAACAATGAATATATACACATATGCATGCTGGTGGTGGTGCTTATGTGCCGTGGAATCGGTTCTGACTCATAGAGACCCTGTACAGGGTTTCCGAGGCTGTAAATCTTTACGGGAGCAGAAAGCCCCATCTTTCTTCCGCGGAACAGCTGGTAGTTTCAAACTGCTGACCTTGCGGTTCGCAGCCCAATTCGTAACCGCTACGCTACCAGAGCTCCTTACACATATATATACATGTACATATATGTGTTGTTATTGTTGGTAAGTGCCATCAAGTCTGTTCTGACTCATAGTTAACCTGAATAGGATTTCCAAGGAGCGTCTGATGAGTTTAAACTGCCAACCTTGTGGTTCAAACTGACCTTGTGGGCCAGTGTTTATCCTACAGCGCCACACCAGGACTCCATACATATATATACACACACATGTATATATATATACATTGTGTTGTCAAGTGCCATTGGTCCATTCCAACTCATAGCAACCCTGTATAAGGTTTCCAAGGCTGTAAATCATTGTGGGAACAGAAAGCCTTGTCTTTCTCCCACAGAGAAGCTGGTGGGTTTGAACTGCCAACCTTGTGGTTCACAGTCCAGTGCCTATCCTACAGAGTCACCATAGTCCATATATGTACATACATACACACACACATGTGTGTGTGTTGTTGTTGTTAAGTGACATCAAGTTGGTCTGACTCATAGCGACCCTGTATAGAGTTTACGAGGAGCAGCTGGTGAGTTTGAACCACCAACCTTGTGGTTCAAACTGACCTTGTGGTTGA
>NW_006408582.1:7757643-7786482 GCF_000296735.1 Chrysochloris asiatica | reverse complement strand
TATAGATATAGATATAGATATATGCTGTTGTTAAGTGCCATTGAGTTAATTCGACCCATAGTGACCCTGTAGAGGATTTCCAAGGAGCAGCTGGTGAGTTTGAACCACTGCCCTTGCAGCAGTTCAAATGATTTTGCAGTTTGATGCATTAGCCCACAGTGCCACACCAGGACTCTATCTACCTATCTATCTATCTATCTATCTATCTATCTATCTATCTATCTATCTATCTATCTATAGGCTTCAAAAAGTTCATGGAAAAAAATCCATTATCTTTCTATTCTATTTTCCCATGAACATTTTAAAGCCCCCTTGTGCATATGTATGTATTTGTGTATGGGTGTGTATACACATATTTATACTTGTGGCACTGTAGGCTAAGCACTAGAGTGCTAACCACAAGGTTGGTGGTTCAAACCCACCAGCTACTCCTTGGAACCCTATACAGGGTTTCTATGTGTCAGAACAGTCTCATTGGCACTTAACAACAACAACATGCATACACACAAATGCACATACATATAGATACATATATATAAATAATACATGTATACATACATACATAAGCTGATCATACCTGTCAATTTGTAACATGACTATAAAACTTGACTCTTTTCCAAAGACTCTCGAAGAAGGGGACAGTTTCCCAATAAATGAATCACACACAGAGCTTCTGGTATATGCAGAGCCACGTTAAATAAAGGAGAGGGGACACTGACAGTGCTAGCCCAGAGCTGTCCATATTTCTCCACCATGGGTCTCAGACAGGGCCAATGAAATACCCACATCAAATACCTGGAGAACAAGTCCTCCAGAGTAGCACTGTGTTCCCCCACCCCCGTGATGCTTGTGCGTCATTTCTTTGTGTGTGTGTTTGCAGCAGCTAATTGTCCACCTTCTTGCCTTGTCCCTGTGCCTTGTGCTTCTCTGCTTCTTCTGAATAGGTACCCGAGGGTCTGTGTGCCAGCTCACCTACGCTCACCAGCCCTATGGAGTATCCATCTCCTGTAAATTCGCTGCACACCCCGCCTCTCCACCGGCACAATGTCTTCAAGCGCCACAGCATGCGGGTAAGAGGGCTCTGCATGCTGGGTCCCAGCCCACACTGAGGAGGTTGCTGGAGGGGAGGTGGCCTGGAATACCGAGGACCCCTTGTCCTCAGGCTCAGGAGGTGACTTCCATACTGCCATGTGCCCAGCAAATCAACAAGGGCTCTGGGATGCCCTTTCCTTTGTAAACATATCTGAGACTGGGGCCATGCCAGACTTTTGTCTGGGGACACCAGCAGGATCTGGACTTATCCTTGTCCACACTCTGGTATTGTGGGGATCGGTGTAATATGTGTCCCTTTCCTGAATCCTGGGGACAGAGTTATACACAGTAGTGTGGAGTCTCATTGGCAGGGGACAGCTAAGCCTGATGGTACTGGAGAGTAAAAGACCCTGGAGGCTCTGTCCTGTTCTACCCTTTTTGTTTGATTGCTTTGGTTGCTAAATCTGTCCTTGGTTGAAGGAAGGGCTTTTTTGTGAGTGCCACACTTGCTGCTTTTGTACGAGTTGCTGTGATATGGGAAGAAGATTAGGGGCTAGCGTGGATGCAAGCTCATTAACTCTAGTGAGCAGAGGTTAAGTCATTCCCAGGGAAGAGGAGGAACCCTTCCCAGTAACCTCCTTGTCTTCATCTACTAGTGAGGTTCTAAATGCTTGGTGGATTCACTTCTGATTGTCAGATCTTGTAAAAAAAGAACTCCTTTACATGTAGAACTACACTTGCTGCCACCCTGATATTTTAGGGCAGGACTGGGCAACATTTTGTTCCCAGGAGTTGAGGGCTGATTCTGGAGCAGCTAACAATAATACATGATCCTAATTTTTAAAAAACAGTCATACATGCTTATTATAATATATTAGGAAAGTACATTGATAGACTTCTGCCCCATTACTCTTAATTCAGTAAGAGTTTTAAATGAGTAAAATAATATGGAATTCTGGGCATGAAGATCTATTGTGAAATAAAATTTCTATGGTCTACTTCATTGTTCCTTTTTATGTTGATTTAACCAATTTACATCTTTAGCATATACTTAGCAATAATAAAACTGCATTTTTAAGAATTCACTATAATTGAGACAGCATCAGTTCCTCCAACCTCCTACCCTTGACTCTTTCTTCGTAATTAATTAAGTTTTGGGGAGTTGGACTTTAAAATGTGTTTTTTCAAAAAGAAGCGAATATGCCCATTTAAGGGGCGGCCTTGCCTTTGTCTAACCTCCATTCACCAAAACGATTTTGTTCCATTTCATAAAGACAGACTGTGCTACAGACAGAAAGATCTTTTGTGTTAAGGGTTTAGAACTTCTTGCCCTTAGGGGAGTCTTCCTAAGAAAACATAATGAGTATTTCTTTAAATAAACAAAACAAAAATGTTAAAAATATAAACTCTGTTCATATGACACATAGCAGAACCAGTGAGAAAGCGTCTTCCAGGTAGAACTCTGAAAAGGTATAATCGGCTCCCTGCAAAGCATTCGAAAGAATTTAACACAAAAATTCAGAAGTGGTTTTCCCACAAAAACAGCTTTTCTAGTGAATGGCTCATCTAGGAGTCTGTAGGATGCCATGACAGTCAGGAAGGCAGCAATCTGTCTCTTCAAGATTTCACGATTGAAATTTTTAAAATACGGTGAAATTCATTCAACTAATGGAACATTGGGCAAGGTGCTTGCGCTGTGCTGTCAAAGGTGCTGAACGGGAGGTCAAAGGCGGGTCTGGCTTCAAGTTGCTTATAGTTGTCAAAAGGAGGAGAGCGTGGGCACATTTACCTGTAACATAAGCCAAAAACTGTGAGTGCCACATGGAGATACAGAAAAATACAGTGGGGATTCAGAGAGGAAGCCAATTTCCAGATGAAAATCTGGGCCTTGAGGAACATAAGATTTGAACAAGAAGAAATTGGGATTTGGGGGATGGAAGAGACAGAGGTATCAGTCTGAGCCAAGATTTAGTGATGGGAAAACAAGGAAAGTGTTTCAAATAGCACATTTGAAACAAGGAAGGGTACATATGGAGATGAAAATAGGGCTGGCAGGATGGGTTCTAGCCAAATTATGAAAGGTGTCACAGCTTGTGAGAGTGTTTGTTTTTTTGTTTTTAAAACACCACAGTATCTGATTTTCTTTTAAGAATGACCATCAATGTAAATATTATTACCTGAATAGAATACCCAAAATAAATCTCAGCAAAATAAGTCTTGTGAACTTGGAATACAAAGGCACTAATCTTCCAGTATTTGGTGAGGTGGTAACCATTTCAGAGCCATTGCAATGCCACTATAATCTCAAGTGAAGACCATTTGGAGCAGAGCACAGACCAGAAGCTGTCCAATGGGTATTGATTACTCACAGACCAATCAGAATAGGGATGCGAGACAGCACACATCAGCAGCAGCCTAGCTCCCCTGAAGTTAGGCTCCTGTCCTAAGGTGAAGTTATATCACATCCATCAACCCAGATCGCATCTTGGGAGAACCTACTTTTTTCTCCCAGTATTAAATACTAACCAGACAGCAACATTTACATGCCAAACAGAGAACAGGTAGGGAAAGAGGCAATGAAAAGGGCAACAAAAGGTAAAAGGGGCTAATAAAAGTTGAAGGTCCCTATAGGCAATGGGTATCATTTCTTGCCACTGTTAAGAGTGGGCTAGATTTACTGTAGCCAAGTGCCGTCCTTCCTCCTTTACCTCACTAAGATAGCTTCTCAGAGTTCTGGGTTTCTTCAGAGGTCAGTGAAATCCACCTATGGCACATGTTTGACTTTGTGCCCATTGTTGTTTTTGTTAAGTGTCACTGAGTTGGTTCCAGTTCTGTATAGTATTTCTGAGGAGCAGCTGGTGGGTTTGAACTACCGACCTTGTGGTTCACAGACCAGTACTGATCCTGTAGTGTCACACTAGGAGCTACTATATCCATTGGCAGCTAGAGAGATGTTGAAAGACACATAGCACACCTGTGCACCCAGAAGAAACGCTAGTCTTCTTTCAGGACTTACAGAACTACACCACATAGTATGTTCTTAATTCTAGTAACTCATCCTGCCAGTATTTATTTACCCTTCATCTTCCTCAATCCAGATAGCTTTCTTACACCTAGATTTACCTAACTCCATACTCAGAAATTTCAAAATGTAGTTCCTGCTTGTCAACTATGCCATTGTAATGCCATCTAGCTGGTGATGCTTATCACTTTCAAATCCCCTCATTTTGGAGCATCGGCCTCTGTGAAATACACTTGTTAGTTTTTATCAAATTCATAATTCTTTAATTTTTCTTAAAATAATGTCTAGCAAATGGGTTCTCAATTGAAATGATTTTGCCACCGGAAGACATTTGGCAATGTTGTTATAAGAGTTGCTGTTAAGCATCTTATAATATACAGGACACCAGCCCCTGCCTCCCACATTCTGCCCCTCCATCCAGCAAGGCATTACCTGGCCTAAAATGTCTAAATTACCAAAGTAGAGAAACTCTGGGCCTAGTTAGTAAATGCTTAACTCTAGGAGAACAGAGACACTGCATATTTGGCCATCCCTGTTCTCCCAGCACCCAGCCCCACGCCTGCCACATAGTGGTTACTTAATAAGTAGCTGTTGACTAAATTAATGAATAAAGAACATTTTAGCATGAAAACAAAGTTATGCTGGGATAATATTTAGAATATGATATCAATCATTTTAACTCAGCAAGCACGAGAAAAAAATGTCTCTACATAACTATTTCTAAATTCTGTTGTTAACTTCAAGTGTGTTTTAGAGTGTTTTCTGGGGAAAGTCTTGTAAGAGGCTTGGCAGAGATTTTGGCTTGCTAAAGTAGAGAATTTTGTTGTTGTTGTTCTTAACATCTTATGCACATAACTTGCATGTAAACTGTTTTTAAGGAAGGAAATTGAAGGGCTTTCTGGCCAGGATGTCATAGAAGGGCTCTGCCCCAGAAAAGGCAACCTCAGGGTTTTATGTGATTAAGAGGATGCCAATTAGACTCCTCCTCCATGAGCTCAGGAAGCCAAAGTGATCATGGGCAGCAGAAAAAAACAACAAACAAAACAATTTAGAGGGACTGAGCATGTGATATGCAAGTGAACCCTGGGAACATGGAAGGAAAAGAAATGGTAAAACACACACAATGTCTTCTGTATAAGAAATAGCAGGTGAAACTATGAATAGGTACAAAGCCTCACAGATGAGTTAGAACAAGAGCCAGAATAATAAAGCTAGTAAGAGGACTCATTTATCACAGACCTAGAGATGTATATTTCTTACATTTTGTTCTTCATTTTATCTTAGTTTATGCATTTCTTTTAACCTTTGGAACAACCCAAGCTATTATCTTAATAGTCCTGGATGTTTAAACAGTTAATGCACTCAGTTGCTAATAACCCAAATGTTGACTGTTGGAGTCTACCCAGAGACACCTCAGAAGAAAGGCTTGTCAATCTACTTTTGAAA
This sequence comes from Chrysochloris asiatica, assembly GCF_000296735.1. Classification (NCBI taxonomy): domain Eukaryota; kingdom Metazoa; phylum Chordata; class Mammalia; order Afrosoricida; family Chrysochloridae; genus Chrysochloris; species Chrysochloris asiatica. The sequence continues at coordinate 7,780,982 of NW_006408582.1, read as the reverse complement.
AAATTAGCCATTGAACATCTTATGGATCACTTCTGCTTGAATATCCATGGGGTCACCATGAGTCTGTCTACTTGATGGCAAATGATTGATTAAGTTGTTATTATTTTGGGTATCTTAATAGGAGCACATTTTAATAGGAAGGTATGATCAGACGAGTGCAGGTTGTTGCTACTTTTATCAGATTCTGTTCAGCCATGAACAGTTAGGTGGGACTGGACTGTATACTGTGGGGCTAGATGTTGTTCCACTTCTAGAACTGCCACCATGGGGCATAGGTGGTAACAAGTACAGAGGTTTCCAAAGGGCTGGCTTTGCATTCCTAAATTCATTAAGTGATAGAAATCATCTCAAAAACCAATTGAAAAAAGAATCTTAGGGCAGTAGCTTGAAAATATATTTCATTGATGGGTTATGTAGTCGTTTGAATACAGTGCATGCTAAACAATGTATCCTCAAGCTTGGCATCTGATTGCACCTTGGGCACATGCATGAGGCTGACAGTCTTCAGGCATGGCTAGGAATTTGACAGAAGTCTTTCAAGAAAAAAATGCAACTTGCAAGACTAAGACATATGATTCCAGTGAGGTTCCTCAAAGGACTATCCCTCCTCTGAGTCTGAGGACAGGTCTCATCGTGCCTATTTGTTTCTCTCTGCTGCCCTCTCAGGAGGAAGATTTCATCAGACCGAGCAGCCGAGAAGAGGCCCAGCAACTATGGGAGGCTGAGAGGATCAAGATGCGGCAGATGTTGGACAAGCAGCAGCAGGAGATGGTGGCAGATAACCAGTGGCTGAGGCAAGAGGAGAAATCCTTGGTGAGCAGTCACTAAACTGTGGCTGGGGATGGACTCCTCTCTGCAGCTCTGCTCAACACATGCTGATAAAAATGCTGGCGTGGAAGGGATTTCCCTGCTATCATATCAACTCACCTCCCAAGCTGGCTAGAGTGAAGTTCTCTGTGTGATCTTTTTTTTTTTTTTTTAATTTTGGTGAAAATATGCAAACCAAAACATTTGCCTATACAATAACATTCACATTTATAATTCAATAGCATTGATTACATTTTTCTTGTTGTGCCACCCTTCTCCTTCCCTATCCTTTTCCAGAAGATTCCACTACCATGAACATGAACATAAGTTTAATATCCCCCAAACAGAAACTCCCCCTCCTCCTTCTTCCTTCCACTCCCTGTTAACCATAAATAGTCTTTGGTTTTAAAAGATTTGCTTATTTCACATAAATGAGATCATATAGTATTTGTCCTTTTTTTTTAACTTTTTTTATGAGAACTGAGTGAAGGTTTACAGAGCAGATCATCAGTTTTACATTCAACAAATCCTACACTTTGCTTCATTACAATGATTGCAATCCATGTACCAACAGTTAACAGTATTAACCTCCTTTCACTTTAACTCTTGCATTCCTCTCTGTCTCCCACTACCTCCATCTTTCCTCTGCCAAAGTCTCTCGTTGCATATTGCCTGTCCCATCACCCATGTTAATATGTATCTACCCTCTAGCCCATGAATAATCCCCCAGCACTCGTAACCATCATAAAATGTTTCTTTTATCAAGAAAATCTTTTCTTGAATTTTTACAACAGTGGTCCCATACAGGATTTGTCCTTTTGTGATTGACTAATTTCACTCAGCATAATAATGTCTTCCGAAGTTAATCCACCCTGTGAGGTGTTTCGCAGATTCACTGTTATTCTTCATTGCATAGTATTCCATTGTGTGTATATACCAAAGTTTGTTTACCCATTCGTCCGTAGATGGAAATTTAGACTGTCTCCATCTTTTTGCTGTTGTGAATAGTTCTGTAATGAACATGGGTGTGCATACATCTATTTATGTCATGACTCTTATTTCTTTAGGATATAGTATTTGTCCTCTTGTGACAGGCATATTTCACTCAGCATGATGTTTTTTAAGGTTCATCCATGTGGTAGAATGCATCAGAACTTCATCTCTCTTTACAGCTGTGTAATAACCTCTCTGTGTGGTCTTAGTTTTTTTAGTCCTAGAATCCTAAATCCTTTGCTTTGATTTTCGTTTTGGCAGGACCCCATGGTTTACATGAATGATAAGTCTCCATTGGTAAGTCACCAAAAAAGGTAGAGCTCTATTTCTTGGAGGTAAGGCCTCAGTTTGTTTACACAATGGAAACACATCCCCAACCCCAGCTCTAATCCCTTTATCATTTTATTTGTTTTTATATTGGGAGCATATTCCCTATTCTCTGATCTCTAGGTGGCTTGTTCCCTGAGTCTTGGGCAAGGTGCACCCTTAGTGCTGCTGTGGCATGCCACAGGGACCTCAACCTCTCGGTATAAAGGGGCCCACCCCAGATCACATTTGGTCAGGAGCTCCCCAGAGCTCCCCTCTGTGGCTGTGCTGATTAAGCACACAGTTGAGTGGCAGGGATAGGGGGTAACTTAACGGGGAAGTCAGTTGTCCCCAGAGCAGCATAGTGACATGTCCTCTCTTTCCTTCCTTCCAGACCCCAGAGAAGGAGACCGGCTACAGTGAGTGTTCACACCCTTCCTTTTGGCGGGAGCTTCCACTTAGCATCTTGTGTTGAGCTATTGCTCTCCTTGTTCATTGTCAGCTGCAGAAAGCAACAGAGTGTGTTTGCAGTTTTAGGAAACATCTGCCTTGTTTTAATTTGAATTTGAATGATGTGGGCTCCTTGTTGAATTGCTTCCCATCCCTCTGTCCCTTCTGTCCGCACTGTTGTCTCCCTACCTGGTGGCTCTTCTTATCTCTCCATTGCCTGAGTCCTCCTTCTCTTCCTAGTTTCTCTCTTTCTTCAATCCTATTTTAAAGCATTGGTCATTCTTCCTTCCTGTCTCCCACTCAATCTGCTGGAGGCTCCTTTTGCACAAAGATGCTAATGGATTATAAAGTAGCCCTATCCTGTCTCTTGGAGTCCTGGTGTGGCACTGTAGGATAAGCACTGCACTGCTAGCCTCAAGGTCTGAGCAGTTCATGTCCATCAGTTGCTCCCAGGAAACCCTATACAGGGTCGTTATGAGTCAGAACCGACTCAATGGAGCTTACCACCACCAACAACAACCTTGCCACTTGAAGTGTAGTGGGTTACAAGTCGGGCTGCTAACTACAAGCTCAGCAGTTTGAATCTGCTAACACTTGAAAGGAGCTCTGGTAGTGTAGTGGTTATGAATCGGGCTGCAAGCTGCAAGGTCAGCAGTTCGAAACTACCAGTGGTTCCGTGGGAGAAAGATGAGGCGATCTGCTCCCGTAAAGATTTATAGCCTCAGAAACCCTGTGCAGGGTCACTATGAGTCAGAACTGACTCCGTGGCACATAACAACAACAACACTTGGCAGGAGAAAAATGAGGTTTTTTGCTCCCATAAAGCTTTACAGTCTCAGAAACCCTGTTTAGGGTTTCTATGAGTCGGAATCAATTTGACGGCTCTTAACAACCCTGCTTCTAAGAGGTTCTGGAGTCACTGTGGGTTAGGCATTGGGCTAGTAACTGCAAAGTCAGCAGTTCAAACCCACCGACTGCTCCAAAGAAAAAAGATGAGGCTGCCTGCTCCCATAAAAGATTTATGGTCTCAGAAACCCTATGCAGAGTTACTGAGAATCAGCTTGATAGCAGTGAGTTTAGCCTGCCTCTGAGTCACGCAAACAGTTAAGTTTTCAACTTAGTTAAGCTAGCCGGAGGGTTGGCGGTTCAAACCCACTAAGAGGCACTTCAGGAGACAGACTTAGAAATCTGCTTCGGAAAGATCACAGCCTTGAAAATCATATGGGGCAGTTCTACTCTACCCTCAGGGGCCCGCCATGAGTCAGAACTGACTCAGTGACAACTAACAACATCCTGTCTTTCTCAGTCCCCACTCACCTCCTGGTGTGGCACTGCAGGATAATGCACTAGATAGTAAGGTTGGTTTGAACCACAAGGTTGGTGATTCAAATTCACCAGCCGCTCCTAGGAAACCCTATACAGGGTCGCTATGAGTCAGAATTGACTCAATGGCACCTAACAACAACAACTTACTTCCCCTAGACCTGAGGAGCAAAGACAGGAAAAAAGAAGGAATAGTTGAGCTCACAGACTTTCTCCAGAAACCTCAGCTGAAGGCAGAGAGGAAGGAGCCAGCTGTAAGCCAGGATCGGATGGGAAAGGTGGTGAAGGACTTAATAGTTTAACAGTTACATAGTTTAACAATTAAATAGTTTAACAGTTAAACAGAGCATTTAACACAAGCCACATGAATTAATTCATTTAACCCTCACAGCAACTCTGTGAAAGAGGGACAATTTCTTATTATCTCCATTTTACAAAGGACTAAATCAAGGCAAAACTGGAGTCCTGGTTTGGCGCTATAGAACAAGTGCTTGACCACTGGGCAGTTTGAACTGCAAGGTCGATGGTTCACACTCACCAGTCGCTCCTCGGAAACCCTACACAGGGTCGCTGTGGGTCAGAACTGACTTGATGATACAACAACAAATCAAGGGAAAGGAACCCTGGTGGCACAGTTGGCTACGCGTTGAGCTGCTAATCACAAGGTCAGCAAGTCGAATCTACTAGCCATTCCATGGGAGAAAGATGAACCTTTCTATTCCCATAAAGAGTTATAACCTCAGGAAACCCTATACAGGGTCCTTATGAGTCAGCATTGACTCAAGGGCACACACCACCACCAAATCAATACATAAGGACATTAAGTAGCATACCCAACAGCACACAGCTAGCATTAGCAGAGCTTAGATTTAAACCCTGGCAGTTGGGCTCCTGGGTCCCTTCTAACTCGACATCTCAACTATGACTTCAGTTTTCCCTTTCTATGAAATAGACAGTGGTACTATCTCTACCTGTGGGAGAACCAGAGAGGCCAGAGAGTGTTTCGCTGGTACTTTCATTTGGCTACAGGTTTACTTTCCTGCTATCCTCCTAGAATTCAGGTTTCATTTCCCAGGGGCCTCCTGGTCACAGAAAAGGGTAAGGGGTGGGGGAACAAGAAACATGAAAGGAGGGTCCTGGGGGTGAGAACAGGCCCACTCACTTTCCTTCCTTGTTGCAGCGGAGTTCACAGGCCCTCCACAGAAGCCACCACGGCTGGGTGCACAGGTGCGTGAAGTGCTTTGCAGAACTGGTCATTGAGTCAGGGTATCACCAGACTGAGCTCATGGACTGCTCAAAGTCAAAAGGACTTCAGACATAACCTAGTCCAGCATCCTCATTATACAGATGAGGCCTAAAGCCATACCGTCCCTGGAGAAGGACATCATGCTAGGTAAAGTAGAGGGTCAGAGAAAAAGATGATGACCCCCAATGAGATGGATTGACACAGTGGCAGCAGCAGTGGGCTCAAGCTTAATGATTGTGAGGATGGTGCTTCATTCTGTTGTGTGTAGGGTCACTATGAGTCAGAATTGACTCAATGTCACTTGACAACAACTAACAACAAGGCCACACAGCAAAGTCAAGAAAAAGCGAGAAGACCCAGTCTGCTATTTCCAAAGCCTTATCCCCAACCTAGAGGAAAGTTCACTGGCCCTGCCCTAGGAGCCTGAGGTGTGGACCTCCTTTCTCTTGTGGGCTTTTCCTGTTGGCTCCCAGATCCTCCATTGTCTTGGGGTGCTGGATTTCCTCTCTCTCAAACAGAGGGTCTCAGCCTTGGCAACTTCACTTAGAATCACTTGAGGAGCTTTGGAAATTCCCTGGGCCCCATGACCACATGCCGACTCAGTTGGTCTGGTGTGAAGTGGGATATCAATGTTTCAAAGTGCCTGCGATCAGCAGCCAGGGCTGGGATTACTGCCCTAGAAGCACGAGGAAGGAGGATGCACCCTCGGGACAGAGAAGGGTCTTTTCAAATTGGGTTGGCACCTGTAGTGCCTGCCCAGGCAAGGATCATAACATCCCTTGACATCTGCTTCTTCCCCCTCAGACCATCCAGCCCACTGCTAACCTGGACAGGACTGATGATCAGGTCTACTTCAATGTCATGGATCTGGTGCGAGCTGTGCTGGAACTCAAGAACAAACTTGGTCAGCTGCCTCCCGAGGGCTACGTGATCGTGGTGAAGGCAAGAGCTGGGGGCCCAAGCCAGGGATGGAGGAGGTAGAGGCTGCCCATCCCAGCCCCAGAAGGAGTAGTGGGGGACTCAACTTCTTTGTCTACTCCCCCCCAGCAGACTCCCCCCAATTAGAGAAAGGTGGTCAAAGGGAAGTCAGTTCAACGTGGCTTTATGAAAACGCAGGTAGTGATGGTCTGTCTCCTTGCCGTTTTCTCTCCCCAGAATGTGGGGCTTATGCTGCGGAAGCTCATTGGGAGTGTGGATGATCTCCTGCCTTCCTTGCCATCGTCTTCACGAACAGAGGTGAATGTGATGGTCTTAAATGGTGCAGTAAGCTTTGACTTCTCCCCTCCCCTCCGTCTGGCCCTGGATGTGTATCCTACCTGAGACTCAAGGGCCATTCTGGGCAGCCTTATTTCTGCCTGCTGAGCCCCCATGTCAGCTCTGCATAACATGGTTGAGCAGTAGCCACCAGGGAGCTGAGAGGGCTGCTACTCGCTCAGCCAGCTTCCTAGGGAGAATTTTCTGTTCGAATCAGATTACTGCAGTGAGTTTTTCATTGTTGCTGTTGAATTCGGGGTGAAAGCTTACACAGCAAATTAGGTTCTCATTTAATAATTTCTATACTACCACAGAGGAGCTCGGGTAGCGTAGTAGTTACGAATTGGGCTGTGAGCCACAAGGTCAGCAGTTCGAAACTACCAGCTGTTCCGCAGGAGAAAGATAAAGCATTCTGCTCCCGTAAAGATTTATAGCCTCAGAAACCCTGTACAGCGTCGCTATGAGTCGGAACCGACTCCACGGCACACAACAACAACAACAACAACATACTACCACAGAGGAGTCCTGGTGCGGTGCTGTGGGTTAATGCACTTGACTGAAAAGTCAGATCAGCACTGAACTGCGAGCCTTAAGGTCAGCAGTTCAAACCCACCAGCTGCTCCTCAGAAACCCTATACAGGGTCATTATGAGTAGGAACCGACTTGACAGCACTTAACAACTACAATAACAGTAGTACTACATGTTGGGTGGATGTAAGTTTTTGCAATGATTCCTGTCTGACAAATCATCTATTTCTGTGCTTAAATCAGACAGCTTTTCTCACTCCAGCCAACGCTATTTTTAACTTATTTGGTGTTTTAATTTTTGATGTGAGACTAATTTGCATCTACTAATATTTCTAATGTTTCATCTCTTCTTGTTCAGAAACTTTTGTTGTTACTGTTGTTGTTAAGTGCCGTCAAGTTGGTTCAAACTCATAGCAATACCATATATGGTTTCCGAGGAGGTGAGTTTGAACCACCAATCTTGCATGTGGCACTATAGGATAAGCACTTGACCTCAATATTGGTTTGAACTGCAAGGTTGGCGGTTCAAACTCACCAGCCGCTCTTTGTAAACCCTATACAGGGTTGATATGATGTGAAATGGACTCAACAGCACTTAACAACAACAACAAATACATATGAAAGTTCTTCAAAGAGGTCTTAGAAAAATTCCATTATATTTTCATTCCATTTTTTCATGAACTGTTTGAAGTCCCCTCAAATTGTTTAGTGACATTGGTTACATTCCCCACCTTAACACAACATCTATTCTGATTGTTCCACTTCTATTCACCCAGTTTCCCTGCCCCTGTGACTTTCTCATCTGTGATACAGAGTAAATGTGGACTGCTCTCGTAGTGATGATTTTTTCTTTTTAAATCAGGCACACAGTGCTCACAGGTGATAGTGTTTATGAGTCACTCTGTTATTTAGCTGAAAGATGACCTCCAGGAGTGGTTCCAATTGAAACAGCATTTCAGGACAATAATATCTATCAGTCCAGTAAACCTGGTCTTTTTGTTTGTAAAGAAGAAAGAGTATTTTGTTCTACAATATTTCTCCCATTCTATGTGGGACTTTATATCATGTCAGAATGGTCACTGAAGGTAGCCAGTTCCCATCAAGTTCTATGGTTTCTGGATAGCTGAGGCCTATTGGGTTTATTGTCAAACCCAAAAATCAAACCCATTACCGAGTCAATTCTGATTCACAGTAACCCTGTATAGAGGTTCCAAGACTGTAAATCTTTAAAGGAGCAGAAAGCCTCATCTGTCTTCTGAGGAGCAGCAGGTGGGTTTGAACTGCTGACTTGTGGTTAGCAGCCCAGTGCTTCTCCTATAGCACCAGGGCACCAGGATTCACTGCAGTGAATTCTTATTGAGTGAGGCTATATATGTAAAGGAATCCACGCCTCCCTCCCATTCATGTATTTTTATCCTTTATCTAGTCACTTTCCACAGTAAAGGTTAAGGTGAGTGTGGCATTACAATAGCTTATGATTATCCAGAATTGATCATTTAAACTCATTTTCTTTACTGCAATGAGAAGCAAACAAAACTATTACTGAAACTATGAAGGGGAACATCCTTAAAGCATTGGTGGTGGGTGGTTATGTGCCACAGAGTCAGTTCCGACTCATAGCGACCCTGCACAGGGTTTCCGAGGCTGTAAATCTTTACGGTAACAGAAAACCTCATGTTTCTCCTGCAGAACCACTGGTAGTTTCAAACTGCTGGCCATGAGATTAGCAGCCTGACTTGTAACCACTATGATATTGAGAGTGTCTATGATAGGGAGAAAAATAGCCCCCAAAGGTATTCATCTCCCAATCCCCAGAACCTGTGAAGATGGTACAAAGGGCAAAAGCGGCCTTTGAAGATGTGATTACATTAAGGATCTTGAGATGGGAGGTTATTCTGAACTATCTAGGTAGGCCCAGTGTCATCATAAGAGGAAGTCAGGAAGGCCAGGTGTAAAGACAGAAGTCAGTGTAAAGACAGAAGCAGAGGTCGAAGTGATGTGATTGCTGGAAGGGAGCCACCAGTTACAGAATGCAGACAGCCGCTAGATGCAAGACAAGGCAAGGACCAGACTCTCCCCTGGAACCTTCAGAAGGAACACAGCCTGCCAATACCCCTACTTCAGCCTACTGAGACTTATATCCTACTATTGACCCCAGACCTGTAAGATAATGAATCTGTGTTGTTTCAAGCCATTCAATCTGTGGTAATGTGTTACAGCAACCATATGAAATGGATAGGGAACCACTGTCCACTTGTTGGTTGCCAAGTTATAATGTTGAAGTATCTGGAAGCCAGGAGTAGACTCGAGGAACTCTTCTCACACCCCACCAGGATGCACTTTCATCCACACACTCCCCAGCAGTCAATGATGGGACACAGGTGTCCGGCATGCCCAACCCTGATCCCACTGTCTATAGCTGCTCAGGATAGAATGAGACCAAAGGGTTCAGACCCATCTCCCTGCCTCCCTCCTGGTGGCAGCAACAGCCCACAGAGGAGTCCCAGCCTGGGCTGTCCTGTCTGGTGTGACAGCTCACTACCCATGAGATAGTGGTCCATCCATTCATAAACTCATTCAATGATAATTATCTCCTCATGTGTGCCAAGTAGTATGCTAAGCTCTGGAGAAACAGACACACTTGGAGTTGACAGGAGATGGCTAAACACATGAGTACATATACTTCACCCCCAACCATTCACTCACACATTGGATTTATGCAAGGAAAGGTAAAATGGGACCCGAGCAGCCAGATCAGACTTCAGTGGTAGCTGGGTAGATGAATGGTCCAAGCCAGTCTTTGATGTCAGTCTTTGTTGTCTTGGGCCCCAGTCTGCATAAAGTCTTGGTTTCAGCCCAGGGGACTTCTGGCCACCTTGGATGAAGTCTGAGACCACTTGAGGCTGACACCTGCGTTGTCACCCTCCTCTGAACACTAGGCTTTGCAGCCCTCTCAGTTCCTAGCCTCAGCCTTGTGCTGTCCTTGCAGATTGAGGGGACTCAGAAACTGCTGAACAAGGACCTGGCGGAGCTCATCAACAAGATGCGGCTGGCCCAGCAGAACGCCGTGACCTCGTTGAGTGAGGAGTGCAAGCGACAGATGCTCACAGCTTCCCACACCCTGGCTGTGGATGCCAAGAACCTGCTTGACGCCGTGGACCAGGCCAGGGTTCTGGCCAACCTGGCCCACCCACCTGCAGAGTGATGGGGGGCACCGCACCGCCCTGCCTATGTCATCTGCCCCCACCTGGTGTCGTGTACCTCTCCGCACCCCTGCCTTGCTTTTGGTCATGTGGATCTTCTCAGGGGGAAGGCCTAGGGGAGTCCTTCCCTTGACACTTTGCACGACCCCCTCTCCCCACCCTACCCCGACTCAGGCTGTAGCTGGACACAGGGAACCCTGAGGATGCTGGGGGATGGCAGAGAGGGCTCAGAAGAAGACTGTGGCTGCCCAGTCACTCCTTCCTCACACTTGCCTGGTCTGAGCCAGGGCACCTTGTGAGATGTCACTGTAGCCAAGAGCAGCTGCAGTGGCTTTATGCATGGACATGGTAGGCAGATTCGGGAACCAAGCTATTCATTCTCCTTCCTCTTTGGCCCTCAGAGGTCCCAGGCTGCACAGAGGGGCTGGGGAGGGACTTTTGTGGGAGGCAGTGGCTGGGGAGGCAAGGAATGGGCCTGGCTTTCCTGTATAGTGTACATTGGAATTTATTTAATGTATGTCTGGTCTGGACTGAAAGCTGTGTGCCCTCCTGAAAGAGGACCTGGGAGATGGTCCAGGTACGAGTAATTGGGGATCTGTGCACAGGACATGATGTAATGACAACAAACGAAACACTGGGAAGACTAGGAAGAGACAGGCCAAAACAGAACTTTGGGCCACAATCTGCCTCTCTTCCTCTCTCCCTCTTTTCTTCTTTCTCCCTTTGCTTTCTTCCCCTCCTCTCCCTTCCCTTCTTTCCCCCTTTTCTTACTCATTCTCCTTTTCTCTCCCCTTTCTCAACCATTCCCTTCCTTGCTCCCGTGTTTGCGTAAAACACTCTTTTACCTCCTTTCTATTTGACTTGTGTTTGAATTAAAATTGTATAATTTGCTTTGTGGTTTGTTTGATTTTTTAGTGTTGTTGCCTGTTCCACACATAGTGGAAGAATGATGACCTTGAGCCACAGCCTGGATAAATCGATCGTGCCTCACGTTAGTACATAATAAGCGTGGACACTGAGCCTTACCCAAGTGGTGGGGAGCAAGTGGTGACACTTGAGTAGTGGAGTTGGAGCCAATTTGTTCCTACCCCTTTGCCTTTCATGGCTGGATGGGTGGGGAGGGGTGGCCGAAGGGTGACTTTCCAGGCAGGACCACGGAGGTTCTCACCATGACCACATGAAGGATGCCAATGGCACTTGCCTAGTGGGTACCAAAGTGACCAGACTTTGGAGAGGTGCTGAGGAAGTGGCTGGAGAAGAAGACCTCACAGTTAAATGAGCAGATTATTTCATCTTTTTATTTACATGCAGGATGGAAGAAGAATGTAACATTAGTGAACATCAATTACCACACCAGGAAATGAAATGTGAGACTGGACCAGAGAGCCCAGTGACCTGGAGGATCTAGGAGGGAGGAGTTAGAACAGGAGTAGGAAGAGAGAAAATGCAGCAGGCCACTGAGGGACAGGGATCTTGGGTCTCCCCTGGGTCTGACAGGCATCCATCTTCCAGGGAGAGACACACTGGGGGTTGGAAGGAGGGAATTCCAAAGGCCTAGAAACTTCTGGCCTCTGGCTTCCTGCTGTTCTCACCCTGGGATCTGATGCCTTTTGAAGAACCTGCTTCAGTTAGCTGCTCAGCTCTGTGCTGGCTCCCACAAGGGGCCAAGGGCCTTGAATGTTCCCATTCTAAAGTGAAGAACAGACTCCACAGAGAAGTTCAGAGTGGATCAGAACACTCCAGGGGACTGAGGAGGCAAACAGTTCTGCTGCCTTTGCAGTCAGGCAGCCATCTCAAGAGTCTAAAGTTATCTAAGTCACACACCACGCTGCCCAGCCCCAGGGGCTCAGAACAAAAGCCCTGACTGCTGCTAGGAATGCCAGAGATGGGAGGGGGAAGCAAGGGAGTTGTAGTTCCTCATCTTGAGAGGTTCATGATCAGAATGAGCACATCGAATGAAGCACCCAGAGCTTAGGGCTCTGAGGAGGGAGGGCCTAACAAGCTCTGAGTCTGAACTGGATCTGTCTCCAAAGGCAGTCGATGTTGCTGCAGGATAGAGTTGAGGGGAATCCTGGAAATGGCCCATCCATTCCTCCATACAGAAGCATCAGCTCTGCATCTCCAGCCTACATTACTACTACAGTCCCTCCCTACAGGTGCCCTGCCCCACCTCTACTTCTTTCCCCTCCTGAAGCAGTCTTGGTGTTGTTAAGTGCCATCAAGTGGATTCCGACCCATAGCGACCCTGTATAGGGTTTCTAAGGAGCAGCTGGTGAGCTTGAACCACCGACCTGCTTGCAGTTCAAACAACTTTGCAGTCTGACACATTCGCCCACAACACCACACCAGGACTCCCCCTTAACACCATACTATTAGAGTATGCAGCTGAAAACCCTCCAGATTGGGAATTAGTTCAATTCCTTTCTCGGCCTGGTTTACAGCCACCCCAACCAATCTCTCCAACCTTGCCTCCCATGGCTCTCCATACTCGAGACCCACCTCAGCCTGGCTGTTCTCCTCACTTTGGGATGATGCCTAAGTCCAAAACTGCTCATAGTGGTTCCACCCCTCCCCTGGGCCCCTTCTCCCGTCTTCCTAATGCACCCCTCCTTTAACGGGTGCTCCTCTTTCTCCTAATCCCACCGCCACCCTTTGCCTCCCCCTGCTTGGTCTTCTTTATCACTAGTGTCTGCATCTCTACTTTGGGAACATCTTATACCCCGCCCCCCACCCCCACATACACATTGTCATCACCATCTCCTGAACTTCTCTGTATTCAAAACAGGTGGTGCAAGGAAGAAGAGCACAAGCAGAATACAGGACCCTGTCCAGAGAAGCAGCGACACCAGACAGGGAGGCAGAGATGGGGACAAGGAGAGGGGGAGCGATTGAGGACTCTAGATTCATGGAAAAAGAGGGACTGAGAGCTGGCAGCCAGGAGGCAAGCTTGCAGAATGTGCCCTTTGGTGGTGTAAATTATTATATATGCCTGAGTGTTTAAGGGGAAAAAAAGAGCTAAAATGAATAGCGAGAAATACTGTTAACTGCTGGTACATGGAGGGGATTATAATCATTGTAATGAAACAAGGTGTATGATTTTTGAATGTAAAACTGATGATCTGCCCTATAAACTTTCACTCACATCACAATAAAAACTTTAAAAAAACAGAGGGTACTCCTCAGATTCTTAGCCATGAGACCAGTAATGTCAAGGTGAATTATTCCAAGATTTCAGTGATTGGGCCAGTTTAGGTTATTCAGGGACAGCACCTGCAATCAGATGGTGCTCACCCCAAAGGTTTATTCTAGAGGCAGAAGCAGCTCACGATGGTCAGCGGCACCCCCTTTGAGCCAATGCAAGGGTTATGAAATCAAATCATTCCAGCCAGGTACGGAGGAAGAAAGAGTCCAATGGTGCCCAGGAAGCAGACGACGATAAACAGCCAGAGGAATATTCTATCGATTACCATGGCAACGTATTTCCAGTCTTCCTTCACCTGGAGATAGAAATGGGCTCACAGTGACAGAAGCCAGGTATTGGAGGAAGGGGAAGTGTCTTGTCCATTCCCAGGTCCTGAAAGGATCACCACCAGAGGGCAATTACCCCACCAAGACCTTGGGAAGCTAAAGGTCATTGTGGAAAGTGTGGTGGGTAGAGAGCAAAATATGGTTGTTTCAAGTTTCAAAGAATCCTCACCTAATGGCCCCTGACATCTTTCATCCTATTCACAAGGTCCAGAATCTTTCCATTAGCTCCTTAAGTTCCAGGGAAAGGAGGACTAGGTATCCAGGTAAAGGTCAGGGACTCACTCAGAAGCCTGAACCCTCTCAAAGGGACCTTCAGTGATTTAAATGCAATGCCCATCTGTGACAGGATGGTGAATACTTTGTGCTCCATGTTGCCTCCCCTCTCACCAGCCTATCTGCAGGAACTGGCAAGAGGGAAACTGGTGAGGGTTAGTACAACCCAAGAAAGACTGGGGGTCTTTTGTGGAACTAGGAACTTTTACAGACTTGTAGGCTCACAACGTAGGCAAAGGAGTCTGGATTCCTAGCCATTCCTAAATTGTTGTTGTTGTTAAGTTCCATCAAGTTGGTTCCAACTCATAAGGAGTGGCTGGTAGATTTAAACCATCAACTTTGTGGTTAATAGTCTAGTGTTTATCCTACAGCACCAGACCGGGACTCCATTCTCAGATTAGATAATAATTAATTTTTCTTATCCACTGAAAAGGCCACCTAGTAGTAACTTTATGGCCTTTCATCCTTCCCTAAGTTAGTAAGTTAATAGGTTAATCAGAAGAATTCTGTGATCCTGGGCAAAGTACTGCTCACCTAATAATGTGGGACATGGGGAGGTGGGGGTGGGACCCCGTCTGGTACAACCAAGATTCTTCAGAGTTTGGGTAAATACTGAAATTCACAATCTTCCCAGAGCCCAACAACAAGGAGAAGGAGGAAGAGAATACTCAGGACAAAGGAGGAAGGCCAAAACATGAAGCTAATTTGTTTTATCATTCCCAGGAATATTCCCTCTGCCTTCCCATGTCTCTCCACCTCCCACTATATACAGTGGGGTTGAGAAATGACCAGCATGGGGAAGTGTAGCTTCTAAAACTACCCCCCCCACACACACACACACCTTGTCTATGAGTTAGGCTTTCTTGGTTTCCATGGTAAATGTCCTGAGAGTCTGGATGGCACAAAAGGCTAAGCACTCGACTACTAGCTGAAAGCTTGGTGGTTTGAACCCACCCAAATGAACCTTGAAAGACAGATCTGGCAATTTGCTTCTGAAAGGCTACAGTTTTGAAAACCCTATGGAGCAGTTCTTTGTACACATGGGGTAGCCATGAGTTGGAACAAACTCAATGAAAACTAACAAGAATCTTCCAGCTAGTTATTACCCATCACTGTGTATTCCAGGCACCAAAGGGCCGTAACTAAGTGACACGGGTCCTCAAAGGAGGAGAGTGAGTTGGCACAAGTTAACCCCTGTGGTTCCTATTAAGCTGGTGGTTTAGTAGCTCCAACTTACCGAAAAGTCAGCATCCTCAGACCTCAGATGATCAGCAATATAGTGCACACCTTCCAGTGCCTTCTGTATGCTAGGTGACAGCAGGAGCCCACTCTCCTGCACTTGGACCTCAGCCTTGGAACCTGAGGCCTCTTGATGCAGGTCATCGTGGCTATAAAGGGCACCTACCAAATGGGGTGAATGATCAGCACACACCCATCTGTCCTCAACGTCCTCTTCCTCCTCTCTCTTTGCATCCACATTGGTCTCCAGCCAGTGATAGGAAGGTGTGAGTTTCAGGCCAGGGGGGTCACAGAGCTCCAAGGGTGGCAGGGGCCGATTCATCAGAAGCCACCGGGGCACACAGCCCAGAAAGGCCACTCGTACCCAATGGGGCATATTGTGAGTGCTGGCAGAACGGTGGTGGACATTGAGCACAAAGACAGTGATGACGATGGAAAGAGTGACAAAGATCATTGTGAAGAGCAGATATTCACCGATCAGTGGGATGACCAGGGAGGTGGAGGGGATGATCTCAGTGATGAGCAGAAGGAAGACGGTAAGCGACAAAAGCACGGAGATGCAGAGGGTGATCTTCTCCCCACAGTCCGAGGGCAGGTAGAAGACAAGCACTGTGAGGCAGGAGATGAGCAGGCAGGGGATGATGAGGTTGATGGTGTAGAAGAGAGGCAGCCGCCGGATGACGAAGTAGTAAGTGACGTCAGGGTAGATCTCAGCACAGCAGTCATACTTCTTGCTGTTGTAGGTGCCTGTGGCATTGATGATGGCCCATTCACCACTCTCCCAGTAATCCTTCAGGTCCACCATCTGCTCCATCTGCTCTAGGTCAATCTTGGCCTTGTCATAGGTCCAGGAGCCAAACTTCATCTTGCAGTTCTGCTGGTCGAAGGGGAAGAAGGTGACATCGATGCTGCAGGAACTCTTATAGATGGCGGGGGGCACCCAGTGCACTGTGCCCGTGGAGAAGAGGTGGGCCTTGGTCATGTGGGTCACTGCAAACTCACCATCTGCACTGGGGAAAGGAAAAGAGGCGAAACTTTACACACATCACCTGACCAAGCCAGGATGCTCCAGTAGTTTAAACCCACCCAAAGGAGCTTTGGAAGACAGACTTGGCAATTCAGGTAACTGGCAGGACAGAGACTTCAATAACCAAGTTGAACCTATCCAAGTTGTTTGGATTTTATGTAAGTACATGGGACTTGCCCAGCACATAGAAATGTATAATCATCAGTGTTGTCTTTTTCAAGAACATTTTTCAGTACAGAAGAAGACACTTTAAGGAATATAATAAAGTACCAAGAATTCAGTACCGGGCCACAAGGTCAATTTAAACTGCAAGTTTGGAAACCCTATACAGGGTTACTTTGAGTCAAAACCAACTCGATGGCACTTAACAGTATTAACATTTTGATATATCTCGTTTGTCAAATAAAATATTTTAATATATTTATGACCATGGCATATTTGTGACTTTACTGTCTGTTTTTAGTCAATGTTTTCAAGTGATTGCTGGTGAGTGTATTTTCTCTCTTCTTGGGACTGTGTCTTTTCCACTTAGCACCCTTAGTTCCTTGCACAGAAAAGATTTGACATTTTTACTGGTGAAGGTCCATTCTTGATTCCACCCACTTAAACAGGATTTTTAAGCCAATTTCATCCACAAGGGTCTCCATCAGAGCTATGGGGCAGAGGAATATAAGACCCAACCCCTGCCCTTTAAAGAGCAATGAGGAGAAGGACACAGCCATGAACAAGTACAACACAAGGCGGGCAGTGTCACAAAAATGCTAGGAGAGTGTTCCAACTGCTCCACAAGGCCTATTCCAGAAAATTCCCTTCCAGCTGGAGCCAGCATGGTTATCGTGAAAGTTGTCATTTGAACAAGGTAGGAAAAGCACTGACCTGCTAACTGCAAGGTTGGTAGTTCAAACCCACCAACTGCTCCTCAGGAGAAAGTTGAGGCTCTCTGCTCCCATAAAACTTTACAATCTCAGAAACCCTATTTAGGGTCGCTTTGAGTCTGAATCAACTCAGTGACAGTTGGTTTGGTTTTTTTCTTTGGTTGATGATGGCTGGTGGGATTTGGTGTACAGATGCAGTACTTCTTCAGAACCCGTGTTCCCCTGGGAGCTGCCATAGTTCGGCTCCATGAATTAGCCATCAATACACAGTTGCTTCCCCCTTGAATTCTCTCCCCCTAGCTCAGAAAATCGTAAGAATGCATTGTTGTTGCTGTTCGGTCCGTTCCAATTCATAGCGGCCCAGTATAGGATTTCCCAGAATCCTGGTATGGTGCTGTAGGATAAGCATTTGGACTACTAACCACACGGTCTGCAGTTCAAACCCACCAGCCGCTCCTTGGAAACCCTATACAGTTGAAACCGACTGGACTGCACTTAACAGCAACATAAGGCTTGTGAGGTTGTAATTTTTGGCTGGAGCAGAAAGTCTCATCTCTCTCCCGAAAAGAATATATAGGAAAGAACTTCCATTCCTATGTATACTCTGAATAGTTATCAGCAGGAATTATAGGTAGGCTGGAAACAGGAACTTTGAAAGCAAGTAACAAACAGATTAGAGCAAAAGTTTGTTTTGTTTCACTTTAAAAGTTATTTCTGTCATCACACAAAATTGTCACTAGATGGTAGCATGCGCCCCATTTTGAGGAAGGCCTGGGCAAGAAAAGCAATTTTCTTCACATCCTCCTGTTAACCTGGCATTTATATGTGACAGGAGATCCTTTTTTAAATGCCTGCAAAATCTGGGCTTGGACTTTTGTCCTAGCAGAAGAATGTGGTGTTAAACTCATGTAACACTGACTTTAGCTTTCTTTGGTAACTTTAAAACAAGAAATCTTGTCTGACACTAGGATTTCGCTCCTGACTTCTTTAAAACACACAGAAACAAAACCAAGGATCCTGAGTGCTGCTCGGAAACACAGAGATAAGGGATGGGCATCTGGGAGCCTTTCAGCAACTGCCAACACCAGGCATCTGCTGTGTTAGCCCTGCTAGGCAATGCAGTGATAAACACAGTGAAGTTAAAGGGCTTTGGTCTGGCCAGACTGGAAGATTGAAAGGAAACATTAGTGCTTCATTCTGATCTGCCTGGAGACACAAAATCCTCTTTATTTTGTTTAAAAATAGTGTTTTCAAGGTGCTTCTTGTTGCTGAGTACTGTCGTGTAGGTTGGTTCTGACTCGTAACATCCCTGCATGGGGTTTTCTAGGAGCAGCTGGTGGGTTTGAACTGATGATTTTGTGGCTAGCAATCCAGTGCTTTTCCTACAGTGCCACACCAAGACCCCAGTTTTAAGGTTGCTGTTGTTGTTGTTAAGTGATATTGAATCCATGCAAATCAATTGGAAAATGCTGAGTTAACTAGGGTTCTTTCCTACAGAACTTTTAACAACACTGTGTCTTGACATTTCCCAAAGGATGTGGTGTTATGACATGGAACACTATCCAAAATTAATTGACCATAAAGCCATTTTCCATACCTATTTATATCTCAAGGAACTAAATCTAACTGCTGTCAAAGCTGATTCCAACTCAGGGTGACTCCATGGTTTTCAATGGCTATAGAGCTCTCAGAGGTAGATCACCAGGCCTTTCTTCTGCACTGCCCCTGGGTGAATTTGAACCACCAACCTTTCGGTTAGTAGCCAAGCATTTAACCGTTTGTGCCACCAAGGGATTCCAGTGATTCTTAGAAACATTTTTAGTCAAGCATAACACCAAATACCTTTAATTTTAACGTCTTGATTTCTAGACAAAGAATTACATGATAACAAACATAATTTAATGGGCAGTGGTGGTGGTTATGTGCCGTGGAGTCGGTTCTGACCCATAGCGACCCTGAATAGGGTTTCTGAGGCTATAAATCTTTATGGGAGCAGAAAGCCTCATCTTTCTCCTATGGAACATCTGGTAGTTTCGAACTACTGACCTTGAGGATAGCAGCCCAACTCATAACCACTATGCTACCAGAGATCTTTTAATGGGAAGTAGTGATCTCTCATTTTTTATATATAAAAATTAAGGGTTTTGCCCACCAGAATTTTCTCTAGATGCCCCTGTTTTCATTAATTTCTAATCATGATGATGTGGTGCTGTAGAATCAGCACTGAACTGCAAATCACAAGGTCAGCAGTACAAACTCATCAGCCGTTCATTGGAAACCCTATGTTGTTGTTGTTGTCAGGTGCCTATACAGAGTCACTATGAGTTGGAACTGATTCGACGGCACTTAACAACAATCATGATGGTCATCTTTTTTCCCCCTTCTGGAACACAAGGCAAATATAAAATGATGTGATTTTTTAAGTACACAAATCAAGTTTGTCGCTTAGATGGTGTGAGTCCTGCCTGCTACTCACAGATTCCAAGTGTGACGGATTCTTCAACATACAAATCCTTGGGCATATTTTCAGAACTCACACTACATTAAAAAAAAACACAAAACTACAACTTAGCATTGACAAATCTTTGTTTTACTAACATAGACCTCAATAATTTGGGGTTTTATTAGTAAATGAAAGAAAAAAACACACAAATAAAAGAAATGAAAAGAAAGAAATTCTTAGCAAACTAGTTGTTGAGTCCAAACTGAGGTGATGAATCTGGGACGTTAGCGGGAATCCCTCCCACATCCAGCCCAGCCCAGCCCAGCCTCCCGACAGGCTCTGCTCTGCCAGACTCCTCCCAGGACCCCAAAGAATTCCTACTTGTTATAGAGGACAATGTCCGGGATCCAGATCATCTCAGAAGGGACTCGCAGGGATGTGATGTTGTTGAAATCGGCCGGGTTCCAGCGCAGCTTGTAGTCGCTCCACTCCTGTGCAGGGGGAAGAAAACGTGTCCCTGAGGGCTTGGCCTGGCCACTAACTGATGACTGCCCACACTGACTGTGTGTGGGACCCCCTGAGGCCAGGCTTGAGCATCTGGTCAGGAACACCCACAGCTCCTCCCCAAACCCCAGACAACACAAAGGCTGTGATGCCTGGAAAGGGCTCTGGTCTAAGAATCAGGGTCCGCCTAAGATTACCCACTTCTGAATTAACTTCAGTTCTGAAAGTCTGACATCCCCAGAAACCCTCAGTCCCTGTGTACCAAAACAGTTGGCCACCCTAGTGGGATCTTTAGTCCTCATTCAGTCACTCTCCAGCTGGACACTGTCCACTTTGCAGCTACTTTGCTCCTATACAGCAGTGATATTGTTTGAGCCTGTCAGTGTACTGTCCTTCACACCCCCATTTAGGAATGCCCTCAGTGGAGACTGGTCATGCTGAACACATACCAGTATTTCTCCATTTAACAGACAAAGAACTGAGGTTCTAAGAGGTAAAAAAAACAAACACCTGAGACAGGGGAATTAACCTGGTGCAGTGGGTTAAACTTCAAGCGGATAACCATAATGTATACACAGTTCAAACCAAATCCAAGGGAGAAAAATGAGCTGTCTGCTTCCATAAAACTTTGGAAACCCCGTGGAACAGTTTCACTCTGTCCTATTGAGTTACTGTGAGTCGGGATTGAAACGATGGCAGTAGGTTCGTTTTTGTTTGGTTTTCAAACTGTGCTCTAGAGAGCCCCATTAGGGTCTCAGCATTAGGAGGGATGCTCTGCACCCCACTTCTGCTTCTACCAAAATGTTTTCAAGGGAATCTTTTTATCTCCCAGAACCCCAGGTTGGTTATTACTCTCTAAGGTTTTTCTTTATGGTCTTATCACAAGCTTTGATAACATATCGATTTGAGTTTTCAGAAAGTAGACACAAGAGAAGAAAACTTGTCTTCTCGCTTCTTGTTTCCCAAACTTTAAGCACTCAAGTACCAACTTCATAATTTTTTGTCATATATGTGGCAAGGTAGGATAAAGCACTAGACCACAAGGTTGGTTTGAACCTCAAAGTCGGCAGTTCAAACTCACCAGCTGCTCTTTGGAAACTCTATACAGGGTCACTATGAGTCAGAACCGACTCGACAGCACTTAACAACAACAACAACATGTGTCACATGTCACTTATTTAATAGTTTTCTTTAAGAAGTTCTTGAACAGCACAAATGGTTTAGGACTTGTCTACCCACCAGAGCCTCAGGAGACAGGGCTGGACCTCTGCTTCTGAAAGGGCACAGCCTTGAAAACCCTAGGGAGTGGCTCCACTCTGATACATATGGGAGGTCACGAGTCAGAATCAACTCCGTGCAAACAGCCACAGCAACACTTGTCTCAAAATCACTTTGGTATTTTTAAACTTATTTAAAATAATATTTTAATTTTATATCACGAATGTAACTGGGAAACTAACAGCATTTGAAAAATCGCAGAAATATAATTCTGTGACTTTTTTCAACGTCATCAAAAAAAAAAAAAAAAAAAGGTTTGTGAACCAATGAAAATCATCTCACTAAACCACCATTGGTACCCAAACCATCCCTGGGGAAGATCTTGGTCTAGCAGTGGTGATTGACTGCTCATCTGTATGAGAAAGGCTTACAAAAGAGCAGAAATAAGCATATTAGTAAATGTATCCGGAAGGAGCTCTGCTAGTGTAGTGATTACAAATTGGGCTGCAAACCTCAAGGTCAGCAGTTTGGAACTACCAGCTGTTCTGTGGGAGAAAGATGAGGCTTTCTGCTCCCGTAAAGATTTATAGCCTTGGAAACCCTGTACAGGGTTGCTATGAATCGGAACCAACTCCACGGCACGTAACTACCACCACCAAATGTATCTGGATTTCCTGAGAAACTGGCTAACAGTTTTGAAAGTGATCATCTTCACCAATGTGCATGGTCGATCAAGCTTTTGGTTCTACCAGCATTTCTGGGGTGCCCACTCCAAGCAAGGTGATAGCATTCAATTCCTCACAAGCATGTGGAAGGTAGCTTGTGTTCTTCCCATGTGGCAGAAAAAGAGGCCAGAAAGGTTAAGTCACTTGGCAAGTACCTCATGCCTGACTGCCATTCTAGGACTTCTTACCCTGTCCATGGGGATAATTGGGTCAGCCCAGGTCAGCGGACTCTGCCCTCACCTGTTTTAGCCAGACGTTGGTGGTCATCATTTGGTTTTTCTCATCCTGGTAAGTAGTGAAGAGAGAGTCAGAGCAATTAGAATTGCAGAGCCAGCGCCAGAAAGCAGTGTGGTGTGAGATGGGCTGTATCAGGGCCCCAGTCACTGGACACCCAAGTCCAATCCATCTGCCCACCCCCGCATCTGCCACTACCACACTGACTCAAATTCTTCAGATCAACAGCCTGGCCACTTGGGTCCTCTTGGCTGTGCCAAATGGAGCAAGAAGGCATCTAGGAAGTCCACTGGAGGAGACTCGGGGATCAGGGAGATGGCAGAAGAGGAGCAGCTTGGGAAAAGCCTGGATTGGATCACCTTTGTGGTCCACCCAGCCTCAAGGGAGAGCCTCTGACTGACCGTGCTGACTGAGGTGAACTGAGGATGGATGGAGGACCCTGAGAAAGGAGACAGACTGCTCTGAGGGCTGATTCTGAGAGGACAAAACGTGGTAGGAAAAACACACCACATCGATGAGCTGAGCGATGGACAAGCCGAAGCGTATAATCACCACATCCGAAGTGTTGGGCACTGGCCGCGCCCAGCGGTTGTAGTCCCCAAAGAGGTGTTTGAAGAGACGATCTTCAGCTTGCATGTGGGAGCCTCGCTGTCCCAGCACTGTCAGAGAGGGAGAGAAGGGCTGGGGTCTCCAGGAATCCTCTCATGGTGGCTGGGCACTTGGTTCTGCTCCCTCTCCCCTCAAAGGAGAGGTGCTTAACCTCATCAAGCCTCAGTTTCCTCATCTGGGAAATGGGTATAATAATTCAGAACCTTTCTCAAAACATTGTTGAGGTTGAAATCTAATAGTGTGGGTCAGATCTAGGAATCCTGGTGTGACGCTGTAGGATAAGCACTCAACTGCAAGATTGGTTTGAACCACAAGGTTGGCAATTCAAGAAACTCTATACAAAGTCACTATGAGTCAGAACCAACTCAACCACACTTACCAACAACAACAGGTCAGAGCTTAGCACACAACCTAACACAGGGTTGGAGCTCATGAAATGTTAGCTACATAAGAAGTAGTGGATGAGATACAGGGACTGAGTCATGATTGGAATGGGGGTGGTATCATGTTAGGATGCGGGAACGTCTCTTTATTACATGACTAACCAAGGGGGC
>NW_006408582.1:7737762-7756173 GCF_000296735.1 Chrysochloris asiatica | reverse complement strand
ATAGCGGGGATAATAATCAATGTAATGAAACAAGCTATATGAATGGTTGAATGTGAAGCTGATGATGTGCCCTGTAAACTTTCACTCAATGCAAAATAAAAACATTTAATTAAAAAAAAAAAAAGAAGTAGTGGAAACAAGCACTGCAGAGAGGTGCAGAGACAGGCAATGGGGAAGAATTCAGATGTACAGACAAGAGTGAACCTTAACTGAAGAGCATCTGGGGGACATTGCAGAGGGAAGACACCTGCTCTGTGTGGGTGAGCTAGAGAGAAAGGACTTGTCACAGAATCTGTACCTGCCTTGGTTACAATGAGCCTTTCGATGAATCGCTAATGTTATAGCATGTCTGATTCTGAGACCAGGAAATCTTTTGCAACATTTGGATATTTCCTTTATTTTTTCTTAAACCACTGGCATTTGCTACTTCTGGTTGACATGCTCGACTGCTCACCAAA
The DNA here is from genome assembly GCF_000296735.1 of Chrysochloris asiatica. Classification (NCBI taxonomy): domain Eukaryota; kingdom Metazoa; phylum Chordata; class Mammalia; order Afrosoricida; family Chrysochloridae; genus Chrysochloris; species Chrysochloris asiatica. Next base: position 7,755,715 of record NW_006408582.1, on the reverse strand, counting down.
AGGTTGGATGTTTGAGTCCACAAAATGGTGCCTTGGAAGAGAGCCTGGCATTCTACTGCTGAAAAATCAACCAGGAAAACCCTCTGGAGCACAGTTCTACTCTGACAAATGCTGTGTCACTGTGACCGTGAGTTGTTCTGGTGGAACCACCATGTATTTCACGGCACTCTGCAAACAGCGTCACCACTTCAGGGGTTCTGCTGCCTGAGCAAGTCGAGAACCTCTGCTCTAAACTTCAGAGAAACATGTCATTGTTATGTGGTGACAGAAAGTTTGTCAGTCACAATAGTTACAGTGTGCTGCGTGCATTCTATACCCCAGATACCACCTAACCCATTGCTATTTACAAACTTGCATTTATTTTCTGCGTCACAATAGCTCTGAACAGTGGATAGTATTGTATGCATTTTGGTGAGGAACACTGGTGCTAGGAGAGGTTCAAGGTGACCTTGCTATCTATTGATTGTCAGAGCTGGTCTTCTCACTGTAGAAGGAGCTACTTGGCTGATGACTTCTGAAGTCCTCTGTAGCTTTGTCTGTGATGATGCTATCAGCAGAGATTTCCTCCATACAACATGTGAGCTTTAGGAGTATGAAATTACATCTTACTGATTGCACCCACTTACCTGCTGGGATCAGTAGGAGCCACCACACACGGAGCCTTATCTTGGCTGGGGTTGCGAGGTGGCAGAGGCCCATGGCTTCGGAGCACGGGTCTGGCTGCTTCTGAGTGCAGCGGACAGACTGGCCAGGGTTATGCTGTGGCTGGGCCTCACGTAGGTGGCACGGCAGCTCCCGACCTCTACTGAATCTGAGCAGACCAGGGAAACGGCTCTAAGGATTATGCAATGAGTTTTGTTACTCCGGCTGCACAGAAGTGTGAAAGGTGAGCAAGCAGCTCTGAACAGGCCCACAGGAAGTTAGGGCCCTTGAGCTGTTTCTGGCTTGACTGAGGAGACAGTCCCACTAGCCACTCAGCCCGGAATACAAACCCTGACCTGTGGCAACAAGGAGGACACAGGATAGGCTTGATGTGCCCATTGTCCTTGTGGCCATGTCTCATCTATAACTTGGAGCTAATTACAGGTGTGGTGCCGTAGGATAAGCACTCAACTGCAAGGTCAGCAGTTCAAACTCACCAGTCGCTCCTCAGAAACCCTATATAGGGTCGCGATGAGTCGGAACTAACTTGATGACATTTAACAACAACTACAGGTGGTCAAGTAATAGAAGGGACTCCTGGGGAGGCTCTATAGGATAAGTACTGGACTGCGAACCACAAGGTCCGTGGGTAAAACCCACCAGCTGCTCCTCGGAAACCCTGTACAGGGTCACAGGGACTTGATGGCACTTGACAACAACAAATAATACAAGAAGGACACCACTTACAATAGTCAAAAGGTGAAAATGGCCCATGTGTCCATCAACTGCTGAATAGAAACACAAAGTGGGATATCAGAGGAGGCCTCCAAAAGTTTGCAGAAAAACGGAATGAAACAATAATAGAATTTTTTCAAGAACTTTTCTAAGCCCTCATGAATGACTATAATGGAATATTAGTCACCCATTAAAAAGAAATGAAGCACTGATAGATACTACAACATAAATGCCCCTGAGAACAAGGGACCGATCATCACTGTTTTGCTCTTTTTCTCTTATGATTTTATTGTTCTATGTGCCTATTGATCACTCGTACTGTCTCTAAGCACAGAGATTAGAGGGATTGTACTTTTCTTCATTTTCAGGCCACATGTTGTATGGTTCATTTTATGTGAAATGTCCTGAATAGACAGAAAACAGATTGGTGGTTGTCAGAAGCTAAGAGGAGTAGGGAGTAGAGAACAACTGCTTTAATGGATTTCCTTTTGGGGTGATGAAGCATTCTATAAATAGATAGTGGTGATAGTTACGCAACATTATGCACTCAGCATAGTGGTTACGAATCACGCTGTGAACCTCAAGGTCAGCAGTTCGAAACTACCAGCTGCTCCATGGGAGAAAGATGAGGCTTTCTACTCCCGTAAAAATTTACAGCCTCGGAAACCCTATGCAAGGGTGCTGTGAGTTGGAACTGACTCCATGGTATATAACCACCAAATATCACTAATAGTGAAGCTTGTGATAGGAACATTTTAACACAATAGTAGAAAAATAGTATGAATAAGATTTCTTTAAATACAGAAATCATAAATACACAGGGAATAAAGAACTAGTACTAACGGAGCCATGAAACCTTTCTGGCTTATTTGCATCTCCCCAGTCTATCCTATCCCAGCTCTCAGCAATGCTTCCAGACATTCTAGGTACTTCACCACCCCTCACACTTGGTAGCCCACCTCTTTCCACCTTCCTATGGCAGGACAAAGAGAACTGGACTTGGAGTTTGCAAATGTGGCTATGAATTTCAGCTCCACCATTGACTGTTAATGAACTGTATGCAGGCCACTCAGTTCCGCTAGGATTTTGTCATTTGTATAAAATAAGGATAGCTTACAAGTTGGACTACTAATCGAAAAATGAGCAGTTCAAATCTACCAGCTGCTCCATGGTAGAACGATGAGACTTTCTGCTCCCATAAGACTGACCACAGGGTTGCTGTGAGTTGGAACTGACTTGTAGGCACACAATCATCACCACCATCATCGTGCCCTTTCCACCCCTCAGGAGCAGTGAGAGGAGCCCCTGAGCTGCAGAGCGCTGAAAAGTGCAGAGTTTGCTCTGTTACTAGGGTGAAATGACCCAACCAACATCATTTTGGAAAACAAAAAGGGTATGGAAGGGATTCGATGTGAATCTCAATTTGTTGAAATTTCTAGAATATAAAACTGATTAAAATAAATAGACTTTTCCAGAATATGTTTGGAGTCAAATCCCTGGGTGATGCAAACAGTTAAATCTCTCGATTACTATGCAAAAGTTGATGGTTCAAACTCACACAGTGACATCTTAGAAAACAAGTTTAGCTATCTGCTTCCAAAAGGTTATAGCAAAAACAAATAAACAAAAAAACTTGATGGAGCAATTCTAAGCAGACACATGGGGTCTTCATGAGTTGAAGCAACTAAAAATAACATCAATCCAGAGTTTGCTTGGAGCAGAAGACCCTCCTGTTTCCATTTTCCTGAATATTTGAATGAAAGCCATATTAGATATCGATCATTACATTTTCTCTTCTGTTTCCTCAAGATAATATGGCTTCTTAACACCAGCCACACAGGGTGCCATTCTTCTGCCCCAGGCTCCACTCATAGCAGGACTGTTGATGTTTCCCCTCCTGGCCCCTAAGGCCCACCGGGGAGCTATGTCCTGAAGGGAAAAAGCTCACAGTCCCTATAGAGTAGATGCTCTGAAGCATCTGCTAGGCACCAAGAGAAGACAGCCCATGGCTCGCCCAGAATGGGGTCTCCAGAGGCACCTGAAGGATGGAGCAGGGGGTCCTTGCTGCTTCCTCCATAGATAACCCCCTACACACACACACCCCATCTAGAGCTGCACCTGTCCAAACAACAGATTGTATGCTGGAGGATAATGCAGACACTCTTTTACTAGGGACTCCAGCTCTGTATACATGTAAACTAGCATCTCCCTCCAAATCCTGCAAAATGGTTGTGCAGCGTCTCCCTAGCTGGGCTCGCAACACCTATGTCCCAGGTGCCAAAGAGCTGCTGAGTCACAGCCACGGTGTTTTAGGGACTTTGCCTGGTGTGGCACTGCAGGATAATGTGCTGGACTGCAAGGTCAGTTTGAGTCAACTGCTCCTCAGAAACCCTATACAGGGTCACTATGAGTCAAAAGCAACTGAGGGGCACATAACAACAACATTAAATGAAAGAAAGATAAATATTTCTCCCATTTTGAGACTATTGTTGTTAAGTGCCCTTGAGTTGGTTCCAACTTACAGCAATCCAATATAGGGTTTCTGAGGAGCTGCTGATGGGTTTGAACAACTGACCTTTCAGTTAGCAGTCCAGTGTTTATCCTGTAGTGTTTATCCTGTAGTACCACACCAGGGGGTGGGATTGGGGAGGAATAATGGAAATTTGAGCATGCTAAAATTGCATCATATATAGATCCAATAAGGGACCTTCAGACCTCTGGAAATTCCTCTGAAAAACATGCAAATGAGATTCACTTGACTCTAGAGGACATGTTCCTACAAGATGCCTTAAATCTGCATCCCTTGTAATTAGCCGGTGATGGTTATTTAATTAATTTGTCGTTAGAAACCAAAGGAGAAATTGCTCCAGGTTATTGACAGTAATTAAAGTGACCTTCCACTTCTTGTTAGAAAGACATTAAGAGAAAGAGCCCTGGACAGGACTCTTTGATTCTCTAAGTAGCTGAATTGGCCGGTTTGGGGGCTGGGGGAAGAGAGGGAAGAGTCCTTATGTACAAAGTGAGTCTGGGTGGATGGGGTGTACAGAGAAGCCTATACAAGAATATTGCATACGTAGAGCATTCCGAGACTAATATCCCTACTGAGTTGGTCTCCCAGACACCATCTCCACCTCCCTAAACTGGTTGCAGCCTCTCATCCACCTCCTGGTTTCATTGATGTCAAGGGTAATTTGGGCTTGCTTCTTTGTCCATCTTGTTATTGTAGCTGGTTTTCAACATCTCACTCACCTCGAGGTCATAGCGTTTTCACAAGCACTATTCTGGTAGACTAGTGGTTATGAGTCAGACTGCTAACCTCAAGGTCAGCAGTTCGAAACTACCAACCGTTCCATGGGAGAAAGATAGGCTTTCTGCTTCCGTAAAGATTTACAGCCTCAGAAACCCTATGCAGGGTCGCTGTGAGTCAGAACCGTCTCCAAGGCCCACATCCACTACCACTACATCTTCTCCAGAAAGTCTGCTTAGCTCCCACCCAGCCCCTCTCTGCCACACAGTACCTCCCCCAAATCTGGGAATCCCAGTGCTTCCACAATTGCTAATAAGCCAAAGGAAGCCCTTTGATTACAGGAAATAATACTGCTGCTTCTTCCCAATAATTTCATTAGAGGTGCTGAGGGGAGAGAGAATACATTCCTAACTTTTAAATCTGCCCTGCTCGATACATTGATTGATTAATTAACACCCCAAGATAGGATAAGATCTTAAAGGTCATCTGGACCTGCTGAATTCTAGTCCTCAGAACAACCCCTGCAAGGAAGACCTTGCTACCTTCCAAGTCAATTGTTGTTGTTGTTGCTGTGTGCCATTGAGTCAGTTCCAACCCATAACAACCCTGTACAGAGTTTCTGAGAAGCAGCTGGTGAGCTTGAACCGTCAACCTTGCGGTCAATAAATATGATCAATATTTGTTAGTTTTTATTAAAGCATGTAGAATATTTACTAGATGAAAACATCAATGAAGAAAAGAATAAATAGTAGTAATAATGACAAAGAGGAAGATTCTGTAAAATAAAGCTCCTGAGTCTAAGCTACCCTAACCAGAAGAGGAGTTGACGATCATTGGGCTTTGAACAGCCCCAGCATGGACAGCATGAAGACTGAAATTTTCAAGTAGCAGGTGACTTCCAGCATTCTGAAATATCCTTCTCCTAAGTAGCTAGAAACTGCTAATATCCCTTTGACACTATATTCACAATGGCCCCATACCTACAACGCCCCCAACACAAGTCTTGGGAGGACCTTTCTTACCTGCAGTTGCAGAAGACAAGCCATTCAAAGGATGCAGAGAACCAGCCTGGTTTGCAGATGCTGAGCAAATGATAGAAGTTCTCCCAGAAATGGAGAGGTCAGTGCATAGTGGAGTCTGGTCACTTCACATCATGGTCAAACAGATGCTGGCCATGAGAGTTTAGGAGAGACCCTGGAGAGATAAGGGAGGCAGTTTGGCAATCCTGGAGGGTGGTTAGACAAGTTCTGCAGAGAGGTCAGCTTTGCTGGGGTTGTCCAGCTCTGGCAGCTGGAGAGGGCTTCATGCAGATGCTACGAATGAAGGCAGCAGGGGGAGCTGGGCATACAGGCAAAACCAGCACCGGTCCACAGGGGGGACTGCTGGTAGGTAGCCAGCACACAAGCTCTCTATCTCTCTCTCATACAAACAGGCGCGCGCATGCACACACACACACACACACACACACACACACACACCCTCTCTGGAGGAAGGAGGAGCCTGTGACTGACTATTTCATCTATGTCCAGCAGGGACAGATAACAGTTATGCTTTCCTGCTGTCCAATCACTGTAAAACTTTGTCTTTTGCTCCAAAGGACCTAGTGTACCAAGATAACTGCCCTATGCTCCTTAATCTCACCCACATGTGGGGAATCTCATGAGATCTGGCTCTATCTCAGGGGCAATCCGCCACTGCGTCTGTTGAAAATGCAGTAGGTTTGAACAGAAGAGACCAAGGCCAGCTGATGCACCAGCTTACCTTACCTCATTTCTCTTGTTCCCTGTAGGAACACCCTCAACCCCAACCAGTCACCTACACAACAAGACCACAGTGCTCACTCATGATGCCACCTGGACCAGCTGTGATTTGCATGTCACTTTCGCAGTCTCCTACAGGGGATCTTTCTTTCTATTTCCCAGAGAAGTGAGATTACACTAATCAAAACCAGTCAACGGACCCTTTTCCTCCTTTTCTCCAGTCTCAGACAAGGAGGTCCTATTCCTCTCTCTTGTACCTGGTGAAGCTCAGCGACAACACCATCTACCTTTCCTATGTTGTCACCTCCATTTTTCACTTGCTCCTTATCCTCAACTCATAAATCAGCGGATTTCCTTCTTTGCCTTCTGTCTCCCCCTTAAGTTACTTACTATTTCATCTGCACTGAAAATGCACCTCCAGTGTTTGATTTCTAGCTCTGCTCTTTAAAAGCTGTGTCATCTTGGGTAATTCTCTTAGGTTTCAGGTTTCCTGTGCGTCAGTTTTCTTATGGGTAAAATGAGACTGTTCATAACAATTTCTACTTCAGAAGGTTGTTATGAAGAGTAAATTGGATGGTATAGATCAAGTGATTAGAACATATCCATACACATACAGTTCCACGTGTTTATATTTTTCTAGAATACTCTGATAAAATTGAAAAATACAAAATACAAAAATAATCCACATTTCTACTACACATAATTTCAAAAAGTTAATACTTTGTCACATTTGCTTTTATATTTATATGTGTATATGATACAACCTTGCTTGCTGAAAGTGAAGAGGACTTGAAACATTTACTGATGAAGATCAAAGAGCACAGCCTTCAGTATGGGTTGCATCTCAATGTCAGAAAAACAAAAATCCTCACCACTGGACCAATAAACAACATTCTTATCGATGGAGAAAAGATTGACGTTGTCAAGGACTTCATTCTTCTTGAATCAACTATCAACACTCATGGAAGCAGCAGTCAAGAGATCAGATGACGTATTGCATTGGGCAAATCTGCTGCACAGGAACTTTTTTTAAAGTGTTGAAGAGCAGAGATGTCAGCTTGAGGACTAAGGTGCGCCTGAACCAAGCCATGGTGTTTTCAATAGCCTCATATGGATGTGAAAGCTGGACAGTGAATAAGGAAGATCATAGAAGAATTGATGCCTTTGAGTTGTGGTGTTGGAGGAGAATACTGAAAGTGCCATGGAGTGCCAGAAGAACCAATAGATCTGTTTTGGAAGAAGTGCAGCCAGAGTGCTCCTTGGAGGCCAGGATGGCTACGCTTTGTCTCTCATACTCTGGACATATTGTCAGGAGGGAACAGTTGCTGGAGAAGGATATCATGCTGGGTAAGGTGGAGGGTCAGAGAAAAAGAGGAAGACCCCCAACGAGATGGATCAGCCAGGTGGCATCATTGATGGCGTCAAGTGTGGCAGCGGTAGTGAGATTGGCCCAGGATCGGACATTGTTTCATTCTGCTGTGCATGGGGTTGCTATGTTGGTTCTGACTCGATGGCACCTGACAACAACATATACGTATTTTATGTATGTTTACATATGTATGCTTTTTAAATTATATTAGTCTTTGATGCATATATTCTCCCAAAAGAGAGAGAAAAAGGAAGAGAGGGAGGGAGGAAGAGACAGATAGAAAGGAAGGAAGAAAACCATTGTAGGTTGCATCAGACTTTTATTACAAGCAATAACGACTACTATTTGGTTGAAGAGTAAATGGTTTTACTAAAAAGGCATGGGGGTTCACAGACGCACTTAGAAAGCTGGAGAAGCAGTTTAGGAAGCAGGTGAGAACACTGGGGAGCATCAGCCAGGACAGTGGAGGATATCCATCGCCAGCAAGGGGGGCACTGCTGCTCTGCTGCAGAACACAGTGTGCGAAACTATCCCCACAAGCCAGCTATTCCTTCTGCTGCAACCACTACTACCAAAATGAATTGTCCGTGTCACTGCTCCCAATACAAAGGTCAGAACACAAGCATCAACTGGGTATCTGCCCCTGAACTAGAAGCAAGAAAGACTGGAAAAGCAGGTGTTTTGAGCTTCTATGGAAGGGTGGGCTCCTCTACATCACCAGATGAGAACATTCCCAAAATATTTCAAAGGAGTTCAAGTGCTGGGAAGCCCCCTAACATAGTGTAAATCTGTTACAGTTTCCTTCTTTTGCTTCTAACACACTTGCACACCCGATTTTCTATCCTTGCACTTTACAAAAAATCCTAACGCCTAACATAACAACTCTTCCTCACACAGAGTAGAAAATAGTCATCCTAACCCCAGAAGTTGTTGTTAACTTGTCACCAAATTGGTTCCGATTCATAGCGATTCTGTATAGGATTTCAAGCAGAAGCTTATGGGTTTGAGCCAGGAACCCAGGGCTTGTCCTACAGTGCCACACCAGGACCCCAGTAGCAGAGAGCTCTAAGTTCTCCTCAGTTATTCATCCAGCTCCAAGTCCACTTTTTCTGAGCAATGTTCATTCTTGTTCTAGTCCTGACACAATGTCACCTTCAAATGCTGTTTCCTATAGAATGAGTCTGGAGTCTTGGTGTGGTGCTGTGTGTGAATGCACTAGACTACAAAGTCAGTTCTAACTGCAAGGTTGGTGGTTCAAGTTCACCAGCTGCCCCTCGGAAACCCTATTCAGGGTTGCCATGGGTCAGAACCAACTCGACGGCACTTAACAACAACAACAACATGGAGTGAATCTGGAGTGCAGTAGCTATGAAGAATAGCAAGGGATTGTGAACCACAAGGTTAGAGGTTCAAGCCCACCATGGGAGAATGGTGAGGCTTTCTGCTGTCACAGATCTACAGCCCTGAAAACTCTATATGCTATGAGTCAGAACCAACTGGATGTCACTTAACAACAACATGGAGTGAACTATAAACTTTTTACCAAAAACAAGCTGTATATAAAATAATGGGAGGATCTGGAAATAAAATCTATTAACAATGTAAGGAAGAAACTATGCACAAATACAGTCCTCGCTGTTATAGAAGGTCCTTAGGCTGGAGTTGGTATTGCATGTAAGCTGTCAGAACTCTCATTACCTGGTAGAAGGAACTGAACTTTCAGGGCTCAGGGATCGGTACTGATGGAGGTCCTGTGTGGACAGGGATGCTGTGGATTCCCTTTACCTTTACCACAGGTTATGGTTGGGTTAGGAGGCACTATAGGGAATCCCTTGGGTTCTTTCTATAATGGTCCTTCCCCCAGTGTTAGACTTGTTCTTGTTGTTGTTGTTGTTAGGTGCCATCAAGTCGGTACCAACTCATAGCAGTCTCATGCACAACAGAACAAAACACTGCCTGGTCCTGCGCCAACCTCACAATCAGTGCTACACTTGAGCCCATTTCTGCTGCCACTGTGCCAATCCATTTTGTTGGGGTGGTCTTCCTGTTTTTCTCCGACCCTCCACTTTACCAGGCACCAGTGTTAGGCAGCAGCCCTGTTTTCTCTTCATAATAAGAATCAATTACTCCTGCTAAGGACTCAGCTCCCTCCTAGTCAACTTTTCCTCTTGTCCAGTGGATGAGGAACCACGAATGCCCACGTGTCAGTTGGACTTAGAATTTGGTAACAGTAAGTAACATTCACTGAGCATTTGTCATGTGTCAGTCCTAAACTGATTATGTGTTTGTATATATACATGCTTATGTAACCTCCCCAACAATCATGTGACTTCTACAGTGTTACAGTCCCTATTTGATATGAGAAAACTCAAGTATGGCTAGGTTAAATAATTATCCAAGGTCAAACAGTTAGTACATAGTTGTTATTGTTGATGTTGTTAAGTGCCATTGAGTTCCTTCCAACTCATAGCAATTCTGTATAGGGTTTCTGAGGAGCAGCTGTTGGATTTGAACAGCTGACCTTGTAGAAATAGGATTAAAATCAGGTCAATTGACTCCAGAACCTGTCCTCTCAACCACTATTTAATTCTGCCACTTGAGGACCATTTCATCCTTGGGGAAAGCATTTCTCCCTTTGATACAAAAGCCTTTATATCAGCAAAGGTGGTTCATATCTAAGGTGCAGGAACAGAAAACAGAAAGTTCTCAAGTGGCTCATTAAGTCTAAAAGTTAGAAGCACTAATAACCCTATGACCATCCTGTTTTCAGACTCATGTAGTCTGACAATAGGAGAAACAGCAGCAGAGAGTGGTGTCTGGTTTAGAACAGATATTGTTTAAGGCAGCCATCTGACTTTATAAGGCATCTCTCCAATGGATGATGGGTTCCATGATAAGGCAAGTGACTCTCTTGTATATAAGTTAACTTGTTTCTTTTAATGCAAAGAAAGTGCTATGTCTGTTAATTACCATGAAGTCGGTTCCAACTCACAGTGTTCCTATGCTCAACAGAATGAAACACTATTGGTCCTGTGCTAGCCTCACAATTGTTACATTTGAACCCTTGTTGTTGCACTGTGTCCATCCATCTTGTTGGAGATCTTCCTTTTTTATTTTTTTGCTGGTATGGTAGTGTCTAAAACACCTGGAAGTCCGAAGAGGAAGGTGTGGGGGAAAGTTTAGCAGCCAGGGAAGTCACATCAAAACGCAGAATAAGCATCTACTCTCTTAAAGACAAATTGCTACTCCCTCCATCATGGAAGGGACTTGATACAATCAACCTGACACCAGATGAATGATGGGAATCTATGGGTGCTAGCACCATATCTGGGACTCAGAGACTGTCGGTGCTTCTGAGAAGTTGGGCATTCAGGAGTGGCAGCAATAGAGATCACATCAGGTACAACAACTGTAATTGTAGTCATCTAATTAAGGCACTGTAAGGAGCTCTGGTAGCGTAGTGGTTTTGAATCGGGCTGTGAACCGCAAGGTCAGCAGTTCAAAACTACCAGCTGGTCTGCGGGAGAAAGATTAGGCTTTGTGCTCCCGTAAAGATTTACAGCCTCGGAAATCCTGTGCAGGGTCACTATGAGTCAGAACCGACTTTAAACCCTATAGTTCAGCATATTAACCCATAGAACCACACCAGGACCCTGATAGGGAGTTTGAAAAATATTTTATAGTCACTCTTTTATCAGAGCAGCTAGAGGGCTCGAGCTACTGACCTTTTGGTTCGCAGTCCAGTGCTTACCATAGGAGCCACCAGGGTTAATAATTATTTAGGCTAAACTCCTGGTGGACTGGACTGTGAACCACAAGGTCGGTGGTTCGATCCTACCAGCTGCTCCTTGGAAACCCTGTACAGGGTCACGATGAATTGTAATCTACTCAATGGCATTTAACAATAACAAATTTCCCCTGTTTAACCTACTTACTATATGGCTTCTATCTCCTGATTAGATTTCAACTGCTACAATATATCTTTGGCTGAAAGAGAAATTTAATTCTTGTAGCATAGTGAAAAAAAATTTCTTGGATTCTTGGGACTTTTTCAACCTAATATTTTAATAATTTGAATATGCCACACTTTAATCACCCAGTCAGTGAGAAGTTGTCACCCCACTTCATAATCCTTAAATTTCTTATTCCCTTCTTAACTTTTATGTCAACACCCTTGCTTTTAAGTAGGGATTTCATTTGGGGTGACTACAGGTCATATTTAAAGTAGGTATTTTGCCACTCACTGCATTCAAATGCATCCTGGTCATCAGTGCTATTCTCAACTGCCCTGACATTCTGATTTCATAGGTTTAGAGTAAACCAAGAATCTGCATTTCTACCACGAGAGATCAGAAGTTTGAATCTCTCTATGGCTCCTTGGGAGAAACAGCACTGACTTGACAGCACTCCCCACCACCCCCTCACCAAATTGCAATAAGGTGATGTTTGATATCGTTTGTTTGGGAAACATACTTTTGGAATCACTGCTTTTATTTGTTTATTTCATTCACTAAATCTCTCTTGAGTTCTTATTCTATGAGAGTCCCTGTTTTAGACATTGTGATAGGAAAAAATAAAGCAAAGAAGTGGGTAGTAGTGCTTTGGTGGTGTTGCAATGTAAAGTAGATTTGTCAAAGATGCCTCATTGAGAAAGCATTTGAGAGGAAACCAGGAAGAGGTGAGGGATTGAGACAGGAAGAGATCCAGGGGGAAGAGTGCTCTAGGCAGAGGACTGTGGCATATTTGAGAAACAGCATGTAAGTAGAGTGGAGCTAGACTCCTAGTGGCACCATAGGATCAGCACTGACTGTGAACCACAAAGTCGGCGGTTCAAACCTACCAGCTGCTCTTCAGAAACCCTATTCAGGGTCCCTATGAGTCAGAACTAACTCAATGGCATTAAACAACAACAACAACAGTGTGTAGCTGCAGAAAAGTGAGGAAGGGGCACAGGAGGAGATTAAGTCAGAGAGGGAGCAAACAGCCTGATCATGTAGGGCCTTGTGGGCATTGAAAGGGATTTTGACTTTGACTAAAAAGATGGGAAGCCACTGTAAGGCTTTTTGAGCTGAGGAGCGTCCTGCGCTGACTTCTATTAAATGGATTGCTCTGGCAGCTCTGTGACTAATGGATGTTGAGTTGAGGGTCAAGGGTAGAAGCAGAAAGATCAAATAGGAGTCAAGTTCAATAACTCAGGTGGGAAATGACGATGGCTTGGACCAGTGAAAAAGTCAAGAAGTGACAGGATAGCTCCAGTAGGATTATCTGACAGGTTAGATATAAAATATGAAATGCAAATGCAGGGCAGAAGTCTAAGAATGTTGGTCTATACAACTAGAAAGATGGAGTGGATTTTTTTCAGACACAGGGAAGACTTCAGGAGAAATCGTTCAAGGAAGAAAAATGGATGGATTGACTAGTCTTCAAATGATCCAATCCCAGAGGCCAGAGAGAGGGACCTCACTGTCATCAAGAAGACCCAGGAACACAATAGTGAGGCCTTAGTTCTTAGACTTCTGTCCTCTACTAGCCCCAGAAGCTACACACTACTATTTGAATTTGCTATTTCACTGAAGTGTAAACTACTTGCTGGCACCTATTCTTTGTCTATTTTATGTATTGGTGAGTTCCTAAATGCTTAGAACAGTGCCTGGCACACAGAAGGTACTTAACACATATTTGTTGAATGAATTAAAGAAATCAGTTTGCTGTACTAAAGACAAAGAAAGCTGCATGTGAAATGTGGGTTCAGAAAACTGCTAGAAATAACTTTAAACTTGAATCAGGCACCTACAGCAGAGAAAAGCAGCATTGTAAACACTTCTCTCAATCGCTAAGAGTTAAACAGAGAGATTTTCAGAACAGGATTGGGAACCCAAGGCCTGGAAGGAAATGGGAAAGGGGTGGCAGCTACAGGAAATCCCAAACCAAAACTAATGAGTTCATTGCATGGTCATTACAAATTTAGTGACTGACATCAGGTGTGATTTATAATTTTTTTTTTTTTACTACTACATTAGCCATGTTTTATGATTTCATGTTATACCACCTAAAGCATGTTTCATAAATATTAAAATGGGTAGACAGAAAGGTCAGGATTAACATTTCAAAGATGTCTAGTATTCGTAAATCAGCCGAGTGAGGTCTGATCTTCCTGTACATTGGGGGGCAGAAAACACAGGGAAAGTGTGACCCATGTGACAAAGCAGAGTTCCACAAGATACAATTGAGATACATAATCTCTGCCTAAGAAGTTCAGTCAAGACATTTTATAATTAACACAGTATTATAAAATATTCTAGATCAGGGCAAAATACTAGTGACCTGTCCCTGAATAAAAAAAAGGTCAGTGTGATGTATATCTCTTGTAATGAAAGACGATTCCCATCTTAAAGTGTAATCTCATATTTCTAAGCTTCTTATTTTCCCACTTATAAAAGGGATTTATAAAATTCAGCTTTGTAGGCATGTGTGCCCATGCTCCTCATTTGCTACGTTTACAAACATGTATGTGTACCTCATCAGTATAGACAATACTGTACCAGTAAGGACTTAAACCTGCAGCCAATAAAAATCATTCTCATTGTTTTAAAGAAAGAGATGTAATACAGAAAATTGGAGCCTACAATATCTTTGAAAGGAATGGAGGAGTGACTTTCATGCAGGACCAGGAAACACTTCCACTGAACGGGAAGCTGCCACATCTGCCCCAATTAATAGCCCACCACTGGAACTGAATTCAGTTCCTGTAGTTTAGATGGAAACCAGCGATTAGAAAGTAGCTAGCTCAAAGGTCTTTTGGTGGAGCAACTGTGTGGAGTCCTAGTTATGGGGCTGTAGGATAAATACTGAACTGAAAGGTGGGTTTAAACAGCAAAATTGGTGGTTCAAACTCACCAGCTGCTCCTTGGAAACCCTATATAGAGCTGCTATTAGAATAGAAAGGAATAGAAAGGCAGCACTGGTAGCATAGTGGTTACAAATCGGGCTGCGAACCTTAAGGTCAGCGGTTCGAAACTACCAGGTGCTCCGCGGGAGAAAGATGAGGCTTTCTACTCCCGTAAAGATTTACACCCTCGGAAACCCTATACAGGGTCGCTATGGGTCGGAACCGACTCGATGGCACATAACAACATTAGAATTGACTTAACAGCACTTAAAAACAACACTGTGTAAATGGGATGCTATTTAGTAAGTGGAGAAGCACACTGGGAGGAATAGACTTGGGAAGGTGGAAACAATACAAACGTTCTGATCTGGGCATGATAAATTTGAGATGGGTCAGGATGTACTCAAAGGCACTTAACAACAACAACAACTAGACATCCCAGTGTGGCACTGAACTGCTAATCACAGGGTTAGCAGTTCGAACCTACCAACTGCTCCATGGAAACCTTATACAGGGTAGCTAGGAGGTGGAACTGACTCTAAAGCACTAAGCAACAACAACTGCACATTCAGAGTTCTTGGATGACAGTCACACACGTGACTACTAATAGAGTGGTTGGTTGTTCAAATCTACCCAGAGGTGCCTCAGAATAAAGGCCTGCCAGTCTGCTTCTGGGACTCCTGACGTGGCGCCATAGGCTCAGCACTGGACTGTGAACCACCAGGTCAGCAGTTCAAACCTATCAGCTGCTCCTTGGGAACCCTATACAGGGTCACTATGAGTCAGAACTAATTCGATAGCACTTAACAACAACAACAACAATCTGCTTCTGAAAGGTTACAGCCCTGAACACTTCATGGAGAGCAATTTTACTCTGCAAAACATGGCGTCACCAGGGGTCAGACTCTACTTGACAGCAATTGTTTTTGTTGTTTTGATTTTAGACCTTCAGGAGGAACTACTGAATAAGAAGTTTGATATGCAAGTCTGGAATTTAAAAGAAAGCCTAAATTGGAGATTTAAATTTGAGAGGCTTCATATTGTATATGGGAGAAAGATGAGGTGTTCCACTCCTGTAAAGATTTACAGCCTTGGAAACCCTGTACAGGGTCACTATGAATCCGAGCCGACTTCACGGTACTTAACAACAGCAACAATATTGTATAAGTTGTAATGCAAAAAGTGCAAAATCTAACGGATTTCTTCAGTCTATTCCACAATTAACACTGCCTGCTCCATGCTTATAATGGATAAATCTCAGAGAACACAATAATTATCCCAGGCACAATCCTAGAAGAGGTTATGAAATAAATAATTTGGATAGATAGAGAAATAAGCATCATCACAGTTCACTAAGAACAGACCAAGCCAAAATTGTCTGGTTTTCATTGGGTTGATAATTGGTAGATCCCAAGAATGTTGTGGATCAAGTACCTTTTGATTTCAGTAAATTGGTACTTTCTCACAACATTCTTATAAATAAATGGTGAAGAATATCTTGGATAAATTGACAGATGGCACAGGACACATTCAGGAGGGAGGACTATATGGGCCACAAACGAATTTTAATTAATCATTTCACTATAAAAGCATGAGGAATTCATCACCTAACACAGCTCGAGAACTCCAGAACAAAGTTTCAGTTTTTGAGGAAAGCATAGATGAGCCAATAGTGGAGAATCAATGATTTAAAAAAACAAAGCTTGTACATTTATAGGCAGTGTGTAGAATGTCCAAAGGTGAAGCAATAGTCATTTATTTATTCTTCCAGGTCTCGTTCCAAAAGAGATTTGAATCAGAATATTCTAGGTGGGCAGAAGACACCTGGAGAACGATGTTCTAGAAACACATTATGTTCTGACAAGAGAAGGGCATGACTACATGTGAGCACTAGGATAGTGAGAGATTTGTAAACAAATGCACCGAATCTAGAAAACAGGGGTAAGGAAAGTTTAAGTTTATTGGATATACCACCGAAACACACACGCACGCTTAAAGGGTCCGTTGGCTGTGACTCTTAGGCTTCCCTTTTCTCCAGGCCTGCGGAGAGAAACTTTGGTCTCAAGTGACCATCGGCTTTGCAGTCTGACTCTGGAAGCAGGGGAGGCGGAGCCGGAAGGCTGTGGTGGGGACACAGCGCTGGGCGGGAAGTGGCGGCCCTCGGGCTGGAAGGCCTCTGCGGTCCCTGCGTAGTCCCGCCGCCCAGCCGCCCAGCACTTTCCTAAGTGTGAGGCTGCGGCGCTAGATAGCCATGGCGCTGCGCGCGGCAGTGTTCGACCTGGACGGGGTGCTGGCTCTGCCTTCGCTCACCGCCTCCTTCCGCCGCACGGAGGAGTCCCTGGCGCTTCCTAGGTAAGGACCTGGCGCCGCTGCACCCTCCTGGGAACCCGCGCAAGTGGGTGCTCCCTGCAGCAGGCGAATTCTAGCCGAAAAGTTAACATTTGGAGGAACTTACAGTACCTTTTTCATGTTACTTTAGGGAGAGAACCTAGTGAAAGGTTAAATAATTGCCCAATCTTTTAAATTTTTTCCCCCCTTAACCAGTGTTTCTAAGTAAATCTATTGTCTTTTTAGTGCTGGGTGATTAGGCCTTGGCGATTCAAACCCACCAGCCCCACCTAGGACACCCTACAGAGTTGTTATGATTTACAACTTACTGGACAGCACTTAACAGCTACCAAACCAAAACTAACCCCAAAACCAGTGCCACAAGGTCTGTGGTTCAAGCTCACCAGTCGCTCCTCAGGGACTATACAGGGTCTCTGTGAGTCGAAACCGACTCAGTGACACTTGACAACAACAACAGGAACCAAAGAGGAGTCTTGGTGTGGCGCTGTAGGATAAGCACTAGACTGCAAGGTCAATTTGAACCACAAGGTCAGCGGTTCAAACTCACCAGTTGCTCCACCATAATATTGCATGTTTTCTATGTAGTAGCTCTTCTGTTGTTTCTTCTTTTCCTGCCTTTTATTGGGCTGATCATATTTTCTTTTTTCTGGTTTTCCCTTGGTGGTTTAAAAGTTGCACAATTTATTTTTTTAGTTTTTGAAGTTACCTGTGATTTTTAATGTATATTTACATTAGCTTAACCTTTTCTCAGTGTGCCATAGTTATTGGTATATTCGGTATTGTGGTGGCTTGTGTGTCACTATCCTCCTGGATCCTATGTCACCAGTATTTCAAAAACTAGCAGGACCACTCATTGTGGACAGGTTGAAGAGCAAAGATGTCAGCTTGAGGACTAAGGTGGGCCTGACCCAAGCCGTGGTATTTTCAGTAACCTCATATGCATGCGAAAGCTGGACAGTGAA
>NW_006408582.1:7729253-7737662 GCF_000296735.1 Chrysochloris asiatica | reverse complement strand
GCCTTGGGCTGCCCAAAGCACCAACATATCTGTGTTGGAAGAAGTACAGCCAGAGTGCTCCTTGGAGGCCAGGATGGCCAGACTTCGTCTCTCATACTTCGGACATATTGTCAGGAGGGACCAGTCACTGGAGAGGGATATCAAGTTTGGTAAGTTGGAGGGTCAGAGAAAAAGAGGAAGACCCCCAGGGAGATGGATAGGCCAAGTGGCAGCATCAATGGGCTCAAGTGAGGCAACGATTGTGAGGTTGGCCCAGGACTGGGCAGTGTTTCCTTCTGCTGTACATAGGGTCGCTATGAGTCGGTGCTAACTCGATGGCAACTAACAACAAGAAGATATAATAGGGTCCTTGTGTGGTGCTATAGGATAAGCACTGGACTGTTAACCACAAGGTCGGTGGTTCAAGTCATGACCCACTCCTGGGAAACCTTATACAGGGTCGTTATGAGTCAGAAATGACTCTCCAGCACTTACTAACAACAAGAAGATGTAATGGTAAGGAGTCTTATTGGCACAATGGTTAAGTGCTGTAATGCTAATCAAAAGCTCAGCAGTTCAAACACACTAGCTGCTCCACTGGAGAAAAATGTGGCAGTTTGTTTCTGTAAAGATTGCAGTTAAGTGCCATCGAGTTAGTTCTGATTCATAGTGACCCTGTATAGGATTTCCAAGGAGTGGATGGTGCATTTGAACGTCCTACCTTATTATTGGAGTCCTGGTGTGGTGCTGTAGGATCAGCACTGGACTGCAAACCAAAAGGTCGGCAGTTCAAACCCACCAGCTGCTCCCTGGGAACCCTGTACAGGGTCTCTAAAAGTCGGAGTCAACTCTACAGCATTTAACAACATAACATCAAGTTCAATCACCTGTTATATTCCGTAAGGAGTCCTGGTGAGGTTGTGGTGTAGGATAAGCACCAGACTGCAATGTCTGTTTGAACCACAAGGCCGGTGGTTCAAATCCACAGCCACTTCTCAGAAACCCTGTACAAGGCCACTATGAGTTGGAACCTACTTGAGGGCTCTTAATAACAACAACACCTTATGATTAGCAGTCCAGTGTTTGTCCTACAGCGCTACACCAGGACTCTGTGAAGATTACAGCCTTGGAAACCCAATGATGTGGTTATACAATGTCTTACTGGGTCACTATGAGTTGGAATAGACTTATCAATGAGCTTTAAAAAACATAATGGTAAGCTTTAAGAGTTCAGTGTCATTTAAAAATCAGTAATAGGGATTATATTAATTTACAGTGTATGATTCAGTTTCATATGTAAATATCTGTGGAAGAACAAGGTGATTACAATATGTATGCGGTATCATCTGATTTTAAATGATTGCAGGGTTTCCCATTTTACTAAAATGGAAATCAGTATCTTCAATTTTAGTTGCATGTTAGTGTGATGAGTTCACAGCCACCTTCTTAATAATGCCTTGAGTGAACAGAAGTTCTTACTTTTTATGACATTTAAGTTACCAGCCTTCTTCTTTTATGGTTAGTGCTTTTGGTGTCCTACTTAAGGAATCTTTGCTTCTCCAAAGGTCCTTGGGGCTGACAGAATAGAAGGCTAAAGTTTTTCGTTAGTGTGTAATCTGTTTTTCTTGTTTGTTACACTGTTTCTATCCTAGGAATTGAAACATTTCATCAAAATGTGTGCTGTGGTTCTTTCTAAATTAATTTGGTGAGTGCTTTTGACATAAGTACTCAAATCTTTCTTCAGTTCAAAGAAATGTTCACCCATTATTCCTCTGACTTGTGGCACTGTAGGATAAAGTACTTACTGTATGGCAAGATCAGTTTGAATCACGAAGTCTAAGGTTGCAATTCAATAGCCACTCCTTGGAAGCTGAGTCAAAAGGGAGGGACTCAACGGCAGTTAACAACAATTGCTTCTCTGATCTCTTTCTGGAATTCTTATTATTTCTTTATTGATGCAATTTGGAGACGTCCTGATGTGGTGCTGTGGGTTAATGCGCTGGACTGTAAGAGTGGTTTGAACCACAATGTCTGCGGTTCAAGCTCACCAATCGCTCCTCAGAAACCCTATACAGGGTCATTTTAAAAGTTGATACCAACTAGAAGACATTTAACAACAACAATACCTGGTCCAAGCCATGGTATATTCAGTCACCTCATTTGCATGTGAAAGCTGGACATTGAATAAGGAAGACCAGAGAAGAATTGATGCATTTAAATTATGGTGTTGACAAGAATATTGAAAGTACCAGAAATACAGCTGGAATGCTCACTGGTAACAAGGATGGTGAGACTTGGTTTCACAGACTTTGGACATGTTATCAGGGGGGACCAGTCTCTGGAAATGTACATCATGCTTGGCAAAGTAGAGAGTCAGCAAAAAAGAGAAAGACCCCCCAGTGAGATGAATTGACACCTTGGCTGTAACAATGGGCTCAAACATGACAGTTATGAGAATGTGCAGGACCTGGCAGTGTTTTGTTTTGTTGGGCATATGGCTGCTATGAGCTAGAACCAACTCCATGGCACTTAAAAACAGCACACCTTAACTGTTGGCTTGTAATTTTTATCAAATGCTATATAATTTTACCCTTTATTCTTGGAAAAAGTTCATGTATCCTTTGAATTAATTGACTTATTTCTGTAATACCAAATTCACTGCTCACATTTATCGTATCACTAAAATTTGGAATTCATATTTTCCAAGCCAAGAATATTCTTATGCAAATTGTTTCATTTTGTGTGTGACAACCTACTCTTGCTTTTACAGACTCATTGTGTCTTAATTCACATTACTTTGCGTTGTAACTCTTTCATAGGGAAGCATTTCCTCTGATTTTAAAAAATGAGCCTCCTTTTAGTTGTGAAATCTTTCACTTTCCAGTGCTGCCATTTTTCTGCTTGTGCCTCCATTGCAGTGGATGTGAGACTAGCACTGAGAATGGAGGTGGTTTATGTGGGGCCTGACTCAAGTCTTTGAGATGTCAAGAAGAAATAAAGGGATCTTTAAAATCACTCCCTCCACTTTCTCTTTGCCAGATAAAGGAGGATTGAAAGATTGCTCATTCAGACTCCTCCAGCATCTCTTTGCCCTCGCTTCCTACCCCCACAGTTGTCCACTCCTTCCTGTCTTTAGTTGGCTCATTTAGGAACCAGCCTTGGCAGTGGTACACATCACACAGCTTGCCACCTGTGTTAGGGGTAAAGCCAGAGTGCTGTGGCTTCTAGAATCCATTCTGTGCCGCAGAGGCATTGGGGAGCTGGTGCCCCCAGCTCAGAATCAGCCTTCATCCCCGGCCCTGTGTACCAGGCAGGTGAGGGTCCATGGACCATACTCAGTCCCATGCCATTTCGTCCTAGGAAACTGTTGTACTCCCATGCTTAAATGATAAATTGGACAGCTCCTCTCTCAATTTAGTCTAGTGAACCACAAGGTCAGCAGTTCAAACCTCTACAGCCACTCCTCGGACACGCTATACAGGGTCACTATAGGTCGGAACCGACTCGATGGCACTTAACAACAACAACAAAGTCATTTGAGCTCGGGAATTGTGCTGCTGCAACGCTGAATAAAGTTCCTTGGAACTAGCAGAAAGGAAAAAAAAATGCAAATAAGAAGGAATTTGTTGTTAAGTGCTGTCCAATTGATTCCAAATCAAAGTGACTCTGTGTAGAGTTTCTGAGGAGCAACTGGTGAGTCTGAACCACGGATCTTGCAATTAGCAGGCCAATGCATAGTACGGTGCCACGCCATGAGTCCAGGGAGGGAAAGGAAACACAAATACAGATGTTAGCAATGGGCCAGACCCAGGCTTTGTCGAAAACACTTTTATGTATGTCTACATTAAACTGAATGAAGTAGGCAGAAACCTAACTTCTTGGTGTCTATGTCTAATCCAAGAAATAATCTAAGCAGCTATACTTTACATGTGTCACCTTCCAAAATGATCACAGAAGTATTTTAGAAAAGGATCTATGGTTATACTGGAAACTGGAGAGGGTATCATCTAACCCCAAGAAACTTAGATGAATTTCACTATAAGAGTTATTATTGTTAAGTGTTGTCGAATTGGTTCCTACTTACAGTGGCCCTACACAGGGTTTCCGAGGACTGACCTTGTGGTTAACAGTCCAGTGCTTATCTTAACAGCACGACACCAGGACTCCTTATATAAACCCTGTATAGGGTTTCCAAGGAGCGGCTGGTGAGCTTGAACCATCAACCTTGCAGTTCAAATGGCTTTGCAGTCTGGCACATTAAACCACAGCGCCACACCAAATGACTTAAGCTGTCCTTATGTTGTATTGTTCTAGGAGTCCTGGTGTGGCGCTGTGGGTTAATGGGCAGGACTGCTAAATTGGGTTGAACCGCAAGGTCAGCAATTCAAGTTCACCAGCCGCTCCTTGGAAACCCTATGCACGGTCGCCCTGGGTCAAAACTAACTCTACAGCACTTAACAACAACAACAGTAAGAAAGGGGCTAGGGAAAACTGAGGTCACTTTCAGTGACGGGGGACTCTGATGTGTCAGGAGACCAAACCCATGAGCTGCGCCTTGGAAACACTACACAGGGTTGCGTTGAGTCAGAACCAACTCAACGGCACTTAACAACAACAAGAGCAACAACGCAGTCCTGCTTCTCTTGTTTCCTGCTTTGACATTATGAAGGCTTTCTAAACTTTCTAGACTTCAGAAGTTTTCGTGGCAGCAGCACGTTGCCTGAAGGGTAAAGTTCAGTGCTTTTCATGGTCAGAACTAAACTCATCTGATACTTAGTTTCATCCCCAGGACTACCCCACCTTGGATTGCAGCCATTGCCTCCTGTGCCCTGCTGCTTCTTGTGTTTCTACCTAGGGAATGCTGTCGCTCTTATCTAGAGTGTTGGTTCTCATTCTGCCTGTCTACCCAATGTCTGCTTACCTTGCAGGCCCAACTCACGCAGCTGCTCTGAAACTTTTCTTGATTCCCACCCTAAGAGAATTAACCACTTCCTCCTTTATTCTATTGCTATGTAGGATAAGTACTGTTCGGTTTGAACCACAAGTTCAGTGTTCAGACTCACTAGCCATTCCTTGGAAACCCTATACAGGGTTGCTAAGAGTTGGAACTGACTTGATGGCAATTAGCAACAGCAACAGCAAAATGTCATATAAGCTTGTTCAGTTATGTGTGTGTGCAGATATTTATTAAACTATACTGTAATTTCTTACTGATTTATTTCTTACTTATATCCAATTCTGGATGGTCCTGAGGACAAGGACCATATATTGTTTACCTTGAGTTCTTTCATTTAGCACAGTACCGTCTGCATCAATCCACCTAAGAAATGTTTCTTTGAGTGAAAACATTTTCCCCCCTTGGTCCTTTGCCTTCTTTCCACTTTGCTCTTTTTATAATGATACCCCCTAGCCCCCAGTGTTTCTTCTTTTATCAATCCCCTGCTCCAGGCAAAAACAAACAAACAATCCTTTGACACCCACCCTACCCCCCAGGTATTGGTTCCGACTCATAGAGACCTGATAAAGGGTTTCCAAGGAGTGGCTAGTGGGTTTGAATAGCCGATCTTGTGGAATAAAATAATGTTTTTCCATTTTTATACATGACACATAGCACAATGCCTTGCACATATTGTTGTTGTTATGTGCTGTGGGTCGGTTCCAACTCATAGTGACCCTGTGTAGGGTTTCTGAGGAGCAGCTTGTGAACTTGAACCGCTGAGCTTGCTGTTCAAACTGACCTTGAGGTCAAGTGCTTATCCTATGGTGCCACACCAGGACTCCTTGCTCAATTAGTTGCTCAATCAAAGGTAACTGAATTGAATTGTGTTTTCTTTCTTAACAATGGATGACAATTGCTGACATGTATGTGGTATCTTTTAGAGATGATGGAAATGTTCTGAAATTGAATGTCATGATGTATGTACAATTCCATAAATCAGTGAACTGTACACTTAGCAGGTAAATTTGGTGGTATGTAAATTATGCCTTAATAAAACAAAAGGATGGCAAAGGCATTGCTGGTAGTGGAACACATTGGGCCAAGGCACAAATACTGTTTCTTTCCATAGGAACTTTCTTTGACTTTTTAGACTTTGACATTCTAAAGGAGTTTGTTGTTATTGCCCCTGTTAAATGCCATTAAGCTGGTTCCAGCTCATAGGGAGTCTGTATAGGGTTTTCGAGGCTTTAAATCTTCACGGGAAAAGAGAGGGTGAAGGGCCAGAGAGGTGGGCATTTGCGGGGTTTGTTTACAACCCAGAAGGGGAACTGTGCAGTAGAGGTGTGTGGGACCTGAGCATTTCAGATCTGATCGGAAAACCTGGTATACCACTGTGATGACTGCAAGGTTTATGTGTCTCTGGATTCTTCCTTCCAGGGCTTTCCACCACCTTTCACCAAGTCCTCTCCTCTTCTGTAGAATTCCATCACAAAGAATCAGTGGCTTTTAACACCCAGCAGGGAATATGCCACCAAGACAAGAATTGGGATCTGGGGGGGTGGGATGGGGGAGCGGGGGCAGGGAAAGACTGGCCAGGAACTCAGAGACTCAGCATTGGAACTGTTGATGGGCTGCCGCTGGTCTTGGAGCATTATGCTACTATGACTGGACAATGTCTAATGAAATTGGAGCTATTGAAAAGGCTATAATTTGGCCCCAGTATGTGAAAGATAAAATTCACTCTACTTATATGTACATAGCAGAAAGTATTGGTTTAACAGCTTTGTCTGCCTTGGCAGTGAATAGAACTCCTGCTCTCGTGAACTTCATGATGAGAAGCACTTGGGTGACTATTGGTGCAACCTTTGCAGCCATGATTGGAGCTGAAATGCTGGTACAATCAATATCCTATCACCAGAGTCCAGGCCCAAAGCATCTTGCTTGGTTGTTATATTCTGGTGTGATAAGGGGCAGAGGTGACTCATCTGATAATACTCGGGGCAGGGACTCCTCTCTTCAGAGCTGCCTGGTATACAGTCGGCATCAAGGGGGGTCTCTCCACCATGGCCATGTGTGCTCCCAGTGAGAAATTTCTGAACATGGGCACCCCTCTGGGAGTGGGCCTCGGTGTCGTCTTTGTGCCCTCACTGGGATCCACGTTTCTTCCATCAACCAGTGTGGCTGGGCCCACTCTGTACACAGTAGCAGTGTGTGGTGGCTTAGTTCTTTTCAGCGTGTTCCTTCTCTATGATACCCAGAAAGTAATCAAGCATGCAGAAATAGCACCAGTGCATGGAGCTCAAAAATATGATCCCATCAATTTGATGATAGGAGTCTACATGGATACATTGAATATATTTATGTAACTATGCTAGCAACTGGAAGTAACAGAAAGAAATGAAGTGACTCCATTTCTAGCTTCTCAAACACATCATATATCTTCATTGTTTACATAGTTTGTACAAGCAGCTTTCATTGAAGTTTAGAAGCTAAGAACATGCCAACATGTTTTAAATGTTCCAGTATAAATTGATGCTTTAGGTCTGCTTTTTCTTCTGGAGAATAAATTCCCTTCCAAATTTGCACACACATTTCCAATTCCATGCTTGAGTAATTGTAATAACTTTTAGTGAGTATGAAAACTCAGGTTTTATTATGAAATTTTAAGTATTTTATGTATTTTTAAATGTATTTAGTTACATAGAAATTATCAAACCTGTGTTTACCAGCATAGGCTTGGAATGCAGAATATTGTAAATATTAACTTAAATGACATAGACATTTGGTAATGGGACCAGAGTAAAGGATTATTTGCACTCTTTGAAATCCTAGGACTGAGCACTTGTGAGTCAGACAGAATCATCTGGTTGTTTGTAAGCCAAGGAGTGATCACTGTTAGTACATTCATCTGGTGCATTTAGCAGAAGCATTGAGCATCATAGACTCTAGTGATTCATTTTCCTTTCAAGTGTTCTTTTCACATGTAGATGTGGTCATGTTGAGCCTCATTGTTAGTATATTTTAGAATGTTAATCACATGGAGAATCCCCATTATGTGTGACTTTTACTTTTGAATCTTCTAGAACAAAGTATCCTTAAAATGATCCTCAGGAGAGCACAGGGTAAGGAATAGAAACAGGATTGCTTGGGTGCTGGGGAGGAGGGGCAAAATACAAACGAAGGGGGAGGAGAGTGTAAGAACAAGGGGGATGGGAGAACATTTAGGCAGTTTTGCATGGGCTAACTGGGATACAGGGGTTGAGGCATGATAAAAAAAATAAACAATTTTTGATATAGGAAACAAAGGTAAATTGCTACAATTTGATGAACACGAGTATTTGTCCCGTCAAGTCGATTCCGACCCATAGTGACCCTGTATAGGGTTTCCAAGGAGCAGCTGGTGAGCTTGAACCACTGACCTTGCAGTTCAAAAGACTTGCAGTCTGACGCATTAGCCCACAGCGCCACACAAGGACTCACGGAAATAGTAA
>NW_006408582.1:7644149-7727388 GCF_000296735.1 Chrysochloris asiatica | reverse complement strand
AATAAGGTTGCGCATTCCTGTATATGCTAATTACCTGTGTATCTCCCATTTTTAAGTGTCAGTTTAAGTTTTCCGTCCATTTTTATTGAACTGCTGTCTTTTTATTAGTTTTTCCCTATAGATCATTTTTTGACTTGTTTTTTAGTCTTTATTTACTGAGCGCTCCCAATTTTTCATTCACTGTGATCATACTTTCTTGCATTTAATTTGTATATTTATGTATGGATCTTTAGCTACCAATTCCAACATCTGAGTAACCTTGTGTAGTTTCTAGTGACTATTTTTTCTCTTGACTGTGAGTTGCTTGCCTAGTATTTTTAAATTACATTGTAGCTGTTTTGAATATTGTAGAAGTTGTAGAAGGTTACGTTGTGGATTCTTCTGAAGAATATTATTATTATTATTATTTTAATTTAAGCAGGCAGCTAACTTGGCCAAACATGAACACGAAACTTTATCTCTTTTGCTATCATGAGCAGCTGGAACCAATCCATTTTTCATACTTATAGCTATTGCTCCTTTCTGGAAGCCATGGTGTCTCCTACATGTATACACAGCTTGAATGCCAGCTAAGTATTTAAGTGGAGTTCATTTGGGACTCTCCCTTCTGTGTCTTCTCACTTTCCAACTACTCCTAGGATAGCCTCAAACTTTATCATCTCACTTCATGCCAGGAAGATTATGGATTTCTGCTTGAATTGGAAAGTGCTCCAAGGTATAAAACCTCATACACCCGCCATTGTTGTAGAGTTGAGTCCAACTCATAGTGAGCCTATAGGGCAAAACAGTGGTACTCCATAGGGTTTCCATATAATGGGAGGTATATGACTTTTTGAAATCCTGGTGTGGCGCTGTGGATCAGCACTGGAGTGCTAACCACAAAGTTGGCAGTTCAAACCCACCAGCTGCTCCTTGGAAACCTTACACAGGGTGGCTATGAGTCAGAACTGATTCGATGGCACTTAACAACAAGACCAACTTATGAGTCTTTATGGAAGCAGACTGTCTCATCTTTCTCCTACAGAGTGACTAGTGGGTTTGAACAGTTGGGCACAAAACCACTGTGCCACCAAAAACAAAACAAAAAATCCCACTGCCAACGAGTCGATTCTGACTCATAATGGGGCCCTGTACAGTTTCTGAAACAGTAAATCTTTACGGAAGCAGATAGCCTCATCTTTGACCTGTAGAGCAGCTGGTAGGTTTGGACTGCTGAACTTGCAGCCCAATGAATGGCCCACTATGCTTTCAGGGAGGGCTCATTACAAAATCTTACACAAACATGGTTGTACCCAGTGCTGTTTGATCCTGTTCAGCTCCTGCCAGTGCCTTCACAGTGTGTCTTTTTTCATATTGTGCCCAGAGTTGATCACTGTTACTTACAAGAGGGTTGTTATTGTTAGGTGCCATCGAGTTGGTTCTGACCCTTAGCGATCCTACATACAACAGAATAAATCACTGCATGGTCCTGCACCATCCTCTCAATTGCTGCCACGCTTTAGCCCATTGCTGCTGCCACTGTGCCAATCCATCTCTTTTTGGGGGCTCCCTCTTTTTTGCTGACCCTCCACTGTACCAACCATGAAGTCCTCAGGGAGTGGCCCCTCCTGATAATTTGTCTGAAGCATGAGAGACAGAGTCTGGCCATCTTGGCTTCTAAGGAGCATTCTGGTTGTACTTCTTATGACACAGATTTGTTTGTTATTCTGGCAGTGCATGGCACTTTTAATATTCTTCTCCAACACCGTAACTCAAATGCATCAATTCTTCTATGGTCTTCCTTATTCATTGTCCAAATTTCTCATGCATATGAGGCTATTGAAAAGACCATGGCTTGGATCATGCACAGCTTAGTTCTCAAACTGACATTTTGCTCTTAAACACTTAAAAGAAGTCTTATTCAGCAGATTTGCCTAATGCAGTAAATATGTTGTTTGATTTCTTGACTACTGCTTCCATGAAGGTTAGTTTGATGAAAGTTAATTGACCACTATCAGAAATGAAACTCCCAGTTTGGAGATATTTGCTCTCCGACCCAGGAATGGGAAATATTTTAACAGGCTTGCAATTTCAGTAGAATACAAATTTTTCCCTGGAGCACTAATTATAAATTCAGTGTCTGAAATCAGTGGATAGGGAGTGGTGATAGGTATCAAAATCTGCTGGGGATGTGAAAGAGCAGCAGTATGCATGCAGACCACACATGTGCCAGCCTTTTGTCTGTTTGGTGTTGGTCAGCAAGCCACGTGTTGGGGAGACCCCACTAGTGGGAGGAAACTCTAGAGTGGAGGGAGATCTTTAATATTCAGCACAGGGAAATGAGACGGTAACCCGCTTTCTCCCTCTCTGTCTGCTACTCCTCAGGAGCATATGCAGGGTTAATTAATGTGTAAAAACTTACGAACTGGAAGATGAGATTAAGAGAAATAGAAAGTCTATGTACAAAAGTGAAACCAGAAAAAAAATGTTCCATTCCTTTTGAAGACTAGGAATTCAAAGAAAAGGTGTTTTGGGGACAGTAATGACTGCTTATCTAGGCTCGACACTGTCCCATTAGTGGAAAAGCTAGAAACACCTTCAGCTGAACAATGTTGGCTAGGTGGGCTCCCATGAACCTCTTCACCTTTGAGGGGATTATAAATCATTTAGTCATATTGTCTCATGTTCCCAGCAAGATTGTTCCTTAAGGACAAAGATCCCAATGTAGACTAACTGTTTTTTCCCCACTTCCCAGCCCATATTGGAGGTCAGTGAATAGAAATCATGTTTGTCTCCTGCATGTCGCCATAGTGAACATTGTGGTGTTGCTATTATTGTTTCTTTGTATCTTCCAGAGGCTTTTTAAATGACGTTTTCAAGAAAGGAGGTTCAGATGGTTCCAGTGTCCGCCTCATGAAAGGAG
Organism: Chrysochloris asiatica; assembly: GCF_000296735.1. Lineage (NCBI taxonomy): Eukaryota > Metazoa > Chordata > Mammalia > Afrosoricida > Chrysochloridae > Chrysochloris > Chrysochloris asiatica. Next base: position 7,724,486 of record NW_006408582.1, on the reverse strand, counting down.
AGATGACCCTTTCCCAGGTAAACGGACACGCACAGACTGCCTGGAACACACATTCTTTGCATATACTGATCATAAGCTCTCTGAGAGGGAGGAGCTGTGTTTTCTTTACCTACTTACCCCTTTAGCTCTTCACCTCATAAAACTGACCTAGACTGACAAAGAAGTATTTAGGACGACTGTAAAGTGTTCTTGTTGTCTCTTTGGGTCAACCAGAGAGATGCATGCTGATGAATGGAAAATTGCCAAGGTCTGGAAGAGAAGATCTATGCAACAGAATTTCAACGGCCAGAATAGCTCTTTTAGGACAGTGCTACTGGTTCTGATGATCCAATAACTAGATACTGGGTAGCTTTGGCGTCAGGTATCAGGTTTGATCCATAGCCCCCATCTAGGGAATATTTGATCACAAGTAAGGTACTTAACCTCTCTGAGTTTCGGTTATGCTATCTGTAAAATGGGGGTGAGAATGCTACTTATTCTATAGGTTATTGTGAAGGATGGAGAGTACTTAGCGCAGTGCTTGGCTTGAAGTAGGTAATAAATATTAGTCATTATTGTTACTTACAACTGCATTTATATATATATATATATATATATATTTTTTTTTTTTTTTTTTTAACAACGTAATTAGAATCTAAAAATGACTGATTCCCAATTAGTACCTGTCTAAGAAAAATCTGTGTTGAAAGTAGTACCGCCAGAATACTCCTTAGAAGCCTGGATGGCCAGACTTCGACTTTCACACTTCAGAAACATTATCAAAAGGGACAGCCCCTGGAGAAGAACATCATGCTTGATAAGAGGGATAGCCAGTGAAAAAGAAGGAGACCCCCAATGAGATGGATTGGCACGATGGCAACAGCAATGGCTTCAAGCTTAACAACAATTGTGAGGATGGTGTAGGACTGGACAGTATTTTGTTCTTTTGTGCATAAGGTCGCTATGAGTCGGAACTGACTTAACGGCACCTAACTACAACAAGAAAAAGGCTGTTGAAAATTTACTTTATAAGCACATATATCCAACAGTGTTATTATGTTCACATTTTTTTGTGTCACAGCCACTCATCCCTGGTCAGAGAACTTGGGACCCACCCTAATAGAAAACAAAAGCCTACTATGAAGGCAGACGTGGTGTAAGTGGAAGAGTAACTCATTGCAGTCACCCTAAAACACACGCACACACACACTGAGGCAGTTGGTGATTGAAGATGGTAGTGATGTTAGGAATCAGCATTCTTCAGGATTTAATGAATAAAGCAGTCCCAGTGATGTTTTCAGAAGGTAAGGACAGAGGCCAGTGACATATACTTTCAGGTATATACTGGGACTTCCTAGTAATTGCTATGAAAATTCCGTAACCATTCAGACTCACTCAGTGGCTTCTACTAGTCTGTGTGGAGTCTTTGTGCAGCACTGTACAATAAGCACTGGATTGCTAACCCTAAGGCTGGCAGTTCAAAACCACTAAGTTCTCCTCAGTTTATTAAGTCACTATAAGTTGGACCCAACTCCATGGCACTTAGCAACAACAATGGTCTGTGTGGCTTCTAGGAAACTTGCATGACTAGAGGAAGAGCTCTGAAAACCCAAATTAAAACATGATATGCTTAATTTGTATTTTCAAACCACAAGGTTGGAGATTCAATACTCACCAGCCACTTCTCGGAAACGCTTCATAAGGGTGGCGATGAGTCGAATCAACTCAGTGGCACTTTTAACAACCACATCTTCAGAGTTAATGTCATCTTTTACCCTTTAATTTATGTATACTGTATAAACAGAAAAATACACAAAAGGGTGCCTGATGAATTTTCACAAACTGTATACATCTGTATCACCAGCACCCAAATCAAGAAATTTAAAAACTGCCAGCACTGTACACACCCCTCTGTGCGCCTCCCAGCCACTTGTGCTGCTAAGCATGTTTCTGTACACGCCTTTTGGTAATGAGCATGTTGTTGTTGTTAAGTGCTGTGGAGTTGGTTCCAACTCATAGTGACCCTGTATCGGGTTTCCAAGGAGTGGCTAGTGAGTTTGAACTGCCGACCGTGTGGTTCAAACTGACCTCGCGGTCCAGTGCATTATCCTGCAGTGCCACATTTCCCTGGGGGCTGTGTCCAGGGTGGATTTGTTGGGCAATGCATACATTCAGATTTAATTGTTGTTAGGTGCCATCTAGTTGATGCTGACTCATAGCACCCTATGCACAAGAGAACAAAAACACTGCCTGGTCCTGGGCCAACCTCACAATAGTCGCTACATTTGAGCCCATTGCTGCTGCCACTGTGCCAATCCATCTCACTGGAGGTCTTCCTGCAGTCCAGATTTAATAGAGTTTCTAAAACTTTTCAAAGTGGCTTACACACCACCCTTGTCATTTCACTTTCATAGTGGGTGCCGCTCATGGAAGAAGATTGCAGGAAACATTCCGAGGCCTCTGGAGTCCGCCTCCCAGAGAATTTCTCTATAAATCAAATCTTTGGGAAGGCGATTTCAGCAAGAAAGATCAACCACCCTATTCTCCAGGCAGCTGTGACTCTTAGAAGGAAGGGTAAGATTCAAATATTGGTCATTCTCTGACTGGAATCCCTGGTGATGAGGGGTGGGGGCAGCAGGGTTAGGTCAGAATACAAGTCAATTTATTCCCAGACCTCAGATCTTCGCAGACTTGATGGAAAGCTATGCTTAACACATGGCTACAAAGAAAGTTTTATCAAATGGCAAAACAAAACAAACACTATTATCAAAATAATTGTAAAAATGTAAGAATTGTGTTGAAGAAAGGGATTGAAACCAGTGACTGCTTTGTGAGCACACTTTCTCCTCATGTCCTGATGGTTCTAGTACTGACCTGGAAATAAAAACCTTCTCCCTGCCTCTTGTCACAAGGATGAAAATACAAGGCCTTTCAAGCAACTATCATATTTTCAGCTGTCTGGGGATGAGAGTGGCAAAGCTATGAGCTGATGACATGGGTTCAGTTGGTGCCACATGACCAAGTTCGTGAGATCATGTTCTTCCAACCAGCAGCTCTTTGGCATCAGTGACCTGCTCTTCCTTTTAGGCCTATGTGAAACCATTCCCCCTTCTCCCCAGTAGACTTACCCAGGTTGTGGCAAAACCATGCACATTAGTCACACCATAGACTCACAGAGTCACCTGTGTCTCATTTCAGGCAGTGTCTGGTTCTTGCCCTCACTTGTTAGACTGATAAAGTGGGATGGGGGTGGAGGTGGTGGAGGGGGAATGCCTCTCTATATGTGGGCTTCAAAAAAATTCATGGAAAAATTCTATTCTCGTTTCATTGCATGTTTCCACCAACTTTCTGAAGCCACCTCACATTTTCATTTCTTTAGTTTTTAAGTGGGGACACAGTCCCTGAAAGCCCATGTGGGGATTTGAAATGCAGGAGAGCAGAATTTGCCATTACATTGCAGAGTGGAAGGAACACTGGAGTGGGAGTCTGCAGGCCAGGGTTGGAGGCTTGACCCCGCTTTGCACTCCTTGTGTGACTCCGGGCAGCCCACAACTTGTCTGTGTTTCTGTTTCCTCATCTACAAATTTGGGAATAGTAAGATCTGTCCTTCCTCCCTGGAAGGTGGGGAGGATCAAATGAGCCGATGAATGTCAGAACACTTTGTAAGGGTAGTGTCTTAATCTGAGCTTCTGAAAGCCTTTCATGTATATGCTCTCTGGTTGCATGTCAGGAGGTGCTTGTAGGTCTAGATGATTCTTTTCCATTTTGTCATTGAGAACTGTATGTCAGGAGATTGGTGTAAGCAAGCAAAACCCCACTTGGCCCTATCTTGAGAACTGCCTGTGGGGCATCTTGAGCTTCTTGGAGCAAGGTTCTTCCTTCATTCACTGGTGACTTCTCATTCAGGTTATACAACCTGCATCCTCACCAATAACTGGCTGGACGATAGTGCCCAGAGAGGCTGCCTGGCCCAGATGATGAACGAACTGAAGCCTCACTTCGACTTCCTCATAGAGTCATGTCATGTTGGAATGGTCAAGCCTGAGCCTCAGATTTACAAGTTAGTACTGGACACCTTGCAGGTCAGCCCCAGTGAGGTAAGTAACTTTCTTTTAGGTAGATAAAAATGTACAAGAATGAGTATCATTCCCACCCCCTCGGTACACAGGGTAGACAAGGATGGGCAACTTAGACATTGGCTAACCACTGATAGCGTAGTGGTTACGAATCGGGCTGCAAACCGCAAGGTTAGCGGTTCAAAACTACCAGCTGTTCCAAGGAAGAAAGATGAGGCTTCCTGCTCCCATAAAGATTTACTGCCTCAGAAACCCCGTACAGGGTCACTATGAGTCAGAACCAGCTCCACAGCACATAACCACCACCACCATCACCACCCAAAATAGGGGTGCTACAAGGGCAAGAAGTGACTGGTTTACAAGTTTTCAATAGGGCGTGGAGTAAGGTAGAATCTCCACTGAGTAGTATCCAATGTGTCTGGGCAGGACTGATGAAAGGAGATGGGGTATTGTACCACTCACGTGGTACAATAGTGAAGAATTACTATCAGGACTGACTGTGAGGGTTGGAAATGTAAAGATAGATGTTTTGTAGCAAAAGGAGGGGAGTGGTTGACTTTGCAGTCACGGAGCAGAGGACCCTGGAACCATCAAGGGAGAAGACCAGAATGCGGGACCCTGTCCAGAGAAGCAGTGATGCCAGCGATGGAGGCAGAGACCATGACGTGGAGAGATGGAGTGGCTGGGGACTCTAGACCCAGAGAGGAAGAGGGGCTGTGTGCTGATGACCGGTGAGGGGAGGGCAGACTTGTGGGGTGTCTCATTTGGTATGTTGATGATGCATGGAGGGGATTGTAACCATGGCAATGAAACGATATATGATAGGATGAATGTAAAGCTAATGTTCTTCCATTTAAACTATCACATAATTCACAATAAAATCTTTTTTTAAAAAAGAATATATCAGTATGTTCGTTGCCATAACAACAGTCCATAGAGTCCATCAGCTTTGGCCAACAAGAGAGGATGAGCTCCAAGCCAGACATCAATGATGAGCAGAAGCAGGAGATCTGTGAAGTTTTTGATCTCTTTGATACGGATGGGACTGGCACCATCGATGTCAAAGAGCTTAAGTTGGCAATGCGGGCCCTGGGCTTTGAGCCCAGGAAAGAAGAGATCAAGAAAATGATTAACAAGATTAATAAGGAAGGTACAGGAAAAATGAATTTCAATGACTTTTTGACTGTGATGACTGAGAAGATGTCTGAGAAAGATACCAAAGAAGAAATCCTGAAAGCTTTCAAACTCTTTTATGATGATGACACTGGCAAGATCTCTTTCAAAAGTCTGAAACGTGTGGCCAAGGAGTTGGGCGAGAACCTTACTGACGAGTAACTGCAGGAAATGATTGATGAGGCGGATCAAGACAGTGACAGCAAGCAAGAGTTCCTGCAGATCCTGAAGAAGATGAGCCATTACTAAAACAGCCTCCCGCTCTCCTAGCAAGCAAGCAAGCATGCGTAACTCCAGCCAGCCAGCCTGTGGGACCTTCTGAACACCAACCACTCCCCCCCACCCCCCACTGTTAGCTATAGAATCAGCCTCGATTCTTTTGTCCCTTTGACAGTGGTCTTTGATGTTCACTTCTGTGTCACATGACCCACTGTTAGTTTGTGCCCCCCTAAACAGAACTCGAGACCATAAGAAGAGAGCACAGGGAGAAGAGGGTCCCACAGCTGCTGCCCACCTGCCTTTTGGCCTGGCCTGGTTTCCCTCTTCTCATGCATTTCCATGCCCCTGCCAACCTGGATAGCTCTGTAGACAAGCACATGCCATCCCCCATCGCCATAAGTAAGCACCAGACCTCATTCTGGTGGTTCTGGGTTTTAGTTGACAGCAGACCCTCTTTTATAAAATCTGGTGACCGCACTCAAAAAAAATGTACCAGAGAGATTGCAGCCAAAGAGAATTTGAGGTGCCAAATGCAGGCTCCACATCTCCCACACCAAGTCCTTCTTCTAAAGGACTTTCACCCAACATTTCAGTCCAGAAAGATCTACTAGAGATGGGCATCTGGCGCATGTTTACAGCGTTTATAGGACCTTAGCCAAAACACGCATAACAAGAAGCTGCGAGTTTGGATGTCTGTGTTCACTGACAAAGAAGCAGGATCCTGAAAGACTGTCCCCAGCCACAGACTAGTCAGGGTCACCCCACCAAAGGATGAGTGTGCAGTGAGGGACTTCAATATTGTAGCAATCTCTTACCAGTTATTCATATAAGCCAAGCTGCTGTCTTTCATACGGTGTCCAGTTTAGATCATCTAGAGCACTGTTTTATCTCGCTCCTCTAATCTTCAAGAAGGCGACTGGATCAAATCTAAATTCCTTTCCCTTACATTTCTGATTCTCACTTGCTGACCCCACCTTATCCACAAGCTGATAGTTCAAACCCTAACATCCAGTCATTAGGATTGCTTATGATGCTCAATTCAAGGGTCAAGGACCATTCCATTGCTCCTTTTAGACTTTGTTTCTACTCATCTCAACACCTGGAATTAAAGCATTATTGCTTTGAATTATATATCAGTCATTTTGTTGACAGTGTTTGGATTAGATGAGTAGCTTGTAGTTCTAAGCCTGCCCTTATCCAAGATTCTAAATAGATTCACCCATGCTTTCTTCTGTAAATTTCAGGATGTTTTATTATTTTTAAATTTAAAGCTTTGATTCATCTGGAATCCATTTTGGGGTCAGTTGTGAAGGGAGGATTCATTTTCCCCAAGCATTAGTTCACTTGCTGTTGAGTTGATTCTGACACTGGTGGATTTGAACTGCCGACCTTGTGGTGTGCAGTCCAGTACTTATCCTACAGCGCTATACCAGGTTAATTAGTCATACTAATATCCTTCTTCCCTGAAGATTGCACATGACACCTTCACTAGAAACTAAATTCTTACTTATATTTGGGTCTGTTTCTGGACTCTATTTTATTTCATTTACAATTTCTTTTGTAGTACCACACTATTCTACCTTTCATAACTTCATAATTTGTTTTCTTATGTGCCTTCTTTACTATTCACCAGATATATTTTTTAGTCTATTCATATAATATTCATATAAGTTTTCAAGTTGAATTTTAATGTTATCTGAACAAGTTTATATCATCTTTAAATCTTGCACTTTCAGGATTTTGGCTGAAATGAATGGGTAATGAATGGGTATATGTGGGGACATGGAAAGAGAGAGAGAGAGAGAGAGAGAGAGAGAGTGATGCGTAAGACTGCAAAGTCGTTTGAACTGCAAAATCGGAGGTTCAAGCTCACCAGCTGCCCCTTGTAAACCCTATACAGGGTCACTATGGGTGGGGATCAACTCGATGGCACGTAGCAACAACAACAACAAAAAATATATATATATACACATTTATTGTTTTTAAGTGCCGTTGAGTCGGTTCCGACCCATAGCGACCTTGAATAGGGTTTCTGAGGCTGTAAATATTTATGGGAGCAGAAAGCCTTATCTTTCTCCCGCAGAGCAGCTGGTAGTTTTGAACTGCGGACCTAGCAGTTCACAGACAGATTCAATGGGGAGCATGGTGGTTCTGTAGGATAAGCACTGGACTACTGCAAACCTCAGGGTCAGTAATTACAGTCCACCACTGTTCCATGGGAGAAAGGTGCTTCTGCTCCTATACAAGATATGGCCTCAAAAACCTTATACAGGGTCGCTATGAATCAGAACCAACTTGATGGTGCTTAACAATTGTGTGGTCCTGAGGATCAGCTCTGGATTGTGCACCACAAGTTCACCAGTTCAAATCTACCAGCTGCTCTTCAGAAACCCTATAAAGGGTAGCTATGACTTGATACCAACTCGATGACACTTAAGAACAACATGTGTGTGTGTGTGTGTGTGTGTGTGTGTGTGTGTGTGTGTGTGTGAGGGAGAGAATAGTAATGTAGGCAGATAAGAAATATGGATTCCTGCTGTGGCGCAGTAGGATCAGCACTGGACTGCGAATCACATGATCTGTGGTTCAAACCCACCAGCTGCTCCTCGGAAACCCTATACACGGTTGCTATGAGTGGGAACCAACTCGACGGCATGTACCAATCAACCATATTTATAGATAGATAATATAGATATATATGATACATAGTTGTTGGTGTTAGGTGCCATCAAGTCGGTACTGACTCATAGTGACCCTATGCACAGCAGAACGAAACACTGTCTGGTCCTGGGCCAACCTTACAATTGTTGCCATGCTTGAGTCCATTGATGTTCCCACTTTGCCAATCCATCTTGCTGGGGGTCTTCCTTTTTTTTCTCTGATCCTCCACCTTACCAAACATGATATTCCTCTCCAGTGATTGGTCCCTTCTGACAATATGTCCGAAGTATGAAGGTCGAAGTTTGGCCATCCTGGCCTCCAAGGAGCACTCTGGCTGCACTCCTTCCAACACAGATCTGTTTGTATGTATATGTATATCATATATATATACATATGTTGTATATATGGATTCCTGGTGTAGTGTTCTATGATAAGCACTGGACTGCTAACTGCTAGGTCTGTGGTTTAAATTTACCAACCTCTCCTTGGAAATCTTATACAGGGTTTCTATGAGTCAGAACTGACTCAATAGCACTAAATAGCAACAATATATATACTGTGGATCCATGTAAAATGAAGCCTTTGACAACATCAATCTTTTCTCCATATATTTATGGACTCCTTGTGTGGTGCTGTAGGATCAGCACTGGACTTCGAACCACAAAAGTGACAGTTCAATCCCTCCAGCTGCTACTCAGAAACCCTATACAGGGTCGCTATGAGTTTGAACCAACTCGATGGCACTTAGCAACAACATCTATGTTTATACACGTGGGTAGTGTGGTGGCTTCTTAGGATAGGAACTGGACTGTAAACCACAAGGCCGACAGTTTTGAGGTCACTAGCTGCTTTGCGGGAGAAAGATGAGACTTTCTGCTCCCTCAAAGATTTAAAAAGCTTTAGAAACCCTATACGGGATCACTATGAGTAGAAACCAACTTGATGGTGTTTAAAAACATATACTAATATAGTGAAATGGAGTCCTGGTGTGACGCTGTGGGTTAATGCGCCAGACTGCAAAGCCGTTTGAACTGCAAGGTCGGCAGTTCAAGCTCACTAGTTCCTCCTTGGAAACGCTTTACAGGGTTGTTATGTGTCAGAACAGACTCGACGGCACTATAGAACAACAACAATATAGTGAAATACTTTTAATATATGACATATATGGGTCAGAACCAGCTTAACAGCACTTAACATATACACAAATACTGAATTAATGAAATATTTTAATATACAGTATATATATATATGAGTTGGAACCAACTTGGTGGTGCTTAACAACATATACACATACTAATATAATGAAATATTTTTAATATATATATGTATGAGTTGGAACCAATTTGACGGCACTTAACAACATATGCACATATACTAATATAATGAAGTGTTTTTAATACATAATATATATGTGTGAGTCAGAACCAACTTGATGGCACTTAACAGATACACACGTACTAATATAATGAAATATTTTTAGTATATACACATATATATATCTGCTAAGGTAATGAAATATTTAATAGTGAATAATTTCATTGAAGGAAAATCATACAATAATACAGTTAGCAGTTCATGTCTCTTTTCCTGGTAGTTTCTCCTGTCTGTGGCTTTTTCTTCTACAGAAGTAATGTTATTTGGATTTCAGGTTGTTTTCTTAGATGATGTTGGGACTTATCTGAAGCCAGCTTGGAATTTGGGAATGGCCACCATCCTTGTCCATGATACCAACACTGCCCTGAGAGAACTGGAGAAAGTAACCGGCATGCAGGTAATTTTAAGTGTGAGCTGGGCCCATTTCCTGTCACTCACCTATAGTTTATGGACGTAAGAGCCAACACAGCGGAGAGGATAACCCAGTGTGTGTGGACTTGGTTGCTCATAGTGCCCAGGGCACCTCTCAGACAGGACTGCCATCAACATGCTGTCCTGGGAAATTGAAGGCCATTTCTTTCTCTTCATCCAACTCACATGGAATCAGAAACTCTGAGAGCAAGAATATATAACACTGTCAGTGCTGGGGAGCCAAGTATCTATGGAACTAAGACAAGAATGGAGGCTTCCAAAGCCATGCAAACCTTATTTATATTTCTTTGTAGCTAACCTTAGCTCAACAAATTCTAACCACTTTACTTGTCATAGCAGAAGTATTCCTGTCAACAACTCTGTGTCATAGAAATTATCACTGTCTCCCTGTGGTTGTTGGGTGCCTTTGAGTCCTTGATTGTTTTTGCCTCAGGGAAACTAATACTAATAAGTTATAGAGCCATCCTGAGGAACAAATTGTGCAAGCATTTTCTGTCTGTTTGTAGGTTGTGTAGAGAAGGGTTAGTCTTTGTGTCTTCAGAACATAGAACTGGGACCGCGTGTGGAAGGCACAGGGACTTAAATTCTGGCTGACTGGAAAGAGAAGACTTTCACCAGAATTGTGCCTTTATGAAATGGTTAGCTTGTGAACTTTCATTCCTGGCAGTATCTACTAGAGCCCAGGTGACCATGTGAGGAACTCCTATAAAAAAGAATTAGATTATAGTACAAAATATAATATATTGCAGTACAAAATCTCAGCATTCTAAAACAAGTGGTACTTATTTTTTGCTTATGTCTAATTCCACTGGTGGTGAACTGGGAACTTTGTTTCCCACAGTCTTTCAGGTCCATCAGGTTGATGGAGGGACCACTGTCTTCCACTTGTGGTTTCCAAGGTCATGCCAAATGCCCAGCTGGAAGATGAGAGAAAGAAAGAGAATGTAGAGAAGCATGTGGGAGGTTTTAATGGGCCAATCTCATTACTCTTCTGTCTGCCTTCCATTAGCCCAAGTTTGGTCATGTGACTCTACCAGCTGAAAGGGAGGCTGGGAAATGTAGTCTAGCCATGTGCCCAATAACAAGGGGAAATGGGTTAGTGACCAACAAGTCAGTCACCAGTGGGGACTCAGGAGTCCTGAAGAGGATCTCTGTGGTCTCTTCTGGTGCCAACATTCTCATTTTGTAAACTCCTATGAGAAGTCTTCACAGAATGAAGCTGAAGGCATCTATTTCACTGTCCGTTTTGTACTTTCAGCTTTTCAACACTGCAACTCCACTGCCAACCCTATGTAAGCTTAGTGACATGAGCCATGGATACGTGCCAATAAAGGTAAGCATTCTTGTTCATTCACCTGAGAACTCCTGTATCAGACCACCTCATGTGCCCACACCCCTCTCATCAGCAGAGACAGTTCGAGCATTCACCATTTAAAGGGAAATAGCTTTACCCAAACATGTATCATTTCTTAGAATTGGTAGAAGGCATGGACCTGACCTTAGACTTTATAAAGCATTGTGACTGATGTGGTCAAGCCTCCACAGGGCAACAGGCCATATGGGGCCTTGAGCAACATGGGATGCTAACCCTTGTGAGTGTCTGGTCTGTGCTTGAGGAGAATGTGTTTACGTTCAGTGAGTATTTCTTGAGCATTTACTTTGTATTGAGCACAGGTCAGGTATTAGGGTTACAGTGATGAAGAAGGCAGACCTTTGACCCCACAGTGAGGATATCATGAGGTAAAAAGTAATTAGAATGTAGAGTGGTCAGTGCTAAGACAGGCCCATGTGTGGAGTAACAGAGCCCAATAAACATTGTAATGTATGAATGGTCTGTGAAATTTCTGCTTAGTGTTTTTTCATTTTTTTAATTGTGTTGTGCTCTAGGTGAACGTTTACATAGCAAGTTAGTTTTCCAATCAATAGTTCATACACGGATTGTTTCAAGACATTGGTTGAATACTATCAGTACTCTCCCTGTTCCCTCCCTGGGTTCCCAGTTTCCATCTATCTGGTTTCCCTGATTTTCTTTGTCTTCTCATCTTTGGTTTTGGTCTCCTAGAGTTGATGATTCTTAGGAGCACATTCTTCACGGGTGTGACTTTGTAATGTGGTCTATTCTTTGGCTGAAAGGTAGCGTCCAGGAGTATCTTTAGCTTGAAGCTAGAAGATTGTCTTATGGTAGCGTCCAGGAGTATCTTTAGCTTGAAGCTAGAAGATTGTCTTATGGCAATAGTCTCTGGGGTTCTTCTAGTCTGGCCTTTTCTTTTTTGAATTGGTGTTTTGTTTTACACTTTTACTGGGACCTTTAACTGTGGTCTTGATCAGAATGGTTGGCATTTAGATGGCCAGGCACCATCTAGTTCTTCTGATCTTGGGTTAGAGGAGGCTGAGGTTCCGGTGGGCCTTTAGTCCTTTGGACGAATTATTTCCTTGAATTTCCATATCTCTTTGTTCTCCTTTGCTACAGGTGGAAAAAGACCAACAGTTGCTTTTTAGGTGGCTGCATGCAGGCTTTTAAGAACTTAAATGCTACTTATCAGACGAGGATGTAAAACATACCTTTATGACCTTTTTCCAGTTCACCTAAATGTCCCTTATCAGCCTAGTGTTTTCTTGAGCAAAATAGTTTGTTGTGAATCTTCAAAGAAAGAATACCAACTTGTAATAGTCTTACCTGTTGAATCTATTGATGTTGAGTCATTTGTGACTCATGGAGACCCTATGTGACAGAGTAAAACTATTCCATGACTGAAATCTTTACAGGAGCTCGTCTTTCTTCCATGGAGTGGTTGGTAAGTTCAAACCACCGAGCTTTCAGTTAGCAGCCAACCGCTTAACCACTGCACCACAAGACTATTACAAGAGGTCCTTGTAATAGTCTTAGATACAGTTAAATGGAATTGTTCCAAGTGAATATCTATAGTGTGAGTTTACTGTGGTCATTCATTTCTGTTACAAAGCTGGTAATATGTACCTTTGGAAAGAAATAGGGCACTTTGATTATATAAAAGGAGCTCCCAGTTAAAAATATTGAAAACAGATGTATCAAATAGCATCTGAAACCTTGACGATATGATTATCTGTTAGATAGGAAGGCAAAGTCTTTTCATGTTTTTATTTTTCCCAACATCGTAATCTACTCAGGCTTCCTGTTTTCCAATGAAAGCCACCTGTTTTTATTGTATTCTCTTGCCCAGTTGTCTTTCCTCAGACCCCTTCATCTGACATCAGGGTCTTTAGCTTAGAATGCTGGCCCATGCAAAAGCCAGCAGCTAACTAGAATGCCTGAAGGGGTCTACAGAAGAGAGCAGGTTCCTATCCTGCTAGCTGCTGACCGATCATCAGTGTCCACTCACCTCTCTCTTCCATAGCCGGGGGTCCGTCTGCACTTTGTGGAGCTGGGCACTGGGCCTGTGGTATGCCTCTGCCATGGCTTCCCGGAGAGCTGGTTCTCGTGGAGGTACCAGGTAAGGCAGACTAGGGAAGCGGGGAAGGTGCACCTCAGTCGGGGCGAGGTGAGGGGACAGTCTGGATAGCATGGGCCAGCCAGGAATGTCCATTAGAAGCTGAGACCTTCCGGTGGAACATTGTCTCTGGAGCAGGACCAGGATCAAACCTCAGGGCAGTGCTGGCCCATGTGGCGCCTTTGCGGATTAGAAAGGGCAACCTTCGCCAAGATATTTTCTGGAAATCTTTTTAATAATATGTAGCTGTGCAAGGTCTGTACCAGGAAAGGTGCCCTCTTAGCTGTGGCATTTTGTGCATTGCCCAAACTGCCACCCATGCTGCCCTATTCAGAGGGGTCTCTCCAGCCCCATGGTGAAGATGCTAGGTCATGCCATATGGCACTTTGGATTGAGCCATTTAGAGGAAAGGGGATAGAGGTTAGCAAAAGAGGACGTGCAAGCAAAGGACCAGTCAGACCACTCTTGTCTGGGCCTGAACTGTTTGTTTTCTAGATCCCTGCAATAGCACAGGCGGGCTTCCGTGTACTTGCTGTGGACATGAAAGGATATGGAGAGTCCTCTGCTCCTCGAGGTGGGTTGGCTTTTTGGCCATCTTGTATCTGCCATGCATTCTATCCAACCTCTTCACTTACCTTACTGCCCCTAGTCCCAGGTTAGAACAGGTGGTAGTTCACGGCCTCCAGAAAGCAGGAGGCTGACTGCACCAGTTCCTCTACTTGACCCCAGATGTCCCTGATCCCCACAGTGAATAGATGCCAGCAACCTATTCCCCAGGAGAGCCCCCTGCTGGACAGTGAGAGTATAGGCCAGATTCTTGCCTTTGTATCCCAGAAGTTCCCTCAGCGGTGCACTGGATTACTGGAACCCACCCAGCAACACTGGAAGGAAGGCCTTTCAGTTTGCTTTTGTAAAGATTATTGCCAAGAAAACTCTATGGAGCCGTTCTACTCCATAACACACGGGGTTACCGTAAGTCGGAACTGACTCGACAGCAGTGGGTTTGGTTTAGAATTAGTTGACTCCCAGGGGAATCTAACTAAGGATGGACTTGAGGGGATTTCTGAACCCCTGATCCACTTTTGGATTTGTAAGCATTTTCCTGGGAGTCTATTCCTTTTATCATTTTCAGAGGGACCCTCAGCCAAAACATTTAAAAACCATGAGTCTGGAGGTAAGAACGTGGCACAGCCAGATAGGCCGCAGGCCCCTCCAGAACAATGCAGGTCTCAAGGATGGAGCAAAGAGCAGAGCCACTGGGCCCCACCCCTTTTCTGAGAGGCTTTTCCCATTTTCACATCAAACGTGCCCAGCTGTGCTGAGCTTGAAGTCAGCTGGCATGGTCCAAGTCTTACATGGCCCAGCTACATGCTTTGTGTGGCTGTTCCCTAAATCTGAGGACTCTGTGCTCCTTCCTGCCTCCCAGATGATGCAGAAGCCTGTTCCACAAAAGGAAAACCTTCTGTTCAAACATTAGGAAGTCATTTAATAAGTTCATTTGTTTTTGCAAAGGAATCCATGTAGTTGGTTGGTATATTTTTCATCATGTGAATTAAACACATTTATTTTCATTACAGAAATAGAAGAATATTCCATGGAAGTTTTATGTAAGGTAAAAAGCATCTTCAGGTAACTCTAATATCTTTTCAGTCTGGATATAAGCTAGAAACCTGGGTATCCAGAAAAGCATCCTTTCATAGCACTTGGATATAAATTGTTACGGATAGCTGAGTTTATATTTTAAAATGATAACCAGAAGTTAAGAGTATTTGCTGATGTCAAGTGCAGGTTTAGTATTTTACAGGAGAGGAAACTGGGGTCAACAGCATCAGTGGTACAGCCAGGTCTAGGGGCTCACTCCCACCTCCTTACTTTAGCTACTTCATTCTATCACCTCTCCATTCCATGAATTTTAAAAATCACCATTTTGATAAAGTGGTTGTTTGCCAGACTGAGGGAATTATAGTGTGGATGACTGTGACACACTGCCTATTTTTAAATGGTTCTAAGTTCCAACAGGAAGTCCTGGTGTAGCTCTATAGGATAAGCACTGGGCTGCTAATCACAAAGTTCAGACCCACCAGCCGCTCCTTGGAAACCCTATACAGGGTCACTATGAGTCAGAACTGACTCGATGGCACTAAACAACAAGCTCCAACAGGAAAAAAGGAACCTTCATCTCAGAGAAGATGAAGTCAAGGTGAGGTGAGACTAATCCAAACCTCCATTTAGCCCTAACACAAAAACAAAGGCTGGAGACACGAAAGACAAGAAGCAGCCTCCTGGTTGACCAGAAAATTGGTGATGCTGGTTTTAAGATTTTAAATGTCTCCAGCTCTAAGTCATAGATAGCCCTGTGTGGAGGCCTTTACTGTGTGTCCGCTCCCCACCCACAAGTGGGAATTGTATCTCATAAGGGGAGTGAGCGTGGAGAAAGCTCAGTTTCCAGAAAGTGTTGTGCCTGCGACTTCCACTAGCTCTATGGCTTTGCTCTTTCTGCTCTGTTACTCCTGTTTTCCCTCAGGTCACCCCTAAAATTCAAGATCTGCCCACTGACTTCGTGGACAGGCCTCTTTGCATCCCACTGCTGTCCAATACAAGTCCTGGTATGGAGCTATAGAGTCAGCACTGGACTGCTAACTGGCTCAAACCTACCAGTTAGTGGTTCAAACCCACCAGTTGCTCCTTAGAAACCCTACGCAGGGTTGCTATGAGTTGGAACTGACTGGACTTAATAACAACAGCTGCCCAGTAACCTGAACCTCCCCTGATTCCTGTCAGAATTGGGCCCCAACATGGGTAAATCTGGTCATTTGAGCCAGCATGTCCCTGAAGAAAGCGCTTTTTACCCAAAACACATGAGATACAAGGTGACATTCCTGTCCTTCGGCTCCACCTTTTTAACTTATCATTTATAAATCCACTCCTAGGTGTCTACCCAAGAGAACTGAAAGCTTGCAGTCATGTAAAAACCTGCACATGAGTACCCATAATAGCATTGTTTATGACAACTGAGAAGTAGAAACAATTCAAATGCCTATCAGCTGATGACGGAATAAACAAAATGTGGCATGTCCACACTGTGGATTACTGTTTGACGGTAAAGAAAGGAAAGGAGTGCTGATCCGTATCACGCGAATGAGCTGTGTGCTAAGCAGAAGCCAGTTACAAAAAGCCTCATATTTTATAATTCCATGCATATTAAATATCCAGAATGGGTCATATCATAGACAGAACATAGATTAGTGCCTGGGGGTATAAGGGAATGGGGAGTAACTGCTAATGGGTATGGAATTTTGGGGTGTGAGGAAAATATTCTGGTATTAGATAGTGGCGATTCATTTGTGTAAATATACTGAGAAGCAACTGAGTCTTATACATTAAAACGGTGAATTTTATGGGATGTGGGTTATATCTCAATAAAACTGTTTTTAGAAATAATGAATATAGTATTTTAATGTAAAATTGTATTAACAGTAGCTCAGATGATCTTTAACTGCAGAACTGAATTAAGATCCATAATATTCCTTGCCTCCAAGTGCCCATAAATGCTTTTTTCTAAACTCTATCAAAAACCCTCATTTGTCAACCACAACTCCCCAGATTTGTGTGTCAGAGCACACAGTTGTTGCTTGTTTGAGAAGAGGTACCATTAAGAAACTATAAACCCATTCTCTCTAGATTTGTAGTCTTAGAAATCCAAACGGGGACTGTCAAACTGCAAATCACTGTTGTTGTTAGGTGCCATCAAGTCCGTTGTGTGTACTACCAAACAGAACACTGCCTGGTGCTGAGCCATCCTCACAATGGTTGCTGCCACTGTGTTAATCCATCTCGTTTGGGTCTTCCTCTTTTTCACTGGCATTCCACTTTACCACGCATTTTATTAAGAACTTTTGAAATTTTATTTAGAATTTTTGAAATCTGATCCACCTGGAATCAGTCTCAATTCTAACACTACTAACTGTCTGACATTGGCCACATGAAGGTGGAAATTTTCTGAGCCTCAGTGTCTTCATCTGCTCTTTATGAAGGTGAAATGAAACAAGGAATGTGAGGCGGATTGCACAGTACCTAGTTTCATAGACATTTTCAGTGGCTCAGGTAAAAAAAGGGGGAGGGGGGGCGGGGAGGGGAAAGTCTTGCCAAGTAAAGGAGTAAGGCTAGGAAGAGAGAGCCACTTGTGGAGGCGGTTTCTTCCCTGCAGGAGTCTAATGGCTTGTCATATCTCTGGTTCCTCCTGTTCACACTGCACAATACTCTCCTCACCCCATGCCCTACTGGATTCCCCTACTCTCTCATATGGCTGCGGCTCTGACTCTCCGTAACCCTTCACCCCCTGCACCTCACACATCTCCAACATTCATTGATCACTGGCCAGCGTGGCCAGCTGTCTGTCCCTGACAACTGGAGCAGGGTATGTGTGGAGGAAACTGAACGTGGGGCAAGCAGTAAAGTGCTCCAGATCAGTTTTCTTTCTCTTCACTCCCTCCAGTGGAAAACAAAACAAAAATCAGTAGCTGTTCTGACCCATGGCAACCCTGTGTGTGTCAGAGTAGAATTGTGCTCCACAGGGTTTTCAGTGGTTGATTTTAGAAGTAGATCACCAGGCCATTTTTTTCGAAACTCAGGGTGAGACTTGAACCAGTTGAGCAACCATGTGCACCACCAGGGACTCTAGAAAGGAAACCCTGATTATTGTCCTAGAAGAGCTTAACAATTTTAGCATTGACCATAACCCTCTAGAGTTGCATTGTGTTGTTGTTAAGTGCCATGGAGTCAGTTCTGACTCATAGCAATCTTGTATAGGGTTTCCAAGGAGCAGCTGGTGGGTTTGAACCACGAACCTTGTGCTGATCCTACAGCGCCACACCGAGTCCACTGACATGTATTAACTAACGCACTGGGCGTGTTTGGAGTCTACCTGGTTATGTGGAGGTACTGGAAAGCAAAGGGTACTGACTCAAAGGCTAGTGAAATGACTAGTGTTTCTAACCTAGATGCATCTGAGAAGGCGGGTTTAAGTTCTGACTTTCTTTTTCTTTCTTTCTTAGGAGATGATAACCTTCCTGGATAAATTGGTAAGTAATTTCCAGTTTTGATCTGATCTCTTTGGAGAATTCTCTTTGGGCCTGGGTCATTAAGGAAAAGACGAATGCATTCTTTGAAGGGAACAGTTGTGAGAGATATAAGGGAGAGGTGGCAAGGGCAGACAAGGCACACTTGGAGCCTTGCAGGAGTGGTTGGTAGGAGGGACCACAGCAACAGAGGTTCTACAGAACAGGTCTCTGTGTTTTGGGTTTTGTTTATTTGTTATAGTTTTTTAATGCAGAGTGTGTTCCAGGGAATAGCCGATTTTAAGCCAAATTTGGAGAACCTTGAGTATGACGAAAAAAGAAATTTGGAAAATACCCTCTAGAATAATTAAAAAAAATTTTTTAAAGGTTGTAAAAATTTAGATAACACATTTTTCAGTTTAACAGTTTTCATATTTGCAGTTCAGTTCAACCAATGACATGAATCATGCTGTACACCCATCACCACCAAGACTTACTGTGGCATTTTCCATCACTATATATAAACCTTTCCATCACTATAAATTCACCGTTTTCTAAACTTTTCTTCTCTCCCCCTTTCTCCTGCCCCTGTTATTGTTGTTGCTAAGTGTCCTCCAGTCAGTTCCAACTCATAATAACCCTGTATAGGGTTTCTGAGGAATGACTGTTGGGTTTGAACTGCCAACCTTGAGGTCAACAGGCCAATACTTACCCTATAGCACCACACCCTAATAGTAAATACATAGAAATCAGAGTTTATTAGTAGTTACCTGTATAGTGCTGTGTAGGATAAGCATAGGACTGCTAACCACAAGGTCGTGTGTTCAAATCCAACAACCATTCCTCGGAAATCCTATACAGGATTGCTATGAGTCAGAACCAACTCAATGAGACTTAGCAGCAACAATGCTTCACAGCCTTTTATACTTACATGCCTTTTGATAAATTCAAATTTTAATGCATTGATTGAATGCTAACTGGAATGTCAAAATCAACTGTGATTGATAAAACAAACCAAGCAATGGTGATTTAAGAATATACTTTTTTTAAAGTACCAGCACTATTCCAGAGATCTCAACTCTCTGATTAGATCATGGGGTCAGAACCAAAAGCTACAGAGTAGCCTGAAGAAAACAAGGATCCTGACAGTGGGGGCCTACATTAGAAGACTTACAAAAGAAGTAGGATTCAGAGTCCTGGTGTCCCACTGTAGAATAAACACTAGACTGAAAGGTTGGTTTGAACTGCAAGGTTGAAACTGACCATCCTTTCCTTGGAAATGCTATACAAGGTCACTGTGGGTCAGAACTGACTCAATGGCACTTAACAATAACAACAACAACATCAATTAGATGTGGGGAGTTGTGGTGAGGCACTGTAGGATAAGAACTGGACTGTTACTCACAAGGCCCACTGTTCAAACCCACCAGCTACTCCTCAGAAACTATATAGGATCACTATGAGTCGGAACTGACCAGATGGCACTTAACAACAACAATTAGATACGAGAATTGAGAGAAGAATCTGAGATGATGAATGAGTTTCAACCCAACAGTAAGGCATTGTGCCAGCCACTGTAGAAGAGGGAGGGGGAAATAGGATGGTAGGGTCTCAGTGCTGTAGAACTGGTTCTGATGGGGACAACTAAGAGAATATGGCCCAATGTGGCTGCCTCAGCCCTAACTCTGAATGATCTTTTGAGAATGGTCTCTTAGCCTGACTGTGGAAAGAGATACTCTGGTTCCTGGCCAGATGTGTCATTCATGGACACACAGGAAGGGCAAACTTCAGAGTAGGGGTCATCTTCCACCTCAAGGTGATAGCTGAAGCCATTTGGAGTGGCTTCCTCATCCAAGGACAGTATTGATAACTGTACCAGGGCCTTTGGGCTGTGATGTACAGCATGTGATGTTAAGAGGTGGAGGAGGACTTAGATTTGGTGAAGTCCGAGAAGAGTCTGGAAAGCATAGGATCACAGACACCAGGGGAGAAAGTTTGACAGGGAGGGCCCAAGGCTGCTAAGAAGCCAGAGATTGAGGACTTAGGAAGAACCATTCTTGGTGATTAATAACCGTTAAGAGGGATCACAGGGGAAAAGGCAAGCTGCAGGGACATAAGAAGGTAGCTAGGAGCCAGCTGGTGTAGAACATGGTGGGGGCGTTTGACATGGTATGGTAGGGAGCTGAGGCAAGGAACCCCGTTTCAATGTTGACATGAAGCTGGGGAGGATCTGAAAGACCTCTGTGTGGCTGAATGGTTACAGCATGGGGTAGAGAAAAAAGCCCAATTTTAGGTTGGAGAAACCTGTGTCTGAATTGTGGCTCTAGCAGTTGCTATCTTTTTGACCTTGGGCAAGTCACCTAACCACCACTGTGAGCCTGTCTGGTGCAGTGGGAATCTGAAAGTTATTGAAATAATTCCTCACAATGGACAAAAACACTTAGCACAGTGCCTGGGACATAGTAAGTGGCAAATAAAAGGGAGATGTTTTCATTACTAGCAGCAGCAGAAAGGAAGGCACAGGTAGCAAGGGAAAGATGAATGATGTCTTTGTTAAGGGAGGAAACTTCCCAAGAGTGGAGAGGGTTACAATCATAATTGCTTAAAGGTTACCATGGTGTCTTAATTACCTAGTATTGCTATAGCAGCAATGCTACAAGTGTGTAGTATTTAAACGGATTTAAAAGCACACATTTATTTTCTCATAGCTTGGGAGGACTTTGTCACTTGTCCTCTGGAAGGAGATCCTGGTCTCATTTTCAACTTCCAGTTTGTTGGCTTAATCTGCTCTTTTACACCTCAAAAGAGATTTAAAATACACCCTATGCTAACTGTGGCTCATTTGCACAACAAAGAAACACATTTGCAAATGATATTATAACCACTGGTAAATTGTGTCATTGAGTTGTTAAGTGTTGTTAAGTTATTAAATGGCAACTGAGTGCCATTGAGTTGTTGTTGTTAAGTGCCCTTCAGACTCATAATGACCCTGAATCTGGTTTCCAAGGACAGGCTGATAAGTTTGAACCACTGACCCTGCAGTTCAAACTAGCCTTGAGAACTAGTACTTATCCTACAGTGCCACATCCATCACAACTCCAACCAGCAGTATATGGTAAGGATTTACAACACATACTTTTAGGGGACGTAGTTCAATCTATCACACATGGAATATGAGGAGGTAAACCATATTGGGAGTCCTGGTGTGGCGCTGTGGGTTAATGCACTGGACTGCAAGGTTGGTTTGAACCACAAGGTCAATGGTTCAAGCTCACCAGCTGCTCCTCAGAAACCCAATACAGGGCCAATAAAATGGGTCAGAACCGTCTCGATGGCACTTAATAACAACAAGCCATACTGACATTAAAACAGAAGGGAGAAAAAGAGAGAAGCAAAGCTAATTTGGATTTAAGGATAGTGTGACTTTGTAGGCTAGGCACTGGACCACAAGGTCAGTTTGAACTGCAAGGAAACCCTACACAGAGTCAGTAAGCATCAACTACACAACAATAACAAAGATAGTGAGAGAGGAGGGATCCTCTGAGTGGTCTCAGTCCAAAGAAAATGACAGGGTTTTATCATTAACTTGGATGTCGTGGTGTTGTTATAGCAGTTTTAGACTCGTGGTTGAAGAAACCAAGGCCACTAGGAGAGGTGAAGCAGAGTTTCAGATTTTATTAAGCCAGCTGACTCAGAGGAGCTAATTTCTCTAGATTCTGAGCCCTGAATGGAGGGTAACAGTGGCCTATATGGGGTCAGAGTCAGGGAATGGCCAGGCTGCATACCTGTTTGAGGGTAGGGGGAAAACCAGGAAGATTGGTCCCATTCAGTAACCTGATTAGCATTCTAGCTTATCTGTTAGGTGGGGAAGATTAGTCCCACTCAATAACTTGATTAGCATTTTAGCTTGCCTCCTTGGGCAGAGAGGGCAGTGAATGATTTTTACTTTTTCCTGTTCAGTGTGGCTCTATGAGTTAATGTGCTGGACTGCAAAGTCTGTTTGAACCTCAAGGTCAGCGGTTCAAGCTCACCACTGTTTGAAAACCTTATACAGGGTTGCTGTGGGTCAGAGCCGACTTGAAGGCACTTAACAATCACAAATCATTTACTTAGTGGAGGGAGGGGCAATGATGTGCAGTAACACAGGCTTGGAAAGAGTGAATTTGTAAGTAGCTCCTGAGGGGAGCCTAGGAAGTGAATGAAAGGATTGCTGGTTGAGGGAGGAGACGAATCAGAGTGCAAAGTCTCAGAACCACTTTCAGGAAACCTGTCACATTTGGTCTTCTTTCTTTTTCCCCAGGGTATCTCTCAAGCAGTGTTCATTGGACACGACTGGGGAGGCATGCTGGTGTGGCACTTAGCTCTCTTCTACCCTGAGAGAGTCAGGTAATTAGACCATGACCGGCAAGTAAGACTTGTTTGGGAGCTGAGGCCTAGAATGCCTTTAAAATCGTTCCAGAAAACTTCAACACAAATAGCTTATCTAGGAAGGTAACACATTGGCACGTTAATCATCTCATGTCATGTCATGGCCTGTCCCAGTGGTAATGAGATAACGTCATAGTAGCCTGAGTAGCCAAATCACACAGGAGAATAATGGTGGACTCTGAGGAGTCCTGGTGTGGCACTGCGGGTTAATGCACCAGACTGCAAAGCAGTTTGAACTGCAAGGTCGGAGGTTCAAACTCACCGGCTGATCCTTTGAAACCCTATACAGGATCGCTGTGGGTTGGAACTGACTCTATGGCACTTAACAACAACAACAACAACTGAAGGGAAGTGGGTGTCAGATTCATAGGATTGAATGAACACTGAAAGAGTCTTCAGCCCTGCACTGGGAGTCTGAAAATCTGGCCTTTAATTTTGCTATGAACTGATTGTGTGACAAATCATTTCACCTCCTAGGCTTCGGTTAAGGGACAAAACAGAACAAAAACTGGTTACAAGTGAGTCAGCTGTGACTCATGGCGACCCCAAGCTTCAGAGTCCATCTCTTGGAAGTAGATTGCTAGGTCAGTCTTCCGAGGGGTCGTTGAGTGGATTTGATCCACCAGCCTTTCAGTTAGGAGCCAAGCATTTAAGCATTTGCGGCACCCAAGGGCTCCTAGACTTTGCTTACGAGGAGCTCTGGTAGCGTAGTAGTTACAAATCGCGCTGCGAACCGCATGGTCGGCAGTTCAAAACTACCAGATGTTTTGCAGAAGAAAGATGAGGCTTTCAGCTCCCATAAAGATTTACAGCCTTGGAAATCTTGTTCTGGGTCGCTGTGGGTTGGAACCGACTGGATGGCACTTAACAACAACACCACCTTCAAAGTGCTGTTTAATGTAATTACAATGGGATTTCTGCATCACTCTCACGTCAGTTGTAATCATGAGTTAGGAGGATGTTTCAGAGCATCCAGAGGCGCTTTCAGGTGGCAGGATTTGAGCCCCGAGTTGGACTGGCTCTGTGCCTCCCTTGGTTAAATCTTAAAAGGTGAATTAACTTTCAATCTTAGCAGCCATCTCTATTTCCCTAACTAACCAAATTTGCTTTGTTTTTAACTTGAGGGTGTTTATGAAAATGAAATCACAAGAAGACTTTGTTAAGCTCACCCTCAGCACAAATGGTGGGATTATATATATATATATATATGTGTGTGTGTGTGTGTGTGTGTGTGTGTGTATATATAGTTGTTTGTTAAATACCATGGAGTCGGTTCCAACCCATAACAACCCTGTATATGGTTTCCAAGGAGCAGCTGGTGAGCTTGAACCACTGACCTTTCAGTTAAAACCAACCTTGCAGTCCAGTGCTTATCCTACAGTGCCACACCAAGACTATGGTGATGGTGTGGTGGTTATGTGCTGTGGAGTCGTTTCCGACTCACAGCGACCCTATACACAGTTTCCAAGGCTGTGAATCTTTACGGGAGCAGAAAGCGTCATCTTTCTCCAGCGAAACAGCTGGAGATATATATAGAGAGATAATATAATGTCTTTTATTATGTAAGAAAATAAAAAGAATCAAACACTTCTAAAGTAATTTTAGAATTTTTACACTATGGTTCAGATCTCTGGCTTCTCTTTGCCATGTTTCATTCCAAGAGGAATTAAGAGCTCAACTCTTAAGACCAGGGTTTACCAGAAAGTTACTTGGTGAGCTTGTATTCAGTGTTTCTTGAAAAGGAAATAAAGCATTAAGTATGTGGGCACTATCTTCAAGGAAGCACCAAAACATCTCTTTAAATATAATCTCCCTCTCTTGTGAGAAATTAAAAAACATTTAGCATGAACAAAGTAGGGTCCCAACCCACCTGCCCACCAAGCCACTTTATAGCAAGTCCAGGATAGCATCGTATCCACGCACTCAAACACGGTCTGGTTTCAAGCCTCTCTTATTCTCATTGTTTTCATGATTTATTGTTGCTTGTTAAGTGCCGTCGAGTTGGTTCTGACCCATAGTGACCCTGTACAGGGTTTCTGAGGCTGTAAATCTTTACAGGAGTAGAAAGCCTCATCTTTCTCCCATGGAGCAGCTGGTAGTATTGAACTGCTGATCTTAAGGTTTGTAGCCCAATTTGTAACCACTACGCTACCAGAGCTCCTTGTTTTCATCATGGCCATCCTTTGTTATTGGAGTGGTTGCTCTTCCACATCTGCTATCTGTAAGGGAGGGAGGGAGGGAGCAGAAACTTTCTTCCAGAGTGCTAACAAGGTGCTGTTGTTATTGTTAAGTGCAGTCCAGTGAGTTCCAACCCATAAAGTTTCCAAAGAGCTGCTGGTAAGCTTAAAACACTGACCTTGTGGTTCAAATTCCAGAGCACTAACCTGCAGTGTCACACCAGGACTCCTAATGATCTGTTATTGTTGTGAAGTGCCGTCAATTCTGACCCATAGCGACCCTGTATAGGGTTTCTGAGGAGCGGCTGATGAGCTTGAACTGCCAACCTTGCAGTTCAAAAGGCTTTGCAGTCTGGCTCATTAACCCATAGCGCCACATCAATCTGGGGAAAGCTGTGATTTAAGAATCCTGTTAGCAACGTTGATCTTCATATTTCTAGCCTGATGACAAGTAGAGAAAAAAGCTCACCTTTATATGGAACATTCCTTGTAATTGTTGGTTTTCACTTTTTACTGAGACAAAGTGTGGGTGTTTCACGTGACTAAAGGAGCCTTGGTAGCGTAGTTGGTTACAAGTTGGGCTGCTAACCAAAAGGTCAGCAGTTTGGATCTACCAGTCGCAGAAGACAGATGAAGCTTTCTGCTCCCGTAAAGATGTGCAGCTTCAGAAACCCTATACAGGGTCGCTGTGAGTCAGAATCGACTCAACAGCACATCACCACCACCACCACCACTCATGACCTATTTAAGGAGCTATTGATTTGTCTGACAGTAATACCCTTTTCATCCTTTCTTTGCCAATCACTTAGAGATTATATTTGTTTCCCAGGACTGTCATAACAAAGTACCACAAATAGGAGGTTTAAAGCTGAAACGTCTTCTCTCTCACAGTTCTGGGGGGCTACAAGTCCAAAATCAAGGTGCCAGCAGGGCCACACTCTCTCTGAAGGCTCTAAGAGAGCCTTCTCCTAGTGTTCTTTTACTTTTAGGTAGTTCATTTGGATCTCTGGTCATTTGAAGTTCTTCCCTGTGTGTCTGTGTCTCTTCTCTCTTCATAAGGACACCAGTCATATTGGATTGTTGTTGTTGTTGTTGTTGTTAGGTGACATCCAGTCGGTACCAACCCATAGCGACCTTATGCACAGCAGAATGAAATACTACCCGATCCTGGGCCAACCTCACTACTGTTGCCACACTCGAGTCCATCGATGCTGCCACTTGGCCAATCCATCTCGTTGGGGGTCTTCCTCTTTTTCTCTGACCCTCCACCTTACCAAACATGATATCTTTCTACACTGACTGGTCCCTCCTGACAATATGTCTGAAGTATGAGAGTCGAAGTTTGGCCATCTTGGCCTCCAGGTAGCAGTCTGGCTGCTCTTTTTCCAAAACAGATCTTTTGATTCTTTTGGCAGCCCTTGGCACTTTCAATATTCTCCTCCAAAACCGTAACTCAGAAGCATCAGTGCTTCTACGGTCTTCCTTATTCACTGTCCAGCTTTCGCATGTATATGAGGTTATTGAAAATACCATGGCTTGGGTTAGGCGCATCTTAGTCCTCAAGCTGACATCTTTGCTCTTCAACACTTTAAATAGGTCTTGTGCAGCAGATTTGCCTAATGCAATACATCCTTTGATTTCTTGACTACTGCTTCCATGAATGTTGATAGTTGATCCAAGAAGAATGAAGTTCTTGACAACTTCAGTCTTTTCTCTGTTGATAAGAATGTTGTTTATTAGCCCAGTGGTGAGATTTTTGTTTTCTTGACATTGAGATTGTAATCCATACTGAAGGCTGTGCTCTTTGACCTTCATCAGTAAATGTTTTAAATCCTCTTCACTTTCAGCAAGCAAGGTTGTAGCATCTGCATATTGCAGGTTGTTAATGAGTCTTCCTCCAATCCTGATGCCACATTTTTCTTCATGTAAACCATCTTCTCAGATTATTTGCTCACCGTACAGATTGAATAAATATGCTGAAAGGATACAATCTTGTTGCACATCTTTTTAAATTTGAAACCATTCAGTTTTTCCATGTTCTGTTCGAACAACTGCCTCTTGGTCCAAGTACAGATTCCTCATGAGCACAATGAAGTGTTCCAGAATACTCTGACTTCGCAATGCTGGCCATAGCTTGTCATATTGGATTAGGGCGCACCTTACTCTGGTATGACCTTATGTAATTTAACTAATTCCATCTGCAAAGATACTATTTACAAACAAGATCACATTCCTAGGTACTGGGATTTAAGGTTAAACATATCCTTTTAGAGGACACAAATCAACTCACAACAGAGCATTCACTACCAAAAGGCGGCTGTGGTTTTTCTAATACAATCTTCCCTATCTGAGCACCAGAGTCCTGGTGTGGCGCTGTGGGCTAATGCACAAGAGTGCAAAACCATTTGAGCTGCAAAGTCAGTGATTCAAGCTCACCAGTTGCTCCTTGGGAACCCTATACAGGGTCGCTATGGGTCGGAACCGACTCGACAGCACTTCACAACAACAACGATGTGAGCATCAGTTTCAAAATATAAGGTCGTGTAAGCCTGTTCTTATAGAGTCTGTATCTTTGTACCTTCTGTTTCCTAGGGCAGTGGCCAGTTTGAATACGCCCTACCTGCCGGTAGATCCCAATGTGCCCCTGATGGAGAAGATCAAAGCAAATCCTCTTTTTAGTTACCAACTCTACTTCCAAGAACCAGTAAGTCCGTGTGCCTAAGAGCAGAGATTCCCGCAGTGCCACTGTTTTTCTATTGCTTTTCTGTCTTTTCTCCATGTTTGTTGTACTTGTTTCTGTCCCCACTTGTCAAAAATGTCACAGGCAAAACTGGCTTCAGATCTCAGTTAGTCCTTTCTAGGTGATGGTCCAGTTCTCTGTGTGTCTGTGTATTTAGGGTAGGGTGGGGGTGCATTGGATTTTCTGTGGCATGGGGAACTTTAAGCTGGGTTGGAGCTCCTCTCACTTGATTTCCACAGAGTGTGCTCTAGCTGAGAGGATGGTGCCTCCCTTTTTCTTGTTGGTGAGAGCTCCTTACTCCCACCAGGGTCCTGGTATCTGAGAATGTTCCTGAGAAGTGAGGTTTGTGATTACAGAGAGCACCAAGCCTCCTAGCTATCATCACCATCCCCACACCCCCATGCCAACAAGCCAAAGTTGCCTTACCAAGATGTCCCTTGGGCCTTGGGTTGTGTGTATGGTGGGGAGTTGCTGCCACTTTTATTGGGATTCACTGAGAACAGAGTGGTGAGCTCAACACTGGCACCTTCTTTACCTAGGTGCCCATAGAGCCGCTCTCCTCCATGAGGAAGAGTGCCTGCCACTCACTTTTCTGCAGGCTCCAGACCCCAATGTTCAGCTACAACTGGGTAATCTTATGAGGAATCAAAGGTGCTTCCCTAACACTTCAAAAAGAGAAGAGTTAATTCATGAAGAGCATGGGAGCATCTCTCCACATCTCTCACCCATCCTTTGTCTTAACCCTGCCCTTCTCCTCTCAGGGTTGCTGTGTGTCACAACTGACTCATCAGCACTCAACAACACAAAGAAAATGAATACATTTTCACATCAAAATAAATAAGAGGTTGGGGGAAGTGGAGGGAGGTGACGGTAGAGCACAGGGTAAGGGCAGACACAACATAGTTCCGGTGATGGGGAGGGCAATAGACAAGAAGAAGGAGGGGGTGGAAGAACAAAGTAGTTAAGGGAACACTGAGACGGGTTTGCATGGGCTAAATGGGACAGAGGGAAATATTGATGCGTGCTCAACCTTGGAACAACAGGGCTCTGTGATACAGGGATCAAGGCATAGTTTAAAGAGAGGAAATACTACTAAGATGCTTGACTGTCTTATGTATATTGCTTTCCCTTGCCTACTATTGTAAAATGGACACTTGAGTTGGATAGAAAGGAATATTGGGAGACATGATTACAGAAAACTTGTAAGCCCGTCTTCAGCCTATAACTTATTAGAATACCTACTAGAACTTGCCCAGTGAAACAGGACACCTGCAGAGCCTTTGCAGTGTATAGGGCCTTAGGTGGAATCCGGAGATGTATCCAGAACCTTCTGAGGTGGGACATTCCCACTAGAAAGGACAAACAGACCAGCCTGGAATAGCTAGAGCTACAGAAGATACATCTTCAAAGAAAGAGCATCAGGAAAATCCCAAAACAAAAATGTCAGTATGACTGGCTATTACAAGAATAAGCAAGTTGTTAACCAGGAAGCCATCAAGGCAAGCAATCAAGTTCCTTCAGGATAAAACCCCGTCTAAGACTGAAACTCAAAGGGAACACATGAGAAGGCAAGTAAGCTTGCTGATGACCACATTGGTCTACTGGTGAGTGGAAGAGGGGAAAAGGCAGCAATGAAGAAATCGGCTGAGTTCAACCATGTTCCATAGACTCCCATTGACCTGCAGATGAGAGAGAGAAGAGGCAGGGCTGGTTGGTCCAAAGTGTGGTGAGACTTGGGGACACCTGAGCCCACAGACAAGGACATAGCCACAGAGGGCTAGAGCTGAGAGGTAAGCATCCAGCTGCTATGAAGTGAGGGGAGATGCAGAAGAACACCCAAACTTGCAGATAGTACCTATTTGACCTAGCCTTGATGGCTTGATAATCAGAACTGGACTAGAGGAAGATTTAAAAAAAAAAAAAAAAGAACAGAACAATTTTTGCTAAAGGAAACAAGGGTAAATTGCTACAATTTGATGAACTTGACCTATACTCATGGAGGTTGTTGTTGTTGTAGTAGTTGTTGTTGTTGTTAAGTGCCATCGAGTTAATTTCAACCCATAGTGACCCTGTATAGCATTTCCAAGGAGTAGCTAGTAAGCTTGAACCAGCAACGTTACAGTTCAAACAAGGTAGTAACTCTAAATATCAACAAAGAGGGAAGGAGTCTTCACATCAAGCATCAATGCTATCCCCTCTGTACACAGGGTAGATAGGGATGGGCAACTTAGACATTGGCTACCTAAAATGAGGGGGTGATAAAGGCATGAAGTGACTGACTTAAAAGGTTTCAAGGGGGAGTTTAGTTTAAGAGTCTGTGAGAGAAGAAAGTGCCCCCACTGAATAGTTTTCATCTTGTCTAGATGGGTCTGGTTAAAAGAGATGGGGATAAGATTCTTATGATTCAACAGAGAGTAATTGTTAGCATGACTAATTATGACTGTCCAAATCATAAAAGGTAGAAGTTTTGTAACAAAAATGGGGGAGCAGTTAATCTTACAGTCCAGAAACAGAGGACCTTAGGACCATCAAGGGTGAATAGCACAAGCGGAATGTGAGACATTACCCAGAGAAGCAAAGATACCAGAGATGGAGGCAGAGATGGGGACATGGAGAGAGGGAGCAGCTGAGGACTCTAGGTACATGGAAAGAGAGGGACTAAGAGTTAGTGGCCACGAGGCAGACTTGCAGAATGTGCCCTTTGGTGGTGTAAATTATTATATATACCTGAGTGTTTTTAAAAAAAGAGCTAACGTGAATAGAGAGAAATGCTGTTGACTAATGGTACATGGAGGGAATTGTAATCATTGTAATGAAACAAGGTGTATGATTTGTTGAATGTAAAACTGATGATCTGCCCTATAAACTTTGACTCAATTCACAATAAAACCTTAAAAAAAATAAATTAAATTAATAAATTTATTAAAAAGAGGAAAATCAGAAAGATTTCGTAAACGTTAAGTGTCATGGAGTGGCTTCCGACTCATAACAACCCTGCATAGGGTTTCCGTGGAGCAGCTTACCCTACAGCACCTTGTCGTCCAGTGCTTATCATACAGCATCACACCAGAGCTCCTAGCACAACAGAAATGAAAATGAAAAGAAAAGCCACAAACAATGAACTCAGTGAGGACAATTATGTGGATCAATGAAACCAGCAGCACCAACAAAACCCACAAAGAAAAATGACAGCAACCAATTCATACCTTCTTGTTGTTATGTGCCGTGGAATTGGTTCTGACTTATAGCGACCCTGCATAGGGTTTCCAAGGTTGTAAACCTTTACGGGAGCAGAAAGCCTCATCTTTCTCCCATGGAACATCTGGCAGTTTCGAACCGCTGACCATGAGATGAGCAGCCCGATTTGTAACCACTATGCTACCAGAGCTCCTTAATTCATACCTACTATGGATAATTACACTGAATGCAAAATGGATTCAATGTACCTGTCAAGAGAGAGCAGCAGAATGAATAAGAAAGCAGGATCTTTCAATATGCTGTCTATAAGAGACACATTAAAAAGATGGAGACAACCTAAATACCTATCAACAAGAGTGAGTTAAGCAAACATTTTTATATGAACACAGAAGAATACTATGCAAGGTTGAAGAATAATGCTGAATCTGCCAAACACCTCACAACATGGATGAACCAGGAGGACTTTATGCTGAGTGAAATTAGTTAACCACAAGCAGACAAATATCGTATGAAACTGCTGTTGTAAAAAGTTAAGAAAATATTCTCTTGATAAAAGAAACATTCTGTGATGGTTACCAAGGAGGTAGCTGTTATGGTTAATTGCTGTTGAATCAGTTCCAACTCATAACAACCCTGTAAGGGTTTCGAAGGAGTGGCTGGAGTGGAGGAAGGAGCTCTGGTATTGTAATGGTTACGAATCAGGCTGCGAACTGCAAGGTCATCAGCTCGAAACTATCAGCTGTTCCACAGGAGAAAGATGAGGTTTCTGCTCCTGTAAAGATTTACAGCCTCAGAAACCCTGAACAGGGTCTCTGTGAGTCAGAACCAACTCCACGGCACATAACCACCAGAGGATAATCACGTGTTAACAGGAATGACAAGGCAGGGAATATACAACAAGAGGGAGATTTGGCAGAGGAAAGATGAAGGTAGCAGAGATACAGGGAGGGATGCAAAATGTGAATCGTCGAGGTAAGTACCGTTAATTGATGGTACATGGAGGGGTTTGTAATCATTGTAATATAGCAAAGTATATTTGTTGAATGTTTTTGTTTAATTTACAACAAAAAGTTTATTTAAAAAAAAAAAAAAAAAAAGGCAACTTGGACAACTCATGTTCAATCAAAATTTGTGATTCTGGCCCAGGGATCTTCAAACACCTGCTTGCAGCATGATCTCCCATAGGGTTTGTGCAAACACAGACTGCCAGAGTCAGGTTTTGGTGGAGTCAAAACGTTTGCATTTCTAACAAATTTCCTGGTGATGCTGATACTTTTGGTCCTGGTGCTACACTGAGAACCCCCAGTCCCACCTCAGGAAAGGGGCATACCTAGTACTGATGGGCCAACGTATTTCTTGTTCTCAGTGTATTCAAGGCCTCTGGGCAGCTGAGAATAATGGAGGATTGCAGGATCGGATCATGGAGAGCATTGGTATCTCTCTAGTAATAGATTCTCTTTACTGTAGCGATTGGAGTACTTTCTGGTTCCAGGCTCCTTTTTCACTCTTAAAAATTGGTGAGGACTCCCAAAAGCTTAAATCAACGCAGATTGTAACTGTTGATATTTACTATACTAGACTAAAACCCACTGGTGCCAAGCCATTTTCAATTTACAGCGATCCTATGAGACAGGGTAGAGCTTCCCCATAGGGTTTCCTGGTATGGTGCTCTAGAGTAAGCACTGAACTGTAAAGTCAGTTTCAACTGCAAGATCAGTGGTTCAAACTCACCATCCGCTCTTTGGAAACCCTATATAGGGTCACCATGAGTCAGAACCGACCTGACAGTACTTAACAACAACATTTATGGAAGCAGACTGTCTCATCTGTCTCCCATGGAGTGGCTGGTGAGTTCAAACTGCTGACCTTTCAGTTAGCAGTCTAGTTCTTAACTCTGCTGTGCCACTGGGGCTACCTCACTAGAAATTAAAATTCTAAAATATTTATTAATGCATTTAAAAATAATAATCCTATGTCCATGGCATATTGGCATAAATAATGTATTTCTATTAAAAACATAACTATATTTGCCTTTAAAATATTAGGAAGGAAAAAAAATATTAGGAAGAAGCATGGCACTGTTTTACATTTTTCAAATTCTTTTCAGATCTGGTTTAGTAGAAAACAGCTGGATTATCATAGCTGCTTCTGTGCTCAGTGTATTTCGATATTGCATGTTAAGTAGCATCTGGAAAATTCCTCTGTTACACACTCATGAGAGAATGGCAATAAAAAAGGAAAACAAAGTATTAGTGTTTTTACAAAAGTGGTTTTTGTCATGGATCTCCTGAAAGGACTTTAGGGACCCTCAGTTGTCTCCAGATTCCCCTTTGAGAACTGTTGCATTTTTGAGTGTCTTTATGCCAAGTCGCTGTGAGTCAGAATCAACTGGAGGATAACTAACAGCAACAACGTACACCAGGTGGAAGTTCCTGGGGGGCACAAAGCGTTAAGTGCTTGGCTGCTTACAGAAGCATTGGAAGCTTGAGGCCACCCAGTCACCTTGGAAGAAAGCCCTGGCCATCTACTTCCAAACAATCAGCCACTAAAAAGCTCTGGTAGTGTAGTGGTTACAAATGGGGATATGAACCTTAAGGTCAGCAGTTTGAAACTACCAGCTGTTCTGCAGGAGAAAGATGAGGCTTTCTGCTCCCATAAAGATTTACAGCCTCGTAAATCCTGTACAGAGTCACTATGAGTGGGAACCGACTCCACGACACAAACCACTACCACCAAAAACTGAATGGATCACAGTTCTACTCTGACACATGGGGGTTCTCCATGAATTGTGTTGATGCCACCAGCAAATGTTTATTTCGTTCTTTGTTTTCTCGTGCCAGGTGATTTCTAATGCTCACAATAGCCCTTACGGATTCTCTACCATTTTGTTGCTTAGCTAAAACAAAAAGAAGTTAAGTAACTGGAGCAAGATCTAGGTGTATGATTGGGTCGGGATATTGATTTAAGCTTGTGTGATTCAAAGCTTATCCACATGCCTCCTCCAAGCCATACTGGGAGATTGGACTATATTCTGTATCCTGTGGGTCTGCTCAATCCAGGATAAACTCAAAGTCCTGATTCTAAAAGTGACCTTAGGAGAAAGAGGCTTTCTAATTGCAGACCTAGTAAAGGAACATTTTTTTTTGTTTCAGAGATTACAGAGTCACTGTGGAAAAATCAGTGTCTCTATTCTTCTGTTATGGCAGCTGGTTTTTAAAGTTTTCTGTCCTCTAAGTGTTCTGGGAGCGGTTTTGTTCTTAAGAACAAAGCCCCTTGGCTGGGCACACTGCTAGAGATCCAAATGAATGACCTGCCCACTGAGAGACACCCTGCGGTTGAAGTGAATCCAGCAGCTGGGCTGGTGATGCTGGGTGAGGAACTGCTGTTTATGAAATCTTTCAGTAAGGAGATGTGCGGGCAACATCACTTCCCATCTCTGGCCCTAAATTTCCTAATCTGCAAAAAGAGAGTGTGTGTGAATATCTTGGATGACTTTCAAACACGTAATAGCTTTAAACTTCTCTCATCTTGTTAAATCTTGAAGCAAAAGCAGATTTTTGGTGATTGAAATCTACCAAGTAATAAAACAGAATATTTAGGTAGCTCTCTGGTTCAGGGATGGGAACCAGGGACTCTGCCTTTTAGTCTTCTTTCTCCCAACCCTGTCCTAACTACTCTCTAGGTCTGGATGAGACCTTGTGGCTTTCTCCCAGGTGTGGCTCTGTAGAATAAGCACTGGAATGCTAACCATAAGGTCGGTGGCTCAAACCTTCCAACTGCTCCTTGGAAACCCATCCTGACTCAGTGACACTTAGCGACAGCACACAACACAAGTCTCTTGAGAAGGACCTCTGGTGGTGTCAGTGGTTAAGTGCTCAAATGTTAACTGAAAGGTTGGATATCCAAACCCACCATCCATTCTTTGGGAATAAGAAGAGGCAGTCTGCTTCCATAAAGATGGTGTTACTTGCTACGTGCCACTGAGTCAGTTCCAACTTATAGCAACCCTGTGTTCAACAGAATGGGACACTGCCAAGTCCTACACCAGTCTCATAACATCCTTGTGTTTGAGCCCATTGTTGCAGCCACTCTGTCGATCCATCTCATTGAGGGTCCGCATTTTTTTTTTTTTTTCTGACCTTCTGTTTTTCCAAGCATGATGTCCTTCTCCAGGGACTGGTCCCTCCTGATAACATGTCCAAAGTATGTGAGACAAAGTCTTACCATCTTAACTTCTAAGGAGCACTCTGACTGTACTTCATACAAGACCGAGTTGTTCATTCTTGCAGTCCATGGTATTTTCAATATTCTTCACCAACACCATCACTCAAATGCATCAGTTCTCCTATGTAACTCATTCAATGTCCAGCTTTTGTATACATATGTTGTTGTTAAGTGCCATCGAGTCGGTTCCGACCCATAGCGACCCTGTACAGGGTTTCCGAGGGTGTAAATCTTTACGGGAGTAGAAAGCCTCATCTTTCTCCCGCGGAGCGGCTGGTAGTTTCGAACCGCTGACCTTAAGGTTCGCAGCCCGATTCGTAACCACTACGCTACCAGAGCTCCATATGAGAGGATCCCAAATGTCGTGGCTTAGTCAGGCTTAGTTTAGTCTTAAAAGTGACATCTCTACTCCCCCCTTAAAGATTTATAGCCTTGGAAACCTGATGGACAGTTCTATTCTACCCTATAGATTTGCTATAAATTAGAATTGGCTCTTTTGCAACTGATCTCTCTTGAGGACTCAAGGCCATTGCAGGCTCATCAGCTTAAGGAAGGCTGCACGGATGGGTGCCCTGTAGTTTCACCTCCTGCTCATATTTGCTGAGCTGTGGGTTAATGCGCTGGACTGCAAGGTTGTTTGAACTGCAACATCAGCGGTTCAAACAACCTCAGAAACCCTATACAGGGTCGCTATGGGTTGGAGCCAACTCAGCAACAACATGAAGAGGCTTAGATATCAGAGTAGGAATGATTGACTTTTCTTATTTATAGAAAGAAAGGGATAGGGGCGGGGGGCAAGAGCCTTGGGTAGCAAAGACAAGTAGAAATGACCAGGTATTTCCAATGTGACTTATTCTATTTTTCAAGTCTTAGGATTCTTAATGTTATCTCTTAGTCGTTGGATATCACACATCCCAAATTAGAAATCAGAGCATGTTAAATGTATTCTAGCCAACCCCTTCCACCTTCCTAGACTCTTTCCTCTCTACCTGTCCTTAACTAGACTCACATGGGTAGATGAATAGTTGGTTGGATAATTTGGAGAAGAGAGTGTGATGTGCACATAATGTGTGTCTATAACCATATATAGTGTTCTATAGGCAGATTTCATGTAGAAGAATTGATGCCTTTGAGTTGTGGTGTTGGAGGAGAATACTAAAAGTGCCATGGACTGCCAAAAGAACCAATAGATCTGTTTTGGAAGAAGTGCAGCCAGAGTGCTCCTTGGAGGCCAGGATGGCTAAGCTTCATCTCTCATACTTTGGACGTATTGTCAGGAGGGAACAATCGCTGGAGAAGGATGTCATGCTGGGTAAGATGGAGGGTCAGAGAAAAAGAGGAAGACCCCCAGTGAGATAGATCATCCAGGTGGCATTGTTGATGGTGTCAAATGTGGTAGCGGCAATGAGGTTGGCCCAGGATCGGCCATTGTTTTGTTCTGCTGTGCATGGGGTCTCTATGAGTCGGTTCTGACTCGATGGCACCTGACAACAACAACAGGCAGATTTCAAGCACCAAAACCTGCATTTGTTTAAAAATCTAACCAGATGAGATGCAAAGTAATATAAAAGATAATGTGGGGAAAGGACATTCTAGATAGTAGTCAAAAAGAAAGGTGAAGGATGCCCCAGTATTTATTTTCTTCTTTCTCCTTCACAGTGTTGGGTCATCTTTAACCCCTAGAATATGATAACTCACTAATTTACATGGACAGTTGATGGTTAGTTATGGGGTTTATTTTTTAAGTTTTTTTTTTTTCCATTATAAAAGTAACTCATGCTTATTACATAAAAAGAAACAGTTTTGAATTGTGCAAAATAGAAAGTATTGTGGACATGCATGTGTGTGTATAAAAAAGACTTAATATAATTGGAATCGTAGTTGTTTCTCATTTAATGGATCTTGGACACATTTTCTTTTCAGTGCGTATCTGTTTACAGTGTTTTATGAACCATTACAAAAAATGAGAAAGAGAACATTCTGCTCTTACAGCCTTGGAAAGCCTGTACAGGGTCACTATGAGTCAGAACCAACTCAGTGGGACACAACCAACCAGTGTTTTGTGATACAGGCAAACCATGATTTATTTCCCTTGGCTTCTATTGAGGAACATTATTTTGATGGTTTATCAGAGCTGAATAGATTTTTTAAAAATATATACTTTTATTGTGAACTGAGTAAATGTTACAGAGTAGATCATGAGTTTTACATACAACAAATCATGTACTTTGCTTCAATACAATGCATGTTATTGTTGCTGTTAAGTGCCATTCAGGCAGTTCTGACTCTTAGTGGCCCAGTATGGGTTTCTCAGACTATAACTCTTTGAGGGTGCAGAAAGCCTCATCTTTCTCCTATGGAGCGGCTGGTAGATTTGAACTGCCTACCTTGTGGTTAGCAGCCCTACTTATAACCCATTACTCTACCGGAGCTCTTTGAGAGAGCCAAATATCAGGCTTACCAGCTGGCATTCTAATTTCCACTTTGCCGTGTATAAGCTACCTGGCATGGAACAAATAATGTAATGTATCTCAACCTGAGTTACCTATCTGTAAATGGACCAGCCCACTTCAGTGCACCTGTGAAGAGCAAGCATGTCAATATGGGTGAAAGCCCAGACCAGTCACGGTAGTGGCACCAGAGTTCCTATAGGTTCTTGCACAGCCATCTCTCTCTTGTCTGACTGGCCAAACAGTAACGTAAAAAGTCAACAGCTCCTTTTTTTAATCCAGTGTTCAGCTGCCTCCATTCCGGAGCACTTTCAGTCTCAGTAAGCACTTGGGCTGTTTTCTGATCTGTTTTGGAAAGCAGTGCCCCAGAGTCCTAGGAGAGTTTGAGTAATTGCTATTAATGTAGACTGAATATGAAGCAGAATGGCCCCAACCCACTGAGCAGAGGGACACTCCCATCTTTCCTTCTGGTATTAACTGTAAAGGGACGCAGAGGCTGGGCTGAGCTCTTGCACTATGGAAGCTGCTGTTGGTTTCGGTGGCATTTCCATGGCTTCATCAGTGAAACAATAGAATCAATTAAGTGCATCTCTGACACAGACCTATTCTCACATCTTGAAAAGAACAAAAGAAGAGATTAAAGAGGACAAATTCTAGGGTTGATGGTGAAGGGGAAAAATATCTATGTGAGACCAGGGGAAGCTTGTTGGAGAAGGAAGTCTGCTGTGACCCTCCCATTTGCCGGACTGTCTGTGGCATCTGAGGTAGTGGAGAACTCCACTCCTGGCCTGCACTTGGGTGAAAAGTCTAAACATTTTCCTTCATTGCATTCTACCTTTCTTTGGCTCCTTTGAAAGCTGGTGAGTTAAGTACATAGTGTATGGCCCCCTCAGAACCAGATGATTCTGTAGGCCCCTCCCCTTTCCCTACTCACCCATTCCCCAAATCAAGAGTTTTCTTGAGGTAGCAGGTTACAGTACTAAGAAGCAAATAACCACTTTTCATTTTTAAATTACATTTGCCTTTATTGATCTTTAGCTTACTGCCGTCAGGTCAATTCCAACTCACAGAGACCCTATAGAGACCGAGAAGAACTACTCCAGAGACTATCTGAGAGTGTAAATCTTTACAGGTGCAAGCAGCCTCTCATCTTTCTCTTAACAGAGTTGCTGGTGGGTTTAAACCTCTGACTTTGATTAACCTACTGCATCACTAGGATTCATTTGATTTCAAAAGTGAATTTCCGTTATCAAATTGATAATGAGATCTATACATGGACATGTTTATCAGACAGTGGGAAATACAGGGGACTCTGGAACACCATGGGTTTAAACTGTGCAGGTCCACTTATAGGTGGATTTTTTCTTGTTGTTTTAATGCCATCTGATGCTATCAACTCTAATCATCTCACGAGCAGTTTGGGCAGTAAATTGCTTATCACAGTAAAAAGTGATGTCTCAAGGTTCTCATGTATTTTTCATTGTGCTTATAGTACAATACTGTAAACCGTGAATAAGGCAATGAGACCCATACGAACTACTATTCATGATGCTGAAAGTGCTCCCAAGAAGCAGAGAACAGTCATGACATTATAAGAAAATGTTTCAATTGATTGATATGTACAGTAAATTGAGGTGTGATGAGTTGTGATTGTCCACTATTGGAAAAAAAAAAAAAAAGCCGGAAAGGAAATTTGTGAAACCATTGCTCTCCTGCTAGGAGGATCTCAGCAAAAGTCAGATTCTAAGAAAAGGGTTGGAGTCCTGGTGTGGCGCTGTGGGTTAATGCGCTAGACTGCAAAGTCGGTTTGATCCTCAAGGTTGGCGGTTCAAGCTCACCAGCCTCTCCTCGGAAACACTTACAGGGTCGCTATGGGTCAGAACCGAATCAACTGCATTTAACAACAACAAGAAAAGGGTTGGGGGAAGATAGTGTTGTCGGGTAGGAGGCAAGGGGCTAAGAAATCAATCAGTGACTGGGATCGCCTGATTTCATGGGTGTTCTATTGTTTTTCTGTTCTGTTTCATTTATTTCTGCTCTAACTTGTTGTGGCCCTGTAGGATAAGCACTGGATTGCTAACCACAAGATTGACTGTTCAAACCCACCAGTCACTTCTCAGAAACTATATGCAGATCACTGTGAGTCAGAACTGACTGAACGGCACTTAACAACAACCCTAAACCCATTGTCATGAGTCGACTCCGACTCATAGTGATCTTTACAGGATCAGACAGCCTCACCTTACTCCTGAGGAAGGGCTGATGGGTTTGAAATACAGACTTTGCAGTTATCAGCCCACCATCTAACCAATAGAACCACAGTGGGCCTTTTCTATTTGTTTGAATTAAAAGATTGTATTGATTTTTTACTCTTTTTTGGTGTGTGTGTGCTTGTTGCTATAAACTGATCTCAGAGCTCTGCGTTTTTTGCTGTGTCTCAGAGGTTTTGGTATGCTGGTTCTTTTTTTCCTTGTTTGATACTATGAAATTTTAAATTTCATCTTTGATTTCTTCTATTAACCCAGTGATTTAGAAGCACAATGTTATTTAGCGTCTATTTTTTTTTTTTTCCTTGCTCTTTCTGTTAATTGATTTTTACTTTTATAAGGTGATGGTCTGAGAAAATGCTTTGTCTTATCTCAACATGTTGGATATAAGGAGGCTCACTTTGTGGCCTAAAATGTGATCTATTTTGGGAAACAATCATGTGCGTTGGAATAGAATGTATATGTTGCTGTCATTGGGTGAAGTGTTCTGTATCTGTCCGATAATACTGATCTAGAAGCCCTGAAAATCAAAAGAAGTGAGAATTAAAAGTTTCCTTCTATCTATTTAAAATAACCTTGGGGAACTTCTTCCTCTCTTCCCTTCTGCCTCCTGCCTTCTCTCTCTGGCAGAGGTTACCTTCCTCACCCTGAATAAAAGTCTCTAGATGGGCAAAAAAATAAAAAATAACCTTGGGGAAGACAAAGGAGAATAGTTAATGGAGAGGTCAAGAGACCTGGATGAATGCCTATGTTGGTTTCGCATACTTATATTCATTCTTTGTTTCGTACACTCCTGTGTCTACTTTGACTCTTGAAACTCTTTTCTCCTTAAGCAACCTCAGAGTGCTCTTTGAAACAAAGCTTCTGCTATTCACAGAATTCCAAAGGCTTTGTTCCAGGAGTTTATTTTAGAACAAGAGCTGTCTCCAGTTTGCCTGCCCCAGGTAATAGCTTTTGGGCAGTAATGGAACCAGTTAGTTAATTTGTCTTTGTTCTGTAGGACACTTCAGCTTCTCTTCTAGAGGTGAATTAGCTTGTTTGGTGAATATGAGCTGCATGCAGAAGATTAAAAGCCACAAACCATGTGGTCATTTAAAAAACAGTCCAGCCAAAGTCTTTATCTTCCAATTCTTTCTTCTCTCTTTCCCTCTCTCCTCCAACCTATCCCCATTCATCTAGTCTTTATTAGATAATCTCTAGACTGTTAACCTCAAGGTTGGCTGGTGGATTTAAACCACCAACCTCGGGGTTAGTTGTTGTTGTTGTTATGTGCCATGGAGTTATTTCTGACTCATAGTGACCCTGTATAGGATTTCAGAGCAACAACTGATAGATTCGAACCACCAACCTTGGGGTTAGTTGTTGTTGTTGTTACGTGCCATGGAGTTATTTCTGACTCATAGTGACCCTGTATAGGGTTTGCAAGGAGTAGATAGTTGAGTTTGAACCACTGATCTTGTGGTTCAAACGGACCTTGTAGTAGTAGAGTGCAAACCTTTTGTGCCACCCAGGGACCTCAGAATACTGCAGCTACTATTCACTACCACTTGTTATTGTTGTTGTTGTTGTTAAGCTGCTTCGAGTCAGTTCTAACCCATAACGACCCTGTATAGAGTTTCTGAGGAGCAGCTGGTGAGCTTGAACAACCAACCTTGCAGTTCAAACTGACTTTGCAATCCAGCACATTAACCCACAACACCACACTATTTATGTATGTCTCGACATTGTAACATGCAGTCATTATTTAATCCTTACAAAGCCTCCATTTTATAGATGATAAAACTATGTCTCTGAGAGATTAAGTTGCCCAGTTAATAAGCATCAACACTGGTGCTTAAAGCTATGTTTGTTTGACTCTAAAATATATCCTTTAACTTCTTATGCTTGGAATTCAAAGGAAGAAATCCCTACTCCACAGGGCAGACAGAAAATCTATCATTGTTCTGAGAGAGTACTAAGAGTAATTAGTCCAGGAACAGAAGATCCTAGGATCATCAAGGGAGAAGAGCATGAGCGGAATATGGGACCCTGTCTAGAGAAGCAGCCTGCAACAGATATAGAGGCAGAGATGAGGACATGGAGAGATAGAGCAGCTGAGGACTCTAGACTCAGGGGAAGAGAAGGCTATGTGCTGGAGGCCAGGAGGCCAGTTTGCAGAATGTGCCCTTGGGTTGTTTCAATGATTATATATATTCCTGAGTGGTTTTGTGTACATCCCCCTCCCCCCCCAAAAAAAAACCCACAGAGGGAATAGAAGCAAATACTGTTGAATGATGATGCATGGAAGGGATTGTAATCATTGCAATGAAACGATGAGTGTAAAACCAATGTTCTCCCAGGTAAACTACCACTCAATTCACAATAAAAATGAAAAACAAAACAACAACAAATAAACAAGTGCTATCTGTTTACATTAACAACCTGCAATATGCCCATGATATAACCTTGCTTGCTGAAAGTGAAGAGGACTTAAAATACTTAACTGATGAAAATCAGTATGTAATCCATCAGTATGGATTACATCTCAATGTCAAGAAAACAAAAATCCTCACCACTGGACGAATAAACAACATTCTTAATTATGGAGAAAAGATTGAAGTTGTCAAGGACTTTATTCTTCCTGGATCAACTATCAACACTCATGGAAGCAGCAGTCAAGAGATCAAATGACGTATTGCATTTTTAAAGTGTTGAAGAGCAAAGATGTCAGCTTGAGGACTAAGGTGTGCCTGACCCCAGCCATAGTATTTTCAATAACCTCAT
The DNA here is from genome assembly GCF_000296735.1 of Chrysochloris asiatica. Classification (NCBI taxonomy): domain Eukaryota; kingdom Metazoa; phylum Chordata; class Mammalia; order Afrosoricida; family Chrysochloridae; genus Chrysochloris; species Chrysochloris asiatica. Next base: position 7,681,801 of record NW_006408582.1, on the reverse strand, counting down.
ATGCATGCAAAAACTGGACAGTAAATACAGAACACTGTAGAAGAATTGATGCCTTTGAGTTACGGTGTTGAAGGAGAATATTGAAAGTGCCATGGGCTGTCAAAAGAACCATTAGATCCGTTTTGGAAGAAGTACAGCCAGAGTGCTGCTTAGAGGTCAAGGTGTCCAAACTTCATCTCTCATACTTTGGACATATTGTCAGAAGGGACCAGTCGCTGGAGAAGGATATTGTGTTTGGTAAGATGGAGGGTCAGAGAAAAAGAGGAAGACCCCCCAACGAGATGGATTGGCCAAGTGGCAGCATCGATGGATTCAAGCGTGGCAACAGTAGTGAGGTTGGCCCAGGATTGGGCAGTGTTTCATTCTGCTGTGCATAAGATCGCTATGGGTCGGTACCGACTCGATGGCAATCTAACAACAACTGTTTACAAAGGAGCTCTGGTTGTGTAGTGGTTATGAATTGGACTGCGAACCTTAAGGTAAGCAGTTCGAAACTACCAGCTGCTCCGTGGGAGAAAGATGAGGCTTTCTACTCCCATAAAGATTTACAGTCTTGGAAACCCTGTTCAGAGTCACTGTGGTCAATTCCAACTCCACGGCACATAACCACCACCACCATCTGTTTACAGGATTAATTAAACAGAGTCAGATGGGATCAGCTGGTCACAGAACCAGAGTACAAATCTTTCTTCTCTTTGCCCTGACTCTCCCTGTTAATCTGATGTACTGATGCACTTTTTTTTTTTTTGTAATCTGACACTATAGCATCACTTATGCTACTTCCTTCCTATGTTTCCCATTTCCATTCCTCCTTCTTTCCTAACCTTTCTGAACTTTGCCCTTGGGTAAATGCTGTCCCTTTGATTGATCATTCTAAGGTATGCATACATACCTCCTAGTGCTATTACTGCCTTTAACACTTGACTGAAATTTTACCTGGTGTGAGAGTTCAGTTCTAGACCTGGAGGGTTGCTGAGGGCTGACCTGTAAGCCTCATTTTTTTATGATGTTGAGTTTTGTTCCACATTTTCTCCCACTCTGTCTAGGACCTTGTAATGTGATCCCTTCCAGAGCAGTTAGTAATAGTTGTTGGGCACCATCTAGTTCTTCGGATACTCATGTGGTCCATTAGTCTATTAGACTAATTACTGTGCCTTTGATTTTCTTCACTCTGCTTCAGAAGGGGAGAAGACTTTTAAGTCTTCAGTCACTACTTACCAAAGTAGGATGTAGAACATTGTTGTTGTGGATTATGTTAAGCCAATTAACTTTGGTGCCCCTGAGACCATGGTCCTGAGCCCCTTGTCTCAGCAGACGTTTGGTTATGTCTAAGAAGTTTCTATAACTTTGTCCTTGTATGTTCCACCACCTTCAGGCATATATTTGCAGCATAGGTAATTACACATGGAAAAATATCTCCTGTCCATATTCATGAGTTTCGTTCCACTCTCCCACACCTGTTCAGTGTATCCATCCATGCATCTGTGGAAGATTATGTCGATAACAGTATTTTATCTCTGTTCCCTTTGAACTCTTGCTTTCCTCCCAGTTTTGTCCCCTGCCTCCATCATTTTTTCCCAGCTCCCCTCTTCGTATATCTTGCCTTCCCCATCACCCAAGTTAATATGTGTCTACCTTCTAGTTAGTGATTTACCTTGATGTACTTTTATGTGGGTGGAGAGACTTATTTACCTTTTTGTTCTCTTTGATTTTTTATTGATCCTTTTGGCATCTGTTTGCTCTCATGAGGACCCTTTGAGAGCCAGAGTCCTGCCCAGACCTCTGGAGATCACTCCAGATACTGCAGTGCACCCCTGAGCTTATGAGCAGCAGCCACTTCTGGGATGGGGACTCTTCTCAGTAGAAAGAAGTAATGAGTGATGGTGACATGCAGGGCAAACCAGGGCTTTCATCGATCACTCAGAATGTGCTTCCTCCCTCAGCAATTTCTTGCCTTGGTATTCATCACATTGCAGAAGGCCCCCATTGATTCTCCATTATAATATTACAAATGGGAAGGGATTGTAATGAACACAGCAACATGGCTTTAATCAGAAATACTCCAACCATGGAAGCAGCCTTGTCTGATGATAAATATTCCCTTCCGTGCCCCTATCTCACAGATCCAGAGCTCTCACCATGTGCACTGTATAGAACAAAGAGATTGTAGTCTAGAGCTGACCTGACACAGTGTGCAAGGACTGAGGACTGCTGGGCATTAAAATATCTTCCTCTCGGGAAATGTTAAGCAGAAGAAGGAATGTAACACAGGAGGACATTCAGCTCCTATTCTATCCCTGCGTCAGTAGCAGATGATGCCAAAAACAAAAGGAGGAGTTTGCACCCCTGCCCTTAAGGATGGGAGAAGAACACATTAAAGGCTCTGTAGGGTCAGAGGTCTATTTAGTTGTGGTGGGAGAAGACACCATTTGGGATGAATAAACTTAGGGAAGTAGGTGTTCCTAGTGGAAGTTACAAAGCATTAAACCAGGGGGGTGAGAAAGCAAAGCGCCCACTCAGAGAATAACCTGCCATCTAGTTTGGCTGTTACCGAGGGCACATTCAGTAGCACATTTGGAAAGGAAGAGAGAAAAGGAGGTTGGCTTGACCATAGTCCTACTCTCATTCCCTTTTCTTTCTTTTTTTTTTTTGAGAAATGAGCCAAATGCTTTAGTGTTGGATTCACACGGCTTTGGAGATGGGGGGCAGGAGGGACCAAGGCCAAATTCTCAGTGGGGGTGAGCCTGTCTGGCTGATTTCCACAGTGAGGAACGGGGAGCATTTCTTTCTTGCTGAATTCATTTATCCCCAAAAGAAGTATCAGAAGTTTACCATCCCCCAATGATTGGACTCCTGATGTGGCACTGTGGCATAAGCACTGGACTGGATTTAGATTGCATCTGTGTTTCCCTCCAGAGCAATCATTACAGGGTCTAGGGCATGCTGGGTGCACAGGGACAGGTAGATGCAAAATGAGCTTCCTGTGGTCTTCTGAAAATCGAAGGGAGATCTCAATCAGGTAAAGACCCACTTCTTTCAAAAAACCACCAGATCAACTCACTCGCCCGATGAGTCTTGTGGCTGCTACTCAGCTTCCCTCTCCTGTTAATAGCAGTTGGCATGGGTGCTTTTGTTCTGCACATGTTGGTGGTCTGCTCTTTGAGATGCACATTGGTAGAAGACAAGGAGGGTAGCAGCCCCAGTGTCTCTGCTCTCCCATGCTGGGGTCTGTGGATCCCTGTCGCCAGGCTTTCTAGTTACTCAGCTCCTTACACATGCAGCTGCTCCTCTGCGGTTTCTCACACTTTTGGGATCTCACATTGAACCCCACTGCTCATCGGTGGTAGAGTTGTGCTCTTAACACCACTCACCCAAGGGATTTGGGGTTTTCCATTTCTGGGAGCCAGTCACTTCCACGTTTGCAGGTCTTGGTACCTTGGGACCTCAGCTCTATCCATCTGGGCTGTGGCTCTTCATCGGGGCCAAGGTCCTGGCCCTCGATTGTCAGCCCAGACCATCTTTCTCTTCGCTTTGCCCCAACGGCAGCCTCTTATTCCCTTTTTAGTGCTAAGACCCTGTCAAGGACTATATTGTAGAAGGATCTTTATGCTTATTGCAGGAGCAGATGCCCCTGATAGATCCTGGTCTCAGCTAATATTTATTTATTTATTTATTTCTGTAACATCAGATGCAAGGGCAGATTGGATTTAGATTTCCCTTATTTGCTCAAAACACCCATGGATCCTAGAGACCCCAACCACTGAAAGATCTAGAAGCCCAGAGGCTCCATGTCTCCTCACCCCACCCCCTGACCTATATTCTGTGTCTGAGGTTGGCTGAGGTCTCCTGTATGGGGAGCAGGGGAGGAAGGAAGAGAAGCTGAGGGTTCAGATCCCAAGTCTCCAGCAAGAATCTCTACTGATAGGCGGACCTATCAGTAATCACAGGCACTTCATGTTGTTGTTGTTAAGTGCCGTCGAGTCAATTCCAACTCATAGAGACCCTGCATAGGGTTTCTGAGGAGTGGCTAGTGGGTTTGAACTGCCGACCTTGTGGTTAACAGTCCAGTGCTGATCCTACAGCGCCACACCAGGACACCAGGCCCTTCATAGCAGTTCCCATTTAACACTGACCTCCATCCTCTGAGTCATCAGCAAAGGGCCAGGATGGACCACCACCTTGTAAGTTAGCATCTTTAGTCCAGTTTCCCTAAGGGGTAGTTTCCACTTTCTCCCACAGACTCACTATAAGTTGGAATCGACTCAGTGGCAATGGGTTTGGTTTTTACAAAATCTTTAAAGAAACAGATCAACAGGTCTTTTTCTTATGTGGGGTGGGTGGTGGATTTGAATCACTGACCTTTCCATTAGCAGCTGATCACTTAATCATTATACCATCAAGGTGGTAATGACCAAAGAAGTTGGTTTTTGAAGTTCCTGCAGCAAGATTAGATGATTAGATAGGAAATTCTGGGAGCAATGAGTTTATATCAATGGGAAAGAAACAACTTGGAAAAGGAGGTTTACAGTGGTTGTACAACTCAAGGACAATGCAATCAGTGTCACTGAATCAGACCTGTTGTTGTTATGTGCCGTGGAGTTGGTTCCAACTTATAGCAACCCTGTATAGAGTTTCTGAGGCTGTAAATCTTTACGTGAACAGAAAGCCTCATCTTTCTTCCACAGAATGGCTGGTAGTTTTGAACTGCTGACCTTAAGGTTTGCATCCCAATTCAGAACCACTACACTACCAGAGCTCCTTAATCGTACTTGTGTTGTTAAGTGCCGTCAAGTCGATTCCGACCCACAGCGACCCTGTACAGGGTTTCCAAGGCTATAAATTTTGACGGGAGTAGAAAGCCTCATCTTTCTCCCACGAAGCAGCTGGTAGTTTCGAACTGTTGACCTTAAGGTTCGCAGCCCAATTCATAACCACTGCGTAGACACTGTTAAATTGGTGTATAGACTGCTGTGTATGTGCATTCTCAACAGCAACAAAATTACTACTATTTTTAATTAATTGAATGTGGAACTGCTTTTGGCTTTTTAATTTGGCTTCTCAGAATCCTTGGAATCTATCACCTTGCTTGTTTTTTTAAAACCACTGTGAACAACCTAAACCTGCACCAGCCGTACTCCCCGCTCCCCCCCCCCTTTTTTTTTAAGTTTTTATTGTGAACTGAGTGATAGTTTACAAGGGAGAACATTGGCTTTACACCGTCATTACATTGCAGTGATTACAATCTCCTTTGTGCATCATCATTCAACAGTATTTGCTTCTACTCCCTCTGTGGTTTTGTTTTTGTGTTTTCATGTACACAAAACCACTCAGGAATATATAATCATTTAAACAACCAAAGACCATGTTCTGTAAGCCTGCATCCTAGCCACCAGCACACAGTCTTTCTCTTCAATCAGCATATTTCCATGTTATATTGTGTATCAAGACTTCATTCCTTTATGACTGGTACTCCATTGTGTGTATGTACCACATTTGCTTTATACTTTAATCTTTTTTATTCACATGTGTTTCAATATGAAAAATAAAATGAATGCAATTCTAATGAAATGTAGCCTGGATGGTACAGTTGATTGTAGTTCCTTGCTTTCAGTCAGATGGGGCTCTGGGGAAACGGGGTTTTCAAGATCTCTGAGGGCCCTTCATGTTGCTTTCTTGTTTCAGGGAGTAGCTGAGGCTGAACTGGAAAAGAACCTGACTCGGACTTTCAAAGGCATATTCAGAAGACATGAGGAGGTGAAGGGTAGGGGATGTGGGATGGCAGGAAGGGGCTGGATATGCATGAAGTCAGGGCTGTGGCCGTGAAGGTCTTTGAGTGGCTTCTATCTGAGGTTTGAGGCTTGGCAAGATCTGGGAATTAGTAACTAGGCCTTCTTTTCTTTGACTTACGTGGTCAGAATTAGAGTCTTCATTAATGAAGCCAGTGGGAAGCCCACTTCTTCACTGTCACACACAAGGGCTATGAAGTTAAGATCAAAGAATCATTATAGTAATGATGATTTGGAAATCATACTGTTGTTACCATCAATATTTTATTACAAGGGGACTTCAAAAGGTTCATGGAAAACAACCCATTATTTTTGAATTCCATTTTCCACAAACTTTTTGAAATCCCCTTGTATGCATAATTGACTTATCATAGTCCAAAATTAACATCTCTAACCCTTATCCTAAGGAGTTCCTGGGTAGCACAAATTACTAAGTGCTCAACTACTAGGTGAAAAGTTGGTGCTTGGAACCCACCCAGAGGCAGACCTGGAGATCTGCTCCTAAAACATCAGGCTTTATAAATCCCATGGAGCTGTTCTGTCTTGCCTACATGGGGTTGCCATGAGGCAGAATTGGCTCACTAGCAACTGATGATGACAAACTCTTGTCTTGAAGCAGCCCAAGAAGCTCCAGATGCTTTAACTCCAATAGCCTCCACCCTCCTGTCTTACATATCATTAGTCATCACCACCTCTGTGGATGTATTTTCAATGCTTACTTAGATTAGCCTACGTTGTCATGTGTCTTTGCTGCCTACTTACATCTCACTCCTTCGTGTTGCCTTCAATTTCTGTCTTCCTGAACTGCTTTCTGTCAGTAGGGATCTGTGAGTTGCAAACTCATCATTTTTTTTCTGGAAATATATTTATTTTACTTTAATCTTAAAGACTAGTTTATCTGAGTATAGACTTCTCAGCTGAGATTTACTTTTTTTTGCTTTTTGCTTTTTAGAAGCTTGTTGTTTATGAAAACCTACCTCAGCTATACCTTCTTATATACTTGTCTTTTCTCTGATTCTAACCTGCAGTTGGTGGGATGCTGTGGGTTAATGTGCTGGACTGCAAAGTCGGTTTGAACTGCAAGGTTGGCAGTTCAAGCTCACCAGTCACTCCTCAGAAACCTTCTATGGGGTCGCTATGGGTTGGAACTGACTCACCAGCACTTAACAACAACAATCTGCAAATGAAGGTGCCGTGGTAGCATAGTGGTCCCACGAAGGGCTGCTAACCACAAGGTCAGCAGTTTGAATTCCAAGTGCTTTGAGGCAGTCGGCTTAATTGAAAATTCCAGCCTTGGAAACCCTATGAGACATTTCTACACTGTCCTATAGTGTCGCTATGACGAGTAGTCACCTGAAAGGCAATGGGTTTCATGGAGTTTACATTGCCAAGACCCGAAGGAGAAAGATGAGCCTTTATGCTTCTGTAAAGATTTACAGCCTCAGACACCCTATACAAGCTCACTATGAGTCGGAATCAACTCCTTGGCACACCACCACTACCAATCTGTAGATGAAATGGGTCCCGGTGGCACAGTGGGTTAAACATTGGCCTGCTAACCCAAAGGTCAGCAGTTCAAACCTACCAGCTACTCCATGAGAAAGAGACTTGGCAATCTGCTTCTGTAAAGATTTACAACCTTGGAAACCCTATGAGGGCATTTCTCCTCGGTATTGCTCAGATTGCTTTGAGTCTGAATACACTTGATTGCAATAGGTTAATCTGCAGTTTCACCCATTTTGATATATCCTTTTTAATTTCAATTAACCCTTTTTTTATTTATAAAGTTGTATTTGGTTCTTTTCAAATCATTCTGGTCTCCTGTTCTTCTTCAGTGTCTTGTTTTGTTCTTGCTTTTCAATTCCTTCTTTTATGTCTTTAATAATTTTAAACATACTGATGTTCATGCTACAGATTTCTAAAAGTTCTATTATTTGCTGCTCTTGTGGTCTTATTTTACTATGTCCTTTGTTTGCTGCTTCTTGCTGATAGGGCCATGGGGCTTTTTTGGTTTTTTTAGGGGATTGGGGGTATTGTAATTTTGAATTGTGAACTCATTTTTGACAGCACTTAATCTGTAACAGTCTGCTTCAACTTTGATTGAGGAAATGACCCTCAGGAGAGATTGGGCATTTGCTTCAACCAGACATCCGGGTGGCATTACCAGTCTAGCCTCACTTTGTGATGGTGCTGGTTTATTCTCCTTGTTGTTGTTGTTAAGTGCCGTCGAGTCAGTTCCGACCCATAGCCACCCTGTATGGGGTTCCGAGGAGTGGCTAATGAGCTTGAACTGTAGACCTTGCAGTTCAATTCGACTTTGCAGTCCAGCGCATTAGCCCACAGCGCCACACCAGGACTCCTTAGGAGTTTCAAATTGTGCATATAGTGTAAATCCAAACCCTTGTGAAATACTTGTGAAAGCAGACTTATAGCTATCACTTCCCAGGGGAGCATTTTCTGGTTTTCTCTTAGAACCAAGTTGAAACAGGCAGGTGCTTAAAATCTCTCTGTCCCATTTCCTTTGACCTCTGGAGCTGTTGAGACAGGTGGATTTTTCCTAACACACCCTTTCACTGTGGGTACAGCAGTTCAGTGGCCTTAGATTTCCTGCATTTACTGTGAAGGGGCTAGGAGTATCTCATTTCTAACTTCCTACCCTGGTGTGGCACTGTGGGATAAAGTACTGAACCGCAAGGTCGGTTTGAACCATAAGGTCGGTAGTTCAAACTCACCAGCCGTTCCTTGGAAACTCTATACAGGGTTGCTATGAGTCGGAAACAATTTGGCAACACCATCCTGGTGTGGCACTGTAGGATAAGCTAACTGCTAACCACAAAGTCAGTAGTCCAAACCCACCAGCTGCTTCTCAGAAACCCTACACAGGGTCTCTTATTGTTGGACCCCACTTGACAGCACTTAATAACACCACCCACCATGGACCTAAGTAAGGTCTTATCTCTTGTTCCTAAATTTGCCAGGATCCCTGGTGGAACATGGCTAAAGTACTAGGCTGCTAACCGAAAGGTTTGCAGTTTGAACCCGCTAGCTGCTCCATGGGAGAAAGATGAGGCTGTTGGTTTCCATGAAAATTCCAGCCTTGAAAACTCTATGGGGCACTTCTATTCTGTCCCATAGTGTAACTATGAGTTGGGATCAACTGGAAGGCTATGGATTTAATGAGTTTTACATTGCCAAGATCTGCCAGTGCCATGGAGCAGCTCTGGTCTGGCTCTCAGAGACCTTTGCTTGCCAAGTTCCCACTTTGCTTTGACCCCTGAGGTTTTGTTAAACTCTCTTTGGAGTTTAGCAAGCATATATCATTATAGCAGTTTTTTTTTTTCATCTAAAAGATTTTGTAGATCTTTTGTTGGTTAGGGGTCATCAGATGACCTGTTCCAGTATATTTCCTTCACCTCACCAATGACATTATTTATAACTTTTCTCCCTACAGTCTTTGATTGCCACAGCTTCCAAACTGGGTAAGAAACATTCTTGGAAGAGAAGGGAGGTGGAGGGTATAATAGGAACATGCTGAACACTCAATGAGTTTTTCTCCCCTGGGCAAACACCAACACCTGCCATACCCCACATAGGTTTCCCAGAGTGGAACAGTCCTCACCCCCAACTTGGGCCAGACCACACAGCCCCTGGTACCTTACTTTTAGGGAGCTCTGCACTTGAGATCTTAAACAGTAAGAGAGAGGAGGAATCAGAGACTGGGTTAGACAAGTAGCTTTTAAAATAGTGAAGGAGCTAAACCAAGAGTAGTTTCATCCTCAGCAGCATTTCCACCTTTAAACACACACAGCCCTCCTGGAGTGTAGGCAGTGCTGTGGACCAGCGTCCTCTTGTTCATCAAGCCCATTTCAAAGGCTGACATCGCCCTTTATCTCAGGCCTGTACTCACCCTTGCTGAGTCAACTATGGAAAATGCTCTGGACAATTCAGTTTGATCTAGGTGCTTTACGAAGGGGCTTCAAATAAAATTCTTGGGGGAAAAAATCCATTATCTTTAATTCCATTTTCCTATGAACTTTTTGAAGCCCACTCATTTCCTCCCCACCCCACCCCCCAAATAAGAGAAAGAAACTGCACCACTTGGGATAAACAGCTGTTTGCAGAGCTGGTTACTGTTGGGATCTGTAGCATAATTACCTACTCAAGCTTTCTTTTAGTCTTCTCTGAATGCTCCAACCCCATACCATAGACCCCCCCTTAAACTGGTATCAAAACATGGACAGAAACTGGCTTCTAGGAAGCTTTGGATTCCAGATCTTAAACTTTAAGAGCTTGAAGGAATCTTAGAGATTACCCAGGGCAGCCCCACCCTCCACTGATAAGAACAGGATGGAACACTGCCTTCTCCTGTATCTCCTGGTGCAGAAAAGGGGGGACTAGGACCAGACCCCAGCTTGACCCCCACAGCCTTGGTCCACTGGTCTCACCTCCATCCATCGTTCCCTCACACAAATATCAACCTTGGTCCTTCTCCTAAGTGAGAAGACAAGAGCTATATCAGAATGAAGCGTATACTCATTGATCCAACTCTATTCCTCCTCCCACCCCCAGCACTATGTTCTTACCATTATTCACTTTGATTTTTATTCAGTATTATGCTAGTGTGCTTTTTCATAAAAACTGATGTCCAGGTTTTGGGGTGGTTTTTTTTTTTACTTTTTATTTTAAATTGATGGAAGATTTACAGAGCACATCATCAGTTTTACATTCAACCAATCATATGTTTCATTTCGCCTCAATGACTGCAACCACCTCAACTTCCTCCCTGCATTGCTTATTTCCATTCCTCCTCCTGTCCCCTCCCTTCTGAATTTTACCCTTAGATAAATGCTGTCCTTTTGATCTCAAGTGATTGACCATTCTATGATGTGTGTACCTCCTTAGTGTTGCTGTCCACTCTACATACCTATTTATTGCTTGGCTGAAAATTGAACCACAGGGACGAGTTCAGTTTCAGGCTTAATAGGTGACCAACAGCTATAGTCTCAGGGGTCCTTCAGTCTCTATCTGGTCTTTTTATGATTGTATTTTGTTTCAAAATTTTCTCCACTTTTCCTGGTGGCTCAAACCAACCTTGCAGTCTAGCGCATTAACCCACATTGGGGGCACCCTTCACCGTTAATCCCACTGTAATCTTTACTTGTTGTTGTTGTTGTGTAGTCCCACAGTCTGTGGGGAGGTGGACAAATAGTAATGATGCAGGTGGAGAGGCGTGTGCATGTGACAGGGGCTGAAGTCACAGGGAGATGGGGGTATCCAGTCTGATGGAAGGGTCAAGGGGCTTAGTCAGGAGGAGGTCTCACAAAGTCTGATTACCCAGCTTCTGTGCCTCAAAGGCTTCATGGGCCTGAAAAATGGTAAGATAGTATGTTCAGCACCAACATGAATAAATTCCCATTAGAGTTGTCCCCTGTGAAATGGCAGTGGTCCCTGGGCTATCAGCTGTCAGGGGACTGGGTACTGCCCAGACATGGTTTACATTCTTGGCAAGAGGACACCATGGAAGGATCTGTGAGGTGCTTCCTGCCCTCAGTTTTCTTCCAGCCTAAGGAGCCCCAAGGTTGGCAGTTCAAACTCACCAGCTACTTCTCAGAAACCCTATACAGTGTTGCTATGAGTCGGAATTGACTTGATGGCACTCAACAACAGCAAGAAGGAGCGCTGGTGGTGCTTTAGGATAAGCACTGGACTGCTAACCACAAGGCCACCCATCAGTCCCAACCCTCCAGCTTCTGTGGGAAACAGATGAGGCTGTCTGTTCCTATAAAGATTTACAGTCTCAGAAACCCTGTATGAGATCACTGTGAGTCAGAATCGATTCCATAGCAGTGGGTTAAAGGAGAAACCGAAATATCACTGAAAATCTTAAGCATCTCAGTAGAACCATCCAAAAAGAGGCATAATGAATTAAGCTATTTTAAAATGAAAATTTAGTATGTTTTTTGGAGGGCAGGGGTAAGGTTTCTAGCTGTATCCTAGGCCCTACACCCATTTTGGGCTTAGGATATAGCTAGAAACCTTACCCCTGCCCTCCAAAAAACATACTAAAAAAAGGCCTAAAACCATGTCATCCTGGAACCGAGACCTAAGTCTCTTTTTGAAAGAGGGGAGGAGTGTGGCTTACCCTGGAGTTCCTGTGTGGATAATGCATCCACCTCTAGAGCCTCTGGATTCCAGAATGATCACAAGTTCACAAGGTTGGGCCGTGAGAGGAGATGGCTCATTTAAGAAAAGGAAAAGAGAACAAATGAAGGAATACTATTATCCCCTTGGTTATAATTTCAGAAACCCCAGGGTAAATAGGTGCCTCACCTCAATTAGGAACATCGTTGTTAGAATTTAGCCCTGGTGCTGAGGATGAGGCAGAACACCAGTGACCTTTTGCAGGAGGATTAATGGTGAAAATCCCAGATGAGCCCAGTCTCAGCACAATGATAACCGAGGAGGAAATCCAGTTCTATGTGCAGCAGTTCAAGAAGTCTGGTTTCAGGTAAAGAGAGAGTGGTACCCAAATGCATGTGGGAGATGGGCAGCTAAGAGGCAGGCTCCAGCTCTCAGGAGGGAGGGGAAGACCTAACTAACTCCCTCTGCTTGGATTCCTCCAGGGTCAGGAACTCACTGTCTTGAAATGCAGCCTGCTCTAGTTTGGAAAAATCCAGCTTGCTCTACCGTCTGTCTACTGGCCCCACCCAGTGCAGAGCTTTTTAATCTTTTGTCAGTTACAGACCCCTCTGAGAATCAGATGTTAGCTCTGCTTTCTTTCTTCATAAATACACACACACAAATGTAACTGTAAAATTGTGTACATTTTTAGTGGTGGTGAGATCTTTTCTCTCTCTGTTACTATTTTTTGTAACAGCTTTAGTACCTTATAATTCACATGCCATATAATTCACCCATTCAGAGTTTAAAATTCAGTGCTTTTTATTATATTTTCACAGAGTTGTACAGCCATCACCACATTCAATTTCAGACATCTTCATCATCCCAAAGAGAAGTTCTGTATCCTTTAGCAATTATTCACCATTACTGGCCCCCACCCATCACCCTAACAGCCCTAGGCAACCACCAGTTAGCTTTCTGTGTATGGGTTTTCCTCTCCTGCCAATATCATATAATTTATACACTGTCTGATTTACACAAAGCCTTTGCTGGCTTCATTCATTTAGCAAGTTTGCAAGGTTCATCCTTATTGCAGCATATTGCAGCAGTCTTTCATCCCCTTTTCTCAGATCTATTTTTATACCACAGTTAAGGGACCCTGCTCTAGAATCATAGAGAACAACTCTAAAATCCCTCTCCTGCATATCCCTGCACATATCTGAATACTGCAGATATTTGAGGATTACATGACATCCCATGGTGGTCACCAGTCTTGAAGGCTGGCATTTTGATTATACGTCTCTCTTTACTCCCCTGTTCTTCACTCAAATCCAACGATCTGGAAATGGCCAAAGAGTTGAACATTACCTGGCTCTGACTACCCAGACCCCATGAGTTGTCACTGTGTTACAACCTTTGATATGAGCACTGCGACACCAGCTCTTTAGGCCTAACATTGTCACCACAACTTACAACTCTTTCCTATCTTGTTTTTTGTTTTTTTTTTAAAGCAAGCCCCCTGTTTAGGGGCTGCATGTACTAACAACTAAAGATACTCAGACTTAGAAATAGGCCTCATTCGATCATTATAGAAGAAGGAAAAAGTAGAAGTCTCAAAGGGCCTGATGACTTGCCCAAAGTATTTCCAGTCTCCTTCTTTTCCCTGGAGGAGCCTAGAGGGTCCGAAGGCCCAGTTGTATACCTGGCACAGCCCTGGTGCCACGCTCACCTGGGAGGAGGGCTCTCTGTATCACCTCCTGATGTCCCCCTTTCATGCAAAAAAAGTTATCCGAAGAACAGCAAATATTATGCAGGAAGAAACCCCTTTCATGGGGTTTTCTCAGGCAGAGGAGTGGCTTCTCCAATAGTGAAGGAGCCAAACCTAGAGTCATTTCACCTTCAGGAATTGCCCCACCTTCAAACACTCACAACCTTCAGGGCACACGGGCAGTGCTGTGGACCAGCTTCCTCATGTTGCTGCAAGTCCATCTAAGAGGCTGTCCCCAGCCCTCGAATCTGGGCCCTGTACCCACGCATTATGTCCTTGTTGAGACAATGCGTAACTAGAAGGCAATTCTGTGCTCTCTTCACTTCTTCCTGCATAATATTTGCTGTTCTTCGGATAACTTTTTTTGCATAGGTGATCACTATACGGGTTTGTAGCATTGTTACCTACTAAAGCTTTCTTGTTTTATTCTTCCCGGAAACCCTCCCTTCCCCTAACCCTGCCTGCAACAGAGGCCCCTTAAACTGGTATCGAAACATGGACAGGAACTGGCAGTGGGGCTGCAAAAGTGTGGGACGGAAGGTGAGTGCTAAGTCCAGTGGTGTCTCTCCAGGAGCATCCTCTGGGCTTTCTCATTGGCTTGACCTGACATGCCTTTGGTAGTCTTTTCAGTTGGGGTGGATAGACTAGCCTCACGCTTTCTCCCTTCATATGCTATTTCCTCCGGGGTTTCTGGAGGGGGCTCCACTCCAGGGTTTCTTCTTAGGATGGTTTTTTGTTTGTTTTTTGCTGGTGTTTCTCTTGAAATGGTAGAGTTGGGGCCAGAGCAGGGGCATGACCAGGTAACTGAAGCATCAATTAGAAGCCCTGATCTCCTAGGCCTTCCCTAGATCAGGGCAGTATATGGTCTGGGATAACTCCCCCAGGGATTACCCTAATGGGGACTTCCACAGGTGATGTGGATAATGGAGCCCAGGGTTCAGAGAAGGATCCTTAGATGTTCTCATTTAGCCTTTGGTTGTGTCCTTGACCATGTCAGTCCCTGCCGGGAGCCAGCCCCAGCAAATTTATTTCAAGGTTTTTTTCTCCGAAGGGGGGTGCGACATGGGCAGAAAAAGAATTACACGGAGTCAATAAGTTATGATGAATTCAAAATCTTCTTATTACATGCTTTATTCTTCTCTCATTCTTTACTGTCCTGCTCATTCTTTACTCCCCTGCTCTCCTGCTCATCTCTTCTGCTTCTTTTCTCCCTTCCCCTGCTCCTGCTTTCATTCCCCTCCTGCTTTTTTTAATCCCCTTCCATTTCTTTACTTACTCTTCACTCTCCCTTTCTCCTTTCCTTCTCTACATTACTTTCTACACTACTCCTTTTCCTTCCTTCTTACCTTCTTTTTTTATTCTATCTTACAACCCCCTTATATACCGTTACAAAAAACATTGCTTTCATAGTAATCAATGTCTTCAAAATACAATCTATTCTGAGGCACATTCTTCATGGTTTACGACCCTTAGATTTACAACAAAGATGAGAAGTTACAGACATCAAGGCATATTGAGACATCTTGGCACCTTGAAACCTTTTAGTTAAACATTTGTTCCTACATAAATCTATTCTTTTCTCTGAGAAGCAAGTTAACCTTCACATATGTTTCTTAACCTTTATCTATTAAGTCTTGTTAATTTTAGTTGTTAGGTGCAATTAACTCTCCATTAACTTCTTCCATACACTATCTGTTTATAGCTTACAAAAATATCACTTATCAGAACATTTAAAAAACTGAGGCTATGAAAAACAACTTCTCTATTACTGATCAGACTTGTTATTTATGTAACTGTAGATTCTCATAGCCCTTATCTATAGTCTAATTGTTTTTAAGAATTCTTGTACACACAGCCCTTATTTATGGCCTGGTTGCTTTTAGGAATTCTTTATTACCTTAAACTAAGGCTACAAGGAAGAATGTTTATAATCACTAAGCCTAAGCTGGTAGTAATTCAACTGACAAATCCTTTTTCCTAGTAGTCTTAAGAACATTGTTAATATAGTATTAAAACTACCTATGATTACAAGTAGAATAAAATGTAGCTAATATATGGCTTCTAACTTTTAATAAAAAAATATACTAAAGTGTAGGAGAGTCAAAATCCAAAGTAAAAGGATACTAATAAAATCATGAATAAATCAGAGAATGATTCAAAAAGAAAAAATTAACTAGGGGCCTGTGCATAGAATATTTATTCCTTGTGGCTTTGCCATCCAAAGAAAATACTTCATTGTAGCTCTGCTAAAACAATGAATTCTTCTATGCCTAGGTTTCCCCATGTCTCACTTCTTTATTTTAATTCCTCAATTAATATGTCTCAATTTCTTCATTTTAATTCCTTATTAATAAAATTCCATATTATTATTATGGCCCCTGCCAAGTCCCCTGTTACTGTTTCCTCATGTATCCAGCAGAAGTGGCAGTAGGTGAGGTGGACTCTCCTGTTCACACCCAAATATGAAAAACCTAAGGGAAACTGCATTTTCCACAGTGAGATTGCCCAAGTAACTAGGTTTTCATCAACGCACTTGGCCCAGTTAGCTCAATGATCCATTCGTATATGAATGGGCACCAACCAAGTGCCAGGTACTCTTGTAGACCTTGGTGATACAAAGGTAAATACAGGACATGAAACTCTTGACCTCATGTAGTTAAGTCTTGAGGCAAAATAGTCATAGAGTGGTTAAAAGAGTCAGCTCAGAATTAAGTTTGGGGTTTAATCCCCGGATGACCTTGGGCAAGTAACACAAACACTCTGTTCCCTCATTTCCCGTTCTGTAATGTGGAAATGACAACAGTACCCACCTCTATAGAGTTATGAGGATGAAATGTGTCCATGCATGTAAAATGCCTGATTGCTAATTAGCCTTGTAATCAGGATCATCTGTGACTGACGAACACTAGAAATTGCAGTTTGACAGAGAAAATCTCTCAAAGGAGTTAGGAACATGTATGAGCCTTGGTGGAGCAAAGGTTGAGGACCCTCTTCTGCCATCACTTTCCAGATTTTTCTTGCTCCTCTTCCACTTCCTCCTATGCCCCTGCCACCAAGTTTACATTTTGGCTCAGAATTTTCTAGAGCTAACAGAATTTCATAGGAGCCTCAGGATTAGTTTAAGCAACAAAATCACTTTCAGACTTCATGTGGTTTCCCTGATGGTCTGGAGGAGGGGTGGGAGGTGTGGAGTGAGAATCACTTGGTCCTGCATGTAAGTAAATAACAGTGGAGATTCCTTAACCAAAACCAAATTGTTGTTAAGTGCCATTGAGTTGGTTCTGGCTAATTACAACCCTGTATAAGGTTTCCAAGGGGCACTGATGAGCTTGAACCTCTGACCTTGTGGTTCAAACCAACCTTGTGGTCCAGTGCATTATCCTGTAGTGCCACTGTGAAAAATCTTAATTGTTGAATGAGAACAAAGAATAAACAGAGGCTTTCTGGATCTCACAGTGCCTGATTGTATTCACTTCATTTGTCAGTAGGTAAACACAAGGCCTTGTTTCTGCCTTTAATGTTGCACTGATAACAGTTGTATCCAGTCCTTTCTCAAGAATCCTGGCTATCTTCTTGCAATGTTAATTTCATTTGGAGACAAGCAATCTTATCTCCCCTCACGGACATTTCCCCTCCTTTTCGGATGCCATCAGTTGTGTTCCATAAATATTAGTCACCCAGAGAGAGGCCAGCACACGTGTTCATGCACATACACAAAACCCTTGTCGGTGATTACATTGCTAAATCATCATTTTAAAGATCTCCCGTAATAGTTGTGACTGCTCACACAACATATAGCAAAGCCCAAAAACCAGGACCACAGAGGTGCTGCTGCGTGAGTCAGTGGTGGAGTAAGCCACCTGGTACTCTTGCCCAGGGTGAGAGCAAGGAGTACAGGAAGGAGATGATTCTCTTGTCCCCCAGCTGCTCTCATTTCCTCCTATCCCTCCCCAGATCCTGATTCCAGCCCTGATGGTAACTGCTGAAAATGACCACGTGCTCATTCCAGAGATGTCCAAACATATGGAGAATTGGGTAAGGGAGTGGCCCTACACTGAGGTCTCTGGTACAGAGAGAGTGCAAGAGCCCCAGAGAAAGCCAGCAGCAGAAGACACACCTCCTTCAGCTGAGCCATCTCCATGGTGAAGGCAGCACCAGTTAAATCACTGTCGCCTGCCTCTTGGGAGCAGTAATCATGACTAATGCTGCTTTCCCCTGTGTGGATGTTGTCTCTCATCTAGTCATTCATTTATTCTGTAGGCTTTTGTTTTGTGTTGGGATGATACTTGGTAGTAGGCATGACTGGTACAAGGCTGCCTTCTGTGAGCTTACTGTTCATCAGTTAGTCCCAGCACGACAGGATGCACACACAGGAGAGGGGCGTGCAGGACATTGGGAGGGCAGAAGATGCGGCTGGAAGCAAAGGCTTCATTGAGGTGCTGACCATTGAATTGAGTCTTGATAATGACTAAGACTTGCCCAGTAGAGAGAATGGGAGAAGACAGGGAGAGGAGGCAGGCTAAAAGGCAGCAAGTATGCATGTTGTTTCAGATTCCCCACCTGAAGAGGGGACACATTAAGGATTGTGGACACTGGACACAAATGGAAAAGTAAGGAGATTCTGGGCCCCTGGGTGGTGGAGCAGGCTCTCCTACTTTAATTCTGCCCTGTCTCTGACACCCTCTCCCCCTTGGCAACCCTGTGGAGTAAAGGGGTCCAGACAAGTTTGATTTTTTTTTTTTTTCCTGTCCAGGCCTGCCGAGTTGAATCAAATCCTCGTTGAGTGGTTGGAAACAGATGCAAGAGACCCACCAGTGATCTCGAAGCTCTAGGGTGTGGTGTGTGGCAGCACCCAACAGGCACTTCAGGACTGTCCTCTCTTAGGAGCTGATCCCGGTGTCTGGATATGACCTTACTCACACCTCTGACAACAGCAACATTGTGCTCAAGGGATATGCAAAAAACAGTGATTTTTATTTTTAATAAATGAAATGAATCAGGGATGATACCATTTTAGCTGCAGAAACATCATGTGTGATTCATTCTCTGGATATAAATGTATCACCTTATCTCTAAGAATGGTTAGTATCCTACAGAGGTACAAAATGAGACAGCCAAGTGATGATTTCTCTTGAATTGACCAATTCATCGTTTGGGTGCAAAGCCAGCAGTTAATTTTGAAGTGTTTCAGCAGAGATTGTCTCCTTGATTCAATAAAGCTCAGATAACTGTGGTACTGCTTTTTGTTTTCATGTGAGAATGAAGCCTCACTGCCGTGGAGTCAATTCATATCCACCCAATAGGGCAGAATAAAACTGTTTCACAGGGTTACCGAACATGCCATGGGAATTCTCTTGGACTTCTAGCAAAGAGTCGCAGATTCCGGTGAGGTGTCAGGGATGCAAGACATGAGCAAGACAACAGGAGTGTGAGAAAGCAGTGTTAATAGAAAGTGAGAGTACACTCGGTAGATGAGCGGGCCCATCTCTGCAAGCCCCTGAGATAGACATCCATCATGGCTGCCTAGGGGTGTTTATTCTTTAAAATGCCCATCTCTGACGTTCTCGTAGCTCATAGGCTTTTCTTCTTTTTGTCTCCTCATTTAGTTATCTATCGTCTTCTACCTGTGATTGTTGGTGGTTTAGCAGGGTGTTGGGGGTGAGGGGTGTCTGGTCTGCTCCTCCTACCTTACATCCCTGATCTATAAACGGGAGCAAACAGTTTCATCTTTTGTCAAAGGAGTGGTTAATGGGTTTTGACCGCTGACTTTTTAGGTGCCTCCTGTGTCACAAGGACTCCTGGTGAGGGTGAAGGTAGACTGATTACATTTCCCACTGCTCTTCAGTCCTACTGTGATCCACCAGGCCCTGCATGCGCCCGAACAGTGCTACACAGAAAAACTGGCCCAGAGGATGAAAAGGGGCCATTCTGTGCTGTCTCATAGAGCAGTTGCTTGCCACATAGAGCTGTTGAGCACTTGAGATGTGACTCAGAAGACTGAGGAAGAGGATTTTAAATGTGATTTAATTTTAATGAATTTCAGTGTACACAGTCACATAAGGCAAGTGGCTACTAAGCAGCACAGACCTCGTCCCTGTCTTCCTCTCTGGGTTCACCCACTCCCTTGCATCCAGTCAGGCATCCAGTGTCTCTGGTATTTGTCTCTACAGTGTTGCTTCTCTGCTTCCTTCAGACCCTTGTCATATACCCACAGTCCTACCCACAACAGCCTTTAACTGGCTTCCCAGCAAGCTGGCTAATAATAGGCGGAGCTCTCAGGGACTGGTCATGAATGTTGCAGTGCCTCCCTATTGTATCCAGAATAAACCCCAAGCACAGGAGACTGCCTGGCACCAGCTCCCTCCTAGCTCTGTCCCCACTCACTCACTGACTCCCAACTGCCCTCTAGCCACGATGGTCCCCCAGAGCCCCTGCACAGACCACACTGACTCTCCTTGACCCTCAGCCTGTGCCCATACTGTCCACACACCTGATGTACTCCCATCGGCACTTACTTCATGAAGATTTTCCCAAACTCACCAGGCTGGGGAAATGCCTTTCTCCTGGTTCCATTGGCATAGTACACAAACATATACCAGTATACACTCACCTTCCTCTTGGCACTTCTTTCAGGGATAGCTTGCGAGGATGTGCACTCTCCAAGTTGAATGAGGACTAAGTTAGCCAATCAAAAGGAGTATGTGTGTCTGTGTGTAGAAAAAAAAGAGAGATTGGGAATGTTAGCATGTGCCATTTATGAAGTACCTCTGTGTGCCTGGAATACTTCTGTTCTCAGGAGCCTTCTCATTTAACAGGTGGGGTAGCTGAGACTCAGAGTAAAGTGTCCAACAGTCAAAGTCACATGACTAGGTTGGGGACCGAGTCTAAATTCAGATACAGCTGTATCTTCCAAACAAAAATCTCTAAATCGGGACACAGAATATCTTTGTAAGACTTCTGGACTGCCACTTCCCAGCTGTGTAACTAACCTGAGCCTCAGTTGCCTCATCAAAAGGGTACCTTAAGAGTGCCTGTCTTACAGTATTAAATGAAATAATACATGTCTGGAGCAGTGCTTGGCACAGAAAATGTGCTATAGAGCATTAGCTAAAAGATTTCTGTTGTATCCTAGGACAAGACCTATGAGGGTTAAAAGTATCCAGCCATACCATTACCTACATGCTTTTGGATCTGAGAAAGGGCTCATTTAAAAGGCAAATCTGTTACCTAGGGTGAGGGGATGGATCACTATATAAACCAAATAGCATTGTTTTACTAACAGAGTGTATCTAAACTTATGTGTAAGGGAGTGGTTGGGGAAAGCAAAGAAAAAGAATCTTAGAATCTTCTTCCCTAGAAGAAGCAGAAATGGAGAAGACTGTTCCCTGATAGTTCCAGTTTCAAAGATTCTATCCAGTAATCCCCATAAACTGTCAAAAATGCCTTAGAAATTCTACTCTTTGGGCAAATAAGAGTAGAATGAATCAAGTTCATGCAAGATCGCGGCCCCTAGAATATACTAGACTGGAAAAAAGCCTTAAGGTCATTCAAGAAAATAATAGGACTCTCCCGAGCTGTGTGTGTATACATTTCCACTTTGGGGAGTTTCTGTGGCACTCCGCTGCAGCGATGAGACAATGGTAGTTCACCGAGATGATAGGGAACATTTTCAGATGATGTTCTAAGGAGAATTTGCTTAAAGTATCTTTCAGCGTAGTGGTTACGAATCGAGCTGCTAATCTCAAGGTCAGCAGTTCGAAACTACCAGCCGTTCCTCTGGAGAAAGATGAGGCTTTCTGCTCCCGTAAAGATTTACAGCCTCGGAAACCCTGTGCAGGGTCACTATGAGTCGGAACCGACTCCACGGCACTTAACAACATCTTCAAAATGATTTAATTATACAATGTTATTTTTATTTCAAGACTCCAGAGGACATAGAAAGCAAATGCAGTAAAATCTGTGCGGACTGCGATGGAACAGGACTGCCTTTTTTCTCCAGTTCTCCCAAGTTCTCGCTGTTGACAGGTTCCCTGGAAAATACTAGAGTTTTCCTTTTCTGATAGGTGTCCACTGTTCTAGCGTAGAAAATATATCCTGTCTACAAATACTATAAATAGTATGCTGTTGTTGAGTCGGTTACGCCCCACGCAACCCTGTATAGGATTTCTGAGAAGCGGCTGGTGAGCTTGAGCCGTTAATCTCCCAGTTCAAACCGATTTTGCAATCCAACGCATTAACCCACAGGGCTACAGGCTGCTAACCTCAAGTTTAGCAGTTCGAAACTACCAGCTGTTCCGTGGGAGAAAGATGAGGTTTTCTGGTCCTGTAAAGATTTACAGCCCCAGAAACCCTGTGCAGGGTCACAGAGTTGGAACCGACTCCACGGCACATAACCACCATAAATATTATTTTTTGTTTGTCGTTATGTGCCGTTGAGTCAGTTCCGGCCCGTAGCGACCCTCTATAGGGTTTCCAAGAAGCGGCTGGTGACCTTGAACCGCCGACCACGTGGTTCAAACTGGCTTTAAAGTCCAGCGCATTAACCCACAGCGCCACACCAGTACTCCATAAATATTATTAAATCTTAAACAAGAGGTAAAACAAGTCAAAATAAACAGATCACTTGGATGAGGGTAACCATCAGTGTGATGCCATGATGAATTTCCAAAGTTCTGCCTCCACATAGGGCACAGAGAACAGGGGACTCTCCTACAACCACAGCTGATGGCAGCAAAGTGTCACATAAGCATGCAGGAACTACAAAAGCAGGGAGGGGGCTATTGCAGATAGGAAAGCCTGCAGACTCTCTGAGGCGCTTTGAGTAGGACATCACCACCAGCCATCAAGAGACATGAGTGGGAAAGTTCCTATAACAGAGTTTCTGTTCTTGTGCTGATTGGGGGAACTGGCCCAAAGCTATTTTCAAATAACATTTCACCTCTGGCAGTTCAGCTGTCAGAGATTCATGAGGTACTCAAGAAAATTAGTATCTGAATACTTAAATCAGTGCACAAAATAAAAGAAGTAAGCTCTGGCTGGCTGGAGTAGAACTGTATTAACTTGGTTGAAGGGAAAGGCAATACACATTTAGGATGGGGGGCATGGTCAACGCATGACTAAGGCAAAGGAAGATGCTGGGAGGTACACATTCCTGCAAGAACAGTAACAACAAACAATAATTCACAAATAGATATATAAGCTAAACAGGTGTGGATGGTAGGTGTACTCATAGGAAATACATCTATAAGCATGTATAGGTTTAACAGATGACATTTGTCTATAGATATTTGTATATACTGCAAATACAGTTATAGCATATAAGGGACAAAGTTATGTAAACTTAGCCATAAACTAAGAGACAGAGTCACTGGGCTTGACAGTTTAGAACTGTGATCTTGAGGGACATCTAGGTCACTTGTTACAGTCCATAAAGACAGTGTTTGGCATTCTACTTTGGTGAATAGTGACTAGAGTCTTAGAAGCTTGCAAATGACCATCTAAGATAAAACAATCCGTCTCTTCCCATCTTGAGAAAAGAGGAGTGAAGAAAATCAGAGACTCAAGGATGCAGTCCAAAGAGCTTATGAACCTCATGAACCACAGCCTTCAATAAAGCTTGGTGGGTTAATGTGCTGGACTTCAAAGCAGACAGTGGCCATTTACTACTACCAACTGTTCTGATTGTGATCACAATCGAACCATAGAAGGGAGGTCCTGGGCAGAGTGGGAGAGGAATGTAGAACAAAATTTAAAAAAAAAAGAAAAAGGAAAAAAGATCAGATTTATTGGCCTGATAAAGCTTGGTGGAACCCCTGAGACAATGACCTTTTGCTGTTAGGTGCCAATGAGTCCATTCTGATTCCGCAGCCCTTTGCATGACAGAATGAAACACTGCCCTTTCAGCACCATCCTCACAATTGTTGATATGTTTGAACCCATTGCTGCTGCCACTGTGCCAATCCATCTTATTGGAGGTTGTCTTTTTTATTTCACCCATCCTCCACTTTACCAAGCATAATGTCCTTCTCCAGGGACTGGTCCTTCCTGATAATATGTGTGAAGTATAAGAAATGAAGTCTTACCATCCTAACTACTGAGGAGCATTCTGTCTGTACTTTCTTCTTTTAAACTTTTTATTGTGAATTGAGTGAAGGTTAATAGCCAAGATATCAGCTTTACATTCAACAAATTATAGGCTTTGTTGCATCTCAAAGATTACAATCCCCTCCATGCAACTACAGTTTATCTTAACTTCCTCCCTATAGCTTCCCTTTTACATATTATATTTCACAAATGAACAAAGCAAAGATATTTGATACACACATATAAAACATATATATATATATTCATTTAAATGTTCTAAGGATGTATTCTGCAAGCCAGCCTCCGCCCGCAGGCACACATCCTTACTCAGTCCATGGGCCTAAAGCCTGCAGATGCTCTGTCTCTCCTTGCCTTCACTTCTGCCACCGGCTCTGCTGTTGCTGCTTTTCTAGGTAGGGATCTCATGTTCCACTCATACTCTTCTTTCTTGATGGTCCTGGGATTTTCTGTTCCTGAAATGAGAGATTAACTACTCCCTGCTTTTAGTTACTCCTCTTCTACAGTTACAGTTGTGACAATCACAATTAACCCTGCTAACAATTAATCACAATTGAATCCCAAAATCCTATCAGCATCATCTCCCATTCCCTTTCACCAGATCCATCTGGAGAAGAGGAAAACTACTCAGTGGGGATTCTACCTTACTCCCTCATTCTGAAACTAAGCAGAGCCACTTGGTGCCTTTTATAGCCCCTCATTTCTTATATACAATGTCTAGATTGCCTGTCCCTATCAACTCAGGAAACAAGCTTGTTCCTTGATATGAAGAATACTTCCATTCCTGTTGGAATTTTGAGCAACTACATCTGAAAGCAAAGGTTCAAGTCATCAAATTGTAGCAATTTACACTTGCTCACAGTATCAAACTTCTTTATCTTCATCTGGTCGAATTCTGATCTAGCCATCCAAGCTAGGTTAATGGATACTAGCTGTAAGTTTGGGAGTTCACACACACCCCTGCACTTCAGACCAGTTGGCTACTTCACTCTCAGCTCTAGCTCCCAGTGTCTAGGTCAGTGCCCACAGACTCAGGAGTTTACACCTCTTCCTAAACTTCAGACCAGCCAGGCCTTCCTCTTTTTTATTTTAGGTCAATGGGTGTTAATGGAACATGGCCAAGTGGTCACCAACAAACATACTAGACTACTCCTCGTGGGTTCCCATTGAGTTTCAGTCTTAGAAGGGGGTTTTCCCTGATAGGCTGACTTTTCTTGCTTTGATACCTCCAAAGCAAACAACTTGCTTCAAATTCTAACAGCCAAACAGTATGTTTTTTTTTCTCTAAGTATTTCTTTCAATAAGAATCTTCTGTCTTTCCAGAAGTTCTGGGTTGGTCTGCATGTCTTTTCAGTGAGAATGTCCTAACTCAAAAGGTTCTGGGTAAGGTTCAAGATTCCATCTAAGGCCCTGTACTCTACAAAGGCTTAACAAGAAGCCTATACACCTGAGCAAATCTAATTCTCCTTTTAGCCTATAGGCTGAAGACAGGCTTATAAGCTTTCTGTAATCATAATTCCCAATATTAATTTCTATCACAAATGTCTATTTTACGTTAGTAGGCCGGGGAAACAAACATCCACAAGGCAGTCAAACACCTAAGCATTTTTTCCCCTTCTTTACCAATTCAGACTATGTCTCAATCCCTGTATCACAGCATACTGCTGTTCCAAGGTTGTATGTTGTTGTTGTTATGTGCCGGGAGTCAGTTCCGACTCATAGCAACCCTGTACAGGGTTTCCAAGGCTGTAAACTCTTTACGGGGGCAGAAAGCCTCATCTTTCTCCCACAGAACAGCTGGTAGTTTCGAACTGCTGACCTTGTGGTTCACAGCCCGATTCGTAACCACTACGCTACCAGAGCTCCTTCCAAGGTTGTATATAACTCACTATTTACCTCTCTCCTATTTAGGTTATGCATACTGACTGCCCTAAGTCTTCCCCTATCTTCATTATTCACCTGGCTGCACTTCTTCCAAGACAAATTTGTTTGTTCCTCTTGTAGTCATCGTACTTCAGACACCAGTCAAACATGGAACTGAGCCCGCTCCTGGAGATCACCTTTCAGCAGAACAATAGGCCTATAAAGTGAAGATGATACTTGTGGGGAACGTGTTCCTCAGAGCAAGCAATCATACAAGACCTAAAAGTCAGCATTTGCCCCAAAACAAAGTTCAGACGGCAGGAAGGGGCAAGCAAAGCAAGTAACTGGAAATGAACCCAGAGAGGAAGTGGAAAGAGAGCTGCTACAATGAAGGCATTGAAACAATGTCACAAAACAAAAGCGTATAAATTGCTGAATGGGAAACTAATTTCACCCAAACCACAGTAAAATGTTGTTGTTGCTAAAAAAGCCCATTTTCACTGATAAAATCTGGAAGAGGAAAAAATCTAAAAACAAGAATAAACCACTATTCAAACTGAAGTTAACCTCACTTGACAACAAATGTCCAAAAAAGTTAGGACTCAGCAATTTCATTACTGAACAAGCTGAGCTCTTCTGACAAGAAAAATGGAACAATAAACCATCTACCTCATCCACGGAATGGAGACAACACAAATTGCATTAACTGATAGAGACCATTTTTGCTGGGTTTTGTATTCCTTTTCTTGCAATTTAATGTTTTCAGTAGAAGCAATTTATAAAATTTATGTGGCTGGCTTGGTACTGGGGAGTCGTTCCACCCAAGGGTGTAGCACATGGTGAAGAACATCATGCGCGTGAATCTGGCATTTGAAAATTCTCAGCCAAGGAGGTGAGGAAGCCCCTCAGAATGTTTCTGGGCTGTTCGTAAGCTCAGACCCAGGACACACAGCAAGAGTCGTCTTAAATAACCCAGCTCAGAAATGCATTCACAAAAAGGGTTAAACTTAGATCTACCCTTATTGAATGGGGAATTTGTGGGTGAGGAGCAAGGTGAATTTTACCTGAAGTTGGGACAAGGCAAGCAGGGAAGTGGAAAGTCAATTATTTATTTGAGTGGTACAAAGATGAACCTTGGAGTCCTGGTATGGTGCTGTGGGTTAAAGGGCTGGACTGCAAAGTCAGTTTGAACACGGTTGGTGGTTCAAGCTCACCAGCTGCTCCTCGGAAACCCTATACAAGGTCACTATGGGTCAGAACTGACATGACAGCAGTTAACACCAACAGGCTAAACCTTACACTTCCCTCCCCTCTCTGACATGTCCCTCTTCCCAGGACCTTGATGCGGTCCTGTGTTGGTCACAGCCCCCAGGCCCACTTCCTGACTTTAGGGCAGTAAGTATGCAGAAAGGGGGGCAGTAGTCAATCTAATGGGCTGATGGGTGCTTTTCTCCTGCCTTAGTCCCCTCCCCACCACCACTTCTCCCCTACCTAATCCAGGCAGGCTGTTTGAGGCCCTAAGAGAAATTTCCCTCAGTTCTTCATTAAGGCAGCCCTGGAGGGCACAGGCTCCATCTTCCTCCATCAGGGACAGTCCCAAGTGGAACAGACAAGAAAGATAGAGGCCAGGTCTTGCTTGCTCTTCTTTATCATGAAGCTCCAGGCAGTGAAGACCCCAGCCTTGAAGGCTCATAGTCATGGGGTCCAGTTCTTTCCTTAAAGTCATCTCTGTCCTGTGGTCCCAAGATCCTCAAGACTCCTCACCTGACTCTGGGACACCTCTCTCAGTTATTCAACTTGCTGCTTAAAGTCATTATGCCCTTCACCAGCTGGGTGTACCCTTCAAGAATCCAGGACCACCAGCTCCACCTACTCCTGCCTTACAGTGTTGATGTTTGATATTGAGAGGTACGAACCTGGACACACACACACACTCAGCAACTTGGTGCAAATCCTGGGAAGGCACAGCTGACTAACCCTTCCCAGGATTTTTCTTTGTGTATCTGACTCCATCCCAGCTTTCCCTCCCCTAAGCCTCCTGAACTGTTGCTCACGCTGCCCACTAAAGACTAGCTCTCAGCTTGGAAAGAGCTGATAAACCAAGATGGTCATCGACATATTAATCTGTCCATTGCATAAATGTGCGTTGGGCCTTGGCTTGCCACCTGAAACTGAACTAAAGGGTGGGCATTCAGTTAACAGCTCACCAAAGATCCTGCCAACAGTAAGCTTGTAGCTGCAGGCAGAGCAGGAACTTACTGCTATTTCAAGCTACTCTAGGAGTCCTGTTATAGCACTATAGGATCAGCTCTAGACTGCTAACCACAAGGCTGGCAACTCAAACCCACCACCTATATAGGGTCACTGTGAGTTGGAACCACCCAGTGGCACTTAACAACAACAACACTGTGTCCCAGATTAAGTATTTTTCATATCTGTGTTGTTGTTGTTACGTGCCTTCGAGTTGATTCCGACCCATAGCTACCCTGTATAGGGGTTTCCAAGGAGTAGTTGGTGAGCTTGAACCAACTACCTTGCAGTTCAAATGACTTTGGAGTCTGACACATTAGCCCACAGCGCCACACCAGGACTCCTTTCATATCTATATGTTGTTGTTGTTATGTGCCGTGGAGTCGGTTCTGACTCATAGCAATCCTGTACAGGATTTCCAAAGCTGTAAATCTTTATGGGAGCAGAAAGCCTCATCTTTCTCCTGCGAAACAGCTGGTCGTTTAGAACTGCTAACCTTGTGGTTCGCAGGCCAACTTGTAACAACTATGCTCCTTGATGGTACATGGAGGGGATTATAATCATTGTAATGAAACAAGGTGTATGATTTTTTTAAATGTAAAACTGATGATCTGCCCTGTAAACTTTTACTCAAGCCACAATAAAAATCTTTAAAAAAAACCAACTTGTAGGCTTAAACATGTTAATGTGCAGGGTGGGTGAGGGAGGGAAGGATGAGGGCAAATGCTTCAGAGCCTTTCCTAGGCTTACTTAACCATGGAACCCTTTGGGGTATATCTATATGAGTACTATCATTTTTATGTCAATCCTGAGAATTAGAAAAAAAATTGCCTCCATTTCATTAAAGAGAAAACAGGTTCACAGAGGTCAATTGACAAAGCTTGGATCAAGAATCCCTGGCTGTCTGCCCACTCTTTCCCTCATCCCCATGGGTCAGACATTGCTTTGGCTGCCTGTCACTTGTCCCTGAGTCCTGTCCTGTGTCTCCCTTAGTGGTCAGTCAGTAACCAATGAATTAACACATGACTCCAGCTGGCCATGCTGTCATGTATGCCCCTCCCCTGCAAGCTAGGACACATAGGCAGCATGGTTAATCCCTAACGCCTACAACCTCACTCAGTCATACCCTCCCCAGTTTACGGTATTAAAGACCAGTTTAGAGGCTGGACTGAGACTTGATGACACAGTGGTTAAGGTGCTTGGCTGATAACTGAAATGTCGGCCGTTGGGTTGGAACCCACCAGTCACTCTGATGAGAATGATGGGTCAATTGGCTTCTATAAAAGCTTATAGCCTTGGAAGCTTCACAGATCAGTTCCACTCTGTCCTACAGGGTCACGATGAGTCAAATCCGATTCTACAGCAACGGGTTTGTTTTTTGTTTAGGAGCTGGAAGATACTTTGGCTCCAGAATCTCTAAGGATAAGATCAGAAGTTAGGATGCTTCCAGAAACAGAGCAATCACTCCTTAAACATCGCCCTTTCACCTCCTGCCAAGGACAGGAGGCAGACCTCAGCTGCTGTTTGTTGGGCCGCCTTAATCCTGCTGGAATGAAGCCTGTCGCAACATTGTTTACCCACCTTTGTTGGCCCCAAAGCCCCTCTGTGGGTGGCAACTTCAGTTGGCCCTGAATGAGCCCGGAGCTGAGGCTGTGTGCTGCCTGTTCCGTCCCCTCAATTGCACTCTTGTGCCTCGCTGCTCAGCACACTTTTCCTGGAGAAGCCAGATTCAGCCAAGACCACTGACTGCTGGAACCATGGTAGGGCACTTAGTCTGCCCCGAGAGGTTGCTTCCAGGTGGGACCTGTGAGCTGGGGTCTCCAAAATCAGGTCAAATGTGAGGCCAGTGGGGAGGCCAGGAGGACCACCTTAGATTGGATTTGAGGCACTGGGTGTTGGGAAAGGTGTGGTCAAGGAATATCTGGGTTGGACCCCAGGGCCTGAGCTTGATAGCTCTGTGAACCTGAGGAAGTTACTTTACCTGGGTAAGCTCAGTTTCTGCTCCGTGAGGTTTAAATAAAATGTGTAGAGAAGCCCAACACAGTGCCTGGAACACAGTGGGCCTCTTCTTTTTCTCCCCAGGACTCCATGGCTGTTGCCTGGAGGCCAGGGAAGAGGCTGTGGACTTCTTCAGACCCACCCTGTCTTCCAGGCATGTTCCTTCCCTGATGGAGAAGCCTGCGGGCAAGGCTCAGGGCCAGTACAAGGTCCTTCCTGGGCTGCTACCCACTCAGCGCACAGGGTCCCTTCCCCCACGGCCCTGCATGGCTTCAGCACAGCTTCTACCTGGGCCCTCACTGAGGTATCCTGAGCCAAGCTCCACCTCAGACCTCATCTCTCCCCCTTTGCCTCAGCAGAGTTTTCTGTGATCCTGTCATCTGACCCAGAGGTGTCAAGGAAGAGACTGTAACAGAAAGCTTCTCACATAGCCACATGGCTTTAGAACTCCTAAAACTCTAATCTTCTTGAGGACCCTCAGAGAAGGCACTGGGACTCAGCGCTGCAGCTGCTCATCTGTTGTTGTTGTTATGTGCCGTGGAGTCGGTTCCAACTCATAGTGACCCTGTACAGGGTTTCCAAGGCTGTAAATCTTTATGGGAGCAGAAAGTCTCATCTTTCTCCTGCGGAGCAGCTGGTAGTTTTGAACTGCTGACCTTGCGGTTCGCAGCCCGATTCATAACCACTACGCTACCAGAGCTCCTTGCTCATCTGCTGAGACCTGTTTTTTTTCTGTCATAGGTCCATGGGTACAAAGGAGTCAAGTTCCAAAACTGGGCAAGGACCTATGGCTGTTGCCCAGAGATGTACTATCAGCCCACATCAGTGGAGGAGATCCGAGAGGTGAGTGCCCAGCCATATGACTTCCAGCTCTATCCAGGCTCTATAAAACTAAGGCCACAATGAGTACAATCAGTGTGTTTCTTAAAACATTAAGGTGGATTGGGTAACTTCCCTGCCTAAAACTGCTCAGAGGCTTTCTACTGTGCTTGGAACAAAATCCCAACTCCTGATTCACAAGGATGTGCAACACCTGGAGCTGTCATCCAGCCTCCTTCAGGGCCCTTTCTCCCTTGAGTCTTTACTTCCCTCCAGCCACAGAGTTCTTCAACAAAGCTGTTGCCTACCTCAGTGTCTTTCTACTTGTCGTATACTTGGCCTGGAGTGCTTGCCCCTTTTCTTTTCACTTGACTTAGCTCCTTTCATTCTCTAGGGCTCATGGTAAACTTCACCTCCTCAGAGGATTTCCTGACCACCTTATCTGAAATAGCTTCCCGTTTTCTCTATCTTGATAAGTACTATGGAGTTGGTTCCAACTCAGTGACCCTGCACTGGGTTTCCAAAGCTGTAAATCTTTACAGTAGCAAAAAGCCTCCTTTCTCTCGCGGAACAGCTGGTAGTTTCGATTTGCCGACCTTGAGGTTAGCAGTCCAATTCGTAACCACTATGCTACCAGAGCTCGTCTTGTTTATTTCCTTCATTGCATATTCATAGCATGCAATTCTTCTATTAATTTGATTATTTTTTTGCTTTGTGTTTTATTTTCTCTCTCATAAGGGTGTAAGAGGAGTCCTGGCGTGGCGCTGTGGGTTAATGCACTGGACTGCAAGGTTGGCAGTTCAAACTCACCAGCCACTCCTTGGAAACCCTATACAGGGTCACTATAGGTCAGAACTGACTCGACGGCACTTAACAACAAGGTATACGAGGAGTGGTATGGTGCTGTAGGGTCAGTGCTGGACTGCGAACCACAAGGTTGGTGGTTGAAACCTACCAGCCGCTCCTTGGAAATCTTTTATAGGGTCACTGTGAGTCAGAGCCTACTCAACAGCACTAACAACAATGAAGGGTATAAGACCATGCTTACCTTGTTCTCTATTGTATCCTCAGAATTCACATTGCAACTGCCACACAGGATACCCATTGTTTTAGTTATGTATTTAGTTATGTAGTTATGTAAAAGAAATACCACAAGTGAATGACTTTAGCAAACAAATTTATCCCCCACACCCAGTGTAGGGGTCTGCTGTTGTTAAGAGCTTTCACGTTGATTCTGACGCACAGCGACCCTATATAGGATTTCCAAGGAGTAGCTGATGAATTTGAAACACTGGCCTTGTGGTTCAAACAAGGCTTGTGGTTCGGTGCATTATCTCACAGTGCCACACCAGGACTCTAGAGTCCAGTTTAGGGGCTAGAAGTCAGAGCACTAGCTCTGGAGAAATCCTTGTCTCCTTCCAACATCTGTAGAGCCAGCATTCCTTAGAGATCTCCATGTGGTTGGTATCAGTGTTCCTTGGGATCTAGGAGCTTCCCAGTGCAGGGACCCCAGCTTCAAAGGACACACTTCAGTCCTGCCTGGCTCTTCTTTCTTGGTGGTAGCATGTCCCTTTCTCTCTATTCACTCCTCTATTCTTTTATCTCTTGTAAGGTAAAAGGAGTTACAGGCCACACCCCTGAGAAGCTCCCTTGTATCCCATCAGCTTTGTGATGAGTTTAAAGGGATCCCTTTTGCTGTTTAGGACCCTTGAGTTGGTTTCGACTCATAGCAACCCTGTAGAGGATTTCTGAAGAGTAGACGGTGGGTTTGAACCACTGAGCTTGCTATTAGAAGTCTAGGGCTTATCCTACAGCGCCACACCAGGATTTCAAGGATATTGCAGTCCACCCTTAATCCTCCGATTAGTTCATCACACTACAGGGAATCATTACATTACTGCCAAACGACTGAGAATCATGACCAGCCACATTGACACATATTTGGGGTGGGGCACAATTCAATCTGTGACACCCTTCTGCTGCTATTGAGAGCTTATTCCGACTCATAGCAACTCTATAGGACAGAGGAGACCCGCTCCTTTGGGTTTCTGAGACTATAAATCTTGATGAAAGCAGACACCCTATCTGTATCTTACAGAGTGACTGGGGGGGTTAAACTTCTGACCTTACAATTAGCAGCCTAATGTTTAGCCCACAGCACCTCCAGGACTCCTTGGCTCACAGGGAGCATCTCATAAATGTTTGTTGAATAAATGGATGAACAAAGGAGCTCTAAAGTATAGTGGTTACGAGTTGGGCTGCTCATTTCAAGGTCAGCGGTTCAAAACTACCAGCTATTTTGTAGGAGAAAGATGAGGCTTTCTGCTCCCTCAAAGATGAACAGCCTCAGAAACTCAATACAGAGCTGCTATGAATAGGAACTGACTCCACGGCACGTAAGCACCACCAGATGTATGAACAAGACCTGATCTCCCTCTTAAAGAAAGTGCAGTTTTATATGTAAGACAGACATGTGTACAACCAACTCCACAGAATGCAGAAGTTGACCCATCAGTACTATTAGAGTATACAGGAGGAAGAAATGTATTCTGATCATGAATGGAGTATGAGAGAGTGTGCTTGTGCATGTGTGTGAGTATATTGTGAGTGTGTGCATGGGTGAGTGTGAGTGTGTGTGTAAGGGTGGTCAGA
Organism: Chrysochloris asiatica; assembly: GCF_000296735.1. Lineage (NCBI taxonomy): Eukaryota > Metazoa > Chordata > Mammalia > Afrosoricida > Chrysochloridae > Chrysochloris > Chrysochloris asiatica. The sequence goes on along the minus strand of NW_006408582.1, from coordinate 7,648,444 downwards.
GGATGGCAGTATTCTGTGTCTCATCTACTGTCTCACAAGAGATTATTATAAGGTAGTGATTATTATCTCCATTTCGCAGATGAGGATACTGAGATCCAGGGAGTCTTCATCATTTTCTCATATTAATAAGTGTCAACATCAGGATTCAAATCAGAGATTGTTTCTGGTTTCTTCTCAAATTGTCTCTGATGCCTTTTCATGTAGGAAAAAACAAACAAACAAAACATAAAGAAAAGGCAGTCATTGAGCTGGGCCCTGTGAGATGAATCAGAGTTCAGTGAGGAGATAGGAAAAGGCGTTCTGAGTGAGGAGAAGAGAAGAATTGGCCTAGAAAGTCGTCAGATGTAGCTGGATGTAGCTGCAGGAGGGAGAGTGGGCTGGGGGGCAGGAGAGGAAGACTGGGAAGGCAGAGTGACTTTGGATCACAGAGGGCCTTGCATGCTCAGGCACCTGACTTCATCTTGAGTCAGAAGGAGACATTTGGAAGTATGCTGTAAAAGCTGTGTGTGAAGGCATCACTTAAACTGTACTGGACTATACAATGTGAGCTACTACTTGGATGAGGGATTTGTGGGTCAGTGTTTCCAGGGAGGACTGGTGGGGTCAATGTGAAAATGAAAATATGTGGTCAGGAAAAATGGTGTGTGAGGTAAGTGGTGTTAAAGTTAAGCAGACTTCTTTATTGTAAAACCTTGTAGGCTTATGATATGAATAGGAATGGGCAACTTAGACATTGGCTACCTAAAATGAGGTGGCGACAAAAGCACGAAATGACTGGCTTACAAGGTTTCAAGGGGGAGCTTAGTTTAATAGAGTGTGGGGAAAGAAAGAGTCCTCACCAAATAGTTTTCATCTTGTCTAGATGGGTCTGGTTAAAACAGATGGGGATAAGAGTCTTATGATTCAATAGTGAGTAATTCTTATCATGACTAATTACGACTGTCACAACTGTAAAGGTAGAAGTTTTGTAACAAAAACAGGGGAGTGGTTAATCTTATAGTCCAAAAACAAAAGACCCTAGGATCGTCAAGGAAGAAAAGCACAAGCGTAATGAGAGACCTTATCCAGAGAAGCAGCGACAGCAGAGATGAGGTCATGTAGAGGGGGAGCAGCTGAGGACTCTAGAGTCATGGGAAGAGAGGGACTAAGAGATGGCGGCCAGGAAGCTGACTTGCAGAATGTGTCCTTTGGTGGTGTAAATTATTATATATGCCTGTTGTTGTTGTTATGTGCTGTGGAGTCGGTTCCGACTCATAGTGACCCTGTACTCCCGTGGAACAGCTGGTAGTTTCGAACTGCTGACCTTGTGGCTCACAGTCCGATTCGTAACCACTGCGCTACCAGAGCTCCTGAGTGTTTTAAAAAAACTAAAGTTAATAGAGAAAAACACAGCTAACTGATGGTACATAGAGGGGATTATAATCATTGTAATGAAACAAGGTGTATGATTTGTTGAATGTAAAACTGATGATCTGCCCTGTGAACTTTACTCAATCCACAATAAAAACCTTAAAAAGAAACCTTGTAGGCTTAAACATGCTAATGTGAGGGAGGGAAGGATGAGGGCAAATGCTTCAGAGCCTTTCCTAGGCTTACTTAACTGTGGAACCCTTTGTGGTATAAAATGTATAAAATGTAGGTTAGTGTTCTGTGAAAGAGATGTCTAGAAATTCTTATGAGGGTATTTGAGCAGAGACATGACAATAAAACTGAATGAATTCATTTAAGATACACCATTCTTTTGTTTATTGTTCATTCACAGACAGTAGTGACCGCCTGCTTGTGCTGGGCATGGGTTACGCATTGAGGGTACGCAGTCTAATGAAGTTATTGAACTCTCATTCTAGTGTGGGAGATGGGCTGGGGTTCTTGTAGGCCAAGGCAGGGGGCCTGGACCTCATTCTGAGGGCACAAGGGCATCATGGGAACGTTTTGGACTAGGGAAGAATGTGACTAGAGGTCTGTCTTAGAAAAGTCTTAAGCTTAATTGTAGAGAATGAATTGGAGCCCATATTAGAAAGGCTCATTGGTTCTCCATCCTGTTTCACTTCCTGGTCTTTCTCTCAAACTCTTTTTCCTGGGTGACCTGCAGGCTGAGGTTGGAGGCCTGGAGGCCACCCCCCCCCCCCCCCCCCCCCGGCACCTCTCATGCTGGGGCCCTGCCCCTCTCTGGCTACCTCACAGAGGAAGTCCTGGTCAGCCCGAAGCCAGCTCTGAGCCAGGGCCTGAGTCATGCATTGTCTTGGCAGGTGCTAGCGCTAGCCAGGCAGCAGAACAAGCGGGTGAAGGTGGTAGGCGGTGGCCACTCACCCTCAGACATCGCCTGTACCGATGGCTTCATGATCCACATGGGCAAGATGAACCGTGTCCTGCAGGTATGTGGACACCTCAACACCTACACCTCTGCTTGTCTCGAGCCAGGCAGCCACTGCCTCCTTTCAAGGCCTTCCTCCTAGATCCCACAGCCTAAATCCCCTTCTGGCCTTGTGTCACCAAACTGGTACCTTGCTTCTTGACCCATCCCTGAGCACTCCTTACCTGAACCCTCCCCTGAGCTTGTTCAGGCCTCTTTTCAGGTTTGTGTTCCCTTTGTAGCCATCAAGAGATGGCTACACTACTCCTCCAAGGACCCATCTCTGCTTCTCTAGAAGTTGAATGTCTAGCCAGGCTCCTAAAACATAGATTCACAATGAAAAATCTGGAAGGGCCAAAAATGGCACTTAACTGGTGTTACAGCTAGAGAAACTGATGATCAGAGATGGAGAGTGGCTTGCCTAGAGTCACACAGCCGATTAATAACAGAGCTGGGCATACACTCAGGACTCTGCTGCTAAGCCACATGAAAGCATACTGTCCATTCAATTCCCCTATACTTGATGGGTGTCCACCAGGAGCCAGACAGGTATGTGTATGCTCCACCAGCACTGCTCAGAGGTCTGGGGTTTTCTCTAAGACTTCCTTATTTGCTCAGGCTGACAGTCTCCTCCTTTCAGAAATCATTCTGGTCAAGGCATCCGTCATGGCCATAATTAACTCTGATTGCTAATTAGTGAAGATTGGGCTCCAGCAATTGATTTTACTGAGCTTGGTTTTCTGGGTCAATGCAATGAGCTTGTGCCTGGGAATCAGACAGATGTGGATTCTCATCTCGGCTCTGCCACCAATGTTTGTGTGACCTTGGCAAGTGACTTAAAAGTCCCTGGGTCTCTGTCTCCCCCCACCTCCATAAAATGGAGTCTGCTCCTACCTCCCAAGGACACCGTGACGATCTTGTGAGGTCGCACTCTTCTTCCAGGCAGCAGGCACCACATAAATGTTATTTATCATATTCTGCTCTTTGCCTAAGTCTCACAAGTGGAAGATTTCAGCACTGCCTAGCAAAGTCAAAACCCTGCATGAATGGGCACTCCTTAGTTGGCAACATTACAGAATTATACAGAGGAACCCCACCTTCCCAGGCTTTGTGGGGTGGAATGTGTAGAAGGGTAGATGGAAAAGCACAGGTTTATCAGTTAGGGTCACCCATAGTGGACAGGTTTCAGACAAGCTTCCAGACAAAGACAGACTAGGAAGAAGGAGTGATGAACTACTTCCGAATATTTAGTCACTGAAAACTTTATGAATAGCAGAAAAACACTGTCAGATACAGTGCCGGAAAATGAGCCCCTCATGTTGGAAGGCACTCAAAATGTGACTGGGGAAGAGCTTTCTCCTCAAAGTAGAGTTGACCGTGATGACGCGAATGGAGTAAAGCCCATGGGAGAAAAGAACGCGGGACCTTCATTTACTGATGGGGCACAACTCAAAATGAAGAGAAACAGCTGTAAGCATCTATTGAAAATCAGAACATGGAATGCACAAAGTATGAATCTGGGAAAATTGGAAGTTGTCAAAAATGAAATATAATTCATAAACATCGATATCTTAGGCATTAGTGAGCTGAGATGGACTGGTATTGGCCATTTTGAATCTGATGACCACATGGTTTACTATGCTGGGAATGACAAATTGAAGAGGAATGGTATTGCATTCATCGTCAAAAAGAACATATCCAGATCAGTTGTGAGGTACAACCCTGTCTGTAATAGGATAATATCCATGCTCTTACAGGGAAAACAAGTTAATACCACTATTATTCAAATTTATGCACCAAACACTAAAGCCAGTGAGGATGAAATAGAAGAATTCTACCAACTTCTTCATTGTGAAATCGATCCAACATGTGATCAAGATGCATTGATCATTACAGGTGATTGGAATGCAAAGGTTGGGAGCAAAGAGGAAGGATCAGTAGT
>NW_006408582.1:7622551-7643201 GCF_000296735.1 Chrysochloris asiatica | reverse complement strand
GACTGATTGGAAGAGATCCATATTTGTGCCCATTCCAAAGAGAGGTGACCCAATGGAATGTGGAAATCATCAGACAATCTCTTTGATATCCCATGCAAATAATGTTTTGCTAAAGGTAATAAAAAAAAGGCTACAATCATACATTGACAGAGAACTTCCAGAGGTTGAAGCCAGATTCAGAAGAGGCCATGGAACGCGGGATATCATTGCAGATGTCCGATGGATCTTGGCTGAAAGCAGAGAATATCAGAAAAATGTTTACCTGTGCTTTATTGACTACGCAAAAGCTTTCGATTGTGTGGATTATGACAAGCTGTGGACAACATTGCGAAGTATGAGTATTCCGGAACACCTATTTGTGCTCATGAGGAATCTGTACCTGGACAGTTGTTCGAAGAAGTGCAGTTTTGGAAGAAGTGCACCCAGAGTGCTCCTTGGAGGCCAAGATGGCCAAACTTCATACTTTGGACATATTGTCAGGAGGGACCAGTCATTGGAGAAGGACATCATGTATGGTATGGTGGAGGGTCAGAGAAAAAAGAGGAAGACCCTCAACAAAATGGATTGGCCAAGTGGCAGCATCGATGGACTCAAGCATGGCAACAGTAGTGAGGTTGGCCCAGGATCAGGCAGTGTTTTGTTCTGCTGTGCATAGTTGCTATGAGTCAGTAAACAACATCAGTTAGGAGACCTGGATTCAACTTCAAGCTCTGCTGGGTGACTTTGAACAAGTCCTTTCTCGCTGGGCTTCATTCCTTTCACTTGGGAAAAGAAAAGGTTTCGCAGAATAATCTCATGGCTCTAGTTTTCTAGGGCTATGCCCCTATCCCCATTGCTGTTGGCTGTGGGAAGTGGCTCAAACTGACCACTCATTGGAGTTGGCTCGAGGTCTAAGAGTTGGCCTGTACTGGTCTCTTGCAGGTGGACCGGGAGAAGAAGCAGGTGACTGTGCAGGCTGGCATCCTCCTGACTGACCTGCACTCAGAGCTGGACAAGCACGGCTTGGCCATGTCCAAGTAAGAACCCCACAGCCCCCATTCCTGGGTGGGCCAATGTTCCTGCCACCTCCTACCCTGGTCTTAGTTAGACACTTCAGGATCTGGCAGGAGTACAGCCAGCTTCACTGAGTCAATACTGATTCATAGTGATGCTAGAGAGTGTTTCCAAGACTGTAAATCTTTAAGGGAGTAGACAGCTTCATCTTTCTCCCACAGAGTATCTGGGTTTGAACTTCTGACTTTGTGTTTAGCAGTACAATCCTTATCTGACAATGTCACCCAAGGGAGGACCTCCTCCTAAGGCATACTTCTTAACTCTGTCCCTATTCCCCCCTCACCTCCTCACCCCCTCGCCTTCCATTCCCCATGAGTCAGGGACTGTTGTGTGAATTAAAGGATAAAATGAACCTTAAATAATAGAGTTGTTCTGGTATGGTGCTGTAGGATAAGCACTGGACCACAAGGTCAATTGCTCTTGGAAACCCCATAGAGGGTCACTGTGAGTCAGAACTGATTCAATGGCACTTAACAACAACACAGGGGTGGAAACTGCTGGATTAAGACTTTCTTAAAACTTACAATAAACAACACTAGGGACTCCAACAGAAGAATTTTCAGTGCTTACTCAGAGAAACAAATGAGCGCCATGATTGAGCCACAGGACTTCTAGCATAAACACTTGTGGCTTCACTTGTCCAAATGGGATGCCAGTGATTAAGAAGGCTTTGTCTCGAGGATTTCCATTGAAATAGGAGTCAAGCATAGCCAAAGGAGTGAATCTCTAACTTGGGAATTTTGACCATTAGGAATAAGTGACAGAGATATTTGGTTCATTAGAGTAGAAATATGTTTGTCGCTGAAAATGGCACCCATGGAATCCTGTGATCTCCCAGTACGAGTAGTCTTATCTCCCCAGCTTTCTTCTCCTGGTCCTGAGGCATCATTGGTCTTTTCTCTCTGGATGCTCTCTACCTGATTTCCCAACTGGTCATGGCAGCTCAAATGTATGCATAGTATCCACCATGTGCAGGCCTTGTTCAGACCCTGAAGAGATGTAGATAAATAAAACCCAGACCTCAAATACAAGGAGCTTCCAGCAAGTGAGGGAGACAGACACAGAACTCAATTGCATATTACAAGACAATAGCTTCAATGTCAAAGGTGTTTCCTGGGCATCATGAGACAGCAAAGAATCCCCAAGTTCAGCCTTGGAGAGGAGAGTAAATGAGTGAAGGACAATCAAAGCAGGATCCCTGTAGGAGAGACCATTGAGTCTAATCCTAAAGGATGGCTAGGTATTGACAAGAATAAAGAGAGAAGGAAAAGAATTGTAGGTAATGGTAATAGCATGAGCAAAAGCAAAGAATGAGATGGTATAGAGTGTGCAGGGATCTACGAACAGATAGTGGGGCAGAGTCTATGACCAAGGAGAACAGGAGGAAATGCATTCTTATTTACAAGCATTCATTGCTGGACCCAGAAGCATCTCTGTGACTTGTTCATGATGTCTGTCTCCTCTCTTGGGGGCTCCATTGTCCCTAAATGATTAATTGGACAAAGCCCATCCGCCTTTCTGAAACCAAACCTAAACAAAGCCTAAACACATTGCCATTAAGTTGATTCTGGGGCACGTAGCCACCCATATAGCATTTCCAAGACTATAAGTCTTTACCAGAGCAGACAGTCTCATCTTTCTCCCACAGAGCATCTGGTGGGTTTGAACCACTGAGCTGCCATTAGCAGCCTGATGCTTAACCCACAGCACCACCAGGGCTCTTTGCCATAGGACATTCCATCCTATAACTTCTGGGAATGGAGGAAACACTGAGTGTCATAGTTTCAAAGATGCTATGGGGACTTTCTGAACATCTGTAGCTGGTGAGTTGTAAGGTGTCTTATGGTTCTCTCGAACATGAGAAGCAGTGAGATAGATAATTAGACAGATAAATAGATGATTGATAGTTATATAGATGGTAAAGAGATTCAGCTAAAAATAAACAGATATAGATATGGAGAGAGATAGAAAGATTTACTTAAAGAATTAGATCACAAGATTTAGGAGTGTCTGGAAAGTTCAAAATCCATAAGTCAAGTTTTAGGCTGGAGAGTCCTGCAAGTTTGTATCCCAAGATCCCTAGATAAAACAACAGGAAGAGTGCACAGGAGAGAGAGAGAGAGATTTCTGCTAATTTATCTATTTATAATCTGGAAGCTGACCACACACTGAGGAAACTCCCTTTGCAACTGATTGGTTACATTACATAGGTTACATTATGGAAAGTGGTTACATTAGATTACATTGGATTACATTATGGGACAGAATAGACTATCATCAAACCACTGAGAACCATAATCTAGTCAAGTGGACACTCAACATTAACTATCACATAGGGGAAGATGAAGGGAACAAAATCGGTTGTGTCAGGCTCCATAACCCTATGAGTAAGGAGTTGTAACCTCCAGTGATCTATGAAGAAATTTAGACCTGACAAAAGGGCTTACCCCAATTCATATAGATCACGAATGGTTTCTGAGCTGAAGAGGCAACAGGGTATGTTTCACCTCCTTGCCTTACAGGTAAGAGAGTCTCTATTGGAACAAATTCACTTCCACAGAGAACTCTAGGCCTTGATGACCTGTACCCAGAAGTCTTAGTTGGAACATATTTGCCTTTAGTTGTTGGAGAAGACACTGTTGCAGGGTGGAGGACAGAGAAAAGGGGTGCTCTAGGGTGCTGAAATCCCAGAAACCCAATTGAAGCTGAATGTTGCCTCCATCGCTCATCTGACAGGCCATTGAGATGAGGAAACAGATTCAGAAAGGAGAAGAGTTTGCCAAACTTTGTTGTTGCCATTGTTGTTAGGAGCTGTCAAATCAATTCCTACTCATAGAGATCCTACGTACAACAGAACAAAACACTGCCTGGTCCTGCACCATCCGCACAAGTGTTGTTTGAGGCCACTGTTGCAGCCACTATGTCAATCCATCTTATTGAGAGTCTTTCTGTGTGTGTGTGTGTTTTTGCTGATCCTCCAATAAGCATGATGTTCTTCTTTATGGTCTTCATGGTAACATGTCTTTTCTGATAATATGTCCAAAGTACATGAGACCAAGTCTCACCATCCTCAAGGAACATTTAAAAGATTAACTGAAAGGGGAGCCTGATAAACTTGCCTAAGTTATGTTCTAGATCTGGGAAATGAGAACCCAGGCAGGAATAACCTCTTGGGCTCTGAAGGGCTTTGCACCTCAATCCAAGGGTGTCTATTGCTTTGGGGAAGCCTCGCCGTCTCTCATGTCCCTCTCCCTTCTTCCTGGCGGGCCCAGCCTAGGAGCAGTATCAGACGTGACCACCGGTGGTGTCATTGGGTCAGGAACGCACAACACAGGCATCAAGCATGGCATCCTGGCCACTCAGGTGAGTCTCTCTTCTTGGGTGAACAGAGGGGTGGAAGGAGCTTCTCCTCTCGTCATCTGCTAGGGTATCAGGGAAAGGACTGATTCACAGCTCAGCTCTATGTGGACCTCAAACCACCCCAGGTCTCCTCCTTCTGATGGAGACTCAACAGATACCCTTCCAAGAGAATGACTTCCTACGTCTCCTACTAATGCAATTGCTGAAGGTCCTCCATGTGTGCTAATGCTCTAACAGTTGCAAGTGCTTTGCCATCCTCTGCCTCACATGATCCTCACTGCTACCACGTGAGACAGAGCAGGCAGGGCAAGAGCAGTGTCTCATCTGAATGGTGCAAACAGGAGCCAGGCAAGTGAAGGGCCTTTCTAGGGTCAAAGTTAGCAAACAGGGGGTCCATTTGGTGAACTGGTAAACAGGTTTTAGACTTAGAACTAGATTCAAAGCATGGCTTCATAGCTCATGGGGTGTGTGAATTCAAGTAAAGTATCTGCACATCCCTGTTTGCATCTGTGTGGTGCTGTAGGATAAGCACGAGACGAGACCGCAAGGTCAGTTTGAACCATGAGGTTGAACCAAAACTCATGAAGAATAATGAGGTTGTTCATTAGATGCCTGGCCAACTAAATGGCACCTGAGGATGCCTCTATCAGAAAGCCACCCTTCAGAGGGCAAACTCTTAACCTTTTATTTTTTATTGTGGTAAAAATATACATATAACAAAATATGACAATTCAACTAGTTTTACACATAGAATTCAGTGTCATTGGTTATGTTCATTGTGTTGTGCAATCATCACCATTATCTTTTTCCAAATTAGTCTACCACCTGTTAACAAAAAATTCATGGCCCCCTAAGCAATGAGCTCCCCTCTACCCCTCCTTCCGGCCCCTGGTTGTTGTTGTTGTCTCCCGTGGAGTCGGTTCCAACTCATAGCGACCCTGCACAGGGTTTCTGAGGCTGTAAATCTTTACTGGAGCAGAACACCTCATCTTTCTCCCGCAGAACAGCTGGTAGTTTCAAACTACTGACCTTGATGTTAACAGCCCGATTCGTAACCCCTACGCTGTAAACACTACTAAACTTTGGTTTCTAAACATTTGCCTATTTCATATAAGTGGGATCATGCAATATCTGCCTTTTAGTGTCGGGGTTATTTCTCTCAGCATCATGTTTTCAAGGCCCGTGTATGCCGTAGTACTGTATATCAGTACTGCATTTCTCAGGTTTGAGGAGTACCCCATTGTATGAATGTACCACACATTTTGTTTACCCATTCAGCTGTCGGTGGATGGTTTGGTTGTTTCCTTCTGGCTGTTGTGAATAGTGCTACAGTGAGCACTGGTCTACTCCTTTAACCAGTAGGAAGAAGGGGCTTCTTCATGGGGCAGGCTGGGATGCTGTGGGCAGGCTTGCTAAATATATGGTGGTGGTGGTGGTGGTGGACCTTGGAGTTGGTTCCAACTCATAGGGTTTCTGAAGTGGTAAATCTTGACAGGAACAGTAAGCCTCATCTTTCTTCAGTGAAACTGCTGGTAGTTTTGAACTGCTAAATATATACTCAAGCTCATTTTTCAGGAATGCATTAGAATCACTATGCTAGTTAAACCCCATAACTCATAGAATGCTTTCACCTGAAAAAGTTCACCTACACCATGGGCCATTTGGTCTCTGTCTATTGGAGCATCATAGCTAATCCCTGGGACTTGGATTTTAAATCCCAGCTCTCCCACTACTTTCTCTGAGACCTGGGACAGGTCTCTTTACCTCTGGCTACCTCTGTTTGGGCACCTAGAAAATGAGGATGCTCCTGGCATTGAATGGAAGCACTCAGAATAGTGCACACAGTTAAAAGGAAAAGAACAGTTTCTGTGGCGTGAGCTCTGGCTCATGGATCTCGTATGTGTCAGAGTAGAACTGTGCTCCATACGATTGTCCGTAGCTGATTTTTCAGAAGTAAATCACCAAGACGCCTTGGGGTAGACTTGAACCTCTACATTTTTTAATATGCAAGTAGACTAACCACTTATGCTACCCAGGGACACAATTATAGTTGTTAAGTGCTATCAGTCAGTTCTGGCTCATAGCAACCCATTATAGGGTTTCCAAGAAGCAACTGGTAGGTTTGAACTGCTGACCTTGTGGTTAGCAGTCCAGTATTTATCCTACAGTGCCATACCAAGACTCCAGTTAGTATGTAATAAGTGTTTGTTTTGGGCTTTACTTGTAAAACAAGATCATCTCTGAGGCCCTTTCTGGAATCTACATTCTATCTTGTAGATGTTTTCTTCCAACTAACTATACAAGTGTAAGGAGCTCTGTTAGTGTAGTGGGTTATGGGATGGACTGCTAACTTGAAGGTCAGCAGTTTGAACCTACCAGCCACTTCACAGGAGAAAGATGAGGCTTTCTGCTCCCATAAAGATTTACAGCCTCGGAAATCCTATGCAGGATCACTATGAGTTGGAACCAACTCCACGGCACACCATCACCACCACAACTATACAAGTATAAGGCTATGGCTTCTGCAGTGGGTCTGATGAAGACAGACACTCACACGAACCTTGTTTAAATGTGGCTGCTGTGATCAATCTCAAAGCAGCACCATTATGAAAAGAAAACATACCCCAAAGCAATTTCTAAGGGATTCATTTAGATTTTTATTCATATTTCCTAAGCACCACTAACTAACTCACTGTTGTTGTTGTTAGCTGCCATCGAGATGCCCCTGACTTGTGGTGAGCCACGCACAATGGAACGAAACGCTGCCTGCTCCTGCCTCATCCCCATATTTGGTTGCAAACTGGACTGCAGTGATCCATATAGGCTTTTCATTGTTAAACTTCTTAAGACCTCACTTTCCTTTCTCCTCAGTGTATACTCACACTTTGGTTGCTACTTAACCTTTTTCTCTTACTTCTTCTTGCAAAACTTCAAAGAATCGCCTCAGGGGAAGAAGTGAGCTTGGGAAGGGTAGCACTGAGTATAGTCTTAACCATTGTGGATCCCATAGATAGAAACTGTTACAATAAAGTATGCAGGAATTTTGTGGTCTGGGTTCCCAGGCACTTGGGACCTCTCGGGTCATTGTTGTTACCTCCTCAGTGTAGAGTCTGTGTCCAAAAGAGCCCAGTGATACTGGAGGTGAAGGAGGACACAATAGTTGCACCTCAAGAATTGTCCACAATTCTAGTTTCCTCTGCAGAACTGATATGAGGTTGGTTGCCTCCATTTCTGTAAAATGATGAACAGAGTATGAAAATAATTCTGAGTAGAATTGCTTGAAGGAAACCAGTAGAAGAACCACATTATTTGACACATTATACCAATGACAGAGAGCAATGGGGAAGAAGCTTGGCTTTTTTTTTAGAAGTAGATCATCAGGCCTTTCTTCAGAAGCACCTCTGTTGTTGTGAAGTGCCGTCAAGTAGATTCTGACTCATAGCTAAACCTGTATAGGTTTTCCGAAGAGCAGTTGGTAGATTTGAACCCCTAGCCAATGTTTATCCTACAGCGCTACAGAGGCATCTCTGAGTGGAATCACATCTCCATCCTTCCAGTTAGCAACTGAGCATTAACCATTTTTGATGCTCAGGGGCTCTGGAACAGATATAACCCAAAGGTCAGCAGTTCAAACCCACCACCCACTTTGCCAGAGAAAGATGAGGCAGCCTGCTTCTGTAAAGATTGACAGCCTTGGAAACTCTATGGACCCATTCTACTCTGTCCTCTAGGGTGGCCATGAGTCACAATCCAATTGGGTGTGGATTACTATAGACCACGTAGTAATAGTGCTTTACATATTCTCTCCTTGGATCTTCAGTGTAACTCTCTGATACAGATATTGTTATTCCATTACAGAACAGGAAGCACAGTTAAATAGCATGCTCAGCCAAGATTACACAGCTAGCAAATGCAGTATTGTTTAGTGCCGTCGAGTCGGTTCCAACCCATAGTCACCCTGTATAAGGTTTCCGAGGAGCAGCTGGTGAGTTTGAACCACCGACCTTGTGGCTCAAACCGACCTTGCAGTCCAGCGCATTAACCTACAGCGCCACACTAGGACTCCAGCAAATACAGTGCTCACCGTTTATTCATTCCTGAACCCTCCTGAAGAGTTTCACTGGTCAGTTCTTGTTCACTTCTCTGGACTTTAGATGAAATGTAATTTTTTTTTTAATTGCTCTAATACTCTCGCTCCCACAGATGGCTGCAGTGCCCCATTTCTGTCAGTTTCCCCTCTCTGGTCTTGGTCACTCTTAATCAAAATTAGTTCAGCTTTATCTCTTCTCTCACCCTGAGCCCCACGCTGCCAACTGCACACATCAAAAGCAATTTCCATCCCAATTAGCAGGTAATGGAGTGTGGACAATGACCAAAATGGGCAATGAGAGAAATTTACTCTGAAATGGTGCTAAGGGGGAAAGATTGAGAGCTTGTTGTCATCTTTCCCTGCTCTTTGTGAAAACTCAAATGTACTAGATGGGTGTGGCAGAGTAGAAGAACCTAGTACCCTAGATGAGTGCATCCAGACAGAGGAAGAACTGTGCAAGCTGAGATGTCACATGAGATGAGCAGGGTGGAAAGAGAGACGTTGCGGGGTGGGGGAGGGGGGTGCCTGGCTCTGGGTTGTGTGTTGGGATAGTGGGCTTGGTCCTACTCCAGAAGCAGACACATCCTGACTTTGCCTTTGCAAGTACATTGACCCTAGAACAGAGTTCTTTGTAGTCTTGGTCTCACTTTAGGGCTCATCTGAATAGTTGAAAGACTTGCTGCATCCTAATTAGAGGTCCACAGGTGAGTGTGGTCATGGTTCCAAGAAGACAAACTACCAAGAATCCTAGGTAACCTCCTGTGATATGATGGGCCAGTCCTTTACTGGGGCTTAATGCCAGCCAATGAGATGGATTGGCCAGGTGGCAGCATTGATGGACTCAAGTGTGGCAACAGTAGTGAGGTTCACCCAGGATCGGACATTGTTTCATTCTGCTGTGCATAGATAGGGTCGTTATGAGTCGGTTCCGACTCGATGGCACCTAACAACAACAACAACAACAATGCCAGCCAGATGTAGCCTTTCTTTTTCCATCTCTCCTTTTCTCTCCCCCAAAACTGAGACCCTTCAGGCTTTTCTACAGATGGAGAAAGTTCTCTGTGGCCGGATGACAGTGGTCTTCTGGGAATAGGTCATGGTTGGCCTTACTTCAAAAGACAAGCAGGGAAGTAAGGATATTTCAGGGGAGTGGGGGAGTCCTGCCAAGTGTTCTGAAATGTGGCTTCTCTCCCATGGCCAGGTGGTGTCACTGACCCTGATGACAGCTGACGGGACCATTCTCGAGTGTTCTGAGTCTAACAATGCTGAGTTGTTCCAGGCAGCACGGGTGCACCTGGGCTGCCTCGGTGTGATCCTCAGCCTCACCCTGCAGTGTGTGCCCCAGTTCCACTTACAGGAGACGTCATTTCCCTCAACACTGAAAGAGGTACTGGTCCCTTGCTCACCACCACTCAATCTCGGGAAACAGATGGGTGTCCTTGACAAGTGAGCTCCAGTGACAGCCCCCTGTGCCTCTTCAGGCCCGCTGGATCCAGGAGTAAGGCTGACTTCTTCACCTCTTTCTGGGGCTAAGGGCTACCATGGCCAGACCATTTCTGAAGAGTCAGTGACTTAGAAGAACCGCAGGAGTGATGGAGATAAGGAAAAGAAAGGGTGCTGGGTAGAGACTTGTTGTCTTGTGTGAACTGACTACTCCTGAACAGTGGTAACTCTCAGCTGCACTGAACCATGAGACTTGCCCAGCGTTTGGTTTCTTCACATCAAGGTGCATGCGCTGGATTGAGTAGATACCAAGCTTGTTGGGGTGCCTCAGGGGGTCTGGATCTGGATCCTGGGAAGCAGAAAGAATGGCTTCCAATTGCTAATAGTTGCTTTTGAATGAATGACAAACAGGATGGGCTGGATTGATGGCTGGCTAGGTAGCTGAATTTATGGATGGCATGTAGCATGCCTAGACGGCCTCCATCTCTCTCTGGTAATTACGAAGCCACAGCACTCAAATCTATGGTTCCAAATTCTTTGGGGTTTGAGTTCCGCCCAAACTTATCTCCTTATCATTCAATATGAGTAGAGCCTCTACCCAATGATGGAACAGCACTGACCCAACATGGTTAGGATAAAGATCATGGGCTTTTTGAAGTCAAGCGGACCCAACTTTGAATTCTGACTCTGCAACTTCAAGAATACCTGGAGCCAATTATTTAGCCTTGTGGAGCCTATTAGTGTTCTCACCTAAGTAGAGTTACTAATGTCTACCTTTAAGCTATGGGAGATCTGGTGTCAGAGGTTCAAGCTCACCAGCTACTCCTTGGAAACCTGTCTATACAGGGTCACTATAAGTTGGAACTGACTTCATGGCATTTAACAACAGCAATAACAATACCTTAAACTATTGATGTGAAGATTAAATCTGATAACGCATGTGAGGTACCCAGTTCAATTTCCACAATTGCTTCCCATGGCAGTCAATGCCAAAAAACCCAAGCCCACTGTCCTTGAGTTGATTCTGACTCATAGTGCCCTGTATAGGATTTCCAAGCCTGTAAATCTTTATGAGAACAGAAAGTCTCCTCTGTCTTCCACAGATCTACTGGTGGGTTTGAACTGTTGACCTTGTGATTAGTGGTCAGTGTCTATCCGAAATCACCACAAGGGCTGCTTGTTGTTGTTAGTGCCATCGAGTCAGTTCCGACCCATAGCAACGCTGAACAGGGTTTCCTAGGCTGTAAATCTTTACGGGAGCAGAAAGCCTCATCTTTCTCCTGTGGAGCAGCTGGCAGTTTCAAACTGCTGACCTTGCGGTTCACAGCCCGATTTGTAACCACTACGCTACCAGAGCTCCTTACGGCAGTCAAAAAGTGAAAAATATTAAATATTCTTATCTAGTATTTAACCATGGAGTTCTGGTGTGGCACTGTGGATTAATGCGTCAGACTGCAAAGCTGTTTGAACTGCAAAGTTGGTGGTTCAAGCTCACCAGCTGCTTCTCGGAAACCCTATACAGGGTCACTATGGGTCAGAACCAACTCAACGGCAGTTCACAACAAGTACTTAACCATGGTTTTTTGACCAGAAGACTCCCTACTTGGAGGCATGGTATTTGGTGGGGAATCTGGCTGAAAGTGGTCTCTGTTGCTAAGGAAAATCATAGACAAGGAACTGGGATGAGCAGCAGAGACTGTTTTCAACCAGGAAGTGGTTGTAATCAGGTTTAGTTGGTGAATCTACTCTCTTAGTTGTGAATGTACTAATTTTTCTCAGCTGAATACTTTGACTAACAGATAGAGGGATTTCTTTTTGCCAGAGAACTGGCTTTGGCTGGTGCACTTCTGCTAGGATTTTAGAATTCAACAGAGGGAGTCTCCGTACTTGTTACTGATGTTGTTAGGTGCCATCAAGTCAGTTTCAACTCACAGAGACCCTAAGTACAACAGAGTAAAACAGGACCAGATCCTGTCATCCTCCCAATTGCTGCTTTGTTGGAACGCATTGTTGCAGCCACTTTGTCAGTCCATCTCACTGAGGGTGGTCTTCTTGTTTGCTGACCCTGTAATTTACTAAGTGTGATGTCTAGGTATTGATCCCTCCTGATGATATGTATGTCCAAAGTATATGAGACAAAAATCTCACCAGCATTACTTCTAAGGAGCATTCTACCTGTACTTCTTCCAAGACAGATTTGTTTGTTCTTTGGCAGACCAGTTTATTCAGTATTCTTTGCCAACACCATATTTCAAAGGTATCAATTCTTTGCCAGGCTACCTTATTCGTACCTTTCACATGTGTGTTGTTGTTAGGTACCCTCAAGTCAGTTCCGACTCATGATGACCTTATGCAACACAGAACTAAATACTGCCCAGTCCTGCGTCGTCCTCACAATTGTTGTTAAGCTTGAGCCCGTTGCTGCTCTTGAACATTTTAAAAAGGTTTTGTGTAGCAGATTTGCATAATGCAATACGTCATTTGATTTCTTGACTGCTGCTTCCATGAGTGCTGATGGTTCATCCAAGCAAAATGAAGTCTTTGACAACTTCAATCTTATCTCCATTTATACTCATGTTGTTTTTTGGTCCAGTGGTGAGGATTTTTGTTTTCTTTACATTGAGGTGCAATCCATATTGAAGACTATGGTCTTTGATCTTCATCAATAAGTATTTTAAGTCCTCTTCACTTTTAGCAAGCAAGGTTATATCATCTGCATTTTGCTGGTTGTTAACTAGTCTTCCTCCAATCCTGATGCCATGTTTTTCTTCATATAATCTAGCTTCTTGGATTATTTGCTCAGTGTTTGAATGAGTTTGGATGAGTATGGTTGAAAGGATAGAACCCTTGCACACACCTTTCTTAATTTTAAACCACTCAGTATCCCCTTGTTTGTTAGAACAACTGCCTTTTGGTTTCTCTACAGGTTCCTCATGAGCACAATCAAGAGTTCTGGAATACTCATTCTTCACAATGTTGTCCATAGCCTGTCATGATCCACACAGTCAAGAGCCTTTGCATAGTCAATAAAGCACATGTAAACATCTTTCTAAGGATCTCTGGTAGTGTAGTGGTTATGAGTCAGGCTGCTAATCTCATGGTCAGCAGTTCAAAACTACCAACAGTTCCATGGGAGAAAGATGAGACTTTCTGCTCCTGTCAAGCTTTACAGCTTCAGAAACCCTATGCAGGGTCACTATGAGTCAGAACTGACTCCACGGCACATAACCACTGCCACCAAACATCTTTCTGTATTCTCTGTTTTCAGCCAAGCTCCGTCTGATGTCAGCAATGATATTCCCAATTTTACATTTTGTTTTGAGTTTCTAATAGTTTGTTCCCTGTCAATGTACTGTTGCAGCTGTTTTTAAATTATGCTTAGCAAAATTTTACTTGTATGTGATATTAATGATATTGTTCAATGATTTCTGCAGTCTGTTGGGTCACCTCTCCTCTTTGGAATGTGCACAAGTATGAATTTCTTCCAATCTGTTGGCCAGGTAGCTGTCTTCCAAATTTCTTAGCGTAGTTTAATTGAGTGAGCACCTCCAGTGCTGTATCAGTTTGTTGAAAGATTTCAATTTGTATTTCATCAATCTCTGGAGTCTTGTTTTTTGCCAATACCTTCAGTACAGTTTGGACTTCTTCCTTCACTACCATATATTCTTGATAATATGTGCCAGACTGCAAAGCCATTTGAACTGCAAGGTCAGCAGTTCAAGCTCACCAGTTGCTCCTCGGAAACTCTGTATAGGGTTGCTATGGGTCGGATCTGACTCGATGGCACTTAATAATAACAACAACATGCATATTGTTCTTGCTAAGTGCTGTCAAGTCAGTACCGACTCATAGCAACCCTGTATAGGGTTTCTGAGGAGCAGCTGGTGAGCTTGCACCACTGATCTTGCAGTTCAAACTGACCTTGAAGTCCAGAGCACTAACCTTCAGTGCCACACCAGGGACTCCACATGTATATTAAGTCATTGAAAATACCATGGCTTGAGTCAGGTGCACCTTAGTCCTCAAGATGACACTTTGGTTTTGGACACTTTAAGTAGGTCTTTTACAGCAGATTTGCCCAGTGAGATACATCAGTTGCTTTCTTGCTTCTATGAACGTTGATTGTAGATCCAAGTGAAGTGAAATTCTTGTCAACTTCAATTATCTTCACCACCAGACTCCTGGCTACCTTTCAGCAATTCCTTTGACCTTGCCTGAGATTGATGACAGTCAAGTTCTGGTTCTACTAAGGCTTTATGCTTGGCAACCCTCATTGCAATGCATGCAGACACTAGCTGGCCTTTCTCTTGTCCAAAACTCAAGGCTTTTGCCTCCAGATCATCTCCATATTGAGGCTTCTAACTTAGACATGTCATGCTTGTAAACTCTAAGTGATTCATAGCACAAAGTCTTCTCAAAGTTCCAATTTCTTTGAATATAAGAGATTATGATGATACAAGAAGACAGCAATTCTAATTCCTTCCTCTGAAATGACAAAAACACATACACAGTTGCACAAACACACACAATTACCAGTCATAAACACTCAACAAAATGCAGTGAAGAAGGGGCTCTGAAAGTTTGGCTAACAAGTCCGACTACACAGCTTATGTTCTGTGTGACTTTGAGCTAGTCCCTGCAAGTTTTTCATCCTCAGTTTGTTTGTCTATTAAAGTAGACTTCAATTGGGTGAGCCCTAAAATCTTCTTCAGCTTTGGCATTCTGTAAACCAGGACAGGGCTTAGATGTTAAATTGTCCCACCCTACCCCCTACCTCACTGTCTTCCCTTTTTCACTAGTATTTCTCTCCTTTAGAGCATCTATGGCTGTTCTTTGTCCTTATTTCCAAGGAGGAACATGAATTATAATGAAAATGTCCCCCATTCACCCCGGCACACACAGAGTTCCCAATGCAACCCAGTTCCTCCTGCTGGATGGCTTTTGGGGGAGGATCCTGCTCCTTCTGCTCATCTGTGAGTCAGCACGTCCACAATTCTGTCCAGTCTGAAGATGCAGCAGTGGTTTCTAAAAGACCCATCATCAGCTTCCGTCACCCTGTGGACAGCCTTCCCCATCACCAGCCGCAGGTCATCTACAAAGGCTATCACAGAGGACAGCTGACCTTTTCAGCCACGAGATTTACTGCAAGGGACGTGTGTAATAAATAGCCTTATATTTAATTTGTCTTTGAGCCCTATTTAATTTGAAGAGCTGAGGATGCTTGGAAGGAAAGGGAGAAAAAGCTAAAATGAAGATGAAGTTACAACATAGGCCTTGCTCCTCTCAAAGGAAACAAATCAGTGGAGGAAGAGAAAGGACAGAGTTAGGACGCAGAAAGTACCATTAGAGCAGTTTCTCTGCACTCTTGCTATGCTTGGCATACCTTCCCTTTAATAATTTTATCTGTCCAAAACACATGAAGTTTCTAGAGAACACATAAGGAAATAGTTGACATTCCTGTTTACATACTTATATCTGTTCACTGTTCTTTGTCATTTAGGGTTCCTAAGAACCATTCCACCTTCCGTGGGGATGCAAACCATGCTGTCCCAAGTGTTTGGCTCAATTGAAAGCATGTGCCCAGGATGCTCACAGTTCTCTGGAATTGTGGTCCTCTTCAGGCTTAGGTCTGCTCTCTTGCAGCAGTGCCTCAGAGTGCTACAATAGAGGGATGGTCCTGAGCTAGAGGAGGAGCATATGAGGAGTACAGGAAGTCAGGATCAGGAAGTGTGACTATTAAAGTCAGATTTGAAGGTTGAGATTCTCAGCCATTTTTGCTTCCCTTATATTTTTCCTTTCTTTCCCCTCCCTTCCTTTCCTTTCTCTCTTATTTCCTTCCTTTTAAGCATTTATAGAATACCTACTATGGGTCTTCCACTCATGAAGAGGTCCATCATGAAGGGTGCAGTGTAGAAGTTGGGAACATGTTTACAGCTTCTCCAATTACCCATTGTGACTTCAGACAAGTCCTTCAACCTCTCTGAGCCTTGGTTTCCTCAGCTGTGCAAATGGGAATAATAACACTACTCTCCTCGTGCATTGTTGTCAGGATTATAGAAAATAATGCACTTGAGTTCTCTTACCTTCTTTCCCTTGAGAGCCACACTGACAAATTCCCCCAATTCCTCCTCTTTCGGATTTTATCCACTTATATTTTGTTTCTCACTGAGCACCTGCACTGTGGGATCTATTTGGATCTAGCATTTTCATCCACATTGCCCTTTCTAGACTAGAATGCTGGTTATGCCTGAGTTGCTCATGACTTTTGTTAATAGCTACCTCTCTGATGCCTCTTTTGTTCACCCAGTGACCACAAAATACATCCAATGTATTTAATACAAGAGATCTCCGTGGTCACTTGGTCAAGAGTTTATTGGAAATATATCCTTTTCTACATGATTTTCCCTATGCAGTATGGATCCATCTCAGATCCAACTCCATGCTCCCCAGTAGTGATTCTTTCAAAGGCATTCCTATGTGATTTATAAATGCTGATTAAAGCCAGATTAGAGAAAGGAGTTATTCCTAGGCCCCAGAGAGTGTTAGCATTCATGCTTCAAGATGCAGAGAAGAAGGGAGAGAGAGAGACATCTAGTTCACTTTTCAGTAGGTGGTGGGAGACTGGGGCTGCTTTCAGGGATTTTTATGACAAATTCATATCCTTTCTGGCTCTTTGCAGTCTTGTCAGTATGGAATCACAGTCAGTTAGAAGACAAAGGGACTTCAGAATTATCGTTAACATTTTACCTTTTATGCCATCCAACCATAATGAGACATGATGAATCCCTGCTGGAATTTACTTCTCTACCCCTGACTCTCTGAAAAGTAGGATTCATGTAGGTCACTTTGTAAGTAGTAACCAGATGTCCATCACTCTATTAGGTGACTGTCCACTGCTGATGAGGTAAACCCAGCTATGGAACACAGAGCCTTCCACTTCCCACAAGCCTGACAACCAGTTCCCAAAGCCAGCTCAGTAGCTCTGTTGTTGTTAGATGCTGTTGAGTCAGTTCCTACTCAGAGCAATCCTATACACAGCAGAACAAAACACGGATCAGTCTTGGGACTCCTCACAATTATTGTTACTTTTGAGCCCATTGGTTTTTCCACTGTTAATCCATTTCACTGGGGGTCTTCCTCTTTTTCATTGGCCTTTCATTTTGCAAAGCATGATGTCTTTCTCCAGGAACTGGTCTTTCCTGACAACATGTCCAAAGTATGAGAGACAAAGTCTTGCCATCTTGATTTCTTATTCTGGCTGCACTTCTTCCAAGATAGATTTGTTTCTTCTTTGGCAGCCCATAATACTTCTCTCACAAATAAGAAAACTCTCTCAAATAAGGAATCATAGAGTCCTTCAGCATTTACTGTGTGCTCGACAATGTGCTTGCAGCTGTAGGCATGGGTTAGTAAACTACAGCACGTGAGCCAAATCTGCCTTACTGCCTGTTTTTGTAGATAAAGTTTTATTGGAACATACTTATTCATTAATGTATTGCCTGTAATTACTTTTAAGCAATTACAACAGAGTCAAGTAATTACAACACAGACCTTACAGCCTGCTAAGTCTTAATTATTTGCTGTTGTTGTTAAGTGTTGTTGTTAAGTTGGATCAGTTCTGACTCATAGCAACCCAGAGGAGCGGTTAATAGCCCTTGCAGTTAGCTGTCCAGTGTTTATCCTACAGTGCCAACTAGAATGCCAATTATTTACTAACTTAACCTTTTATAGGAAAATTATGGTAACCCTTGCTGTAGAGGAAACCAGCAATGAACAAAATAGCCACTGATCTATAAGAGCCTATTAACAAATTCTGAAGACAGACATGAGCTTCAAAAATTCAATATAATTCTATAATGGATACAATTTAAGTAGAAACCACTTAAAATGGGAGGAAGAGGTTTTACGCGGGAAGATTCATTTAAATTGGGCTTTTCAGCTGTGAAAGTTTATAAGGCCAAAACGGAAACAGAGAACTCCAGAGTGAGAGACCTAAAAAAGCTCAGTTATGGAAGGAGGAAGTTAACAAGTACATCAGCAAATCTGGGAGTGTGGGTGTGGGAAGCTGGAGTGTTCAGTGTGAGGTAGGGGAAGATCACCATGGGCACTTAGTGTGGAATCCAGACTAGGGTTTAATACAATACTATCCAATAGAAATATAATGTGGACCACAAAATATAATTTAAAATCCACTAGGCACATTTTTGAAAACGCAAAAAGAAACAGGTATCCAAAATATTATCATATCCAGCTGCTGTTGTTGTAAGTGCTGTCGAATCGGTTCTGACCCATAGTGACCCTGTATAGGGTTTCCAAAAAGCAACTGGTGAATTTGAACTGCCTACCTTGTGGTTCAAACCAACCTTGTGGTCTAGTGCTTTATCCCACAGTGCCATACCAGAACTCCAGATGTAATCAATATAAACATTCTGAATGAGGTATTTGACATTCTTTTTTCAGATTAAGACTTTGAAATCTGGTTTGTAGGTAGCTTTACATCGCACCTCAATCTGGGCCAGTTACGATTCAAGAGCTCAACCAATGACCACATATGACCAGTGTTAGTTTAAGGAAGTTTTTGACTGTTGGGAAGTCCCTGGTTAGTGAAAATGGTTAAGAGTTCAATTACTAACTAAAATGTTGGTGGTCCAAACCTACCCAGAGATACCTAGGAAAGAAGGCCTGGTGATTCACTTCCTAAAAGTCATAGTCTTAAAAACCTATAGATACAATTTGATGAACTGGACCTACACCTATAGATGCAGTAGCTCAAAAGAGGGAACAAATCTTTACAGTGAGGATCATTCCCACCCCCTCCATACACAGAGTAGACAGGGATGGGCAACTTGGACATTGGTTACCCAATATGGGGAGGGTGGGAACTACAAAGGCAAGAAGTGACTGGCTTACAAGCTTTCAAGAGGGAACCTAGATCCAGAGGGTGTGGAGGAAGGTAGAGTCTCCACTGAGTAGTATCCAATCTGTCTGGGAGGGACTGATGAAAGTAGATGGGGATAGGTCTCTTGTGATACAATATTGAATAGCTGTTATCAGGACTGACTGTGATGGTTGGAAATGTAAAGGTAGATGTTTTGTAGTAAGGAGGGGAGTGATTAACTTTTCAGCTTAGGAGCAGAGGTCCCTGGGACCATCAAGGGAGAAGAGTGGAAAGTGAGACCCTACCCAGAGAAGCAGTGACGCCAGAGATGGAGGCAGAGATGATGACATGGAGTGATGGAGCAGCTGGGGACTCTAGACCCAGAGAGGAAGAGGGGCTGTGTGCTGACGACCGAGGGGGCAGGCTTGCAGGATATACCTTTTGGTTGGTTGATGATGCATGGAAGGGATTATAGCCATGGTAATAAAACGATATATGATAGGATGAATGTAAAGCTAATATTCTCCTGTGTAAACTATCACATAATTCACAATAAAACATTTAAAAAAAGAAAGCATTTCACTAAAAAACAAACAAACAAACAAAAAACCCTATAAAATGCAGTTCCAATCTGTATGCATAGGGTTCAACTTAACGGTAGCAAGTTTGCTTTAAGGAGCCCTGGTAGGGTTGTGGGTTACACGTTTGACTCCTAACCTCAAGATTAGCAGTTTGAATCCACCAACCACCGTCAGAGAAAGATGAGACTTTCTGTTCCCATAAAGATTTACAGCCTTGGAAACCCTACACAGGGTGCTATGAGTCGGAACGGACTCCATGGCACACAGCAGCAGTTTGGTTTTGATTTTTGAATGCTGAATTAAAAACATTAAGGCTTTATTCTGTGGGAAATGGAGAGCTACTGGTGATTTTTGAGCTGTGTATTGACATGTTTCCTGGCAAATATTGTCTGGAGAGAGGAGACACTGGGTACATTATGAAACTAATGCAATTGTATAGGTAAAAATTAAGAAAAGAGAAGACTGGAGAAACATTTGCAGACATAGAATATAAAGAAGTTTGCCGACCTAACAGAGTGGAGCCAGTATGGGGTAAGGAGGCTGTTTTGAACAATCATCCAGATCACTCTGGCTTGAATGCAATAATTGTCTGCACAGTCCTCTAATATCCTCTGGATTCCATTGTTGTTGCTGTTGTTGTTGTTAAGTGCTGTTGAGTTGGTTTTGACTCATAGTGACCCTGTATAGGGTTTCTGAGGAGCAGCTGGTGAGCTTGAACCGCCAACCTTGCAGTACAAACAGCTTTGCAGTCTGGCTCATTAATCTACAGCACCACAGCACCACATCAGGACTCCTCTGGATTCCATTATGGCTCAGTTAAGAGCAGGTCAGCGGTCTCTTGGAAAGCTATGACAAATATTTAGCATCCTTCAGTTTCATTGTTCTCAGGCATTCCAAAACTAAGCTCTAGTTGGGCTCATTTCCACTGGTTCATCTTGGCTTCACTTTCCTGGCCATATGTGGAAATGATCATCATCCCTGAAGCTCACCAACTTCTTTGGATTCTGTCATAATCCATGATTGGGTCAAACCATTCAGCTATGCTGGGCACCCAAATTCCTCACAGTGCATTTAAATCAATCACTTCCTTCTTTCTTTCATTCCTTTCTACCTTCCATCCTTCACTAGCATCGTTCCTCTCTCACATGTTCAGTTCTACAGATTATACAGATTATAAAGTACTGTCACATCATGATCTCATTAGAACTCACAATAGCACAGGAAGGAAGGAAGGAAGGAAGGAAG
>NW_006408582.1:7597511-7622431 GCF_000296735.1 Chrysochloris asiatica | reverse complement strand
GGTTTTACTGTCTTCATTCTATGAGGATGATGCAATGGAAGCCCAAAGACCTTAAAGAGTTTTCCAACCCAGATGGAAAATTTGAGGGAAACATAAATGATGTCCTAGACATGTATTAGCATTGCTCAAAATCAGAACCAATAAAATGTTTTTTGTATACATGCCATATGCCAGCCGCTGTGCTTAGAAGCTTTGACATAGATAATCTCACTTCAGTTTCACAAGTACTGACAGCGTACAGAGAAGAAAACCAAGGCTTGGGTTATATGGCTTTTCCAATGATGTATAGCTGTAGAATCAAGACTTCAATCCAGAACTCTCTTCAACATCAGTGTTCCTTCCAAATCCTACAGCTACCTGTCAAACCTAAAATGTGTCTATGCTTTGGCTCACAACTTGTTTTGTATCAGTTTGTTAGGTTTTAGTGAGACAGGATTTACTTGGTGATATTATATCAGTGTATGCAATAATGAGCCATACTAGGGCATGGCTTTTCTGTTCATGTTCATTTTATTAAAGACCTACTATGTGTCAGGCATTATAGAAATAAAAAACATCTGGGGATAAGAAATGATGATGATGGTATAGTTGCCTTCAAGTTGATTCTGACTTATAACAACCCCATATGTGTCAGTGTAGAATTGTGCTCCATAAGGTTTTCAATGACTGAATTTTTCAGAAGTAGAATGCTGAACCATTCTTCCAAGATGCCTCTGGGTAGACTTGAAGAACCGACCTTTTGATTTGCAGTTGAGTGTGTTTGCATTTTCACCACACAGAGACTTCAATGATGATACAAGAGTAGAAGTAGCAGCTTACCATGTACCTGGTAAACCCAGTCTAGCTCATTTAATCTGAATAATTCTGAGATGGGTATTATTATTGTCCCATTTTATAGATGAGGAGCGTGAAGCATGGAGATATTAGGTAACTTGCCCCAGTTCATACATCTGGTACGTCTTGAACCCTAGCTTCCAGTATTTCCATGACTTCCCTATCACCAATGCAGTATCTTCTTTCCTCCTTTCAGGTCCTTGACAACTTGGACAGCCATCTGAAGAAGTCTGAATACTTCCGCTTTCTCTGGTTTCCACACAGTGAGAACGTCAGTGTTATCTACCAGGACCATACCAACAAGGTAGCTTCAGGTGTTACTCCTGCCTGACACAGTGCCCAACCCCTTCCCATGGGGAGCAGACTATCTAGAGAAGAGCCCTAAGAGAACAAATGACAACCAGTGACAAATATATGCCTTCCCCCTCAGCATGTTGACACACCCATTCCCAGGAGATCATCAGATCCCAGAATGTGCAACACTTATTATCCTGATGACAAATCATATGTGAGAACAAAAGCAATGGTGCCCATCACTGAGCATAAAGAAAGAAGAAGAAGAAGAAGAAGAAGAAAGGAGGGTGAAAGGAAGAAGGAAGCTGGATCATGTGAGGGGTCATTGTGCCAGCAAGTTGGGGTGCTCAAGAGACAGCCTAGATGATGGAGAAGTGAGCAGAGAAAATAGGATACATTAGACTATTAGAAAGTGGGACTAGACCTCAGAAGTCTTCTAAAATAACCCACCTTTCCTCCAACAACCCCTATCTTGAAGGTGAAGAAATAGTTTTGTCTCCTCCCCATGTTCTTAGAAAATATACTGCTTCCAGAAGAAAAAAAAGCCATAACTTAGGACAAACTTTGATGGGGTAGAGTAAAGCAAAGACCTTGAAACCCTATGTTTTAGGGGCTCATCCAAGTTACAGAAAGGTGGGCTCTGGAAACCAAGATCTTTGGCTTCTGAGCTCTGAAGGGCAGAGACAGATGAATGATTCTTGTGTGTGTTGGGGTGGGAGAGGTTGTCTCATGAAAACGAACTAAATAGCATGAAATAAAAGGGGTGAGGTGTGGGAATTGGCTTTGCCACTGTGAAGTGGGGCTTTCATTTGACTTGGCCCCAAACCCATCTCATAGACAACTACTCCTGAGACCTATTTCCCTCTATGGGGACACTGTGATGACACTCAGAACACTCAGAAGATGGCTCTATCTGCACCTGAATTAACCACAAATTCTGTTTCTCAGCCCCCGTCTTCCTCAGCCAGTTGGTTTTGGGACTATGTCATTGGATTCTACTTACTGGAGTTCCTGCTGTGGATCAGGTAGGAATGCAATAGGACCCTTTTCTGACATCTGCAACATGCTATTGAGAATGTAGTTCATCAGAAGAATAACATCCCTGCCTTTATATGTGCAAATTGGGTCTGTCCCCTATGTTTAGACTAGTGGTTTTCAACTTTGCCGATATATTAAAATAACCTGGGGAATTTTTTTAAAAAAATCAATGCCCAGGTCCCACTCTGGCCCACAGTTGATTCAAATATGAGTCCAAACTTGAGAACCACTGGTCAAGAATATTTTCACAATGCTCTGCTTTCCACCTCCTTCCTGGCTTCATCTCTGTGCTCATGCTCAGGTTCCATTTCTGCCGCTGGACATGTAACTGTCTACGGTTAAGGTTTTGTGCGGCTTTGAGTGGTGACTTTCTATTCAGCCAAGATAGGGAATGGCATCTTATAAAATGATATAATATTCCATGTATACAAATTATTATAGGCAACAGATATTTAAATTATATTCATAATTTACCTTCAACTTGAGAAATGAAGCAACACTAGTACAATTGGAGCTCCCTTTTTGTAATTATTGAGGTCACAGCTCCTCTTGCCTATCCAGAGGTAACTACTGCCCTGAAATTTATGCTTATGATTCTTTTGCTTTGCTCTCAGCTATGTAAGTGGGATTTATCTATAATGATGCGTATTGCTCTGATGATTCACTTTCGTTCTATGTATTCAGAGGGCTTCATAAAGCTCATGGGAAAACTCCATTATCTTTTAATTCGACTTTTCCGTGAACTTTCTGAAGTCCCCATGTATTTATCCATGTTCTTGTTGATAGACATTTGGGCTAGTCCTAAGATTTTTTTCCTCCATGACAAATATTGTTTTGAGCATTCTGAAACATTTTACTGATGCATTTTTTAAAAACTGTTTATTGTGAATTGAGTGAAGGCTAACAGCCAAGGTCATCAGCTTTACAGTCAACAAATTATACTTTTTATTTAATCTCAGTGATCATAATCTCCTCCATGCAACAACAGTTATCCGTTATCCTGCTTCCTCCCTGTGGCTTCCCTTTTACATCTTTTATTTCACAAATAAGCAAAGCAAAACTATTTGATGTATACATAAAATATATATATATATACACATTGAAACGCCCATAGGCACACTTTCTCAGTAGATGGGCCTAGAGCCCACAGCTGCTCTGTCTCTCCATGCCATCGTCTATGTAACCATCTCTGCTGTTGCAGCTTTTCTAGGTAGATCCTCACACTCTATTCATGCTTTTCCTTCTTGATGGTCCAGGGATCATCTGCTCCTGAAAGGAAAGATTCACTACTCCCTGCTTTTAGTGACACATCTTCTACGAGTACAGTTATGACAATCATCACAATTAATCGTGCTAACAATTACTTACAATTAAATCATAAAATTCTGTCAGCATCATCCCTTTCCCCTTTCACCAGATTCATCTGGAGAAGAGGAAAACTATTCAGTGGGGACTTTACCTTACCTCCCTCATTCTGAAACTAAGTACACTCATGAAAGCTTGCAAAGCTAGCCACTTTGTGTCTTTATAGTCTCCCATTTTTGATAGTCAATGTCTAGATTGCCTGTCCTTATTAAACCAGTGCACTGAGGAAATAAGCTTGATCTTTGATATGAAGAATCCTTCCATTTCAGTTGAAATTGTGAGCAACTGCATCCATAAGGAAAGGCCCAGCTCATCAAATTGTAGCAATTTATACCTGCTCACAGTATCAAGTATCTTTATCTTCATCTAGTCAAGCTATGGTCAGTTAGCCATACTGATGCATTTTTTTATCTGATGAGTAGAATTTCTGTGTCAGTGTGAGCATACACAGCTTTATTGGTTAATTCTAAACTGTTTTCCAAATTGGTTATATTAAGTTAATTCCCCCAAAATTGTAAGATTCTTTGTGCACCAAGACAACAAGGTTGATCAAAATTGAAATCGTCAGGCTTTTGAATTTTGGTCTGATGGGTCTTAAATGATATATCATTGTGGTTTTTCATTCTCATTTTCCTGATTACTAATAATGTTGTCCGTTTATGTTTATTCAGGTTTCCTCTTCTGTGAAGTGTCTCTTTGCCCTTTTTTTCTATTAGATTCTTTTTTTTTACTTTGTAAGGTTTCATTTATATATATTGTGAGCACTTTTCCCTTGTTGATTACATGTGGTGCAAAGATCTTCTCCCAGTTTGTGTCTTATCTTTATTTCCTATTGTGTCTTAATGTGTTGTTGTTTGTCATTGACCCTTTGCTGGAACTTTATATTATATTATGTTCCTGCCTGATCCTCAACCCTCAGTTTCCCTGCTTTTCGGGATGTAGTTGTATCTTAAATAGAAGGCTGGTGAGAGGTGCTTGCTGAAGCGCTGGGAGCTACAGTGACAATCCTTGTGAATGATGAGAAATTTCACAATTTAAGATTATAACCACTTCATTCTCTCCTGTCCTTGGCATCCCAGAACCTTCCCCATGAGTACTGAAGTCCTGGCTTAACCCCACTCTGTCCTCTATCTTCCCAGAACTATTCCACAGTAATCTGTGTGGCTCTTTTCCATCAAAGTATTCCCAGAGTCCTAGTGTGGCACTGTGGGTTAAAGCGCTGAACTGCAAGGTTGTTTGAACCGCAAGGTCAGAGGTTCAAGCTTACCAGTCGCTCCTTGGAAACCCTATACAGGATCTCTATGGGTCAGAACCAACTCGACGGCACTTAACAATAACAATATACCCCAGTACCATTCAGCAGCACATCTATAAATGCAGGCTTAGGGTGGGTATGCAGTTGGATGTCAGCATGGAAGCTCTCAGTCTTTGTGAATGGACAAGGAGGTGCCATCTCATTGCATTTGCCTACTTGCATAACATGTGGGGACAGCTGGGAGGCAAAGAACAGATCATGCTGAGCTTATCAGCCAAGCTAAGGACAATGGGCAGTCACTAAAAGAGTTGTAAGGAGAGAGTACTTTTCAATGACTCCTCTGGTTGCTGTGTGGAAAATGGGTTGGCAGGGGCAGGAGTAGTTAGATGTGGGGGAAGCTGCTGCAATAATCCATATGAATGAAGACTTTAGCAAGGTGGTGTGAGTGGAGATGGAGAGAGGTGAATGGATGGATGAATTCGAGACATGCTTAGAAGTAGAAGTGTCCAGAGCTGAAAGCAAACGAAGAGCAGGTGTGCTCAGGCATAGAGGAGCTAGTTCTCAAAGCTTCTTAATTAGGATTTTCTTCAGATTGACTCGTGGTCAGAGTCACTTCCAAAGAGTGAGTAGCCCAGTGATGCCAGGACTGTAGGTTTATATTCCCAACAGCACATGACCGAAATGAGGCACAGTATAATTTTCATAAATATGTACTCCAAGGAGGGTCATGGTGATTTTATTCTGGATCTATTTTCCAATGGCAGGAGGGGAAAAACAGGTCTTTCTGTCTGAGATCTCATTTTGTCCCTTTCTGACATTCACATTGCATCTCCTCCAGGAGGTTTTCCCCAGGCCAGGAAAAGCTCCACAGTCTCCTGTGCAAACCAGGGGTGTCTCACATGACTATAGCATCTTGAGGGAGCTACCTGAGTCTGATCCATGCTACCTGTAAAGTATCTGACAGACGTGGGCACTTGGTTGATGAATAAGACATAAGTGGATTATTTTTTCATACAATAAATTTCATAAAATGCAGAGACTGAATCTCAGCATTTTACAGTAAGAAAGTACATTGATTATTAGCTTGAACTCAAGTTCAACTCCCTGGCTTCACATTTCTACTCCAAATAGCTGGACAGAGTGGAGCAAGCTATATAACCTCTCCATGCCCCATTTTCCTGACTTTTAGAATGGAACTAGTATTAGAATTGAACTCGAACAGTTTCAAAAATTGAATGAGATAATGTAAAGCTCTTTGTGTGATGCTTATCACAGAGAGAGTACAATAAATGTGGACTGTTACCCTCACTACAAACATTGCCTTTTACACCCCTACTCTCTTCTTTTCTTCCCCTGTCTCTGTCGTTTGTGCTTTTGATATAAGCTCTAAGAACTCATTGCCTAACCCAAGATCAGAAAAGTTTATACCTATGTTGTCTTCTAAGAGTTTAATAGTTTAGCTCTTACATTACTCTTCTTATTGTATATGGTATGAGGTGAGGGTCCAACTTCATTCTTTTACATGTGGACATTCAGTTGGCCCAACACATTTTTTTGAAAAGACTGTTCTTTTCACCATTGAATTGTCTTGTTATCCTCTTAAAGATTCAATTAAAAGAAGAAGAAGAAGAATCAATTTACCATAAAGATGATTTATTTCTAGTCTATTCCACTGATCAGCATGTATATCTTTATGTCAGTTCTATACTGTTTTTATTACTGTAGCATTGTAATCTGTTTCTGAAATCAGGACATTTGAGTCAATCCATCTGGTTCCAGAGCCAGAACTCTTAACCTCTTCTCTTCCTGCCCTGCTAAACATAGAACTAAATCAGAGTTTGTTGTGGAATTTCTGAGACCAAGCCTTGGCTCCTGCTGTTCCTTCTGTCTTTTCTTTCAGGAATCCTATGAGTAAACTCCCAGTCATCCCACTCGACTCAACTCACACCTTCTATCTATTCTCTGAGTTACTCAAGTCGCACAGATAATCTTTTTGTGTTCCTCACTTTTCATATTAACCACAAAGCCATTCATTGGACCAGAACTCTAGTATTTTTTTTTTCCCCCCTCTGGCTCCCATCCAGGTGAGACCAGGGAAATGGTCTTTGTCTTCATATTGCCAACACCAGTGCAAAGGGACTGTTAGGTGAAATGGAAGAATAAATGGGACAAATGTCCAAGGCCTATGGAAGAGGAGATAAGTACTTGATGGGGAAACTTTGAAGGAATTCAATCTAGGAGGAATTTCACTAGATAATTCAGAGTCAACTCAACAGAGCAAGTCTTACTTAGTTCTGGAGTTTTAAATAATTAGAGAAACATATGGGCAACCATTTCTTTGAGGTGTTATCCCAAGTGTATCACTCAGAATTTACTATAAAGCCAGGGTCTGACAAAGCAATTGAAGCTTCAGTCTGAAGTGGAAGCTGGCTGAATGCACAGATGTAGACTCCAGGCCCAGATAGAGACAGAAAGGTTGGTCCCAGCACTGCCCCAACTTGGGGACATCTACCTACAGGTCCAGTGTCTGATATTACTTAAAACAAAACAAAACAAAACAAAAAAACACAATGCCCCACTATTGTCAAGTTGATTTTGACTCATAGGTCCCCTACAGAACTAAGGAGAACTGATTTATAGTGTTTCTAAGGCTGTAAATCTTTACGGAAGCAGACTACCGCTTCTTTATCCTGCAGAACAACTGGTGGGTTCAAACCACCAACCTTTCTGTTATCAGCCCAATGCTTAACCCATTGTGCCACCAGAGCTCCTTTATACTACTTGTTGTTGTTGTGTGCCATGGAGTCAGTTCCAACCCATAGCGACCTGTACAGGGTTTCTGAGGCTGTATCTTTATAAGGGCAGAAAGCCTCATCTTTTTCCTATGGAACAGCTGGTAGTTTCGAACTGCTGACCATGAGATTAGCAGCCCGATTTGTAACCACTATGCTACCAGAGCTCCTTTTATACTACTTGGTCAGCATTTATTTAGCTCAAGGGTGAGGCTGTATATCTATGTGAATATACACTAAGGTACTTCAAAAAGTTCATGGAAAAATGGGATTAAAAGATAATGGAATGTTTTCACAGACTTTCTTTTTACCTTTTTTCCCCCTCTTTTTACTGTAAATTGAGTAGCAGTGTACAGAGAAAATCAGTATTCCATTCAATAGTTACACACATTTTGTTTCATCTCACTGATTGCAATCCCCACAATGAAACATCATTGACCTTACTTTCTCCCTGTGTTTCTATTTCCATTCCTCCTTCTTTTCTAACTCTTCTGAGCTTTGTTTTTGGGTAAAGGCTGCCTTTTTTTTATCTCAAATAGCTCATTATTCTAAGGTGTGCTTACTTCCTTAGTGTTATTGCTTGTAGATCTATCTATTGTTTAGTTGAAAATTGAACCTTAAGGGTGAGTTCATTTGCAGAGCTGAAGGGTGACAAGTGACCATAATCTCAGAGGCTCCACCAGTCTCTTCCTGACCAGTAAATCTGGCCTTTCTTTCTTTCTTTCTTTATGATTTTGAGTTTTGTTCCACATTTTTATCCCACTTTATCCAGGACGTTCTAATGTGATACCTTTCAGAGCAGTTGCCAGTGGTAACTGGGTACCACTGTTTTTCTGCTCCCATGGTTTCATGCACTGTTTAAAGCCCCCTTGTACATATCTATAAATATATATCTACACACATTTTTAAGGAGCTCTGGTAGCGTAGTGGTTATGAATTGGGCTGTGAACCGCAAGGTCAGCAGTTCGAAACTACCACCTGCTCTGTGGGAGAAAGATGAGGCTTTCTGCTCCCATAAAGATTTACAGCCTTGGAAACCCTGTTGGGTTGGAACCGACTCAACGGCATTTAACATAACAACAACATACACATTTTTATATATGTGTTTGTTTTTGTTTTTTTTACAAAAATGCAACTAATCCCGTAGGAGCTTCTATAGATGATCATTTGCTCACATTCCTCGTGATAAAATAGAGCAACCATGATCTCATCCAGGGCCTGATCCCTTACCTAACACACAGTTTTGGATTTCTTCATTGTTGCTGCAGCCTGAGTGTAAAGAAGATTCTTAGGCAACAGGTCAAAGGCCAGGCTTTGGACTCTGGTCCATTGGGATCTCTCCAACCAGACTAGAGGCCCTCCGCTCTCTGGCAGCCAGCATGCTGTCAGCCTGGGCCACAGCTAAGCCCTAAGGTTCTATGACTGTTGAGAAAGAATACATTCATTAATATTTTTTTATCTGATAACATCAACCCAGGCCATAAACATTAACTAATTTTTCCACTCCCTCACTGGGGGATTCACAGCTATTATTAGTAGATAAAAAGGGTTAACTTTGTTGACTGTATATTGTATTCCTGACCCTGCTCTGGGCACTTGATATGCACTATTTCCTTTAATTTTTGTAACATCCTCGGATATAGGATGCATCATCCTTATTTTGCAGGTGAGAAAACTGAGGCTTCTAGAGTGCCTCAGTTTTTTCAGTGCATACACAGTGAATGCATTAGTCAGGATCAGATCCCAAGCCTCTCTATCTCCAGCTGAACTGTGGGCTGCAGTGGGCCATTCCCTCTTCAATCAGACAGACTGGCAGTGACAACGGAACCCTGATGTTCCCAGACTGATGTTCATGTCAGTACTAAATGTGGCTAAGACACTTGGTCACTTTGTGTCTGGATCCAGGTACCAAAGGAAAAATCTGCTTCTTTCCTTCAGAGGACCAGTCCCACCCTAGAGTAGAGGAGCTACAAGTGATATCAGATGGGTCCCAAGATTAGAGACAGATCCCAAACTACAATTGCCCTGGAAGTATTAAAAAAGTGAAGCACAAGATGTGACTTAGGTGGATCTGAGCAAGAAAGGACAGAAGCAATCAGAGTGCTCCCCAGGCCACTCCTCTATCCAGATTATGGATTTTGAGAGAGAGTGGAAAATGCCCTGTCAGGTCTTCTCTCCTGGGCTCAGCTTCCATCACCAACAACTTGACAGTTTTATGTGCATGTATCTATCGACTCTGTACCCAGTGAACATCCAAATAAATTGGGCTCTAAATCACAGCTGCCACATCTCGGCCAGGGCTCTGGCACCCCACAACCGCTCCAAAACCTCTGAACTAACTCCACATGGCTCCCACTTAGTGGCTTCAAGTAACTGTATCTACCATGCACTGAGCTATGTGTTGGTTGATAAAAGAATGAAAATGTAAATCATAAATTGGGGAGTTGGTAGTTTAATTGTGCTTCCCGATAAGACTGACTATAGCCCTGTGAGGGCAGGGACTGTGTCTGTCTTGTTACCCAAGAGTATGTACTGAGGATGCTCACAGTTATCTGTGGAATAAACACTGAATGAAAGACTTGGTGCCACTAGTCAGTAGAGGGCACTGGGTAGTGGTGTTGATGGTGTTTTGATGGTAGTGATGGTGGTGTTGATGCTGGTGACGATGGTGGTGGTGGTGATAGTGGTGGTGGTGGCAGTGGTGGTGATAGGTGTATTGATGATGACAGCCATCTGAGAAGGACAGAGATGAAGCTTTCTTAGGCACAGGTCACTGAAGGTTGAGCCAGGCCAGAGCTGTTCTAATCATTGGCTCCTATAGTTAGATTAGCTTCATGCCCTGAGAACAATAGAAGCCTCACTATGGCCAGGGCTGGCCTCTCAGACACCAGAAAGTACTGTCTTGAGTGAGACAGAGAGCCCTCCCCGATCCTGCTTCAGCCCAGCAGCACACACGCATATCTCAGGCGGCTTGGTTCATGAAACTTGGCCTATGGGTTCATATGAACCTGGACTTTGACCCATCCCCCCTCATTTGCCTGCTGTGTGACTTTGGGTAATTCTTTTAGCTACTCTGAACTGTGGTATTGTTGTTATTGCTAAGTGCTGTCAAGTCAGTTCTGACCCATAATGACCCTGTTTCCAAGGAGTGGCTAGTGAGCTTGAACCACCAACCTTGCAGTTCAAACCGGCTTTGCTGTCCAGTGCATTAACACACACAACCAGGACTCCTATTACTCATATACAAAGTAGAGCTCTTAGCAAGGATCACGGGGTTGGCAGGGTTAAACGTAAAGTGAACACACTAGGTGTTCACTATGGGTTACGGCCTTCTCTTCCCAGAGCAGCTAATAGAGGCCATGATGCCATATGTCTGACTTCAGCAGCAGAACAAAAGATTCTGGATCTGCTGGTATTATCTGTAACTCCACAGAGCCTTAAGACTCTGCACAATTCTGGGAGTGCAGGGAGGATTGATAGCAGATGATGAGATAGCAATACATGTGGGAGACAGCAATAGTTGCTCCCCCTGGCCTGCTGAGCATCTGGACAGAGGTCCCTTCCAGGGAGGTGGAGGAAGAAGGACCTTGCCAACAAATGCAAAGTAAGAGCCTTGCTCAATGCAGGCTGCCAATGACCAGGCCCAGGATCACATACCTCTGGCTCATTCACATGGTAACCAGAACAACATAACAACAACAAAAATCCAAGCCAGTCAGAGCTTTATACAGATCTTTAGGGGCCCCAGATGAGGCATGAACTGCAACTGGAGTCTCAGTTCAACAAGGCCCTGTCTGGCCCCACCTCTCTCACCCCTGACTGTTCACTCTATCAGGGTCCAGAGTGAGCAGGGACTGAGCTCATGAACAGAAAGAATGACTGGACTGGCCTCCTCCTGGCCATCCCCACAAGGAACCTTTGGACCTTTGCTCTTTTTGACCCCTGCAGGACCCGCCCACCCCTACCCTTACAGAGAACTCCTGGCTGCGGATCTGAGATCGGCCTTCTCTGAAGCTGCCTTTGAACCACTCAGTTTACAGCCTTCAGATCAAGGTCCTCTGCCCTTTTCAGGCAGAAGAGGTTACACATTCAAAGATGTGCCTTGGAAACATCCATCTCTCTTCATCATGCCCCTATATGTTTCTGGCATCCCAGAGTCTTGAGTGCATGTGAGTCTTGAGTCTTGAGTGCATGAGTGTGAACTTCAGAATTTACTCAGAGTGACCTCAGATGCAGATATGAATGTTAAGCAGTGTATACCACCAAGCAGTGACGGGGCCTAATGAGACAAGTATCCAGCCCATAGTCAATAAACAAGCACTTTATTCTTTGCTCTCCCTTCATTTTGGGCAGATATCACTGGTCTTAGGTCTGACATTGCATCAGCATTAAGAATGTTAATTTTGCTTCCTTCGCATTCCAAAATATCTACAGTGAACATTGTTGTTGTTAAGTGCTGTGAAGTCGGTTCTGACTCATAGCAACCCTGTATTGGGTTTCCAAGGAGGGGCTGGAACCACTAGCCTTGAGGTTAGCCATTCAGTGCCTATCCTACAGCGTCACACAGAAAAAATTGAAAACAGCCCAAATAACCATTCGCAGGGAATGGTGAAATAAAATGTGTAGTATCCGCAGCCTGTACCACTGTTCAACTGTAAAAAGAATCATGTAGAGCGATATTCTCATTGGCTGGATAAACTATGTTGTTATTAAATGCCATTGAGTCAGTTTAGACTCATAGGGACCCTATACACAGTTTCCAAGGAGCGACTACTGAGTTTGAACCACTGACCTTGTGGTTCAAACCGACATGTTCAGGATAAGCTGTAAGTGACAAAAGCTACTTCAGTGGCGGAGTATTTACAGAATCAGGGCCTGGTTCGTAAAGTCCCTGGATGCTGCAAGCAGTTGTGTGCGCTGGACTGCAAAGTCAGTTTGAACTGCAAGGTCAGCAGTTCAAGCTCACCATCCACTCCTTGGAAACCCTATATAGGGTCACTATGGGTCAGAATCGACTCGATGGCACTTAACAACTGCATCAACAACTAGCCTAAAATTACGCGATTCCAACTCACCCAACAACTCCATGAAAGAAGGACCTGGTAATCTGTTTCCGTAAAGAGTGGTTGAGAAAATGATGGAGCAGTTCTTTATAACACTGGGTCTCCATGAGTCAGAACTGACTTCACTCCAGCCGGTTTGGTTGCTACTGTTGTTTTTAGTTTGTGTGTTTGTTTGTGAAGAACTCATCCCAGTGTCTGACCCATAGCTAATGTTTAATAAATGTTGATTCTATGGTTTTTTAGGAAGAAAGGCCTTCTAAAAATTCAGCCAGTGAAAACACTATGTTTTTGTTAAGTGTCTTCGTGTCAGTTCCAACTCATAGCGCCCATGTATAGGGTTAACCACCAACATTGTAGTTAGCAGTCCAGTGCTGATCCTACAGAGCTACCCCAGGACTCCTATGTTATTGTCGTTAAGTGCCTCAAGTCCTTTTCGACTCATAGTGATCTTATATAGGGTTTCCAAAGAGCAGTTTTGAAGAGCAAAGATGTCAGCTTGATGACTAAGGTGAGCCTGACCCAAGCCATAGTATTTTCAATAACCTCATATGCATGCAAAAGCTGAACAGTGAATAAGGAAAACTGTAGAAGAATTGATGGTTTTGAGTTATGGTGTTGGAGGAGAATATTGAAAGTGCCATGGGCTGCATAAAGAACCAACAGATCTGTGTTGGAAGAAATGCAGCCAGAGTGTTCCTTGGAGGCCAGATGGCCAAACTTCGTCTCTCGTACTTTGGACATATTGTCAGGAGGGACCAGTCACTGGAGAAGGATATCATGTTTGGTAAGGTGGAGGGTCAGAGAAAACGAGGAAGACCCCCAGGGAGATGGATTGGCAAAATGGCAACATCAATGGGCTCAAGTGTGGCAGCAATTGTGAGGATGATCCAGGACAAGGCAGTCTTTCATTCTGTTGTGCATAGGGTCACTATGAGTCATTACTGACTCGATGGTATCTAACAACAACAACAAGCAGCAGCTGGTGGGTTTGAACTGCTGACCTCATGATTAGCAGCCAAGTGTTGACTCTACAGCACCACACCAGGACTCCCTACAGTAAACCCTAAAGATTTTATTTCTTTTTATTTTATTTAAGGTTTTTATTGTGGATTGAGTGAAAGTTTACAGGGCAGATCATCAGTTTTACATTCAACAAATCATACACCTTGTTTCATTACAATGATTATAATCCCCTCCATGTAACATCAGTTAACATTATTTCTCTCTATTCACTTTAGCTCTTTTTTTTTATTTTTTTTTTAAATACCCAGGCCTATATAAATAATTTGCACCACCAAAGGGCACATTCTGTAAGTCTG
Source organism: Chrysochloris asiatica (assembly GCF_000296735.1). Taxonomy (NCBI): domain Eukaryota; kingdom Metazoa; phylum Chordata; class Mammalia; order Afrosoricida; family Chrysochloridae; genus Chrysochloris; species Chrysochloris asiatica. The sequence continues at coordinate 7,608,471 of NW_006408582.1, read as the reverse complement.
CCTTCTGGCCACCATCTCTTAGTCCCTTTCTTCCCATGAATCTAGAGTCCTCAGCTGCTCCCTCTCTCCATGTCCCCATCTCTGCCTCCATCTTCTCTACTCTTCATCTGTCGCTACTTCTCTGGATAAGTTCTCACATTCCGCTTGTGCTCTTCTCCCTTGATGGTCCTAGGGTCCTTTGTTCCTGGACTGTAAGATTAACTACACCCCCGTTTTTGTTACAAAACTTCTATCTTTACAATTGTGACAGTCGCAATTAGTCATGATAACATTACTCACTATTGAATCATAAGAATCTTATCCCCATCTCTTAATCAGACCTATCTAGACAAGATAAAAACTATTAATTGAGACTCTTTTCCCCACACACACTATTAAACTAAACTCCCCCTCGATACCTTGTAAGCCAGTCACTTTGTGCCACTTTAAAAAAGAAAACCACAAAAAGCTATGGATCCCAACAGGTTCATCTTCAACCCATCATGGGAATGGTACAGGTACCAGGTTGTTCCGCTGTGCCTTAGGCCACCATGCTGACGTAGAAAGAGGGTGTGTGAGGCAACTCGATATTAGCTAATAATGATGACAGCAGCACTATGGTTGTTGTTGGGTTTGAACCCGACCTCATGATTAACAGCTCAGTGCCCCCAGCCCTCTCATGCAGCCTGCCCTGCTCTGTTTTCTGCAGCACCTTCTTGCCGTACCTTGTGGGCTGGATCAATCGCTTTTTCTTCTGGCTTCTGTTCAACGGGAAGAGGGAGAACTGCAACCTCAGCCACAAGATCTTCACCTATGAGTGCCGCTTCAAGCAGCATGTGCAGGACTGGGCCATCCCCAGGTAGGGGGCTCTGCCCTGGGGCCTGACTGCAGGTGGGCCGGGAGCTGTAGCATAGAGCAGCTGTCCTCAGCTTCCTTCCAATGGGAGAGCGCTTGACAGACAGAAAAACCTTTCTGGCCATTCGTGCATAGGATCCTCACTGCAGTCCTTCCTGGAAAATTGTCAGGTCCTGCTTTGCAAATGAGAAACTGAGGTTCCAAGAGACTAAAATCTTAGCCATTACTATAGGTGACAGAACCAGAGGCTGCTTGTACCCAATCATTCTCTCTCTGAGGCCAATCAGTCATGGAGTCCCCTCCATTCTTCCTTTTCTGTCCCCTCCAGTGGTTGGAGTGTGGAGTTTCCTGACCAAACCTCTTCTTCTTTAATTATTATAAAAATTAGATAACCCATTTGCCATTTCAACATCATTTCTTAAATTCAATGGCACCACATATATTAATCAGCATGATTGCCCACTGACACATTGCCATCACCATAAACAGAAGAAATTCACTGCTTCCTAAACAATGATTCCCTTTTTCTCCCACCCACCAGCCCCCGGTAACCACTATAAGCAATGGTCTCTGCAGTTGCCTATTGTAAACATTTCATTTAAGTGCTATCATAGAATACTTGTCCTTTTGTGATTGCTGTATTTTACACAGCGTTGACCAAGCTTCTTGCCTTTCTGAAAGACCATCCTCTGCTGTTTGTTGGTCCTAGGTGGGCAGAGACATCTGGCCATGCTGGGGGCAGAAGCCCTGCTTTGTGAGAGGACTTTCCAGCAAGGACCCCAGCTGTGGCTTTCTCTGTCAGTCTCCCCCTCAGTCTCTCTCTCCAGGAAAAGGAGGAGGGCTGGTGTTCAGTGCTTGGGGGTACCTCTGTTATTGTGTTCTAGAACTTGGGCCACCAGACTCTCCAGGCAGAAGTATCAAAATCAAAGTGCAGGCCTGGGCATGTGACTTTACTCTGTCTAGAGACGTGAGAGCCCAGGGATGTGGGACAACTGTGGCCAGTGTCTGAGGGGAAGCCTGATTCCGCGGGGCCCAGGGGGCTGAACCGAGATCACTAGGTAGACTTTCCAGGAGACACATGCTCAGGCTCCGTGCCCCATGAGGGGACCAGCCACAATGCATAGACCTCTCAAGATCATAGACGTCACTGGGGGGCGTGTGGGAGGCTGTGCAGAGGCCTGCATGAGGCCCCCTGAGTTTGCAGTTCTATTCTCTGGACTGAGTGCAGAGAGAAGACCAAGGAGGCCCTCTTGGAGCTGAAAGCCATGCTGGAGGCCAACCCCAAGGTGGTGGCCCACTACCCTGTGGAGGTACGCTTCACCAAGGGAGACGACATCCTGTTGAGCCCCTGCTTCCAGAGGGATAGTTGTTACATGAACATCATCATGTACCGGTGAGTGGTTCTGTTGCCCACTAGGGCAGTGGGGTAGGGTGGGAAGCTGGACCCTCCTTATAGTCCAAATCCTACCAATTTTTCTGTCAAGGTCAATTCCACCTTCTCCAGGAAGACTTCCCTGATTGAGTAAGAGACCCCTGAGTTAGTGGGTCACTGCATTCATGTCTTCCCTCCCTGTTAGATTGGGAACCACTGTGAACAGAGCCATGTCGGGACCTCCATGTCAGCAGGCCCAAGTGCTGCTGAATGTGGCAGAGAGAAGGTGCCAGGTCACTGTGGTGGGATGGCACAGGGCAGGGTAAGGACTTCACCTCCTTCTGCTCCTCTTAAGGCCCTACGGCAAGGACATGCCACGACTCGACTACTGGCTGGCCTATGAGACCATCATGAAGAAAGTTGGGGGGAGGCCCCACTGGGCCAAGGTAGGACATGCCCGTCAGAGCCTTACCCTGGGCCCATCCTTCCAAGACCCTTCTTGTGAGCCATTGGAGGCAAATCAATTTCTCTGTTCTTCTGGTTTCTCGGTGCTAGGATATCAGAAAACACTGGGTCTGAGCAAGTGCCAGAGGGAAGGGCTCACCCACCCTAACCCAGTCCCCGCTTCTATGTTCATGCCCAAGCCAGTGACTGCAGGTCCTCAGTGGCAATGGGTACTTCCAAATTCTCAGAGAAATGTCTCATCTTGAATGTATTGATTCTTATAGAAATCCTATGAGCAGGATAAGGCAGAGATCAGTAAGCTCATTTAACAGATAGGAAACCAAGGGCCTCTGAGAGGTGATGGTACCCACTCATTAGTTACAGAAGTGGAGCTAGAACCCTCTCCACAGTATCACACTGCCAGCTGGGAATAGGGGATGTAAGCCTATATTCTAACTCCTCACTCCCTTACTTTTCAAGAGCCTCCTCCTTCCTGCATGTGTCTGTATGCATTTGTGTGTTTGCATGTGTATGTCTGTATGTGTGTCTGTACTGAGGGTGTCCTGCATGCTGGCACAGAGACACATGGGTGCCTGGTGTGCATCCCTGCAGAAATGTCAGTTCTCGAGAGGAAGTCTGTACTGCCTTTGGTTGCTTCTACAGGCCCACAACTGCACCCGAAAAGACTTTGAGAAAATGTATCCTGCCTTTCCAAAATTCTGTGCCATCCGAGAAAAACTGGACCCCACCGGGATGTTCCTGAATGCATATCTGGAGAAAGTGTTCTACTGAAGCAGAAACAAAAAACAAGCCGCCCTATACCCCTTCCCCTTGCCCTACCTTGGATGTGCTTAAAGGCTCACTGGCCCAAAGGAGAACAGAATTTGAATTCTTGGCTCCTCTGCTACAGCACTCACAGTTAACTCCAATCTCACCAATGGTAATCATGGCTCTGGAAAGAGGTCTTTCCTCTCCTGTCATATTTATCCTCATGTAACCCAACAAAGAGGGATCTGAACAGAATTTACATGACATCAAGGTTCCCATTTGCATGGCATCCCTTTTCCCAATCCTACAATGATCCTATCTTCTTTTCCCAGGAGGAACAGATCTCATCAAATGTTATGTTTGTCTAGGTCAGTGATTATGTCATTCATAGAAGGCAACTTCTAGTTGGGTACACCCATTAAAATCCCTTGCCATCGAGTCAATTCTGACTCACAGTGATCCTCTAGGACAGAGTGGAACTACCCCATAAGATTTATGAGGCTGTAAACTGTTAATGAAACAGGCTGCCACATCTTCCTCCCCAGAAGCATCTGGTGGGTTTGAACCACCCACCTTTCAGTTAGCAACTAAACACTTAACCACTGTGCCACAAGGGCTCCTTTTCCTGGCTAGGTGTTGTTGTTGTTGTGAAGTGCTGTTGAGTCAGTTCCGACCCATAGTGACCCTGTATAGGGTTTCCAAAGAGCAGCTGGTGAGCTTGAGCTGCCGATCTTGCAGTTCAAAGGGCTTGGCAGTCTGGCGCATTAACCCTCAGTGCCACACCAGGACTCCTCACTGCTAGGCAGGGAAGTGAAATCCCCTAACTTTGCTGTAACGTCAAGGAACTTCTTACCAGACCTTGTAGACACACATCTGAGCACAGAAGTCCTATGTACTGTGCTCTGATTTCTTTCATCCTTGAGGGTCTTTCAAATACTTAGACAAGTACCCATATGCCCTGGGACTAACCTATTCCAAAGGGGTCCACCTGTCCACCTGACCTTCAGACTGAGATGTTTAGGAAGTAAAAATCTCCTTGATTTCTCTTTTTTTTTATTTTAAATTAGCTAAATAAAAAAATAAAAAAAAAAACAGCAAAAAAACCCCAGCACTTCTGTTATGAATTGAATTGTGTCTTTCTTCATCCCTCCACACCTCAAAATACGTAGCAGTTCTAATCCCTATACCTGTAGATGTGATTCCATTTGGTAATAGGATTTCCTGTGTTATATTAATGAGATTATGTCAGTATAGCATGCATCTTAAATGGAATCATTTTGAGTTATAAAACGGAGCAGATGAGGTATTTAAGCAAGGAAGCCTAAATGAGAGAAAGATAAATGCCACGTTGAAACCATCAACAAAGCAAGGGATGCAGAGAAGGCTTGAGAAGCTGAGACGAGGACTTTCCCCCAGGCTGCCTGATCCTAAAACCAAGGCCTTGAAATCAAACTTCTAACTTTTTAACTGTGAGAAAATAAATTTCTGTTCATTAATGCTGCCTACTTGTATTTCTGTTACAAAGCTACTAGCAAACAATAACAACTTTAATTCTTAGAAGTTTTAAGTTGACAAAATTACACAGAAAGTACAAAGTTCCCACATATCCTTTCCCTCTGCACACAGTTCTTCCTATTAGTAACATCTTATGTTTGTTACAATTGATGAAGCAACATTGCTACATGGCAATTAGCTAAAGTTCATAGTTCATGTTAGTGTTCACTCTGTGTTGTACAGTCTAAGGGGCCTTGAGAAAAATAGGTCATGTATCCACCATGTTTCACGTACCTAGAAATGCTCTGTTCTCCACCAATTAGTTAATCCATCCTTCTCCAATCTCCAAATCTTTTTTAATAAAAACCTAGAATGGTTCACTCTATCTCCTCCTGTTTTTCTCCAAGGTAACTCTTGATTAGTGTTTTGGGGGTTTTTTTAGTTTTTTTATTGTGAATTGGGTTAAGGTTTACAAAGTGAAGCAATTTTGAATTTAACAGTTCATGTATATGTACATATACATTTTTTTTTCCATGTCATTGATTGTAATCCCCACAGTATACCATCATTTATCCTACTTCTGTGTTTCCCAGTTCCATTCCTCCTTCTTTCCTAACCTCTCTGAACTTGGGTAAATGCTACCTTTTTGATGTGAAATGGCTGATAATTCTGAGAAGTGTATATTTCCCTGATGTTATTGTTCACCTTACAAACCTTTCTATTGTTTAGCTGAAAATAATCTAATTGTTTCCTTGTATCTTTGGTTTTATTCACTCTTCTTTTCTCCATATTGAAAGAGACCAATAGTTGTACCTTAGATAGCCACTTACAAGCTTTTAAGACCTCAAACTCTACTCACCAAAGTAGAATGTAGAACATTGTCTTTGTGAACTATGTTATGCCAGTTGATCATCAGTTTTACATTCAATAAACGAACATTTATTTTCATCTTGATTACAATCCCTCCATCCAACATCCTTTCCAGTGTTTCTTGTTTCATCTCTCCTATTCTCCCCACCTTTTTGAACTTTGTACTTAGACAACACTGTGTCCCCGGTCACAACCATTCCAGGTGTGCACACTTCACCAGTGTTGTCATCTGTCCCTATCCCCCGATACACCTATATATATTGCTTGGCTGAAAATTGAACTGTGGGGTGAGTTCAATTCCAGACCTGAAGCATGGCCAAGGGTCATAGACCTGATTCCAACAGTCTCTATCTGACCAGTAATCCTAGTTTGTTTTGGTTTTGTTTTTATAATTTTGAGTTTTGTTCCACATTTTCTCCAACTCTATCCAGGACCTTCTAATGTGATCCCTTTCAGAGTAGTTAGTAGTGGTAGGTGGGCATCATCTAGTTCTTCTGGTCTTTGAGTTGTGGAGACTGATGTTCATGTGGTTCCTTAGTCCATTGGACTGGTTCCAAGAGTCTTCAATTTTCATCACTCCTAATGGGCAGGAAGAGACAAATAGTTGTACCTTAGATGGTGGCTCAAGAGCTTTTAAAGATCCTAGTTACTATTCACCAAAGTAAGATGTAGAACATTGTGGACTATGTTATGCCAATTGACCATAGTGTCCCCTGAGACTATGGTCCTGATGCCCCAGGCCCAGAAACTCATTCGCTCAAGATAGCGTAGTGGTTACGAATTGGACTGCTAACCTCAAGGTTGGCAGTTTGAAACTACCAGCTGTTCTGCAGGAGAAAGATAAGGCTTCCTGCTCCCGTAGATACTAGCAGCCTCGGAAACCCTGTTCAGGGTCACTATGAGTCGGAACTGACTCCACGGTATTTAACAACAAGAAGAAGTTTACTTGGTGTTTTCAATACCCTCATATGCATGTGAAAGCTGGATAATGAGTAAGGAAGACTGTAGAAGAATTGATGCTATTGAGTTATGGTACTGGAAGGAAATATTGAAAGTACCATGGGCTGCCCAAAAACCAAACAGATCTGTATTGGAAGAAGTGTAGCCAGAGTGCTCCTTGGAAGCAAGCACGGCTAAACTTCGTCTCTCATACTTCGGACATATTGTCAGTTGAGACCAGTCGCTGGAGAAGGATATCATGTTTGGTAAGGTGGAGTGTCAGAGATAAAGAGGAAGACCCTCAGTGGCATGGATTGGCAAAAGTGACAGCATCAATGGGCTCAAGCGTGACAACAATTGTGAGGTTGGCCCAGGATTGGGCAATGTTTTGTTCTGTTATACATAGGGTTGCTATGAGTTGCTACCAACTCGATGGCACCTAATAACAACAACAACAAGTTTACATAATTTTGTCATTTGCATGCTCCATCACATTCATGGATATGTTTGCAGCAAAGGTAAATACCAAAATACAAATAATGTGCAAAGATCCTCTGTCAAACCTTTACACATGTGTTGGTATACTCCCACTCTCCCTCCGACACCCATTCAGTCTATGTATCTGTCCATGTAGCTATCAGCAGATCACTGTTATTGCAGGATTGTGTATGTGACAGTATTTGCCTCTATTTTCTTTAACACTTGCACTCCTCCCAATGTCTTTCCCTGCCTTCACACAATTACCCAAGTTAACACAGGAAATTACTCCTGCCCTCCCACTCCTGGTAACCATAAAAGAATGTTTATTTTAGTGTGAAAACTTTTCATGATTTTTTATAATATTGGTCTCATATAATATTTGCTCTTATGGCTAATTTCACTCAGCGTAACGCCCTCCAGGTTCATGCATATATTAAGAAGAGTCTCACAGATTTCTCATTCTTCTTCAACTTTGTGTAGTATTCCATTGCATGTACATACCAAAGTTTGTTTATCCATTCTTGTATGGGTGGGCATTTAGGTCATCTCCATCATTTCATTATTGTGAATATTGCTGTGGTGAACATGGATGTTCATACATCTATTTGTGCCATGGTTGTTATTTTTCTAGGATATAGATCAAACAGAGGGACTGCTGGGTCATACGGTATACCTGTTTCTAACTGTTGTTGTTGTTGAGGAAGTACCATTCTGTTTTTCACAGTTGCTGCACCATTTTAAAGTCCCGCCAGAAGTGCAGTTCACACCCTCATCAGCATTTGTTATTTTGACCTATTAATGCTGGGGTGAGATGATATCTTGTTCTGATTTGTATCTCCTGGTGTGGCGCTGTGGGTTAATGCTCCAGACTGCAAAGCCATTTGAATTGCAAGGTCGGCGGTTCAAGCTCACCAGCTGCTCCTTGGAAACCCTATACAGAGTTGCTATGGGTGGAAACCAACTCAACACCACTTACCAAAACAACAATAAATAATAGATCTCTCTTAATAGTCCTGGTATGGCACTGTGGGTTAATGTGCTTAATTGCGAAGTTGGCTTGAACTGCAAGGTTGGCAGTTCAAGCTCACCAGCTGCTCCTTGGAAACCCTATACAGGACCACTGTGGGTTGGAACCTGACTTGACAGCACTTAACAGTAACAACAACAATAGATAACAGGTAGACAATGAATAAGGAAGACTGTAAAAGAATTGCTGTAAAAGAGTTATGGTGTTAGAGATGAAAAAGAGCTAAAATGAATAGAGAGAAATATTGTTAACTGATGGTACATGGAGGGGATTATAATCATTGTAATGAAACAAAGTATATGATTTATTGAATGTAAAACTGGTGATCTTCCCTGTAAACTTTCACTCATTTCACAATGAAAACTTTAAAAAAAAAAAGTACCATGGATTTCCAGAAGAACTAACAAATCTGGAAAAAGTACAGCCAGAATGTCCCTTAGAAACCAGAATGGTGAGACTTTGTCTCTCATACACTTTGGACATGTTATCAGGAGGGACCAGGACCTGGCAAAGGGCATCATGCTTGCTAAAGTGGAGGGTCAGCAAAAAAGAGAAAAACTGCCAAGGAGATTGATTGGCACAGTGGCAGCAGCAATGGGTTCAAGCATAATAATAATTGTGAAGATGGGTCAGGAGAAGGTCGTGTTTCATTCTGTTGTGCGTAGGGTCGCCCTGAGTTGAGCTGACTTGATACCACCTAACAACAACAGCAACAGTAACAACTTAGTTGGAGAATGTCTTCATATGTTTGTTGGCCACTTACATGTTGTCTTTGGTGAAGTGTCTGTTTATATCCTCTGCCCTTTTAAAAATTATATAATTTCTCTTTTTCTTGCTGAAGTGTTGAAGTTTTCTATCAGTTTTAGAGATTATTCCCTTGTCTGATACATCATTGCAAAAATTTCATTTCCCAGTCTGTGGATTCTCTTTTTAATGTTTGGTAAAATTTTTTATTGCACATAAGTATCTAATTTTTAGGAGGTCTCAGTCATCTATCTTGTCTTCTACTGTTTATATGTTTTCAGTTAAGTTTGATAGTGTATTTTTGCCATGTATCTGCAACCTAAACTTACCCCTATTTTTTCATTTGATGATCTTTGTACTTATAGGTTTTACATTTAGGTCTTTGATCTGATCTTGAGCTTGTTTTTGCATATGGTGTGGAATATGGGTCTTGTTTCATTTTTCTACAAATGGATTTCCAGTTTTATCAACACCATATGTCAAAGAGACTATCTTTTCCCCATTTGATGCTTTGGCCATTTGTCAAAGCTCAGTTGATCATACGTGGATGGATTTACTTCTGGGTTCTTAATTCTGTTCCGTTAATCTATGTGCCTTTCATTGTACCTGTACTAGACTGACTACTGTAGCTGTGTAGTGTATTTTCAAATTGGAAAGTGAGAGGCTTCCTACTTTTCTTTCCTTATTTAGTAAGACTTTGCTTATCTGGGGTCTTTTACTTTCCATATAAAATTGGTGATTCATTTCTCCATCTCTTTAAAGAATGACGTTGGCATCTGGATTGGGATTGTATTATAGATATAGATTGCTTTAGGTAGTGTTGACATTTCCACAATGTTAAGTCTACCTACCCATGAGTATGGTGTATGCTTCCATTTATACAGGACTCTTTTGGTTCCTTGTAGTAGTGTTTTGTAGTTTTCTTTGTGTATTCCTAAGTATTTCATTTTGGGGGATGGGAGCTATTGTAAATCGTATAGTTTACTTGACTTTCTCTTTAGAGCTTTCTTTTTTTAGTGGAAAGGAATCCAACTGACTTTTTGTCAGTTGATCTTTTACCCCCTCTACTACTTTGCTGTATCTTTCCATGAAGGCACTAACTCTTAAGCAGGACCTGCTGGATCACTTATAGGACTCAATTCAAAATGATAATTCAGGACATCTTGTTGGAAAATTATCAAAAATTTCAAGAGGGTGATAACATAGCATTAAACCAAGCACCTGGTCCTTGATGCACCCAATGAAGTTGTCCCTGCTCTTTAGTTAGTATGACAAAGTATGGTGGTTATTTTAGATGTCAATACAGCTATGTTATTGTATGCAGTTATTTAACCAAACACTAACCCAAGTGTTGCTGTGAAGGCATTTTGTAGATGTGGTTAACGTCTACAATCAGTTGTGTTTAAGTAAATCAAAAAAGAAAAGACAAGAAAAAATTAACCTCTGTTAATGTGGGTGAGGAGTCCTCATGTGCTGCTGTAGGTTAATGTGTTGGACTGCAAGGTCAGTTTGAATTACAACATCAGCTTGAACTACAAAATTGTCAGTTCAAACTCACCAGCTGCTTCTCAAAAATTCTATACAAGGTCACTGTGAGTTAGCACTGAATCAGTGGCACTTAACAACAATGTGGGTGTTTGTGAAACACAGTCAACTGAAAGACTTTACAAGCAAAGCTGAGGCTTCCATGAAAAGGGAGAAATTGTTCCTCAGGACTACAGCACCAACCCCTGCCTGGGTTTCCAGTCTGCTGTACCTTCTTCAGGTTATAAATTTGCTATCCCTAGATGTGCATGAGCCTATTCCTTGAAATAACTCTTGGTATTTGTGTCTATATATAACATTTCCTTTGGGATAGTTGAAGAGCTTCTGGAAGAAAATTTCCCTGAAACATCCTGAAAAGTGAAAAGATAAGCATTCAAGAAGCTCAACGAACCCCATGATGGATAGACCCTAAAAGACAATCACCAAGACATATAATAATCAAG
>NW_006408582.1:7595872-7597127 GCF_000296735.1 Chrysochloris asiatica | reverse complement strand
AGAACAGAATAAAACTATAAAAAGAAATTCAGAAGATCTGGGAGGTCAGTCTATGATCTAAACAATCACAATTTGAAAGAAGGTAAACACAGAGGAACGGAGATCCAGATGGTGAGAAGGTCAGGTAGCTTACAGGATAAAATCGACTGTCTTAAATGGAGGGAAAAGTTAATGGAAAATAAGGTAACCACAATGGTGGGGTTGGGGTTTAGGGGGAGGTGGAGGAAAGTGACAGTAGACCACAAGGTAAGGGAAGACACATCATAGTTTGGGTGTTGGGGAGGGCAATACAAGAAGGGGGAGGAGGTGGAAGAACAAGGTAGATAGGGAACACTGAGAGTGGTTTGTATGTCCTAAATGGGACAGAGGTAAAGAGTGATGCATGTTCTACCTTGGAACAACAGGGCTCTGTGATACAGGGATCAAGGCATACCCTGAAGAGGGGAAATAATACTAAGATGCTTAACTGTCTTATGAATATTTGTTTCCCTTGCCTACTATAGTAAAATAGAAACTTGAATGGGACAAAAAGGAATGTCAGGAAGCATGAGTACAGAAAACCTAGAAGCCTGTCTTTAGCCTAAAACTGATTAGAATACCTAAAAGGGGTTCTAGAACTTGCCCAGTGAAATAGACTTCTTACAGAGACTTTGCAGAGTATACGACCTTAGGTGGAATCTTGAGTCCCATCCAGGACCTTTCGGTCAAGCAGACCAGCCTGCAACAGCTAGGGCAACAGAAAATACATCTTCAAAGAAAGAGCATCAGGAAAATCCCCAAACAAAAATGTCACCATGACTGGCTACTACAAGAATAAGCAAGTTGTTCGCTGGGAAGCCGTCAAGGCAAGCAATCAAGTTCCTTCAGGACAAACCCCCCTCTAAGACTGAAACTCAAAGGGAACACATGAGCAGGCATGTAAGCTTGCTGGCAACCACATTGGTCTGTTGGTGAGTAGAAGAGGGTGAAAGGCAGCAGTGAAGAAATGGGCTGAGTTCAATCATGGTCCGTAGACTCCTGTTGACCTGGAGATGAGAAAGAGAAGAGGAAGGGCTGTTTGGTCCAAAGTGTAGTGAGACCTGTGGACACCTGAGCCAATGGACAAGGACATAGCCAGGGAGGGCTAGAGCTGAGAGTGAAGCATCCAGATGATATGAAGTCAGGGGAGATGTACAAGAATACCCAAACTTGCAGATAGTACCTATCTGACCTAGCCTTGATGACTTGATAATCAGAACTGGACTAGAGGAAGATT
>NW_006408582.1:7590049-7595102 GCF_000296735.1 Chrysochloris asiatica | reverse complement strand
TTTGTTGAATGTAAAACTGATGATCTGACCTGTAAACTTTCACTCAATCCACAATAAAAACCTTAAATTAAAAAAAAAAAAATTCCTTTGGTTCTGTTTCTCTAGAGAATCCTGTTTGGTACATTTCTGCCATGGATTCATGAAGTTAATAAAATCATAGCAGGCTAAACCTGAGGCTTTGGGAATCATTGAATTCATATGACCTTGTGTTCTGCAGATGAGACAATTGAGTCTCAGAGATGTGAAGAAACTTGTTCAACATCACATAACAATTTAGGAAAGCTAGTTTCATATACATTTCCTTTAAACTTTCAGCAAAATGTGTCTCACATGTCATTTAAATATTTGGAAAATAAAAAATTAGTTGATATTTTACTATTTAATGGAATAGAACATATTTTTTTTGGATTCACTGAAAATTTTAATTTGTTCTGACAATTAACCTAACACACAGCATAAGGACTTAAGCCATCACACTAAGCAAGACCTTAGAGCCTTTCCAGAAAGCCCCAAGGCAATGGACAGGAAAAGTTAAGACAGATTGTTGGTGGAAAAGGAATGATCTATACGGATGAGTTACTAGAAACTAGGTTTTGGGTTTTAGGTGATGGGTGCCAAGGTGTCTAACTGTTAAGATGGGTGAGAATGCACCACCCCAACCTTAACTTAACACTTAAGGGGAGTATTGCCTACCCCCTCGCCATTAGTGAGAAGTCTGAGGTAAAGAGGGGCAAAGTGCACAGAAAATAATGGAATTAGGCAGGGGACAGTAAGAGATGGGAAGAGAAGGTCACACAGTTCCCTGGACCAATGAATCAAACCCTGGGCTTAGACTTCAACCTCAAGACTAGAGTAGCAGCATCTCTTCCTTCTGAAGAGATTATCTGACTTGTAGAATGGGAATGTCCATGTTCCATGACCCACCCCAACTCGCCACCCCGATGGGTCCCTTGTGAGTCAAAAGCCTTGGAGTGATGAAGCAAAGTCTCTCTGCTATGCATAATGTTTTACTTTTCTGGCACTATATATGACAATGTTCCACTGCTAATCATAAGATTTTCAGTGGTTAACTGTTCCGAAATAGTCCGCCTCTCCTTCTTCCTAGTCTATCTTAGTGTGAAAGTTCAGCTGAAATCTGTCCACTGGGTAATCCTGCTAGTATTTAAAATACCGGTGGCATAGCTCCCAGCATCAAAGCAACATGTAAGCTATCACATTACTACAAAGTTATAAACAAGTGGTGGCTACTGGAAATAGACTTTCTAATTACCAGAGAATCCATATGCTCTTTTTGGTTCAAATCCTTGATAAATCTAATTTATTCTCCCTTTGGTTTGGAATCTTTTGATCTTTTGAATGGTCACCATTCCTGAAAATCCTCATCCCACTGTCCTTTTGATATTCTGTGGTATATACCTGGGCTCCCGAGGGCATCGCTAGTACTGATCCACTTCTTCTCTCCTTACTTGCTTTCTCCTTGCTACTTCTGTTCCAGGTTCCACAGGCTGGGCTCCCATGTCTCCTAAGGATGCTCTGATTGGCTAAGCCTGAGATAACACAGGAGTCCCTGGGGGATGCAAATAATTAACATGCTCAGCTGTTAACCGAAAGGTTGGAAGTTCAAATCTACCCAGAGGCATGTTGAAAGAAGGGTCTGGTCATCTGTTTCTGAAAAATCAGTCATTGGAAATGCTATGGAGTCCAGTTCTACTCTGACACACATGGGGTTGCCATGAGTCAGAATCTATGTGACTGAGGGCTACTGGTATGGTATGATAGTGAGTTATCATAAGCCAGCACTGCCCCCTTGTGGCAATCATTCAAATCACCTAAAGAAATTTGGTTTGGAAAATTCTGGATGTGAGGTTTGGAGAATGGTGCTGTATGACTAGATTTCGAGAAGTTTACAGTTATTATTAGCAGTGCCTAGGAATATTGAAAGTGCCATGAGCTGCCAAAAGAACAAATAGATCTGTGTTGAAAGAAGTGCAGCCAGAGTGCTCCTTGGAGACCAGGATGGCCAAACTTCGCCTCTCATTCTTCAGACACATTGTCAGGAGAGACAAGTTGCTGGAGAAGGGTACCATGTTTGGTAGGATGGAGGGGCAGAGAAAAAGAGGAAGACTCCTAGCGAGATGGATTGGCAAAGTGGCAGCATCCATGGGCTCAAGTGTGTCAACAGTAGTGAGGTTGGCCCAGGATCAGGCAGTGTTTCGTTCTGTTGTGCATAGGGTCACTGTGAATTGGTACTGACTCGATGGCACCTAACAACAACAACAAGGAATACATAGGGTGGAAGGATGTGGGATGGTATCTGCCCAGGCCAGTGTGAAACTAAATTGAAGCACAGCATCAGGGCCTGAGCATAAGAGGCTCTCAAAGTTGTATTTCAGGTGAAAGATCACCATTAAAATTAAGGGTGAAAATTTAAATATGGTATATTTTAAAATTTCATTCTGCTGTGCATAAGGTCATTATGAGCCGGTACCAGCTCTGCTCTGCCACATCTCCTTCTGTTGCCAAACCTGCTCACAAGATGATCACTGTGAGTCTGGCTGGCCGTTTACGTGTCAGTCTCCCTCTCTCACTGTCCCTACTCAGCTTCTCCCCACAGCAAACACTTAATCCACATTTCTAAGCTTCCCTCTGAAGTTCAGGGTTCTAAGATTTTCATCTGTGTCTGTTTCATTTGGTCTCATATCTTTTTTTTGTAGAGGATCCATGTACTGAATTGTCCTAATCTGCCACCTTTCTAGTCCAAGGTATGATATTTCAGTCACTTTACATACATGGGAAAGCTGGATCATGAATAAGGAAGACTATAGAAGAATCAATACATTTGAATGATGGTGTTGACAAAGAATATTGAAAGTACCATGGGCTGCCAGAAGTACAAACAAATGCTCCTTAGACAAGGGTGGCAAGACTTCCTTTCTTGTACTTTGGGCATGTTGTCAGGAAGACCAGTCCCTAGAGAAGGACATCATGCTTGAAAAATTGGAAGGTCAGCAACAAAGAAGATCCCCAAAGAGATGAATTGACAGCATTACTGGACTCAAGAATAACAATTGTGAGGACGGTACAGGATCAGACAGTATTTCATTTTGTTTTGTATATGGTCCATATGAGTTGGAACTGACTAGATGGCACCTATCTACAACAACAATAGTTCTATTCTAGCACTCATGGGATCACCATGAGTCAGAATTGATTTGACAGTAACTGGTTACCCTAATTCTATGTGTAGGGTCTTTGAGGAGGAACCCATGAATTAGTGGGGGATGATATTAACACAACAACTGAGTAAAGCTACACTAAATACCAGAGACTAGCTTGTCTTAGTTTTCACCCTAGTTTTCTTCCTTGTGGCGGGGTCTTTCAGAGGTCAAGCAAGGCCTAGGCTTCTCCAGAAAATTCCCAAATAGCGTAACCAAAAAACATTTGTTTCCCTTCCACAAAAAGAGATCTTACTGTGCTATTCTCAAGATAATTGAGCAATACTTTGTGCACCTTAAGAAGATGGACTAGTGATGGGACTCAGGCTTGTGTTTGGGTAATGAGCATCTACTTTTGATACTGTCAGTGGATCTTTGGATTTATGTGTTGTCATTGGTTGCCATTGAGCTGACCCTCAAATCCTGATGAGCCCATGACAATAGAACAAAGCACTGCCCAGAGCTGTGCCACCACCATGATCAGTTGTGGATTAGACTGTTGTGATCCATAGGGCTTTTCATTGGCTGATTTTCAGAAGTAGATCACTCAGTCTTTCTTCTTAGTCTTAATTCTGGAAGCTCTGGTGAAACCTGGTCAGCATCATAATGAATTGACAGACAGGTGGTAACTTCGTATGAGTTGTGTTGCCTGGGAATGGAACTGAGGTCTTCTGAGCCACCCTTGATTTTATTTGCATGAAGTCATCTGTAAAGATGCCAAACATCTCCATTCAAGGCTCTTTGTGACTGTCAGGAGTAGATTTGTTGTCTGTCACTCCCACCCCTATGATGGACCTTCTTGAGGGAAAGCTGGGTCAACTCTTCATTTTTAATGAGGGACTAGAGACAAAGATAAGGTTGTGGGAGAATGTTTGGTACCAGGTCAAGTTCACAGTCTTTGGTCTCCTAGGTGCTAGTAAAAAACAAATGCAAGCAAGCAGGGAATGATCCCATACCTCTGTCCATTCCTTCCTAGTCTGATTAAGCCCCTCACCACCCCCTTGGAATGGACCCAAATTGGTGAAAGATTACTATTGGATGATTAGTGAACGAACCCTCCAAGCAGTGGAGCAGGGAGCGGTACAAACATTCTGATGTTGCCCAACCAACACTGAGCAATGTCATAATAGAGGCAGATTATGACTGAGGAGCTGGGATCAGAGATTAAGCAGATGTGCAAGACTATGTTAGAGACAAACAGGGAGTTCATTATTAACCTGGTAAATTGGTTACACATGGTTAGGCATTTACTGTTATCGTATTGACTGATTTAGTAATCAATTCTATTAATAAACTCTCAAAACTTGAGTTCTTTTGGCATTCTCTCTGGAACCATTTTATATTTCCTGGGTTTGCCAAACTATCCTGTTATAATTAGAGAATACCTGGCAACTTCCAGCATCTGAGAAAGGAAACCCTGGGCAGCTAAAAGGTGGCAGTGAGTCGGCCAGGAACCTTGGAATCAGGCCTGGGCTCAGTCCCTAACTCTGCCACTCACTACTCTGCAAATGAATGCCCCCTATTGTTCCTAAAACAGCTCTCATGATCTCCTCTCCCAGGCCTACTTCATTTTTGAGCCTAATAATTAATTGTGTATAATAATAGCTCCTAAAACCAGTCTCAATTCATCTAAGGGTACAAGCATAAAACAATTTGATTCATTCTAACCATTACTTGATAACATCTCAAAGCAGATTCCATTACTTCCTGATAATTTTGTTAATAAAACAATTTAGAACTTCCATCTCAGAGCCAAATCCAAACACTTTTCCTCCACCATTAAAAGCTGGACATGGGGGGAACAAACAAGATGGCGGATCAGGTGGACGTATAGCAGA
>NW_006408582.1:7579124-7586646 GCF_000296735.1 Chrysochloris asiatica | reverse complement strand
TTGAATGTGAAACTGATGATGTGCCCTGTAAACTTTCACTCAATCCACAATAAAAACCTTAAATTAAAAAAAAAAAAGCTGGACATGGGATAGGTGGAGGGTAGTGAAGTGGGGAAATGGGCATAGTCTTCTTTTCAGTCACTTTCCATTCTCAGTTCCTCTGAGCAGAGTTGGAAGAGCTCCACATCCTTCCTTCTCTCTCCCCTGGCCAAACTGTTTGCTGGCAGTGGTGGGGAGACAGCTGGCTTGATCTGGCTGTCTTGTGATGGTGGTCTCCTTGTGGAAAATATGGATGATTTCCTTGGGCCAGCTTTGAATTGGTTTGGCATAGTCCACTGCTGAGGGTGCCCTCAGAGAGAGGCAGCTATGTCTTCGGTAGGCCCCCTGCCAACAGTCCAAACCTCCAGCTCCTCTCTGGGTGGAGCTTCCCTTGCTCAATATGGAATACAGTTAATATTGTCTGGTGAGCGCTTGTTTTCAGCCCTGTCAGTGCAATTCTGGGGCAGTTTGTGTAACTCCCGTGTGGTGGTAGTTTTGTGTGGTGGAGTCAATTCCTAATCATAGTGACCCTGTAGATGGGTTTCAAGGCTGTAAATTTTCATGGGAGCAGGAAGTCTCATCTTTCTCTTGAGTAGTGGCTGATAGTTTTGAACTGCTGACCTTGCAGTCAGCAACCTGACTCATAACCCACTATGCTGCCAGAGCTCCTTAACTTCCATGAAGATGATGTCAAAAGCGTAATTTAGGGATCAGGGTTAGGGTTTGGGCTAGGGCTATTTCTAGGGCAAGGTCTAGAGCTAGGGTTAATGTTAGGGCTAGAGGAAGGGCTAGGGCTAGAGTTTATGTTAGGGTTAAGCTAACATCACTTGAGAAAGTAAAGTCTAAGCCCTTTTGACTCCCCCATCTTCCTTCCCCTACTTATAGTGGTAGTGGTGGTGGCTGTGTGCCACCAAGTCGGTTCTGGTTCATAGCAACCCCTGTATAGGGTTTCGAGGCTATAAATCTTTATGCGAGCAGAAAACCACATCTTTCTCCTGCTGAGCAACTGGTAGATTTGAACTGCTGACCTTGTGGTTAACAGCCCAGCTCAATCCACTACGTAACCAGGGCTTCATACTTTATAGTGAGGGACAGGCAGTTCTGAGATCCTCTTCAATACTATCTATGACTCACAAAGAATTGTGTTGAGAATCCACCCCTCCATCCCCCCACCCCCATTCCTAACCTTTCTGACCACACCACACATTTCTGATGCTGGCTATCTCTGCCTTGAGGGAAATTTGTTGTTGTTGTTAAGTGCTGTTGAGTTGGTTCTGACCCATAGCAATCCTGTATTGGATTTTCAAGGAGCGCCTAGTGAGCTTGAACCACTGACTTTATGGATCAATCTGATTTTGCAGTCCAGAGCATTAACCCACAGCATCACACCAGGACTCCAATTGAGGGAAATGGTGGAGACATAATGGAATTGCAGGGAGCCCTAGTGTTTCTATGGGTTTAGTAGTTGGACTGTTAACTACAAGGTTGGTGGTGCAAACCCACCAGCTGTTCCAAGGGAGGAAGATGAGGCAGCCTGCTTCTATAAAGATTTACAGCCTCAGCAACCCTGTATAGGGTCACTATGAGTCAGAATCAACTCATAGTGCCTCTGTAGTGAAGCAGTTGGCCCAGATGTTAGAGAACTTTGGTTTACCCACATCTACTCTTTACAGTTGAGAAAGTTGTGCACGGCACAACCCCTGATGTCGTTTTACTGTGTAGCCATTAGAGATCATTTATGACAATATTCTGGCAGGAGCAATCAAGTGTCAACAGAAGAGCTAATGGCAAGGTAGCCACTATCCCCTTTTCTAGCCAGATGCAAATGCAGCTTTTCTCAGAGCATCAGCCTCAAGGCCTTCTCTCACTTTGCCACACCAGTCCTAGAAATCAGACACCAAGGGTGCATTACATCCATCTCTCAGCTTCTGAATGATTGAGTCTCATCCCTGTGCTGGTGATCTCATGTCCTGCCTCACTGTTTTCTAGTGTCTTAGGCTGGAACTCCTTTCAGGGATGGAAGTGCATCCAAGGCCCCTGAAACCCAGGCCTGGCTGCTAAGTGGGGAAGAAGGTAGGGAGAAGGAATCTTAAGGAAATGCAGTCACTTCAGGACCGTTACTCTGTGCAAGTTTAAATCAGGTTGCATGAAAAGAAAAGACTGAATCTAGTGGGCCTTGAATCTAGCAATGTAACAATGAAAAAGAGAAAATCATTTTTAAAATGTGCTATGTGAACTAGGTATGGTGCTGTAGGATAAAGCACTGGACTGCAAAGTAGGTTTGAAGTACAAGGTTGGTGGTTCAAACTCACCAGCCGCTCCTTGGAAACCCTATACAGGGTTGCTATGAGTCAGAACCAACTCGACAGCACTTAATGATGACAATGTGTGCTAGGTGTGGTGCTGTAGGATAAGCACTGGACTGTTAACCCACCAGCTGCTCTTCGGAAACCCTCCATAGGACCCATGTGAACCAGAACAGGCTGGACAGCATTTAGCAACAACAGGTACAATGGTTTTGTAGGATAAACACCAGTCTGTGAATCATAAGGCTGGCAGTTTGAGACCATCAGCTGCTTCGCAGATGAGGCTTTCTGCTCCCATCAAGATGTACAGGAACTCCCACAGGGTCACTGTGAGTCTGGAAGGTACTTAACAATAACACAGCTGACACTACTGTGATATCTAACTTACAGTTAGTCACTATTATAAGTGCCTTCTGATCCCACAACTCAATTAATGTATATTGTTGTTGTTATACATTACACCACTTGTGGTTCACAATCCAGTAGTTTATTCTACAGAGCCACTGAGCTTCCATTGTATTTCACTGTTGTTTTTAAGTGCTGTCAAGTTGGTTCCCACTTATAGTGACCCTGTATAGAGTCTCCGAGGCTTTAAATCTTCACAGGAGCAGAAAGCCTCATTTTTGTTAAGTGCCGTCAAGTCGATTCCGACCCATAGTGACCCTGTATAGCGTTTCCAAGGAGCAGTTGATGAACTTGAACGGCCGACCTTGCAGTTCAAACGACATTGCAGTCTGATGCATTAGCCCACAGCGCCACACCTGGACTCTGTATATCATTAAGTGAACCAAATTAAATTTACTCTGAATTTTCTTGATGTTGTTGATAAGTGCCATTGAGCTGGTTCTGACCCATAGCAACTCTTTATAGGGTCTTCAAGGAGCGACTGGTAAGCTTGAATCACTGGCCTTGTGGTTCAAATTGACCTTGCAGTCCAGTGCATTAACCCACAGCCCACACCAGGACTTCAGTTTTCCTGATGTTGTTGTTGTTGTTGTTAAGTGCCTTCGAGTCAGTTCTGACTCATAGCAACCCTGTACAGTGTTTCCGAGGCTGTAAATCTTTACGGGAGCAGAAAGCCTCATCTTTCTCCCACGGAGCAGCTGGTAGTTTCAAATTGCTGACCTTGCGGTTTGCAGACCGATTCGCAACCACTAAGCTACCAGTATTAGCTTCTTTTGACACATTCATCATTAAAAGTCAGTTACTCATGTGGTTGAGTTGCTTATAACAGTGATCTAAGAGTATTCGAAGTTATTAATTTACATGTCAATTTTGCTACACATCTATGGAACACATTCAGAGAATTTTTTTTCCATTTAAAATATATTTGATGAAAAGAATTCTATAATTAGAAGATAATAATAAATGGAAAGAGTTGGTTAACTCTGAGACATGTACCATGGTTGGCAGGGGCTGCCTGTTGGTTGTCATAGGGTATTGCAGCCCAGCTATATTTCTGAATGAGTTACAAGTTCTCTGAATGGTATAAACAGTTACATGCTTGACTAATTGTTGTTGTTGTTGTTATGCGCCTTGGAGTCGGTTCTGACTCATGGCGACCCTGTACAGGGTTTCCGAGGCTGCACATCTTTACGGGAGCAGAACGCCTCATCTTTCTCCCGTGGAACAGCTGGCAGTTTCGAACTGCTGACCTTGCAGTTTGCAGCCTGATTCATAACCACTATGCTACCAGAGCTCCTTGCTTGACTAATTGAGAGGTCTGAGATTCGAGTCCACCCAGAGTGCCTTAGAAGGAAAGCCTGGTGATTTACTTCTAAAAAATCAGTCACTGTAAACCCTTGGGAGCATTCTGACACACCTGAATGGGCCATGAGTTGGAATACACTCTACGTCAACAACTGGCAGCAAGTCGCCAGAATAAACTTAGGCAAAGAATTTCCTGTGTTCCAGGGACAGACAGGAAGATAGTAGGGACTGACAGCACACAAACAATGCCTTGTCTTTTAGGGACTACAATTTCAAGGAGGAGCCATGGCGAATCCTAGCTGATCCAACTCAAAATTGCCTTGTTTTGTCTTTTAGGGACTACAATTTCCATTTGTATTTATTTTATATTATTAAAATACCTAGTATACCTGTGAATTTATTATTGTCCTGTCTCCACCATTATTTTCAATGTATTCCTTCAGGAAATTTTTCTCCAATTAGAATCTGTGTATGGATTTTTGTGCTTTATTAAATGTTTTATTGTGAATTATGTGACAGTTTACATGGGAGAACATTAGTTGTTGTTTTTTTTCTTAAATGTTTTATTGTGAATTATGTGACGTTTACATGGGAGAACATTAGTTTTACATTTATCCTATCGTATAATCATTTCGTTGTCATGGTTACAATCCCCTCCATGCATTATCAACCAACCCTGCAAGCCTGCCCCCCGGTTGTCAGCACACGGCCCCTCTCCCTCTCTGGGTCTAGAGTCCCCAACTGCTCCATCTCTCCACGTCATGTCATTGTCTCTGCCACCATCTCTGGAATCACTGCTTCTCTGGGCAGGGTCTCGCTCTCCGCTCTTCTCCTTTGATTGTTCGTTCTAGGGGCCTCCGCTCCTGGACTGCAAAGTCAATCACTCCCCTCCTTTTGCTACAAAATGTCCATCTTTACATTTCCAACCGTCACAGTCAATCCTGATAACAATTATTCACTATTGTATCACAAGAGACGAGACCTATCCCCATCTCCTTTCATTAGCCCCGCCTGAATCTGTGTATGGTTTTATAATGAAATAGGAAAGACTAGTTTTACAGAAATATTCTAATTGGCTTGCTGGGATCCATCTCTCAAAATAAGAACTTTACCTTCATACCTTTTTATTCTCAAGTATATGTTAATCCCTAAGCAAGGTCATTTGAACAGCAATGTCAGTGGTTCAACCGCTCCTTGAAAATCCTGTACAGGGTTGCTGGGGTCAGAACCAACTCAACAGCACTTAACAACAACAGCAACAACATACCTGGTGTGGTGCTGTAGGATAAACACTGGACAGCAAGCTCAGCAGTTCAAACAAACCTCCCACTCCTCAGAAGCCCTACACAGGGATGCTATGAGTCAGAACCGATTCAATGACACTTAACAACAACATACCAGTTTGGATCCACAATCAACACTCATAGAAGCAGCAGTCAAGAAATCAAACAACGTATTACATTGAGTAAGTCTGCTGCACAAAGCCTCTTTGTAGTGTTAAAGAGCAAAGATGTCACTTTGAGGACTAAGATGTGTCTGACCCAAGCCATGGTATTTTCAATCCCTTCATATGCGTGTGAAAGCTGGACAGTGACTATGGAAGCCTGGAATAGAACTGATGAGTTTGAATTGTGGTAATGGTGAAGAATTCTGAAAATATCACAGACTTCCAGAAGAACAGATCTGTCTTGGAAACAGTATAGTCAGATTGCTCTTGGAAACAAGGATGGCAAGACTTCCTCTCTCGTACTTTGGACACGAGGGACCAATGGACATCCTGCATGGTAAAGCAGGAGATCAGTGAAAAAGAAGTCCCCTAACAAGATGGACTGGCACAGTGGCATCAACAATGGGCTCAAACATAACAACAGTAGTGAGGATGCTTCAGGACAGGGCAGTGTTTTCGTTTTATTGTACACAGAATCACTACGAATTGAAACCTACTCGACAGCACATAAAAACAATATACCATTCTCTCACCACTGCTTTTTCATACCAAAATGGAGTAGGGGAAATCTGACAAGCAAAGCATAAAAACAGGACATTCCAGAGCAATCAGACACAAGGTAGTTTTATTGAATTAGTTGCATGTGAAAGAATTTCTTTCCACTAGCAGCAAATGCAGGCATTAAGAGTGCAGAATCCAGAAGGGAGGTGGAGCAGGTGGGGGAGGTGGGAAGGGGAGGACCTAGAGCCCAGAACAGACCTAGTTACTTGGTGGCGTACAGAGCTCCCTTGTGGAGGCCTGGAACTGATCTTGGAAGGACTGGACTCAGTTGCTCTGAAAAGCAGCCTTCACATCTCACTCCTCTCTGGAAAAAAAAAAGGAGGGCGGGGAGAGAAGAAGGTTCAACATTCACAGAGAGGCAAGACCAACAGTCAAATTCTTATCAAGTAGGAAAGAACGTCTTCTAAAGGAAAACTAAACCCCCGAATGGTTCCTGGCTACAGGAGCAGTGAACATCTCCAAGCTGTGCTGCTTTTGGTCTTTATTTTTGTTTGTTTGTTCCCAGGACGCTGGCAGCTGTGAAGGTCCACACACTCACTGGTTCTTTTGGCGGAACTCCTCCAGGGCTTTCTTTGCCACAGTCTCCATAAAGTTAGGCTGATTCCTGGAGACTTCTTTCGGGACCATCACCGTCATGGGGTCAGCACCAAAGAGCTTCACAACTACCTTAGTCTCAGTATCCTCAGAATTGGGAAGAGTATCTGAACCAGCCCTTGTAGAAGTCATCTAGAAGG
Organism: Chrysochloris asiatica; assembly: GCF_000296735.1. Taxonomy (NCBI): domain Eukaryota; kingdom Metazoa; phylum Chordata; class Mammalia; order Afrosoricida; family Chrysochloridae; genus Chrysochloris; species Chrysochloris asiatica. Next base: position 7,579,849 of record NW_006408582.1, on the reverse strand, counting down.
AAGAGCGTAAGAGGACAGTGTTAACGTTATCATCAAAACACACTTCTTCTGCAACACAGGTTAGGCTTAGACTTCCTCCTTCATGGAAACCTGAACAAACTGAGCCCTTTGCTTTTTCATAATTCAGACATCTGTACAACTCAGTGAATAGAAATGCCTTAATTCATACACACTTGTTTGTAGGTACAAATGCCATTTGCAAATGACCAGTTCGGGGGAGTACAGACTCAAAAAAATGGTTTCCAAGCCACCATGTTTTGTCTGAGTAGTCACTGTCCAGGCCTGGTGTAGAAAAGAATTAGGAAAGCAAAAGGCAAACAAACAACAGGTTCCCAGTGCTAGAGAGAAACTTTCCACCAGAGAACAATACACCAATTCAAAGAGTCGGGCAGCAAGGCCGCTTTGTGAAAAGTGTACAGGCGTGGTAGCCAGGCAAACAGGCACAGATCCCCATGTTGGTCACTAATCAATCATCTAACCTTCGGCAAGCTGTTGAACCTCCCTCACTTGGCTCATCTATAAAATGAGATCAATATAGTTTACCTCCTTGGGTTATGAGAGTTCAATATAAAAACAAATGCAATGTTTTTAGTTCCTGATGTATGATACAGTGCTTTTCTCAACGAAAAGCCAAAGTGTCCCTGTGACTATATTGTTGTTGTTGTTGTTAGGTGCCATTGAGTCAATATTGACCCATAGTGACCTTATGCACAGCATAACGAAAC
>NW_006408582.1:7570802-7571749 GCF_000296735.1 Chrysochloris asiatica | reverse complement strand
AAAAAAAAAAAAAAAAAGGGAAAAATTTTGCTGGGATACTACCTGTAGCCCAAGTGGAAAGAACACAGAATACTGGTCAAGAACATGTTGCAGCCATCTTGGTTTGGACCTGAGCTTCCCTACTTGAAGTGAAATAATCCCGGGCAACTTACCTCACCTTTTTATAACTCAGTTTCTTCCACTATAAAACAGAGTCAATAACTGTACCCAACTCATAGCGTTGTTGCAAGGAAAGAACTATGTTGTTGTTGCTGAGTGCTGCCTTGTATAGGGTTCCTGAGGAGCAGCTGGTGGGTTTGAACCAGTGACCTTGTGGTTCTCAATCCAGTGCTTCTCCTATAGTGTCACACCAGGAGTTTATGCTTGTAAAATATTTATAACAGTGCCTAGCACCTGGTAAGTAATTTTTAAACAAAATACATACTTACCTCTAAAATTCAATGATTTAAAGAAAAAAATGAGGATGTCTACTATGCTTGGCCCACCACCTGTTTGTCAGTTTGTTGCATTGTGGTGGCCTGCATGTTGCTAAGACCCTGGGAGATAGGCTGCCAGTATTTCAAATGGCAGACTAAAGCAGACTAGGAAAAAAGGCCTGCAATAAACTCCTGAAAATTAGCCAATGAAAACCCAGTGATGCACAATAGAATACTGTCAGTACAGCGCTGGAAGATGAGTCCAGCTGGAAGACGAGGCACTCAAAATACACAGTGGCTGCAACAATGGACTTGACCTTACCCATGACCATGAGGACAGTGCAGGACTAGCAATGCTTCATTCTGTCCTACATGCGCTCACCATGAGTCAGAACCTACTCCATGGCCATGAACAACAATAACAGCAACTATACCAGGAACTTGGGATCAGAATAATGAAGGCTATATGATTTTGAGTTATGGTGTTTGGAGGAGAATACTGAAAGGGCCATGGGCTGCCAAAAGAACCAA
>NW_006408582.1:7565303-7570702 GCF_000296735.1 Chrysochloris asiatica | reverse complement strand
GTCCAGTGCATCATTCCACTGTGCCACACCAGGGTTCCAAACTGATGCTAGAGAAGAAAATATATTCACTACTTTGTGGGATGCTCAGCAAAGGTTTTATCAAAGAAGTTGGACCTTGAAAATAGGTGCAATACAGAGAGACAATAAGAGATGCTATTCCGTCAGTGTGTGGTGGGGACAGAACTCACCGAGATGACTTGGAGATAAGCTTGTTCTTCATTTTGGGTGTGGTTAGCTAGCTGGGACAACCAGCTAAACTGCTGGTTCAGCTGGCTCAACAGGGCGGAGGTGTTGAACATCTGCTGCTGGTAGGACTTGAGCAATTCATCGTAGTGCTTGGTGAATTTCTCAGCTATCTGGAGGTCAGTCTTGAGCTCCTGTCGCAGCTGGGCCTGAGCAGGGTTGCTGGCAGAACAGTCTGCATAGAGATTTTAAATGGAAGGCAAATAGGAATGAGAACATGAATGGAAGGTGGTTCCCACAGCCAAGACCTAAAGCGGTGCTATATTCCAAGGGCACTCCACAAACCAGTTCACAGAAGGTAAATCAACCCACTACTGTCTTCATCAAGAACGTCTTACAATGGGGAAAAAACTACCAGCTGAGCTAAACAGTGTGCCTAGTGGCATAACTGATTTATATTTAGGTGAAAGTCCTTGTATCTTTGGAAACTGGTGACAGTGTTGAGAGAAGGAACATACTTTGAATAGCACTGATCTAGAGTCTTCTGAGTTCTCAGACCAGGAGCTAGTCTTGCTGCCCTAATTTCTTTCAGGAATCATTTCAGGAAAGGAATACTATTGCTTATATCTACTACTTATATAGCAACTACTGTGTACCAAATATATTCAAATATATTCAAAGTCAAGTATATTCCAAGTATATATACCAAGTATATTCAAAGCCAGGTGAGGTGCTTTGAATATACATTTTTCTCTAATAATCAGAGCTACTGTGATCTAAGTATTGTCATGCCATCCTGGTGAGGCACTGTGATTCAATGTGCTGGACAGCAAGGTCACTTTGAACCACAAGGTCAGTGATTCGAGCTCACCAGCTGCTCCTTGGAAACCCTATACAGGTTGCTTTGGGTCAGAACCTACTCGATGGCACTTAATAACAACAACAACACTTACCAATAGGAGTCTCTGAGAGGTGCTACTAACTGAAAGATGGAGTTTTGGGTTTACCCAGAAGTGCCTCACAAGAGAGATCAGATAACCTAATGCCAAAAAATCCAGCCATTTGAAAACCCACTGAGTTGGAGTCTGCTCAACTTTATCATTAAAGGAACTGAGGCCTACAGAAATCAAGAACTTGTCCTGGAATTAATGATGTGTAGGGCCAGGATTGAACGCAAGTCTCTCACTCCTAAATTTGGGCTTTTCCTTCTCTGAGTCTGTGGTTTGGGATCATTCTTCCAGCTTGTGTTTTGAGTGCATCTGCAAAGTTTGGAGGTCCTGGCCCCAAGTTCCCACACAGCAGAAAGACACGAAAGTCACACAACTTTCCCTGGCATCACAACCTGGTGGTGTGGAGTCCTTACCTGGCCTCTTGCCCACCTGCCTACCCACAGCTACTCAGCAAACGCATCAGGAAAGCAAGAAAGAGAGAGTTCATTCTTTCAGTTCCTGAGCACCTCTTGCAGGCTATCATATTTATAAGAGCTGGAAATGCCTATCTCTTTTAGAGGTCTTGTCTTTCTCCCCCTAAATTATTTATAAAAATATCCAGCAGGGGAGGAATTCCAGAGGGTAGATCAAACCTACAGGAGTCAAGGGAATGGAGATCTTTGCATACTTCAGAATGGTGGGTTACAATCACTTATATTCAAATAAAATAGTATGTGGAACAAGAGAAAGGATTACTAACAAGGAGCCAGGCTGAGAAAAATATAATGAATAACCTTAACTTCTGTTGTTGTTGTTAAGTACCGTGGAGTCAATTCCGACTCATAGTGACCCTGCACAGGGTTTCCGAGGCTGTAAATCTTTACGCGAGCAGAAAGCCTCATCTTTTTCCTGCGGAACAGCTGGTAGTTTCGAACAGCTGACCTTGAGGTTAGCAGTCTGATTCGTAACCATTACGCTACCAGAGCTCCTTAACCTCTACTGAGGAATAATTTAAAAATTAAGAAAAATCATTGAGAGTCAAGACCCAGTTTAGAGAAGTACTTTTTATCCTGGGGCAATTCTTCCCTCTTCCCCCTGGGGAGATTTGGCTATCTGGAGACATTTTTGATTGTCACAGCATCTAGTGGGGAGAGACCAGGTGTGTAGCTAAACATCCTATAATGCACAGAACAGCTCCCCACGACAAAGAATCATCAGTCCAAAATGTCAATAGCGCTGAAGCTGATAAATCAGTCTAGAGTTCCCCTTCCGCACATGTTTATACTGTTGCAAAAAAAAAAACCCCGAAAGCCAACTCCATTGCCATCAAGTTGATTCCGACCCACAGCACTATAACTGAACCCCATCATGTGTTCTTAGCTTGGATTTTTATGGAAACAGATCATCAGGACTTTGGGTCCAGACTGCCAACCTTTAGGCTAACAGCCAAGAACAAACTGTTTGGGTCACCCAGGGACCTCATGTGGTTGTAAGCACCATAAATAATTAGTCAATCATCCTCAACACACAAAAGAAGGCCAGTATTTAGTTATGCTGTGATGAGCAAACATGAAGAACGATGTCAGAGGTACCAATCTGGGCCTCGGCTTCTCATTTTTTCTTGCCGTAACTTGATTAAGGAGTCCTGGTGTGGCGCTGTGGCCTAACGCATTAGACTGCAAAGCTGTATGAACTACAAGGCCGGTAGTCAAGCTCACCAGCTGCTCCTTGGAAACCGTATACAGGGTCACTATGGGTTTATATAGTATGGCACTATGTTATTATCTATGCAATAATAACTATTATATTTTCTGGAAAATAGAAGAAGTTTAATTGCATACTAATCTATATTAATCTATACTTTCACCACTTGTCTGACAGTCTGTTGTACCATGGCTGGTTGTGTTGCTGGAATGCTGGAAGCTATGCCACCAGTATTTCAAATACCAGCAGGATCATCCATGGTGGACAGGTTTCAGCTGAGCTTCCAGACTAAGACAGATTAGGAAGAAAGACTCCTTCTCAAAAAAGTTAGCTACTGAAAACCTTATGAAGAGCAGTGGAGCACTGTCAGATATAGTGCTGGAAGATAAGCCCTTCAGGTTGGAAGGCACTCAGAATAGGACTGGAAAAGAGCTACCTCCTCAAAGTGAGTCAGCCTTAATGATGTGAATGGAGTATAGCTTTCAGGGCCTTCATTTGCTGATGGGGAATGATGCAAAATGAGAAGGAACAGCAGCAAACACCCATTAATAATCCAAAGTGGGATGTATGAAGTTTGAACTAAGTAAATTGGAAGTCATCAAAAATAAGATGGGACACATGAAGTTTAGGCATTATCTTAGGCATTAGTAAGCTGAACTGGATTGGAATCAGACAAGTATATGGTCTACTATGCCAAGAATGACAAACTGAAGAAGAATAACATCCCATTCATTGCTGGAAAGAATATTTCAAGATCTATCCTGAAGTATGTATAATACTGCTAGTGATAAGCTAACATAATTTAGGTTAAAGTGATATTTATATGACTACAAGGGAGACCAGCTAATATACCTATTATTTAAATTTAAATTTAACCACCAACCACTAATGCTAAAGATGAAGTAACTGGAGATATTTACCAACTTCTTCAGCTTAAAACCAATAAAATAGGCAATCAAGATACATAGACAAAAACAAAACAAAACAAAAAGATACATAGATAATTACTGTTGATTGGAATGTGGAAACTGGAAACAAAGAAGGGCTGGTAGCTGGAAAATATGACTGTGGTGATAGAAACAACATTGGAAATCACATGATAGAATTTTGCAAGACCAATGACTTATTCACTGCAAACAGCTCTTATCAACAACATAAACGGCAACTGTACACATTGACCTTGCAGGACTGATGACACAGGAATCAGAACAAGGGCAGGGAGCAACTGTGCAACAGACCATCAGTTACTCAGATACAAGTCCAAGTTGAAGCTGAAAAAAATTAAATCAAGTCCACAAGAGCCAACCTTGAGTATATCCCAGGATAGCCAAAGTATAACCTTAAGTATATCCCACCTGAATTTAGAGACTATCTTAAGATCAGATTTGACTAATCGAACACTAATGATTGAAGATCAAACCAATTATGGGAGGATATCAAAGACATCATATACGAAGAAAGTAAAAGGTTATTAGCAACAACAACAAAAATCAGGAAAGAAAGAAAAGGCCAAAATGGATGTTAGGAGACTCTGATGCTTGCTCTTGAATAGAAACTAGCAAAATCAAATGGAAGAAATGAAGTAAAATGCTGAATGGAAGATTTCAAATGGCTGGTGGATTAGACAAAGTAAAGTATTGAATATGCAAAGACTTGGAGTTAGAAAACCAAAGGGAATAATATGGTTGGCACTTCTCAAACGGAAAGAACTGGAAAAAAACCAAGCTTCAAGTTGCAACATTAAATTCTATGATAAAAAGAGGAGTCCTGGTGTGGCACTATAGAATACGCACTGGACTGTAAGGCTGGCAGTTCAAACCCCCAGTCCCTCCTCAGAAACCCTATACAGGGTTGCTGTGAATCAGAACCAACTCCACAGACCTTAATGACAACAATGACAATGGGAAAATTGTTGGACAATATAGGAAGCATCAAAAGAAGATGGAAGGGATGTGCAGAGTCACTGCACCAAAAATAACTGGTCAACATTCAACCAACTATCTCAAGAGGTAGCATATGATTAAGAACCAATGGTATTGAAGAAAGAAGTTTGAACTGCCCTTAAGGCACTGGGCAAAACAAGTCTCCAGGAACTGATGGAAAACCAACTGAGATGTTTCAACAAACACATGCAATGCTGGGAGCCCTCATCAGTCATGGATTTCATTGTACTTAGATCTACCATCAACACTCATAGAAACAGCAGTCATGAAACCAAACAATGAATTTTATTGAAAAATCTGCGGCAAATGACCTCTTAAAAATGTTGAAAAATAAAGATTTCACTTTTAAGGACTAAGGGGTACCCAGCTCAAGTCAGGGTATTTTCTATCGCTTCAATAAATAAGGATAATGAATAAGGAAGACCGAAGAATTGAGGCATTTAAATTACATTATTGGTGAAGAATACTGAATGTACCATGAACTGCCAGTTGTTATTAAGTGCCATCAAATTTATTCTGACTCATAGTGATCCTGCATAGGACATCTGAGGAGTAGCTGGTGGGTTTGAACTGCCGGCCTTGAGGTTAGCAGCAGCCCAGTGCTTATCTTATAGCACTATACCAGGATAAGACCAACACA
>NW_006408582.1:7543526-7563448 GCF_000296735.1 Chrysochloris asiatica | reverse complement strand
GGTCAGAGAAAAAGAGGAAGACCCCCAATGAGATGGATTGGCCAAGTGGCAGCATTGACGGACTCAAGCATGACAACCGTAGTGAGGTTGCCCCAGGCTCAGGTAGTGTTTCGTTCTGCTGTGCATAAGGTTGCTATGGGTCGGTACCAACTCTATGGCACCTAACAACAGCAGCAACAATATAGATATATGGTGGTGGCTGTGTGCCGTGGAGTCGGTTCCAACTCATAGTGACCCTGTACGGGTTTCCGAGGCTGTAAATCTTTACGGGAGCAGAAAACCTCATTTTTCTCCTGCAGAACCGCTGGTAGTTTCGAACTGCTGAACTTGCGGTTCGCAGCCCGATTCATAACTACTATGCTACCAGAGTACAATAGTATTATTGCTTGCTTACCATGTGCCACATGGTGTGGTAGGCACTGCCCATGCTGTTTTACTGAATTCAATGTATTTTTTAAATTTCTGAATTCAATGTATTTTAAGCTCGTTATAAAAACAAACAAAAATTTGCCATGAAGTGGATTCCAACTCATGATGGCCTCATGTGTGTCAGAGAAGAACTGAGCTCTAAAGGGTTTTCAATGACTGATTTTTCTATATATTGCCAGGCCTTTCTTCCAAGGTACCTTTGAGTGTACTTGACCTTCCAACCTTTCTGTAAGAAGCTGAGCCAGCAGGGACAACAACCCTATTATACAGATGAGGCAATATGACCGAGTGAGGCTAAGGCTGAGTGATGCAACAGCTAGAAGACAGTAGACTTGGAATTTGAACTGCCATCTGTCTAAAGGCAGCCCCAGAAAAGAACTGGTGACCCAAAGATACAGATGACAATTAAGGGAGCTTGCCGTCAGGCCTCCCAACTCACCCACTGACAAGATCTCCCGGCATTTCTCACACTGGTTCTTCATCTTCAGGCATCCTGTAGAGTTGCGGCGCATTTCCCTGCACACGAGGCCGGTATCATTGTTTTCTGGAGACAAAAGTGGGAAGATGCTGTCATGATTCAGAAGAACAGAAATGGGTCACACCTATTTCTCCGAAACCTTCCACATGGCTATGTGGCCCTTTCAGAAAGTTCTGTGATCAGAGCAGACCAGAATTTGGTGTTAATTTGCAGACCTGGCCCTCTGACCAGGGGTTCCCTCTTAAATGGCCAGGAGGAGGTCCAGATCAGGATATGGTCCTTGTCTACCCACTTCCAGGCTATGTTCACATGGCTCCATCAGCTGGGTGTGACCACCCTTCCCACCTCTCCATCCACCCCTAATGTTTATATTCTCTTTGGCATCATAACATACTTTGCTCTGCGTTTTATATGGCTCATTTCTCCTCCCCTAGTCAGTCAGTGGCGCTGCAGGATAATGCACTGGTTGGTGGTTCACACCCACCAGTTGCTCACTAGAAACCCTATGCAGGGTCGCCATGGTTTGGAACCAACTTGATGGCACTTAACAACAACAACAACAGCAGCCAGTCAGCAGGGGATAGTGGGTTTGTAAGTTAAGCCATAGACTGTGAACCACATAGTGGGCAGTTTGAGTCCACCAGCTAAGATAAGGCTTTCTGCTCCTGTAAAGATTTATAGCCTTGGAAATCCTGTACAAGGTTACTATGAGTCAAAACTGATTCACAATAGCCTGTCAGCAAGCCCCTTGACAGCAGAAATGGGATCCTCCTTGTAGCTTTCTTACAGGTCTCATCCATTATCAATACACAGCAGAAGCCTTTTAGTTCAAGGCTCCTTTGTATTTCCAATCCATTTCGATTCAAACTGGGGTCAATCAAACCATATTTATCAACTGAATAAAGAACATCACTACTTGAAGTATCTACTTTGCTTTCCCACTTTAAATCAGTTGCTGTCAAGTCACCTCTGATCCATGACAACCCCATGGGTATCAGAGTAGAACTGAGCTACGTAGGGTTTTCCATGGCTGATTTTCATTAGATCACCAGATCTTCCTTCCAAGGGGTTTGTGGGTGAACTTGAACCTCTCCAACCTTTAGATTAACATTCAAGCAACTTAATCATTGGCAGCACACCCAGGGGCTCTTTTGGCCACTTCAGATTCCATTCATTCAAAAATATTCACTGAGTAGCCATTTTGTAGCCAAGCCCTGAAGTTACAGCCATGAACACTTTCCTTAATTTGTCACCAATATGTGAATGGCCTCACAACAAAGCTTTGTTGATCTCTGGAATAAGAGACATAATAGTCAATGGAATACTTGGCAGTTGCTAAGAAGGAACATGGTAGACTGGAAAGATCAGGTTCCAAGGCTGAATTCCACTTATCAGCTGTGAAACTAGGGCACATTCATTTACCTTTCAGACTTAGTACACTCCTTCCAAAATGGGGGTAATACCATCCTCCGGGGGTTGCTAGAGAATATTGAGACAGCACACACAAAGCCACCTGGCATAGCTATAGCATCTCATGAGGCTGGTCAGTGCTCAGTAAATGGTTAGTTCCCATTCCTTTCTATGAAAAAAAGACATCTTTCAAACCTGTTGCAAATTCCCCCATCAGAGGTTGCTGGGAGACATTCATGGCCTGTTGAACGTCCTGTATCATGTCAGAGAAGGACTGGAAGAAGTTCAGGAAGTTCAGAGGTTCATGATAGAAGAAAGGCATTGTGTTCCGGACCACACGGGATTTGGGATAGAAGAAGTGAGGCTTATGAAGAGGACTGTCATGGAATGCACTGAAGGGTGAGTGGAAAAAAGGCTTCCAGGGATCGGTCCTGAAGAACCTGCTCTGGAATAGCTCGTCCATCACTCTGGACACCTGGCTAAACCTGTCCTCCATGGCATTCAGCATGTGGTTTTGCTCCTGGTCATTCTCCAGCAAGGTGTCAACACGATCACCATCCATCCAGATGTAAAAGGGAGAGGCCTGGTTTAGGAATTCCTCAAGCTGCAAGAGGCAAAATGGACCACAGTTAGAAGTGGCTCATTAAGGCCACAGTCCTCAGCGTCAACTTTTTGTTGAGACGGACCAGACCTGGCCCCCCACTGTCTCTTCATAGTCACAACAAGTAACCAAGAGTCAGCTGGGAATGGCCTCTAGGTATCCAAAGTAGTAGGTCAATATCATTGTCCTTCCATTCTCCATTGGGACAAAGCTTAGAGACACCTGCAAGGCCTCGAGACACAGGAGACCTATCACTTCCAATTAGACCACTGTCATCTTTGGTGTCCAGGCTGGGCTGAGCACCAACTGATATGACTTCAGGGAATGACAAAATTCATCTGAGTCTCAACTCAGTGAGGTCCCTCCTTGTGCCTTGTTGTTGTTAAGTGTCAGTGACTTGAGTCAGTGTCCCTATATAGCAGGGGTAGGGAATGTCTGGCTCTCAGGCCATATGAGGCAGGTGAAATCATTTGGTCTGGTCTGCTAAGGCAACCACAGTTCCATCTATCACATTAAGGGTGAGTTAATCAAATGTTTGAACTAATATAGCAGGCTAATTTTTAAGTTGATAATTGTGTATGCCCCACAAATGATGTTATACATTTTGGCAAAAAAAAGGTTCCTCACCCCTTCTGTATAGGGTTTCCAAGGAGCAGCTGGTGAGTTTGAACTGCTGACCTTGCGGTCCAGTGTTTTATCCTATAGCACCACACCAGGACTACTTCTTATGTGGACACAATTATATTATCTAGCCAATTACTTCAGATAAGAATCTACTAAGAGCAAATAGTGGGCATGGGTACATCTACGTTTCTGTATTCATAGCCGTTGTGTTGTTTGTAGGTGCTGTTGAGTTGGTTCCAACTCACAATGACCCTGTGCACAACAGAACGCAACACTGCCCAGTCCTGCACCATCCTCACAATCATTACTCTTGAGCCCACTGCTGCTGCCACTGTACCAATCCATTCATAGCAGACAGTACCAATCAATGATAGAGTCAGCTCTCATCAATATGTAGTACATGAAATGAAGCGTATCTATCCTGGACTACTCTAATGGAGTCCTCATGTGGTGCTGAAGGATAAGCACTCGATCTCCAGGTCAGTTTGAACTGCAAGGTTGGCAGTTCAAACTCACCAGCTGCTCCTTCGAAACCCTATTTAGGGTTGCTATGGGCTGGAATCGACGATACTTAACAACAATTCTAATGAGATAAAAGGTGGTCTACCCTCTTCCTGACTGATGCTTCCTCCAACAATGGCCTGGATCTGTGGTCAAAGCTGAGGAAGCATTTTTTCCCTTGTTGTTGTTAAGTACTGTCAAGTCAATTCTAACCCATAGCAATCCTGTATAGGGTTTTCAAGGAGCATCTGGTGAGCCTGAACCACCGACCTTGTAGTTCAAACGGCTTTGCAGTCTGATGCATTAACCCATAGCGCCACATCAGGACTACTCTGTGATAAAGACTGGACACTAAAAGGTGACCCACTCAAGGGCAGAGTCCTGTCTCTGCAAGCCATCTTTCCCACTCAGAGAGTTGGCTGTGCCCAACAAGCATTTCCCCTTTCACCTGGTGGCCAACTGCGGGAGAGCCACTTCTGCAGATGCGAGTGTAGAACTTCATGCAGGTCTGTTTCAGACAGGGTTTACACTCTTCCCAGAGGGCTGTCATGGTATCGTTGCACACCTCTGGAGACGCCTTCAGCTTCATTTCAGTGTTCCTGGTCACCTTTACAGCATCCTACAAGCCGACAGAGACCAGGTCAGCCACTTGGAAACCACCTCATTCCCACTCCCAAGCCACCCAGCCAGATCTTCCTCCTATCTGGCCAACGGGTCCTCACCCCTGCTTCGGCTCACATTTTCCTTCATCTGCCTACCTGGAATTCCCTCCCCACCTATCTCTAAACATCCTCTCACCCTCCAAGACCCATCTGTCCATTAAAGTCTTTTCCAACTGCTACAGCCTAAATGGACATCTCCTATCTCAGATTTATTGCACAAACAGTCTTAACCCCCAGAATCTAGCTCTCACATCAAATTTTCTGTTCTCAACTTCTGGGTTTTAAATGTTATCTTCCAAAGCATCTAGAGACTCCTGGAGTCTAATTTTTCTATTGTACCTCCATGGTCCCTGGCATACAATGGAAATAGATAAGCTTTCAAAACCAAAATCACTGCCACTATCAAAACTCTTTAGCATGCCTGTATCATTTGACCCAATAATTCTATAAGAATCCATGCAATAAAGAAAAAAATGCTTATGCCTAAGGATATTTCTTATATTGTTAGTTTATGACAAACAAATACTGGAACTTATTCAGAATCTCAAAAGTAGAGTACAAGTTAAGCAAAGTATAGCACATACAAAGGTAGATAGTTGTACCATTACAAGGGATGTTTGCAGTACATTTAAAATATTATAATAAGCACTTTTCTTGTTAAAGTTCATAATTTGAATATCATTGTTGTTAAGTGCCATTGAGTCAGTTCCAACTGATAGCAACGCTGTATAAGGTTTCCAAGGAGCAGCTACTGAGCTTGAACTGCCAACCTTGAGGTTCAAACCGACCTTGCAGTCCAGTGCATTAACCCACAGTGCCACACTAGGGCTCCTATTTTTAATATAGCTGTTGTGACATATATATAGGTGTGGAGCTATAGGATAAGTACTGGACCGCAGGTCTGTTTGAACCACAAATGTTGGTAATTCAAACTCACCAGCCGCTCCTAGGAAATCCTTTATAGGACTGCTATGAGTCAGAACTGACTTGACAGTACTTCACAACAGTAACAATACATATACACAGACATACACATATATATATGTATGTGTGTGTGTGTTGTGCATTAACCTGCAGCACCACACCAGGACTCCACATATATATTTGTGGTTGTGTGCCATCCAGTTGGTTCTGACTCATAGCAACCCTATATAGGATTTCCGAGGCTTTGAATCTTTACAGGAGCAGATGGCCTCATCTTTCTTAAATATATATATATATATATAATATGGTGGTGGTGGTGTGCCGTGGAGTCAAGTCCAATTCATAGCCACCCTGCATAGGATTTCTAAGGCTGTAAATCTTTTCAGGAGCAGAAAACCTTATCTTTCTCCTGTGGAGTGCCTCATGGACTCACACTGCTGATGTTTCAGTTAGAAGCCCAGTGCGTAACCCACTACACTACCAGGGCTCCATATATACCATCCCTATGTACAACAGAAGGAGTCCTGGTGTGGCTCTGTGGGTTAGTGCGCTAGACTGTAAAGTGGGTTTGAACCTCGAGGTCGGCAGTTCAAGCTCACCAGCTGCTCCTCAGAAATCCGATACAGGATCACTTTGGTTCGGAACCAACTCAATGGCACTTAACAGTAACAACATGTACAACAGAATGAAACACTGCCCAGTCCTGTGCCATTCTCAAATCATTCTTATGTTTGAGTCCATTATTGTAACCACTTTGTCAGGTCTTCCTCTTTTTTAATGATCCTTAACTTTACCAAGCATGATGTCCTTCTCTACCAAGACTGATCATCCTTCCTGATAACATGAGGCGTAGTAGAGATTTAAAAAAAACAACACAAAACAATGAATTAAATCTAGGCATCAGGCTCTAGATTAGATCTGTAACAAAACAAAAAACAGACCCAGGATCTTACCCACTTTCGTAAGCTTTCAAAACTAATAAATCTTCTCTATTACTTCACAGGTGGACTGAAGGTCATCATGGCAACTCAGCAAGGAGCTCCACAGATTATGGGTTATCCCTCCCTTCCCTCCTGCAAGGCTGGTCAAGGTGCCAGACTTGACTGTGGTCACCTGGCTCCTCCTTACCTCTTTCTCCTTCTTGGCTTTCTCTAAGGTGTTGAGCAATGTCTGGCGCTCATCATCTGTTTGGTCCATTAGGGTCTTTATTTCTTTCAAACCCTTGACAGCGTTTTTAATTTCATCATCAATGTACTTACTCCCCTGGGTGGACATGTCTGTAACAGAAAGGCAAGGAGGTCGAATAAGGTAGAAGGAAGTGATGTGCAGTAAGAAGAAGAGAACCATGGCAGCAGCTAGAATGAACAGGAAGGGGCTGTCCAGGCTGAAACCCCTGGCAAGCAACCCTGCCTATGAGCTTCCCATCACAGCATGAGCCTGAGGCTCAGAAAAGCAAACCAAGGGGGTCCAGTGCCCCCAGGGGAGGGACAGCAGCACTATGCCCAAACACTGTTCTGTAGCTCTTCAGAACAAGTAGGGTCACAGAAGAAATGTCAGAAGAAGAAAAGAAATAGAGTGCAACCTTTACAGCATTAACGCATATTGTTCTGTTGGATACAGATCTTTCCAGAATTTAGCTTAAACAGGCATTTGTATTTGTTTGTTCCAAGGCACTGTGCTAGCTGGTGGGGATAGAAAGATGAATTAGCAGGATCTTTCCTCAAGGAGACTGCTCAAGACACATCCTCTTCTTGTGACAACTGCAAAGAGAGATGTGTAATCCAAGGACCAAGGAGTCACAGTCCACATTCATCTAGTATGTATGCTGTGCTAAGCACAGAGCTGACATGTCACATGTATTGTCTTTAGTACTCCCATCATCACGCCCATTTCAAAAATGGTGAAAAGGAAGTGTAAGGAGATTGTATCCCCTTATATGGCTAGGATGTGGTGGGGCCAGGACTCAGACCTAGGCCTGATCTCAAACTATGGGCTTTTAACCACTAAAATTAAACCTGACCAACGGTCACCGAGTTCATTCTGACTCATGGAGACTCCCTATATTTTAACCACTAACTCAGAAGAACGGATCAGCTATTAGGAGGAGGGTGGAGGGAAGAAAGGATGGGTTTCACGAAAAGACCTCTCTGTAATAGGACACCATCAAGCTGAGTTCTGAAGGATGACTAGTCTTCATAGGATACTGCATATTCCCTTTCCTGCCCGTTGTGAGCTGAAGCTATGAAGCATGACTACATAGTTATGTGAATGGGAAGGTGGAGGACTGAACAAGGTGTACGCACTAGGGTAAAATAGAAAGGGGTGATCATTAAAGATTCAAAGGGTTCAGAGAGGGTTCAGAGACAGCTGCATGAGGCAGGAGTGGGAGCTGGGTTTTAAAGGTAAAGGAAGATGTAGCCAGCTGAAGGAACTGGAGCTGAATGAAATGCAGCAGCCAGAAGGGGTTGGCCTTGCTGGGAAATGTCAAGAGGCCACAGCATCTTAAGCCAGGGAGAGACCCAAGCAGAGGAAATCTGACTCACATAAGATACAAATGGAGTTCGGTGTGGTGCTGGGGGATAAAGAACCGTACCACAAGGTCAGTTTGAACCACAGGGTTGGTGGTTCAGACTCACTAGTTGCTCCTTGGAAACCCGATATAGAATCACTATGGGCCAGAAGTGACTCGACAGCACTTAACAACACACAAGATACAAATTGTCATTCACACAGACAATTATCACCTTGCTCAGCCAGAGAACCAGCTCTGGGCCAGGCATTGTACTAAAAGGAGCGAGCCTTCCTATATTGCTGAGGGGTACCACCCAACGTCTACTTACCCTGGAGCTCATTGGCTGAGATGGGCTCTTCTCCCAAGACCTGTCCTTTCTCCCCACTCAACAGCAGCCCCAGAAGCAGCAGAGGAAGAAGAGTCTTCATCTTGCTTTCCTCTTCTTCTGAAATCCTAGCACGTCCCTGTGTGTAGAGGACAGAAAATTGTCATGGTAACCGACTAAGCAGCTTTCCAGCTTCCTGCTCAGCCTGCTGCCTGCAGTAGCTTCCAAGGAATACAGAGCTCGGAAGTGGCTGTTGTCACTGTATTTTCATCTCTGGGGAAAATTGGTAGAAATGACTAGACTTTTCATTGGAAGCCTCAAAAGAAAGACAAATATTGTACTAGACCATTATTGTACAAAGTCAAGAAAAGGTTTTCACACTAAAAGAAACATTCTTTGATGGTTACCAGAGGTGGGAGGTTGGGAATAGACATGTGTTAACTTGGGTGAAGGGGAAGACGATACACAACAAGAGGGAAGTGGGTAAAAAAAATGATGGGGGCAGGGGAAGACTCAGTGAGAGGTGTAAGAGTTAAAGGCAACAGAGGTAAACACTGTTAAACACACAATCCTGCAAAATGGTGATCTACGAGTACATACAAGGATAGGCACACAGGCTGAATATGTATGTGTGGGAGGGAAACTAGGAGTAAATCCACAAATGTATAAAGGTTTAACAGAGTATGTTTATATATGGATGTTCACCTTTGCTACAAAATATCCATGAATAGGGTGAAGCATAAGAAAGAAAGAAAGTTCAGGCAGTAAATACAAGGCATGAACTACACAAGACAGCAGCATAATGTAAAAGAAACAAGACCTGGGAGTCAAGGGACCTGGGCTCAATCCCAAACCCGCCTCCTTCCCAGATAATAGCTCTGTATATGGCTAAGCACAGCATAAGAGCTTTATGTATCTTGGCCTCCTTGTATAGAAAGTGTGTCTATCTGATGATACCTACTCCTATATAACACTGAAAACACCACCCCATACTCACTCATCCATCCATCCTGTTCTTGCTTCCCTTCTAAAGTGGGGCTACATCCCAAACTCGGATAAATCCTGCACAGGCATCCTCACCTCAGCAGACATTACTAATCCATCACAGCATTACTCTCTCCCCCCACCCCCCCAACACACAATCTCCTTGCCACCTAAAATTTCTTGTCCAGAGGCAGAAACAAGCCAACCCTTTGTGTTGGCACAGAATATTAAACCCATTTGGGAATTGAGCCAGGCTGCATATGGATTTGGGAGTATAAATAAAGAATACAGCAAGGAGAGGGCAGAGTGAAGGAAGGGAACCACAAAGTCAAAAGTCAGCAGAGACTCCATGGAGCAGACTTGGACCCCAACACTTCCTTTTGAAGGGCTTGTGCTTTTGTGTTGCCAGGTACCTTTGTAAATGCCCTTTGCCACTACCCACAGACCCGTGTGCCCGGCACAGTGCTCCTGCCACCATGCTGCCAGCTGCCCTGAGCCAAGGGATCTGAGCCACAACCCAAGTCTTACACAATGGACGCAAGATGTTGCTCAAAGCAGAACTTTCTCCTTCCCATGCTCCACTGCTTATCTAACCAGGCCCATTTCCCATAACAAAAAGGGGAAAGAAAGGTCCCCCTTCTGTTTCCTGCAATTGCTCACATCAACAAACCACTTTCCTATCATCAGGAGCATTTATACACTTGGTAGAACAGTCATAAAGAAAGCCTCTCAGTAAGGTTCCTGAACTGTGGTTCTCACAGCAAACCCACAGATAGGAGAAAGAGCTGGAGCGGGGAGAAGAGAGTGGGTACACCAACTTCTCCAAAGACAGGGTGGGTGGGCAGCTGGAGACAGGGAGGCCCCATGCTGCTCACTGAGGCCTGAAATGCCTCAAGCAGGGACAGAGTCTTTGTCACGCCAGAGAGATAAAGCGAGCAAGACACACACCTCTCTGGGAGACAACTCTGACAGCAACAACTCCTAAGAAATCCACACAAGATCCTCTGAAGAAGGTTCTGACCAGAGAGAGGGGCTGGGACCCTCCAGAAAGGGGACGTAGAACTAGTCAAAGCTAAGAGTACTAGATGAGGACTCCAGAGACTCAGCTGTTTGTACAGGGTTTCCCACCAGGAGCCTGGGAACCTTAGTTAGCCATTAAGCTCAGAGCTGGAAAAGGAATCATTCCCACTCAACCCCTTTGCCTTTCAGGGAAGGTTGAAATCCAGACAGAACAGGGCTCCAGAAGGCCCATAGTAAGCTTATGGCAACCCCAGGATGACACGTCATCCCTCCTAGCTGCCAATCCAGGGTTCTTTCCTTGACAAAGAGTCACTTAAACTTCTGGGGGCAGTTTTCTTCATCTGTAAAATGGGCATAACATATACTTCAGAGATGGGAGTATGTTTTATAAACACAATGGTCTTATATAATCATAGTAAAGTATAACGAGCTGAATATTTGATCTAGGACAATTCTGTTCATTGGCTATAAACAGAGGGGTAACACCTCTGTAGAGGAGCAGAGGAACCAAAAACAGTTACTGTAGACAGGCTGTCTCTGTACTGTGTGGCTTTGTCTTAGAGAAACTGCGGGGCACTCCCCAATGATCTGTTAAGAGCTTCTCAAAGTTTCAAGTGCCTACAAATCACGTGGGGACCTTGTTAAAATGCTGATTTCGATTCAGTGGGTCTGTGGCACAGCTCCGTACTCTTCTTGTCTAATGAGTTTGCAGATGATACTGACACTGGTCCAAGGGCAGCCCTAGAGAAATGGCTGCACAATTCAACTGTTCTCCCTTTCTACAGACTGGTGTCCCCTGTCCCCTCCAAGCCCCTGGGCCTACCACCTGCTGTGACTGGAGGAGCCACACTGAGGTCTTTCTTTCCCCATCACTACTGCACAGCCTCCTTCCACCCAGGGAAGCATAAACCTCTCAGTCTGGCTCCCTCCATTAGCATCCCTGTGGGCAATGGTGCAGTGAAGGGGAAGACAAGGAGATTATGAAAGGTAACAAGGTTACCTTTGAGAACAGCTTTCTTCCACGCATGCCCCCCTAGAGCATTGAACTTACCAGTTCCCCATAATGCTCCCAGGGACCACCTCCAAAAGTCAGGCAGCACCCCAGAGATCATTTAAAGAGCAGATGGGCCAGTGGGGAGGGCACAGAGACCTTAAAGTGAGGAGGAGGTATAACTAGCAAGCTGCGGGTGCCTGTCTATCTTACTGTCTCCCTAACTATAACAAAGCAAACCCCCAAATAAAAATGAGTCATCCGTAAGCCACACTACTTACAGGTAACAATGAATACTTCCTTTTATTTTCTATGCATTTTCATACACCCATCATCTTCAAATGTCTTTTTAAAAAACCTATGTTCTAGGTTGAGCTCTGGTGTGGCACTGTAGGATAAGCACTGGACTGGTAATGAGAGGTCTGCAGTTCAAACCCACCAGGATGTTTATGAATTGGAATGAACTCGACAGCACACAACAACAATAACAACATGTTTATGGTTACTATTCCATTTTCTGAATTCCCCTACTTTACTTGACCATTCCCATAAATGTGGATGTCTAAGTTATTTCTAATTCCCTATTATAATTCATACTCTTGTGTGTCTCCTTCTGTAGTATTTTTTTTTACATCATTAAGACCCTTCTAAATTAAATTTAAAGGAATTTAAAAAATTTCCTTATAAAAAAAATCAGCTTCTTTGCTTATTCTTATCGCTATTGTTAAGTACCATCAAGGCAGTTCCAACTCATAGAGACCTTGTATAGGGTTTCCAAGGAGCAGCCGTGAGGTTTGAACTGCCGACCTTGTGGTTCACATTCACCTTGCAGTTCATTAAGTCCCTAAATTCTGGAAGGTCAAGAAGGCTTCGGTTCTAGTACCAATTCTGATGCTTATTTGCTGCTTAATATTAAGTGTGGCACTGTAGAATAAGCACTGGGCTGCTAACCTCGAGGTTGGAGGTTCAAACCTACCAGCCAGTCCTATAAACTCCGACAATAATAACATATAGAAAGTCCTAAACCCCTAGGCCTTTGATAATTATCACTAAAATGAGACTGTTGTTTTTCTATTAGACATCTGAGGTCTGAGGGATCAAGTTGTATCCCTTTTCTCTACTGCACCTTGGATGCATTGAGAAGCAGGTGGCTGTCCATATGTATTAACTCTAAACAACATACTTATAAACACATTATCCAGAGAGGTGCAGAATTTACAGAAAACAAGATGAGTCATACCTGCAAGCCAACAATATAGCGGAGATCAGCACCTTCACAGAGATGGGGCCGGTGGGTCTACAAACTGATCCCAGAACCACCGCTCGCTAGCTGTATGGACTGGGGCAATCCATGTCCTTTCTCCAAGCCTCAGTTTCCCCATTTTTGTACAAGGGTATTCATTACACCTGCCTTACTTATCTGACGGAATTATGGTGGGAGTTCGGGAGCCCAAGGATAGCTGAGTTTCCGTCTGTGTGCTGACCCGGCATCCCAGGGCTCAGCAGTTCAGCACCTGAATCAGCTGCATTGTGACGGGGCTCTGGCCACCTCCGTTCCTGGGGTCACCTTAGGCTCTCTTAAACCCAGATCAAAGAGCCTTTCTACCATCTTATCCCCGAACGGCTGCCACCTCCCGCCCGCCCTTCTGTCTGGTGTAGGCTCTGCACAAGGATAGGAAAGATCGGGAAGTACATCTCACCGGTCCCTAGCACCGGGCTTCTGTGCTCTCCTCCTCGCGGTGAGGCTGCGTAATGAGCACCGTGGTGAGGGTGCCAGTATTTATAGGACTCTGCTTAGCCCACACCCCCTCTGGGGCTGGCTGCAAACCTGCATGACTCAAGTGCAAAGAATGCGGTGGAATGCGCAGGGAGCTTTCTGGAAGCTGGCTCTTGCTGGGGGGTGGAGGAGCGGGAGATGCAGTACCACAGATAGACTCCAGGGGGCGGATGGGCACCGCGAATGGCGCGCAGGCTCCAAAGCGTCTGAACCGTCGACTTGTACTTTTCTTGAGTTGCTCAGAGTGGGAAGATGGCACCCTAGGACGGAGCTTATAGTTTCTGTGTGCACAACTGGGTGACTTGTATCTCGCCTCCAGCACCATTCTCCACAGGATTAGTATTATGTCCACTGAACTCTTGGCTGGCTCTGAATCCAAAATGAAGTTCCCCTGCCCCCTTGAACAATATTATTCAAAATGAACACACACCACTAATCTTGTCCCATTAAGTAGCAAAGTGTCAGAAGTAATGGTAGAATGAAGAGAGTTGTGCTAGAGAAGGACAGGAGGTTAAGAGTGAATGATAGAAATCCTGTCTGAACCATCACATTGACCTGGTGGTCCCTTCTCAGATCAGGCCGGCCCTGAGGACTTACATGTTTGGGAATCAACAGCACAAAATTTGGGGGAAACAGAAGACCTCGCAGAGCTTCTTCAATCAAGAAGTACAAGCAAATGTAGTCCCTATCCACCAGGGACCCAATCAAACTCCTGTTTGGTTTAATGTGCTGTTCTCACAATCTTGAAATTCCTAATTTTTAAATAACAGGTATGGCATTTTCATTTGGCACTGTTGTTGTTGTTAAGATCCATTGAGACGGTACTAACTCACAGCGACTTTATGCAGAGCAGAACAAAACACTGCCTGATCCTGGGCCTACCTCACTATTGTTGCCACGCTTGAGTCCATTGATGTTGCCACTTGGCCAATCCATCTGGTTGGGGGTCTTCCTCTCTTTCTCTGATCCTCCTCCTTACCAAACATGATATCCTTCCCCAGCAACTGGACGAAGTTTGGCCACCCTGGCCTCCAAGGAGCTCTCTGGCTTCACTTATGCAGCAAGGTAGGTACCCAAATGGGTTCTGTAGTCTCTATCTGCCATGGGATCCTTTTGAATGCAGGACTCATTTTGAGCAGGGTCTTTGACTAATGTGGCTAAGGGAGTGGGAGTTGTCTTCTGTCACAACCATCCCACCCCCTGGCAGAGAAAGGACCAACTCAGGAACTTCCTCAGATGCAACTACTTCTTGGAAAAGAAGCGGAGCCACTCACAGTGAACCCCCAGAGCATTTAAGCAACAAAAAAGAAGACAAAGGACTAGAAGACTACTCTCTCACAGTGATGGAGGCAGGGTGGAGGAGGCAGCTATAAACGGCCTGTTTGGGGAGCAAAATACTTAGGAGTCCTGGTGTGACGCTGTGGATTAATGCACCAGACTGCAAAGCTGTTTGAACTGCAAGGTCGGCAGTTCAAACTCATTAGCTTCTCCTTGGAAACTCTATACAGGATCGCTATGGGTCAGAATCGACTCGACGGCACTCAACAACAATACTTTGGAAATCATTCACATGAAAGGTCTTAGAGTAGAGTTATATGATCAGGGACTGGATTTTCCTGACCACGACTATGGAGGTACAGTCTTGAGACCCAGTCCCTCATTGTCCAAGGTCCAAGCACGATTACAGCTAAGATCCCATTCCCTTTTTTGCCCTCCTTCATAGATGCAAGAGGCAGTCTACAGGGACCTTCCAGACACAGGAAGCAGTGGAGGAAACTTAGACGTGGAGAAGGGCAATCAGCTCTGCCCCTGAGGAACTGAGTGGCTTTGGGCCAATCACTCTGTCTCTCTAGGCCTCAGTTTCTTTAATCTGATCAATGAGAGACCTAGAAAGACTTCTTTCAACCTAATCTGATTCAATGTCAAATGTGAAAAAAAGCTCAGCCCCAAAGAAAAAAATCCTACAAGATCTTGGAGGCTATTCTTCTCCAAGAACAAGCTTCATTTTCTTTTCTTTTTTTCTTTTTTTCAAAAAAGTCTATCAGCACAGTGCAAGAGTTACAGTAAATAGAGGTAAATACCATTAAATATGGTGGTGGTGGTGTGCCGTGGAGTTGATTCCAACTCATAGTGACCCTGCATAGGGTTTCAGAGGCTGTAAGTCTTTATGGGAGCAGAAAGCCTCTTCTTTCTCCCGTGGAACAGCTGATAGTTTTGAACTACTGATGGTGAGATTAGCAGCCCGACTCGTAACCACTACGCTACCAGAGCTCCTTCATATACAATCCTGTAATAACAGTGATCTGATTGAAGTTGTCAAGGACTTCATTCTTCTTGGATCAAATATCAACATTCACGGAAGCAGCAGTCAAGAAATCAAACAACGTATTGCATTAGGTAAATCTGCTGCACAAGACCTTTTTAAAGTGTTGAAGAGCAAAGACGTCAGCTTCAGGACTGAGGTGCACCTAATCCAATAACCTCATATGCATGTGAAAGCTGGACAGTAATAAGGAAGACCATAGAAGAATTGATACTTGTGAGTTAAGGTGTTGAAGGAGAATATTGAAAGTGCCATAGGCTGCCAAAAGAACCAATAGATCCATTTTGGAAAAATTGCAGCCAGAGTGCTCCTTGGAGGCCAAGATTGCCAAACTTTGTCTCTCACACTTCAGACATATTGTCAGGAGGGACTAGTCACTGGAGAAAGATCTCATGTTTGCTAAGGTGAAGGGTCAGAGAAAAAGAGGAAGACCCCCAACAAGATGTACTGGCCAAGTGGCAGCATCGATGAACTCAAGCGTAGCAACAGTAGTGAGGTTGGCCCAGGATCGGGCAGTGTTTCGTTCTGCTGTGCGTAAGGTCGCTATTAGTTGGTACCGACTCGATGGCACCTAACAACAAACAACAAATATAGGTAGATACACAGCATGAATGGGTATGGGAGGAAGAATGGGAGCATACCCACAAATACATAAAGGTTTATATATGAGTATTTAAAAACCCATATTTGTACATGGGTATTTTACCTTTGCTGCAAACTTATCCAAGATGTGGTGAAGCATGCTAAGAGTTGGTTACTCATAGCCACCCTGTACAGAGTTTCTGGGACTGTGAATCTTTTCATGAACAAAATACTTCACCTTTCTCCCTCAGAGAGGCTAGAGGGCTCAAACTGCTGACCTTGAGAGAATGTTGACTTGAAACATTGCAAACGCCTTGAGAGAATGAGTTGCTGCTAGGTCTGGGGGCTTGGGACCATAGTCTCAGGTCAATTGGCATAACATAATTCACACAAACAAGTTTTACATCCTACTTTGGTAAGTAGCAACTGGGAGCTTAAAAACCCATGAGGATCATCCAAGGTAAAACTATTGGTCTTTCCCTGTGTGGAAGAAAGAAGAGTGATGAAAACTGAAGACTCTTGGAATCAATTAGTCCAATGGTCTAATAAAACACATGAACATCAGTCACTATGACCCAGAGACCAGGAGAATTAGATGGCACCTAGCTACAACTACCAAAGGGATTCCATTAGAAGATCCTGGATAGAGTGAGAGAAAATGTGGACCAAAACTAAAAAATATAAAAACGAACAGGCTTAGTGGTCAGAAAGAGACTGAAGGAACCCAAGACTATGGCCCTTGGTCACACTTCAGGTCTGGAACTGAATTTACCTTAGCAAATTTTCAGCTAAGCAGTAGATGAAGCGGCAACAACACTATTGAAGTATACACACCATATAATGGTCCACCATTCAAGATGGAAAGGGCAGCATTTACTAAGGACAAAATTTAGAAGGATGGGAAAGAAGGTGAAATGGAAACAAGAATCACAGGAAATGGAATCATTGATGTTGCATGGAGGGGATTGCAATCATTGAAATGAAACAAAGTATATGGTTTGTTGAATGTAAAACTGATAATCCGCTCTATAAACCTTCACTCTTCACAACAAAAGTATTGTTTTAATAAAAAAGGTCTATCAGTAACAGCTACATTTTCTATGGAAACTGCCTCCTTCTTACCATATCATTGTCTGAGGTCAGAAGAATTATTGTTGAGCTCGCTTCTTGTAACTTATGTGTCCTGCAATCGCCCCAGGATTCTGCACAGAAGGCAAAAATCTGTGATAATTATATATTTTAAAGTCTGATTTTCGAAGGCAGGGAGATCGGCCTTAGTCAGCTAAAGTAAGGGAAGGGAGGAAAAGAAGAAAGAATTAGGGAGAAAATAGCATGATTCACAGCCAAGACCATTCACACCCTTGGGGATGATGATTTGATTATTCCAACAAACAAGGTTCAGAAGATGAAACTTCAAGAAAGAAATACAAACATTGAAAGTGTCATAAATGTATCACTAGGTTTTGAATATTATGAGTAGACCACAGAGATCAACTGGTTCAGCCCTCACACAATATAGACCACAATCAACACAGACCACTTAGTCAGATACTATCATAACTAACAGTGAAGCTATGTTGATTCTACTTCAATATCCCACCAGTTGGTCATCCTGCCTCTGTTTGAATACCATCAATAACTGGGAGCTCGCTACCTCCTATACAACAGTTCTCTAGGAAAACTGCCTATAGAGTTGTTGTTGTTTAGTGTCATCGAGTCGATTCCAGCCCAAAGTCACCCTGTATAGGGTTTCTGAGGAGTGACTAGTGGATTTGAACCTCTAATCTTGCAGCTAGTGGTCCAGTGCTTATCCTACAGCACCACATCAGAGTTAGGACCTTCTTATGTTGAGTCTGGCTCCTGTAAAGGTTAACTCCCAAACCCATTTCTGTCCTCTGGAGCCACACAGAAAATCCAATTCATCTCTCTCTTGATGTTACTGTTGTTAAGTGCCATTGAGTTGGGTCTCAATGCACAGCAACCCTACGCATAATAGGACAAGATACAGCCTTGTCCTTTGCCATCTTCACAATTGTTATGTTTTAGCCCATTGTATCAATCTATCATGATGAGAGTCTTCCTCTTTCTTGATTACCCTCTATTTTACCAAGCATAATGGTCTTCTCCAGGGACTGGTGCCTCCTGATAACATGCCCTAAACACATGACACGTCTTGCCATTCTTGCTTCTAAGGAGCATTCTGGCTGTACTTCTAAGATGGATTTGCTGGTTCTTCTGAAAGTCCATGGTAGTTTCAATATTCTTTTCTGGCACTGCAGATTAATTATCTGAACTGCAAGGTCAGTTGTTCAAGCTCACCAGCTGCTCCTAGGAAACCCTATACAGTGTCGCTATGAGTTGGAACTGACTCAGAGGAACTTAGCTACACCATCATAATTCACATGTATCAATTCTTCTCTGGGTTTCCTTTTTCATCCAGTTTCCACATGCATATAACTGAAAACACCATGGCTTGGGTCAGGAGGACCTTAGTTCTTAAAGTGACATCTTGGCTCTTCAGCACTTCAATACTTTAAAGAGATCTTTTCGCAGCAGATTCTTCCATGATGCCAATTCAAAAATAAATGGTTTATTCTGGTTTGACCTCTGCTGAGAATTTGAATTTCTATCCCAGATATACTGAATTAAAATCTTATCTAATCAGTGTATTTGGGGAGAAAATTTAAATTCCCAGCAGAGCATCAAATGGAAATGAATCAGTTAGAAGCCCTGATTTGAAGGGGCCTCATCTATTTCTCAAGGAGTTCTGGTAGCTTAGTGGTTACGAATTGGGCTGTGAACTGCAAGGTCAGCAGTTCGAAACTACTAGCTGCTCCACGGTAGAAAGCGAAGGCTTTCTGCTCCCATAAAGATTTACAGCCTCGGAAACCCTGTTCAGGGTCACAATGGGTCGGAACTGACTCAACGGCACTTAACAACAACAACGACACCTGCTTCTCTGGAGTCTTGGTGTGGCGCTGTGGGCTAATGCATCAGACTGCAAAGTCGTTTGAACTGCAAGGTCGGTGGTTCAAACTTACCAGCTGCTCCTTGGAAACCCTATCAGCGTTGCTATGGGTCGGAATCAGCTCGATGGCACTTAACAACAACAACAACATCTGTTTCTCTGGTAGCACAGTGGTTATGAATCAGGCTGCTAACCTCAAGGTCAGCAGTTCGAAACTACCAGCTGTTTTTCTGGAGAAAGATGAGGCTTTCTACTCCCGTAAAGATTTACAGGTTGCTATGAGTCGGAACCAACTCCACAGCACGTAACCACCATTATCTGCTTCTCAGAGAACCCTGGTGGCACAGTAGGTTAAGCATTGGGGTGTTAACTTAAAGGACAGTGATTCAAAACCCCTAGCCTCTCCATGGGAGAAAGATGAGACAATCTGCTTCTGAACATGCACAAAGCATGTGAGAAGTCTTGGCATCCTCGCCTCTAAGGTACTCGATCCTATAGGGTTGTACTCTATCCTATAGGGTCGCTATGAGTTGGAACTGACTTGATGGCAGAAGGCAGTCTGTTTCTTCCAAATGATCTTCAGTTTCAGTGGTGGATTACCCAATTAGCAAGGTCATCACTGGCTTACTTGTACTTACTAATTTGTGGTAAATAATTTCATATGACTTTATAGTATTCCATCCCTGGCCAGGATAGTAAATTTGAAAAGAGGCTTTGATCCTACAGGAAGGTGCTGTGTGGTTGCAAGAGAGATGCCAGTCATACCTAGAAGCAGAATTTTTAACCTGGCAAAAAAAAAAAAAAAAAAAAA
>NW_006408582.1:7541427-7543426 GCF_000296735.1 Chrysochloris asiatica | reverse complement strand
AGAGATGCCAGTCATACCTAGAAGCAGAATTTTTAATCTGGCAAAAAAAAAAAAAAAAAGAAATTGTTCATTACAGATTAGTAAGTAAGCACAAGTAATCCAGTGCTTACCTTGTTTATTGGATAATTGCTCCTGTTCAGGCCTGTAGCTCCTTGCCATGCATTTGGTGGCAGATTCTTCCCCAATCCTTTAGTTTTCTGGACCTTGCCGTTCTTAAAGCCCTGAACACATTAGGCCTGCCAATGTTGGGAAGGCAGAATTGGCTACATAGAGCAAAGAAGGACCACTCTTTTCCTGGCGCTAAACACGCGAAATAATCTTTAATCCTTTCATGACCAGTGGGACATACATCACCCACCAACAATTTCAGAAGTCCTGGTGTAGTGCTGTAGGATAAGCACTGGACGACAAGGTCAGTTTGAACTGAAAGGTCAGTGGTTGAAACTCACCAGCCACTAGCTGGAAAACCTATAAAGAATCACTATGAGTTGGAACCAACTTGAGAACACTTAGCAACAACCTTTTCAGCATCTCTGGTTTCTTGGGACATTTCTGTTCCAGTTTTAGTATATATAGTGTCTGAAAAATGCCTGTGTAATTGCAGGGAACTGAAGAAAAAAGCCTCACCTTCCCAATCCTACCACCAAAGTCTACCTTGAAACATGTGTCTCACGTAACTGTCAAAAGTCATAGTCTCTTATTTTTTTCCTTAATTTCACATGCCTATGGTGTGGCGCTGTGGGTTAATGTGCCAGACTGCAAAGCCATTTGAACTTCAAGCTTGATAGTTCAAGCTCACCAGCTACTCCTCAGAAACCCTATAAGGGTCGCTATAGGTCAGAACCAACTTGATGGCACTTAACAACAACAACAACAATCATTTGTGGGGTGCTGTGTGATAAAGCATTGGATCACAAGGTTGGTTTGAACAACAAGTTCGGCAGTTCAAACTCACAAGCCACTCCTGGGAAACCCTATACAGGGTCTCTGTGAGTCAGATCCCACTGTACGGCACTTAACAATAACAACAACCACTGGTGGGGCACTATAGGATGAACACTGGACTACAAGGTCAATTTGAACCACAAGGTCAGTGACTCAAACCCTATCAGGGTGTCTATGAGTTGGAACCAATTTGATGGCACTTAACAACAGTAACAAACCATCACTGAAAGGAGCCTGGTAGCACAGTGCATTATGAGTTGAGCTGCTAACTGCAAGGTCAGTAGTTTGAATCCACTAGTTGGTCCACAGGAGAAAGATGAGGCTTTCTGCTCCTGTAAAAACTTACAGCCTTGGAAACCCTATACAGGGTCGCTATGAGCCACTGTGAGCTGGAACCGACTTGGTGGTACACAATCACCACCACCATTACTGAAAGGCAATCTGATGGATAAGCACTGGACTACTAACCACAAAGTTGGCTGTTTAAACCTACCAGCCACTCCAAGGGAGACAGCTGATGCTGTCTGATCCCATAAAGATTTATAGCCTTGAAAACCATATACATAGTCACTAAGAGTTAGAATCAACTCCATGGGTTTGTTTTGGTTTGGGTCCATTACTGAAAATACATGGCATGAACACAAAATTCTCAGCAGAAAATAATTTAACCATGAAAGGATTAATTAGATACTGAGTCATTTGACTGATTCATATAGAATATGTCATCTTTTTGCAGGTGCTGCTGTTTAATTATTTTCCTTCTGGGTTTATGCAATTGGGTTTATGATTTTTAGCTTGACTTCTTTGCGTGGAGTTGAGGGGAAGGGTGGAAGAGGGGAACTAATGAGTAATGTTACATTTACTTTATTATCTTTTGCCATTGTCATTTCCTGTAATTAAAAAAGCAAGAAAGAAAGTCTAAAATGGATGTTAGAAGAAACTTTTAAATTTGCTCTTGAAAAAACAGTAGCTAAAGTGAACAGAAGAAATGATGATATAAAAAGAAATGAATACTGGGGACTCATGGGCTCAGAGTCAATGACACAGCCATAGA
>NW_006408582.1:7538796-7540562 GCF_000296735.1 Chrysochloris asiatica | reverse complement strand
AGTGTAAAGCTGATGTTCTCCCACGTAGACTATCACACAATTCACAATAAAACATTTTAAAAAAAGAAATAAATTGGAGATTTCAAAGAGCACCTTGAGAAGACAAACTAAAGTGTTATAATAAAGTGTGCAAAGACCTGGAGTTAGAAAACCAAAAAGAAAGAACATGCTCAGTAGTTTTCAAGCTGTAAGAACTGAAAAAAATTTCCAACCTCAAATTGAAATATTGAAGGATTCTATGGACAAGGAGCTCTGGTAGCATAGTGGTTACGAATCAGGCTGCAAACCACAATGTCAGCAGTTCAAAACTACTAGCTGTTTCATGGGAGAAAGAGAAGACATTCTGCTCCAGTAAAGATTTACAACCTCAGAAACCCTGTACAGGGTTGCTATGAGTCGGTACCACCACCACATGGGCAAGATATTGAACAACACAGAAAGCAAGTGAAGATGGAAGGAAAATGATCAATAACTAAGCTGTATTAAATATCAATTGAGATGTTTCAACAAACACACACAATGCTAGAAGCACTCACTCATCTGTGTCAAGAAATTTGGAGGACAGCTACCGGGCAAACTGATTGGAAGAGATCCACATTTATGGCTATTACAAAGAAAGGTGATCCAACAGAATGTGGAAGTTATCAAACAATATCATTAACATCACATGCAAGTAAAGTTTTGAAGAAGATAATTTAAAAAATGGTTGTAGCAGTCCAGAAATTCAAGCTGGATTCAAAAGAGGATGTAGAATGAGTGGTATCATTATTGATGTCAGGTAGATCGTGATTGAAAGCAGAGAACATCAGAAAAATGTTTACCTATGGTTTTATTGACGATGCTCCTGTGTGAAGCATAGCAAACATGAATAACATTGCAAAATATGAGAAATACAGACCACTTCATTATCGTATGAAACCTGTACATAGACCAAAGGCACTCATTCAAACAGAACAGGTGAGAATGCATGGTGTAAAATCAGGAAAGGTGTGCCATCAGGGTTGTATACTTACATCATATTTATTCAATCTGTATGCTGAGCAAATCATCCAAGGAGCTGGACTACATGAAGAAGAACGTGGCATCAGAGTTGGAGGAAGACTCACTAACAACTTGTGATAGGCAGATGACACAATCTTTTACATGGGAGAACATTTGTTTTTACACACATCCTATCGTATATCATTTCATTGCCATGATTACAATCCCCTCCATGCATCATCAAACAACCAAAGAGTATACCCTGCAAGCCTGCCCCCTAGTCATCAGCACACAGACCCTCTCCCTCTCTGGGTCTAGAGTCCCCAGCCACTCCATCTCTCTATGTCATCTTCTCTGCCTCCATCTCTGGCGTCACTGTTTATCTGGGTAGGGTCCCGCACTGCACTCTTCTCCCTTGAAGGTCCCAGACTGCAGAGTCAACCACTCCCCTCCCTTTTGCTACAAAATGTCTACCTTTACATTTAAAACCCTCACAGTCGGTCCTGATAACAATTATTCACCATTGTACCACAAGAGTCCTATCCCCATCTCCTTTCATTAGCCCCTCCCAGACAGATTGGATACTGCTCAGTGGAGATTCTACCTTCCTCTGCACCCTCTGGATATAGGCTCCCTCTTGAAAGTTTGTATGTAAGCCAGTAACTTCTTGCCTTTGTAGCAGCCCCCTCCATTTTGGGTAGCCAGTGTCCAAGTTGCCCATCCCTGTCTACTCTGTGTATGGAGGGGGTGGGAATGATCCTCGCTGTAAAGATTTGTTCCCTCTT
>NW_006408582.1:7497317-7532401 GCF_000296735.1 Chrysochloris asiatica | reverse complement strand
TTTCTAAATATTCCTTTATATGTGGTTCAGAGTTCTGGGACCATCCCCTAAGCCTACTTGGTCCAGTATTCTGTGTTGTTGCTGATGGAGCTCCTCACTGCACTGCTACCCTATCTGCCATCTTGTTTGTTCTCAAGAACACTAATTCTTATTAGTTACATTTTCCTCATTCCCCCCCCGCCCCAAGATCTGTTTGGGGTAAAGGGTAAGGTTGCTCATTCCTGAGTTGCATCTCATGGACCTATGACATTATCTTTTTCTCTGAGTATATAATGATAAACTGTAAGTACACAAGCATGCTTCTTAAACTAGCTTCACTGTTAAACTATTTACTACTTAAGTAGTCTACATTGCACTCCAGATTTGGTCAACTCTTCTATATCTCCAATTTAAAAAGGGTTAATAAGCCCCTTTAGGAACTCTGGTAGCATAGTGGTTATGTGTTGGGCTTCTAACCTTAAGGTCAGCAGTTCGTAATGACCAGTCATTCTGTGGGAGAAAGATGAGGCTGTCTGCTCCCATAAATATTGACAGCCTCAGAAGTCCCATACAGGGTTGCTATGAGTCAGGACCGACTCCATGGCACACTACTACCATCACTACCACCACTAAGCCCCTTTTTAAAAATTGGCTTCTCCATCTGCCTTAAGCCAAACCTTTAGCCACCCACATGGGATCCAACTAATAATTATTTTCATTCACGGTACTCAACACTGGGTACACAACGAAACTATCTGAAAAGCTTTACCAATGATTGCCTTTAACAATGAGTCCCACACTTAGAGATTCTGATTTTATTTTTATGGGGTATGGCCTAAACATCAGGATTTTTTTTTAACTCCTCAAGTAATTTGGTAGCGTAGTGGTTACGAATCAGGCTGCTAACCTCAGGGTCAGCAGTTCGAAACTACCTGCTGTTCCATGGGACAAAGATGAGGCTTTTTGTTCCTGTAAAGATTTACAGCCTTGGAAACACTGTACAGTGTTGCTGTGAGTCAAAACTGACTCCACAGCACATAACAACAACAACAACA
Organism: Chrysochloris asiatica; assembly: GCF_000296735.1. Lineage (NCBI taxonomy): Eukaryota > Metazoa > Chordata > Mammalia > Afrosoricida > Chrysochloridae > Chrysochloris > Chrysochloris asiatica. The sequence continues at coordinate 7,531,367 of NW_006408582.1, read as the reverse complement.
ACAAGTAATTTTAATGACAGACAACATAGAGAACCACTGTTTTCCAGTTTTCAAATTGCTTTTATGCTGACCCCATCCGATCAGAGGAATCTTGGTTAACAGGTTAGTTAGCAGGTTCTTTTTTCACAGAGTTGAAACCTGACTAAAAAATGTTCTATCCTTTTTCTTTTTTCTAAGATAGGTGGTAAATTGTTTCCTCCTTTCAAATTAGTTCTTCAAATAGTTGAAAACAAATATTGAATCTCAACATAAATGCCTTTCCTTCAACAGGTCTCATAGAACGAGGTTTCCAGGCGTCTCATTCTCCTGATCCCCTACCATGTTGTCATTGCCCCTCTGGGATAGCTCTCGAGCTAAGAGTAAGACACCAGCTTTGACTAACTTGGTGAGAGGGAATTAAGACACTTACTATCTGTCAGTTCCTATGTCTCTCCTGGTGCCCCCATGGCACACTCTGTTTATTTCTATATTATTGAATTTCTCAAATCCATTTCATCTGGCCCCTGTGTGCTGAGAGTACACAGAGACAAGAAACTGGTTCCAGTTTTACTCAAAGATCTATGAAAGAAGTTAAATCTTTGTTCTTTCATATATTTTTTTCTGTTCTCATTTCAAATCCCTTCTAAATCTCATCCTTCTGAAACAATGGGTGTCTCCTTACACACAATTTTTGTTTAGAATACACATATACCAGGGAGCTTTAAAAGCTTGTGGAAAAAGTGGAATTAAGAGATAACTGATTTTTTTTTTTCCCCAAAGGATCTTTGATGGTGCAGTGGGTTTGGCATTCAGTGCTATCCTTAAAGTCGCTGGTTCAAACCTACCAGTCTTTCTGAGAACGATGAGCCTGCCTGCTCTAGTTAAGATTTACAGTTTCCAGAGTCCCTAAGGAGCAGGTCTACTCTGTCCTAAAGGGCCACTAGGAGTCAAAATTAATTCAGCAGTAGTGAGTTTGGCTGTGGGGGGGTTAGATTTTTTTTCCAGGACCTTTTTGAAACTTCCTAGTATATGATGGGATTTTGCCATTTTCTTTTTAAAAAAATAAATATAAAGTCATATCATACATATTGCTCTGCAATTTGCTCGTTTAACTAAATAAATCATTGTGGATATCCCTCTAAGAGAATACATACATATAATGGCTCATACTTTTCAATATTGTTGTTGTTAGGTGCTGTTGAGTCAGTTCTGACTCGTAGCCACCTTGTATAGGGTTTTCAAAGGAGTTCTGGTAGCATAGTGGTTACGAGTCAGGCTACTAATCTCAAGGTCAGCAATTCGAAACTAACAGCCATTCTGTGGGAGAAAGATGAGGCTTTCTGTTCCTGTAAAGATTTACAGCCTCGGAAACCCTGTACAGGGTCACTATAAGTCATAACTGATTCCACGGCATACTACCACCACAACCATAGGCTTTTCAAGGCTTCTTTATGAAGCAGCTCGTGGTCGAGGGCCATAGTCTTAAGTTCCTCCAGTCTCTTTCTGATAGTAAGCTTTGTCTTTTTTAAAAAATAATTTTGAGTTTTGTTCTGTATATTCTAATGCTCTATCTGGAATCTTCTAATGTGATCCCTTTCAGAGAAGTTGCTAGTGGTAGCCAGGCACCATCTAGTTCTTTTGGTCTCAGAGTCATGGAGACTGTTGTTAACATGTTCCATTAGTCCATTGGACTATTTGATTCTAAGTGTCTTCAATTCTCACCGTTCTTCTTTCTTCTGCACATGGAGAGACCAATAGCTGCCCCTTAGACGGCCACTCATGAATTTTTAATATCCTAGATGCTACTTACCAAAGCAGGATGTAGAACATTGTCTTTGTGGACTATGTTAGACCACTTAACTATGGTGTCCTCTGAGACTATGGTCCTGCCCACCCAGACCTAGCAGCAACTCATTGCCTTAAGATGTTTGATAATATCTAAAAAGTTTTCATCATTTTGTCTGCTATATGTGCTACTGTATTCATAGTTGTTTTTGCAGAATAGGTAAATATCCATGTACAAATTACCCCTTTGCAACTCATATTTGAAAGAGAGAGAAAGAGAGTACTGGTGGCCTGGTGGTGTGGCATTTCAGGATAATGTGCTGGACTGTATGGTCAGTTTGAACCACAAAGTTGGCAGTTCAAACCCACCAAACGCTCCTTGGAAACTCTATATAGGGTTACTATGGGATGGAGCCAACTCGATGGCACTTAACAACTATATATTCTTCAACATTGCAATATTGTATTCCATTGTGTGAATGTACCTAAGTTTGTTTACAAATTCTTTCAATGATGGGCATTTAGGTTGTCTCCATCCTTTTGTTATTGTGAATATTTTTAAATGAAAACAATTTTTTGTTGTTGTGGTATGGAATGCAACTTTTAGAGTTTATAAAAATAAAATAAAATTTTTTGTTGTTGTGGTATGGAATGCAACTTTTAGAGTTTATCAAAGGTATAGTTGCAACTTCTTTTGCTACTTTTCTCTTGTCATGATGGCAGTGGAAAAGTTAGCAAAACCCTGCCAAAGCACATTATACTGAGATTCATCAGCATATAGTTCAAATTTGTTTCCTTTTTCATTCAGCATTGTGCTCCCACTTTCTAAGAATGGCCTTGCATGCAGTAAGTGCTTAATGAAAGTTTATTAAATTATCTGAATGTTTTCATTAGTACAATATAAGATTTCACTTTTTTTTTTTTTTGCCAGTTTCACCATATTTTTGGTCCATAACAAAACTATAACATCTACAAGGGTAAGGAAAATATCCCTGGCATAGTGCCTGGTTATATGTTCTAAATCTGTTTCTTTATAAAATTAATGAAAACCGTGCATTACTAAGAATCAGCTAGGTCTTTTTTCCTCAGTAACTAAATTCCACCTCTTACTAGTGTTAACTGATGGAAAATCTCAATGAACACTGTAAATTTATTGCCTTTGAAATGTACCGTATCAGTGTAGTATAGCCACCTATCAAGGTAGTTCCGAATTTTGTTCTTCCAGTTTTGAATGAGTAACAAAGAGATAAGGATGCTGTCTTAGTTATGTCGCTAGCTGATTGGCTGGTGTCAAGTCGGTTCTGACTCACAACGACTCTGTATATGGCTTCTGAGGCTGCAAATCTTTACAAGAGCAGAAAGCCTCATCTTTCTATTATGGAGCAACTGGTAAACTCAAACTGTTGACTTTGGTTAGCAGCTCAGCTCATAACCCACTATGCTACCCAGGTTCCTGCTGCTATGACAAGTGAATGACTTTAACAAATAGAAATTTATTCTCTCACATTTTGTTGTGTTAAGTACCATAGACTCAGTTGCGACTCTTACCAACACTACATAGGATTTTCAAGGAGCAGCTGGTGGGTTTGGACTGCTGACCTTGTGATTCTCAGTCTAGTACAGCACACCAGGGAGGATGGAAATTTGAATTCAGAGCAATGGCTATGGGAAAGGTCCTTGTCTCCTTTCACCATCAGTAGGCTCAATATTCATCTTAATAGGTATATTTCATTTCTCACCATGTTCCAGCCCCATTTTCAGTCATCCTTCAATTTCCACCATCCAGTAGATCTTTCAGCTAAAAGAAACTTCTTCCAACAGAACTTTCAGGCTCTTTTTTTTTCACTGACATCTGATGCAGACTGTCTTTATTCCCTTAAACAGCATTTTGCTCTCTTCAGCCTAGACAGAACTAGGCCCCAGCAACACATTTTATTCTAAGCTAACTTAGCAAGCAGCTTTCCCAAGTACTCTCTCCCCTTTTCTCTTTGAATCAAGAACCTGGTCAGATGTTAAGAATATAGTTAATTAATTATAAAACTTATCTTTGTATAAGATCAGTTGTTTGACAACAAGCAGAGTAGGAACAGGTTGGAGTGCCCTGCCCCAGTCCTATCTATTGAAACTAAAACCCATCAGAGCATAAAGAATCAAAGTGCCCACTGAAGTTAGATATAGTACACAAGAAGACATAATATTTACCATCTCAACAATTGTGATTAGTACCCACATCCTTGCCTTGTGGCAAGGTTTCCGTATTTTTGATGAATGAAGATTTGTCCCTGTTCATCCCCTGAAAACTTCTTGAATCCCCCCAAAAAATCCTTAGTTCTGCTCTCAGGAAGAGAGTTGGTGGCAGAGATCCACCTGTCTCTTTGCCTTCTTGAGATTGCAATACAAGCTGATACTTCTCACCTAACCAAAAGCCTGTGTCACAGTCTTCTTGGTCTCATATCTGTGTCAGGCAAAGAGCTTGGGTTTTGTCCAGCATCACATCTAGCCCCAAATGAAGTCAGCCACTCTCTTCCTGAATTTATAATTGATGTAGATAACCACTCTGTTGTTGTTAAGTTACCTCACATTGGTTCTGATTCATACAGACCCTATGTAAGGTTTCCAAGGAGCAGCTGGTGGGTTTGAACTACCAACCTTGTGGTTCACAGTCCAGTGCTGATCCTACAGTGCCACACTAGGAGTCCAGATACTCTAGGTAGTTTGATTCACTAAAATTTTATTATATTAATCTGGAAGATTTATCTAAACACTAAGCAAAAACCAAAAACAACCACACCCCTGAAACAACCATTGTCAAGTCAATTTCAGCTCATAGTGACCCTATCAGTCAAAGTCGAACTGTCCCCATAGCATTTCCAAGGTTGTGGTCTTTTACCAAAGCAATCTGCTACATCTGTCTCCCATGGAGCTGCTGGTGGGTTTGAACTGCCAAACTTTTAGAATTATCAGCTGAGCTCTTAAACACTGTGTCACCAGAAGCATCCTTTAAAATTATTTTTTCTCAAAACTTCACCTTTACAACGTTCATATAATAGAGTGTTGTTGTTGTTAAGTGCCGTAGAGTCGGTTCCGACCCATAGCGACCCTGTACAGGGTTTCCGAAGGTGTAAATCTTTATGGGAGTAGAAAGCCTCATCTTTCTCCCGCGGAGCAGCTGGTAGTTTCGAACCACTGACCTTAAGGTTCACAGCCCGATTCGTAACCACTACGCTACTAGAGCTCCTTATATAATAGAGTATTATCTTTAATTTGACTATATGAAGCCTCCTGGGCGACACAAACGGTTACGCTTACAACTTAACCTAAGGAGCTCTAGTAGCATAGTGATTATGAATTGGGCTGCTAATCTCACTGTTAGCAGTACAAAGCTGTTCCGTGGGAGAAAGATGAGGCTTTCTGCTCCTGTTAAGATTTACAGCCTCAGAAATCCTGTACAGGGTCACTATGAGTCAGAACTCGACTCCACAGCACATGACAACAACAACAACAAATTAACCTGGGCAACTACAAACTGAAAATTTGGTGTTTCAAATCGAGAGGTGAAGACAGTCCTGGTGGTTTGTTTCTAGAAGGTTGCAGTCCTTGAAAACTCTATGGAAGACAGTTCTACTCTGCAACATAAGTTGAAAAAACTCTGGACTAATAAATAGCATCAAAAAGATTGAAATTGTCAAAGATTTCATTTTGCTTGGATTAATTATCAACACTCATGGAAGCAGCAGTCAACAAATCAAACAACGTATTGCTTGCTTTAGGCAAATCTTCTGCACAAGACCCCTTTAAAAGTGCTGAAGAACAAAGAAGTCAGTTTGAGGACTAAGGTGCACCTGACCCAAGCTATGGTATTTTCAATAACCTCATATGCATGTTCAAGTTGGACAATGAATAAAGAAGACTGTAGAAGAATTTATGCATTTGAGTTTTGGTGTTGGTGAAGAATATCAAAAGTACTATGGACTGCCAAAAGATCAAACAAATCTGTGTTAGAAGAAGTACAGACAGAATTCTCTTTAGAAGCCAGGATAGCCAAACTTCGTCTCTTAGACTTTAGACATATTATGAGGAGAGTCTAGTCCCTGGAGAAGGACATCATACTTGGTAAAGTGGAGGCTCAGCAAAAAAGAGGAAGATTGGAATAGTAGCAGCTGCAATGGGCTCAAGCGTAGCAACCATTGTGAGGTTGGTTCAGGACTGAGCAGTGTTTTGTTCCATTGTGCATAAGATCACTATGAGTTGATACCAACTTGACAGCACCTAACAACAGCAACAACAACTTTCCCAATAAATCCTTAAACTTTGAGTATTGTTTCTGAGTTCTGTGTGGCCATTGCACTGGACAATCGAACTTAGTTGAGTAGAGCGTGCTGTGGGAGGAATGGTTTGTGCCTTATATTTTACAGTTTTGTGTCATAAATAGGATTTGTTGCAATGGCTCCAGACTCATGGACGTATGGGGCTTGCAAGAAAGAATGAAGGAACATAGAAAGTGAAACTTTTAATTCTTAAACGGTGACGTTGCTTATTGTTAATGGTAATGGTTGTAAGAGATGTGCTGAAACCAAGGTGAGAAAAGCTGCTACTGGAATCACCTGGGACAAAAGTCACTTGGGTGAATTATTACAGACTGCCTTCTGCCTATATTTGATTGGATATGCTCAAAGGGAAGTTAGGAATTAAGATTGCAATAAAAATTGACACTTTTCTCATAACCAAAGCCTGTCTCAGAGTCTTCTTGTTCTCATATCTGTGGCACACAGAGTTTGAATTTTGTCTATCATCACATTCAGCCCCAAATGAAGGCAACCATTTTTTTTTTTCTAAATTTATGATGATGTAGATAAACACTATATCAATTATAGAAGGAACAAACTTTGTTTTAAGCCAGAAGCATGTGTGGGTTTAGATGGAAACCTGAGCCCCACCAAGAACTGCTGAGGGAATAGCCAGGGGGTGACCTGTGGCATAGTAAATTATCTAATGTCTCTTTTAGCCATAGTCTGTAACTCCCAATAAACAATGCTTCTGCCCTGCTGGGTCTTGGTAAGAGAAGGTAGAAGAAGATATTGAGGAACAGATAGGAATAAGATGATATTATTCAGCTGTGGATGTTAGCAGAGTTCATTGTCATTGTAAAGTGAGGCATGCCAGAAGTAGGAAAGGGGGTCTCACTGACATCAAAGAAGAAGAGCCAGGAGAGGAGCACAGATCCCTGTGCATTGAACCATCTCAATCCAGGAACAGAAAGCTGTGACACCAGAGGAGTGGCAGAGGAGCAGCAACAGCAGAACCAAGAACCAGAACATGAGATAGAGCAGTGGGTTTCCCAATCAGTGGAGCAAGTAGAGCGGAGTGACTTTTGGCAGGAAGCTTGTTTGTACTTAAGTGGAGGAGCTAGGTGTGCTGCGTCATGGAGCTAGAGCCCAGCAAGTGCCTTCCGGCTGAGGCTTATGGTGGAGTGCTGTGTCCTATGACGTTTTTCTGCAATTAACTGGAACAGCTGTGCTCTGAGCATTTCTAACCTGAATTGTAACCTGCTAGCTTTCCTAATAAACCCCATAACTGTGAGTTCAATGTGGCCACTGCAATGGGTTGTTGAACTCAGCTGAGTAGAGAGAACATGGGAAGAATATTTTATGACATATTTTTGCAGCAGCCCTGGTAATGCTATATTTAAGTGCTCAGTTGATAACCCAAAGATTTGAACTCAACAGTCACTCCATTAAAAGAAGATGTAGCAGTCAGCTTCCTTAAAGATTTGGAAACCCTGTGGGTTATTATGAGTCAGAATCGACTCGACAGCAAATGGTTAAGTTTGTTTTTGTTTTTTGTTTTTTATTTCTTTTTTTTCTTTTGTAACACTGAAAAGAAGCCCTTATGGTACATTGGTTAAGCATTCAGCTACTAACTGAAGGTTGGTAGTTCAACCACCAGGAACTCTGTGGGAGAAAAATGTGGCAGTCAGTTTCCACAAATGTCACAGACCCTTTGGAGCAGTTCTCTACCCTATAGGTTCACTAGTCATTGGAATTGACTTGACCACACGACTTTGGTTTGGTTTTGTGTAATGCTCTAACCAAAATTCTATCACATGCAAATGTAAAGTCAGGCAAGGATTCATAGGCATGGAAGAAATCCCAGGAGAATTTCTGGATGGAAGTAATAAAATAAAGGAAACATTAAAATTGTGAAAACACCATAGTTCAGAGAATGACCCCAAAATATCCAACTTCACACTTCTCTGAACAAAATTCTTCAATTCAGAATGTTGATGAATTTTTCCTAGGAATTCTTTTTTTTTTTTTTTAATTTTAAATTAAAGTCACCAGGAAAACGGAATGTGGATTTTTCCCTTTACAGCTACCTTTGTTGAAACACTACTATGAAATACTCTGGACCTACTCTCTGTGCCTTCCCAAAATGATTTCACTATTTAGCTTCCAAAGGATGGATTACTTCGAAAAAGTCAATGCAGCAGCATGCATGGACTGTGACTCTATGGCATCAGAGAGGTCACTGAGGATGAAAGAACAGAAAACTTTGCAAGAATCAGGGTTAGGGAAGGGGTAATTGTTATTGAATCAGACCAATACCCAACTGAGTGATCTTTAGCAGCCATCGTGATCATTGTTTGGGACCAAGTTACTGAGTTCTGGCTAATGGAATGCAGGCAATAGTGATTGTATGCCTACTCCATGCCTGTCCTGTGGTAATGTCCAAGGCATAATCCTCCAATATTTCTTTATCTTCCCTGGAAAACTTGTAGGCTATGTATTGAAGGTGGCAGTACCACACAAGATGGAAGACTCCAGGATCCTTGATTCAACACTTGTAAGAGAGCTACCCAACCTGCACTGGACTGTGAAGTGTATGAAAAGCAAACTCTTACTGTGTTGCCATTCAAATCTTTCTGTTATTTGTTAGAAATGCTGCTACTTGCTCTAACTACTATTGAAATTTTTATCTTGAAATGGGATGTCACTTTAAGAAAAACCTAAAATGCATGGTATTAGCTTAGCATTGGATAGCAGGAGGTGAGGAATCTGATATTTTGTTGTGTTTTTGTTTTTAAATACCATCAAGTCAGTTCTGACTCACAGCGACCCTGTATATATAGGGTTTCTTGGGAACCACTGGTAAGCTTGAACTGCTGCCCTTGCAGTTCAAACCAACTTTGTATCCAGCGCATTAACCCGCAGCACCATATCAGGACTCCAATCTGATATTAGAGAGTGAAAACAAAAGAAACTTTATTAAGCAGAAATAAAACATTTGGTAAATTGTTGCTTGCTATAGGCTAGCAAATCACACATTCACTGAGCACCTAAGGGCATTTTTTGGAAAAATCAAAGTTATAGTGCATTCTCTACTATTGGATGTATTTGGCAAAGCAATACAAGGAAAAGAGGAGCTCAGGATTAACCAGTTTTCAAGGAGAGATAAAAGGGAAGAGAAAGAGCCAGAAGATTTTAGCCTGAAAAGAGGAAAAACCAACTTATACTAGATTCTCAAATAGCAGAAAATAGATTAAGGAAGCTTTTTGGCAGCAAAGGTCCATTGGTGAGAATATTGGATAAAAGATATAGTCTTCCCACTTGAGCCCTGGTGTGGTGTTGTAAAATTAGCACTGGACTGCAGACCAGAAGGTCACAGTTCAAACCTCTACAGATCACTGTGAGTCAGAACTGACTCAACAGAACTAAACAACAAACAATACTGAAATCTAGTGGCATCATTAGATAGCCAACTGCCCTGTTAAAGAGAGAGAGAGGCTTGAGGGAGAGGAAACAAAGAAAACAAGTCTGGGAATATAAAAAATAAATCAGAGCATCATTAACAGATTGCTCTGAAATTTTAATTTGTTGTTGTTATTGTTATGTGCCATTAAGTTGGTTCTGACTCATATCGACCCAATGTAGGATTTCCAAGGAGCAGCTGGTGACTTTAAACAGCACCACACCAAGATAACTTTAAAGTTAAATGGCACATCATTTCCAAGTAGATCAGTGCTCTGATTAACTACTATTTTTCAGGGTTGTTGTTGTTGTTAGGTGCCATCGACTCAGTACTGACTCATAGTGACCCTATGCACAATAGAACGAAACACTGCCCAGTCCTGAGTCAACCTCATAATTGTTGCCACGCTTGAGCCCATTGATGCTACCTTTTTGCCAGTCCATCTCACTGGGGGTCTTCCTCTTTTTCTCTGACCCTCCACCTTACCAAACATGATATCCTTCTCCAGTGACTGGTCCCTCCTAACAATATGTCTGAAATATGAGAGACAAAGTTTGGTCATCTTGGCCTTCAAGGAGCACTCTGGCTGAACTTCTTCCAACACAGATCTGTTGGGTTTTTTTGGCAGTCCATGGCACTTTCAATATTCTCCTTCAACACCATAACTCAAAAGCATCAATTCTTTTACGGTCTTCCTTATTCACTGTCCAGCTCTCGTATGCATAAGAGATTATTGAAAATATCAAGGCTTGGGTCAGGCACACCTTGGTCCTCAAGCTGACATCTTAGTTCTTCAATACTTTAAAAAGGTCTTGTGCAGCAGATTTGCCTAATGCAATACGTCATTTGATTTCTTGACTGCTGCTTCCATGAGTGTTGATAGTTGATCCAAGAAGAATGAAGTCCTTGACAACTTCAATCTTTTCTCTGTTGATAAGAATGTTGTTTATTGGTCCTGTGGTGAGGATTTTTGTTTTCTTTACATTGAGATGTAATCCATACCGAAGGCTGTGCTCTTTGATCTTCATCAGTAAATGTTTTAAGTCCTCTTCATTTTGAGCAAACAAGGTTGTATTATCTGCATATTGCAGGTTGTTAATGAGTTTTCCTCCAATCCTGATGCCACGTTTTTCGTCATATAACACAGCTTCTCGTATTATTTGCTCAGCATACAGGTTGAATAAATATAGTGAAAGCATACAACCCTGGCACAAACCTTTCCTGATTTTAAACCATTCAGTGTCTCCTTGTTCTGTTCTAATGACTACTTCTAAAATATAAAATACTTAGTACCTGGCATGAGGAACACATTCCTGGTAGTGTAGTGGTTACGAATCAGGCTGCTAACCTCAGGGTCAGCAATTTAAAACTACCAGCTGTTCTGCAGGAGAAAGATGAGGGTTTCTGCTCCCTTAAAGTTTTACAGCCTTGGAAACCCTATGATTTGGAACTGATTCCACGCACACAACCACCACCACCATATATAATTTTGGAGTCCTGTGTGATGTTGTAGAATAAAGTGCTGGACCAAAAGGGTTCGAACCACAAGGTCCGCAGTTCAAACCCACTAGTCACTCCTTGGAAACTCTATACAGGGTCATTTTGATTGGTTGATGACTATATTGGAATACACAAATCTCATAAGTGAGCAGTACAAGAATGCTTTGAAAAGTTCATGGAGAAGTGGAATTAAAAGATGAAATTTTTCCATGAACTTTTTGAAACCTCCCCTCACCCTCTGAATGTTCTCAAACATTATAAAGAATAAATAATAATAATAATAAATGGAAACATTGTCAAAACCATCACAAGATAAGTGATTATAAGGTCTTTGAAGTGTTTTCTTTTTTTTTTCCCCTTAGATTTTGAACTTTTTTTGCAGTTTGGATGAAAGTTTACAGAGCAAATTCGTTTTCCATTCAACAATTTATAGATACCTTTGGTTTCTTGATATTGGTTTGGATCCCCTCAATATAACAGTATTTTCTTCTCACTTCCTTTCCTTGGGTTCTTCATTTTCCATTTATCCTTTCCTGACTCCTTAGTTTGGTTTGGGGGCAAATGTTGTTCTTTTCGTACAATCACCTATGGTTGATTGTACTAAGCACATTCCTCCCTACTGTTCTTCACTTTGGAAGCCTGTCTACTGTTTGGTTGAAAGGTAGCCTCCAGGACTGGGTTCAGTTTCAGACTTGAAGGGTGTCTGAAGGCCACAGTCTTGAGGGTTCCTACCAATCTTGATCAGATCAGTAAGTCTGGACTTTTTATGATTTTGAATTTTGTTATGCATTTTCTTTCTCTGTGTCCAGAATCTTCTATTGTGATCCTGATCAGAGCAAAGGCATCTGGAATCTCGGAAACAAGACATGTTTATTAACCTTTGATTGTTTTCTGAAAGAATAAATTTCAAGCCTGATGAACTAAATACAATTACATGAAACTGGACAAGCTGCTTCTAAAGGTTACTTTTAGTTCAAGACATAACCACAAGCCTTAAAAATTATATATACATGAATATACAGTCATAGATTTCTAACATTTAATAGGATAGTCTTAGTGTCTGGGCAAGAGATCGCTCTTTTGTTTTCATAAAGCAAAACTTACAATTTTACTTCATAGGAACTATGGGGAAAAGTCTTCATGTGGTTACTGATTTATGGAACTGACGGGAAGAGAATATACCAGACTTGACTGTTGAAGCCAACAAGCAACTTTGCTCCAGGAGGAAGTGGGCTGTGAGAATCAAACAGTCTCCAAGGATGAACACTCTCACCAGCATCAATTTCAAAAGTGTCCAAAGAGGGTAATAGGCCAGAAAGACCTTCCAGAGGTCAGAGCTTAGAGTACAATGGATAAGAGAGTTCTTCTAGAGAGCTAATTCAGGGGCTAAGCAAAGAGTTTCCCCAGCCCAGGGCTGGCAGTCTTGATGGTATCTGCCCTCAAGGATTTCAGAATCCTCCTGGACCATTCTTCCTTTTTCCAAGTTCCATGATCACTTTGATTGTCTTGATCATGTGCCTTCATTTTACTTAGGAGCCACATCCAGACCTGGTAGGAATAGACTGAGAATCACTGGACTTTGAGCTCAATGATATGACCAGATAGAACTTTGAGTTGCTTCCCTGTGGAGGAGAGAATGTATTCAATATGTGAAAATAAGGAAGTCAATAGGCTTTTGGTGACCAGTAGACTGAACTGTGCATAGAATGCTAGCGCTCACTGATGTGAGTTTCTCCTTGTCTCTCAGAGTACACAGCTAACTCTTTTCAAGCATTGTTGTTGTTGGTGTTGTTAAGTGCCACTGAGTCAATTCCAACCCATAGCGACCCTGCATAGGGTTTCCAAAGAGCCACTGGTGAGTTTGAACCACCGACCTTGCAGTTCAAACGACTTTGCAGTCTGATGCACGAGGACTCCTTTCAAGCATTAAAGGCCATTAGCCAAATCTCAGGTGACTGGGTTTTGGCTAATGGGATATAGGTAGAAGTGCTGTACAACACTTGCAGCCAAGCCCATAAAATTATCCTATGTGTGATCCTCCACTTTCTCTTTCATTTTGTCCCATCTTAGAATTCATATGTTGAAGACAGTAGTAGCGCAAGATGGAAGGTCCTGGGGTCCCTGAATCACCATTTGGGGGAGAACTGCCCACTTCACATTAAATTATGATAGAGGAAGAAATAAACTTTTCTTGTTTCAAGATTACCAGGATTGTTGCCATGGCAACACATGTTTCTAATAAAAGTGTTTTTGTGGTTGTTAAGTGCTGTCTATTCTGACCTATAGCAACCCTGTATAGGGTTTTCAAGGAGCAGCTGGTGAGTTTGAACCACTGATGTTGCAGTTCAAACTGACTTTGCAGTCTGACGCATTAGCCCACAATGTCACACCAGGAATCCAATAAAAGGGTAGGGAATGCCTTTATTTAAAAAATATATAGACTAGGAAGAGCCAATAAGAAAGAGAAGTCAACCATGTTTAGAAAGTAACCAGAAATATATAAAATCAGAGAAACTAGGAGAGAAGGCAGATTCAAGAAGGAGTTGCCAGTGGTGGTAAATGTTACAAAATGTTGAAGGGGACACAGTTTTGTATTGGTTGAAGAGAATTCATACTTGGCATCTGAGGAGAAGAGAATAATTTAAGTGAGTGTTGGGTATTGACACTGCATGATAAGAACTAGAGAGAGAGAAGAAAGTAGAAAGAAAAGTGGAAGCAACGTCATAAATTGGCCTTTAAAAGAGGTAGATCTGTGGAAGGAAGGCGACAAGCCAGTAGCTAGAGGGATCAGCAAGAGAAAGAGCTGATTTTTCTTCTTATGGCATGAGACCAGTGTATGTTGAGGCTGAGAGGAGGAATTCAGATGAGAGAGCATGCAAAAGGTCAATAAAATATAAGCTAATTGGTGGAAGGGCACATGGGTCCCACCCATGTGGATCTAAGGCATAGGTGGAGGAATTAGGCTTTAGAAGAAAGAGGGGTGTGTTTTGCCTAAAATAGAGAAAAGAAAAAGGGAAGTTTGAGGGAACTCTCTGGAAGATTTTAAAGCATGGGTCTGGGGTGAACTAAAATATTCAGAGAAAGTCACAAGATTGTACAAGAACACTGAGGTGGGTCTCTGCCATGGGTGATTCTGGTTTGCTTCTAAGCGGCCTCTGCTCTTTAGTTATTTCCTTTGACTTTCAACATAGGTATGGTTTATGGTTTATGTGCTCTATTCAACTTTCCCACCCACCCTCACCCTAACTCAAGTGAAAACAATATTAAGCAGTCCCCCTGTACCACCGCCACTCCCCAAACCATCCCTACGTGCGCGCGTGCGCGCACACACACACACACACACACACACACACACACAATCTCTTCTGCCCTAAATCACATCCTAATAATTCCATATTCTGATCTCAAGGTGAGTCTTCCCACTTTTCCCTGGGCCCATCCCTCTGGTTGTTGGTAGAAATTACCTGAAATAGCAGCTGAAAGTTCTTACCCCAAGGCTGGTGTAACCCTGTCTTGACCCTAGAAAATCCTGTCTCCTCTCTTCTTGTTCTAGAATCTAGACCTTGATCTTCCTTTATTCTCTTCTCTCTGTCTTCTTCTCTCTAAACTATTGTGATGCTTTGGCCCCTGGTGTCTGCCAACTCTTTTCCAGCTCTTTTCTGCCACTTCACAGGACTGTGTTTCCTCTCTCCAGAATCCTTTTGGAATAGGAGTTCATCTGCAACCAGATAACAGTGCATTTCATTTCATTGTTGATGCAGCTCCAAAAATGAACCATGTGCATGTCCTCCAACCCCAAAAGGGTTAAGAGGAACATTCCCTCACACCAGGGATAGGCCCTTTTTCTATCTGAAGATCTTTCATCTAGCCAACTAAAGAAAGCATGGGTGAAACCAAATGTCATTTGTTCTTTCTGTTAACAAATATTTGAGTACCTTTTATGAGAGGCAGTGTGCTAAGGACACAGGCACTGAATTCAGCCTGCTGGGTTCAAATCTTAAGATCCCCACTCATTAGCTATGTGACACAAGGCACATTATTTATCATCTCTCTACCTCAGTTTCCTCATCTGAAAAATGGGGACACTAACAGTTCTTATTTCATAGGGCTGCTGTGAGGGTTAAATGAGCTAATACATGGGAAGTCCTCAGACTAGAACATGGAACTATGTTAGTTAATGTGCTGACACGTGTGCTAGCAGAAGGTTTCTTTAGGATCCCTGGAGTTTTCTAAACCTGGAGACACGTTACAGATTTCAACCTGTCTAGATAAAGGTTCCTGTGATATGAATCTCCCTGGAATGCTCATGAACCCCAAGGTCAAGTGACATGTGTCCAGTTCAAAATCCAGACACAAGCTATAGAAGTACCTACATCATGTTTACTAACGTATAGACAACATCATCTCTGAGAGATGCCAATCTTTTCATCGCGGTTTAAAATAAGCATCATGGTTCTTGAGCACCCTCCCTCATAGACTATTGTGATATTCTGGTGAGTTATGGAGAGAATGAACTTGTAAACAGTAACTTTCAGATTGTAAGGTGGAGGAGACTAGTGATAGCTGAACATCGCCCATTCCAATTGCTGACGTTGTAAATGGAATAGAATGTCCTTGCCCTTTCCTCAATTCCTGGTTTAGGAGAAAATTTCTCTTCACCTTAGGCCTCACCTACTGTAATGGTTAATTTTATGTGTCACATTGACTAGTCTATGGTTCCTAGTGGAGTCCTAGGGTGGTGCTATAGGGTAAGCACTGGACTGCTAACCACAAGGTCAGTGGTTCAAACCCACCAGCAGCTCCTTGGAAATCCTATACAGAGTCACTTTTAGTCAGCACCAACTCAGCAGTACTTAACAAAAACATGGTTCCCAGTTGTTTAGTCAAACACTAGACTAACTCCTGTTCATAATGTAATGTAATCACTTTTATAATATAATCAAATATGATAGAATCAGTCAGTTGCCAGTGAAATTTCCTGGGGTCTGGTCTGCCTCCAGACTATAAATGAATATTTTGGCAGAACTCACTCTCTCTCTTCACTCTGCACTCTTCTTGTCCCCTGGCCAATGGATATTGGGATGCAAGTTAAGAAGTCTCCAACTTGCCATCTGACCTATGGTTTGGGACTTGTCAGCACCCCTACCACAGTCTCCCAGTCATGTGAGCCAATCTCTTGACATAAATCACTATTCAAACATGTTATGAGGAAGGACCAGTCCCTGGAGAAGGACAGCTTGTTTGGTAAAGTAGGGCAAGTGGAAGGTCAGCAAAAAAAAGGAAAACCACCCCCAAAGAAGTGGATTGGCATAGTGGCAGCAATAATGGGCTCAAACATAGCAACAATTGTGAAGATGGTGCGAGACAGGGTGGGCAGTGTTTCATTCTGTTGAGCATAGGATCGCTATGAGTTGAAACCTATGTGTTGTTACTGTTAGGTGCTGACGAGTTGCTTTTGACTCATAGCAATCCTATGTAGGGTTTCCAAGATGCAGCTGGTAAGCTTGAAATGCTGATCTTGTGGTTCAAACTGACCTTGCAATCTAGTGCTTTATCCCACAGTGCCACACCAGGATGTGTGTGTGTGTGCATATATATATAGAGAGAGCGAGAGAGTCAGTCCTGGTATGGTGTTGTGGTGTTGTGGGTTAATGCATTGGCCCACAAAGTTGGTTTGAACTTCAAGGTCAGTGGTTCAAGCTCACTAGCCGCTCCTCAAAAAACCATATACAGGCTCACTATGTGTTGGAACCAACTTGATGGAACTTAGCAACATAGGGTTTCTGAGGAGCAGCTGGTGGGTTAGAACCACCAACCTTGTGGTTAGCAGTCCAGTGCTTATCCAACAGCCCCACATCAGGTTATTTATACATACACACACACACACACATACGTGGTAGCTATTAGGATAAGCAGTGGACTGCTAACTACAAGGTCTGCTGTTCAATGAGGCTTTCTTCCACAAAGATCTACTGCCTTGGAAACCCTATACAGGGTCAGTTTGAGTTGGCACCAAGTCAGCATTACTCAACAACAACAATATATATAGTGGTGTTAGTGGCTGTATGCTGTCCAATTGGTTCTGACTCATAGCGACCCTGTGCAGGGTTTCTAAGGATGTGTTTCAGAAACTGAAGGCCTCATCATTTCCACAGAGCAACTGGTGGATTTTGAACTGCTGACTTTAAGATTAGCAGCTCAACGCATAAACCACTACACCCTAGTGGCTAGTGGGCTACATGTTGGGCTGCTAATATTTACGTTGTTAAGTGCCATCAAATTGGTTCCAACTCATAGTGACCCTATATAGGGCTTCTGAGGAGCAGCTGGCTAGTTTGAACCAAAGACCAAAACAAACAACTTTGCAGTCCAGTACTTATCCTACATATAAACCACTGGTTCTGTTCCTCTAGAGAACCTTGACTAAGACACTATTGTTCTCCAGCTGCCAGATGGGGATGGTGATGATGTGGAGAAGGGGCTAGCGATAGCGGCAAGAGACGAGGTTGGGTTGTTCCCACTTTGTGGTTTCTCCCTGCATTTTGCTGCCACAGCATTCATCTCACCTCAGTAGCATTGCTTGTTTAACTGTTGGTTTTCCTCACCAGACTGAAGCCCCATGAGGATAGGAACCATGTATGACTTTTTCCATTTCACTCCCCAGAGCTTAAGACATGGCGTGGTACATAGAAGATGCTGAGTACATGTTTGTTCTGTCAATGAAGAATGACATAGTGAGAAACGGATATCATAGTGAGGAGCGTCTATTACAGCCGTCAAAACAGTTCCTCTTAGATGTCTGCAGAGAGGTCTGCAATATATTTTTACACCAAACACCCATCCACAGACATAATTACAGAGTTGGAGAGTGCTTCTTGCCCAATTCTTTCATTTAGAAAATTGAAGTTAGGAGATAGGAAGTGACAATTCAATGATTGGGGAGTGATAGAGGTAGGGTGACCAATTGTCCAGTTGGTTAGGATGAAGGATTTCCCAGAGATGTGAAATTTTTTCAGTGGAAACCAAGACAAACTCTGGCAAACCAGGTAAATTGAAGCTGAGGCTGGAATCCAGAAATCCTTTCTTTTCCCACTTCCTTTCCTCCATAGACAGGCGAGAAAAATGTTCAGGGGTAAAATCCAGAGGTCCCTCCAGCCACTAAAGCGGGTCCAATAGTGAAAACCATTGCTCTAAGAAGACCCTTCCCCGCCCATCCCCAATGAAGCAAGGTTCTGGCATATAGTGGCTGCCAGGGTTACAGTGGCCAGAGGGAAGTAGTGCTGGCTAGGCCGGGCAGGGGAAACCAGTCTGGGCATCAGTAGTGGAAGGCACACCGCAACCCATGCAACCAGGGTTCGAGGCCTTCCGCCCCATTCGGGGGCGCCGGGGCGGCGGAGGGTGGGTCTCAGAGCTGGCTGGCCGCGGCGGGGCGGGCACCGGCAGGCGGCCGGGACCAGGCGGAGGCACAAAGAGGCCTGGCCGCGGCAGTTTTGAAAATACCAAGGAAGTTGATCTGGGCCAGGGCCCAAGAAGTGACGAGGGAATGAGGGAGGAGAGGCAAGGAGAGGGAGGAAGCGCAGTCGAGGAGGCTGGGATCTGTCCCGGGATAGCGGGCAGCTATTGGGAGGCGAGCGCCTGCGAAGGGGCTCTGGGCGCAGGATGCGCGCCCTGGGTGGAGGGGTCCCGCGCTAGGCAGCCAGCGGGGGCGCCTCCAGGCAGCCGGACCCGCGGGACCCTCACCCCAGCCCTCAGCCTCTCGACCTGGGGCCGCTGGGCATGACTCTGGCGTCGCACCCCACCCCCGCGGGCAGCGCTTAGGGGGCGGCGATCTGTTGCCCTTTAAGGACCCTCAGGCTTCAGTCTGGTTCACTCCTTCAAGAAAGCTGCAGCGTGAGTCGTCTCCAAACGGTCTCTCCTAAGACTCCAACTGAAGGGATCATGAAAGGTAAGCCCCTTGTGGGCCGAGGGGGCGGGGGTGGGGGGTGTAATTGCGAGACCCTGGGGACTGCCTCCACCCACTGCACAGGACTTAGTGGGCACCTTTTCCTGCAGATAAAGTTGAGAGTAGCTGGGGAACTCAGGGAAGGATTTCAAGGGTCTCTTCCCAGCCTTTTAAATCATACTGAGCAAGTTACTGGGAGGAGAGGACCCAACAGTTAACAGCAAAGGAGCTAGGAAAGGAAGGCTCGAGAAAGTTGACACACAGTCCTCTGCACAATTCTGTTTTCACCTTGCTCTATCCCTCAGAAACTATTTTAAGTCCCAGAGAAGGTTCTAATGCCTTTAACTAGTCAATGCAGAAAAACGTCACCAGCCCAGCCTTCTGCCGTGTAAATCCCCACCCACAAGACCAATCTCAGAATCGCCTGCAATTCTTACCTAGCCTTCTCCAGAATGCTCCTCAGGGAACTTCAACCTCTTCCCCAAGAGCCCAGGTCCTGCCCATCCCAACCTTTGAACGTTAGCTGACCATTCCTCTGACCTCAAAATCAAACAGCTAGGGGAAATCTACGAACCAGACCTGAGCGCTCCCAAGGGTATTTGGATCATCACCAACAAGCCAGGTTTGGTGCCATGTGGCATACTTGACCTTGGCTTTTCTTGAGTTCAAGGAAAGCCTGCTTGGCCTTCAAATTCATTCTAAATTTAGGAGACAGGCAGATTTTGGGGTCATCATAGGGGGCAGAGAGAACCTTTGAGGTTACTGAATACTATCCCTTGTGCTTTTTGAGTCCTTCCGTAGCATTTCCAACAGATGTGCTTACATAATGAGAAGGTGACCACCTCATTAACTTACTGAATGTTGGAACTGAAAAGGGCCTTTGCGATTATCTTCAGGGCTTTAAAGTATACATACTCTTTGGTATTGGTGAGCAATGTATGGAGGGTAAAAGAGGTGACGATGAGACCTTTCATGCCTGTTTCAATCAGACAAACTCTCTTGTGTCTTTTACGTACAGACATACCTTGTTTTAATGCACTTTGCCTTATTGAAGGTTTGCTGTAACCCTGAGGTGAGCAAGTCTAAGTGTATCTTTCTTCCAACAGCATGTGCCCGAGTTTGTCTCTGTGTCACATTTTACTAATTTTCACAGTATTTCAAACTTTTTCATAATGCTATTGCATACTTAATTAACTACCGTATAGTATAAATATAACTTTTATATACACTGGGAAACCAAAAAAAATTGTGTGACTCGTTTTATTGTGGTAGCCTGGAGCTGAGCCCTTCCGAGGACCTGTGGAAGAGTCTGAAGGTTTGTTGGAAATAAGAATTCCACAGATAAAACTCTGATTGAATCTTGTAAAGTGCCGTCAACTTGGTTCTGACTTATAGTGACCCTGTGTAGGGTTTCCAAGGAGCAGCTGGTGGTTTGAACTGTTGACCATTTGGTTCGCAGTCTAGTGCTAATCCTATAGCACCACATCAGGCTCTAGCCTCCACATTATGCAGTTGAGGAAACTGAGGCCTGAAGAGCCAGCACCAGCTTCGTGGCTATGCAACTTCTGCAGCCACTCATGGCCCCACGTTTAGAAAAGCCCTGCACTTGTTTTAATGCCCTGTTTTTATCATCTTGAAATTCTTAATGTTTTAGAAGAGGTCACCACATTCTCATTTTATACTTGGTCTCAAATTCTATGGCGGAAACTTTGGACAAAAGTGACTTGCCCAAGATTCACAGCTTGTCAGGGAGGCTAGAGCCCAGGGCTTCTGACTTCCAGTCCAGAGTGCTTCCTAATGCATCCCTGTTTCCATGTTGCTTCCTCCCCTCTGGTCTCTGGCACTTTCTGTTTATGCTATCTGATGGCTTCCCCATCTCTTAGACTGCCTGGAATGAGGCAAACAAGTTATAATCAACCCCAGGGAGTTCCCCTGGCAGACAGAGAGGAGCCTCACCCACCAAGCTCCTGATCTTAGCTGCCACATCTATGGAGCAGTATGGTACATTGACCAGTCAGCAGGCCCTAGGACAACAAGCTTTCCAGAAGTTTCGGAAAAGGTCTTAAACCGCATCTCAGAAGTTTTGGGGTTATACCGCTTAATAGTGATGGTAAGGTGCTACACATTCTTCAAGTAGTTTGGGCTCCACCAACATTCTAGACAAGCACTGTAAGAGAAACTACAATGAGAGACAGGCAGGGCTGGAACTGAGGAGACATCCAGCTCCCAAGAAGGAGGGAATCAGTGGTACATAAAGATTTACCTTTCGGAAGCTCAGTGAAGCAATCCATTCTCCTGTATGTAGAGGAACCCTTGGTGGAGCAGTGGTTAAGTGCTGGACTGCTAATTAGAAGGTAAATAGTTCAAACCTGCCAGCAGCATGACAGGAGGAATGAGCTGACAATCTGCTCCCATGAAGATTATTGTTGTTAGGTGCAGTCGAGTTGATTCCAACCCATAGTGACCCTGTATAGTGTCTCCTAGGAGCAGCTGTTGAGCTTGAACTTGTGGTTCAAATCAATCTTGCAGTCCAGCCTAGGAAATCCTATGGGATAGCTCTACTCTGTTCTATAGGGTTGCGATGAGTCAGAATCCACACACACAACATATGTAGGAGTCCCTGGATGGTGCAGATAGTTAATACCCAGACTGTTAAGTGAAAGGAGTCCCAGTGAGGTGCTGCAGGTTAATGCACTGGACCGAAAAGTTGGTTTGAACCGCAAGTTCGGTGGTTCAAACTCACCAGCCGCTTCTCAGAAACCATATACATAACAGGGTTGCTATGAGTCGGAACCAACTTGACGATACTTAACAACAGCAAGCACTAACTGAAAAGTAAAGCCTGGTGATCTGCTTCTGAAAGATCACAGCCTTGAAAACCCTGTGGAACAGTTCTTCTCTGCCCAGAGGTTGCCATGAATTGGAATGGACTCAATGATAGCAACAACAATAATATATAGGAGAAAAGAGCTGGTGTAAATGAATATTCATGAGGAGATACTTAAGGACCCCCCATCCCCCCTGAAATATTTTGTCTGGTTCCAGGATCCTCCTGGCTTGCTGGCTAAGAGGCCCGTGTGAGCTTCTGCCCCTCTCATATCCTTTTTTCTCTGCTGTGAACTGTAAGCCTCACTGTCCTGTGGAACAGGATCTGAGGTCCTGTATTTTTTTCCTCTGGTTCCCGGGAGACCTTCAGTGGTCTTCTGCTCTATCCCTGAGGCCAAGGCTGCAAAGCTGCTGTGGGATGGCAAAGCACTGATTCTCAGGGCAACTCCCCCTAGAGAGCCTTTTCTTAGTCCACCCCGCTGGCCAGAATTCTGCCACCTCCACCTGAGATGGAAACTGCACAGCAGACAGCAAATATTTGGCATTTGGGATCTGTGGAGTTTCAAGAATCAGGATTTTTTTCGCCCCATGGAAAAAGCCTCTTCCAGAGCAACCTTTCCCTGAGCGGAGGAGGCTGGCTTCACACGCTTCTGGAAGGGTCCCACCAATCTGAAGATTAACATCTACTGGCAAAGCCACTGTTCCTCACTCAAAGCAAATACTGTGATGTTATGTTTTATGAGGAAGGGGGCGTTGGTGGAGACGGTACTTAAAACAAAAAAAAACATGCTTGTCAAGGAGCACTGCCCACCAATGGCCCAATGCCTAGAGTCACTCTGCCAGGCAAGCTTGTTTCCATCTCGAGATCCCTTCTGCTGCCAGCAGGCCTCCCAGGCGGCCCATCTCTTTTGAAGAAAACCTACACCTGGCTCTAGCTGCCACCCCTCTTATGGGGGTGCCCTGCACGCACAGCTGCAACCAGCAACTTGGTGGAGAGCCCACCTCAGCGTTTCCTGTTGAGGCATTAACAGCAGAATTTGGAGTACACCCATGGAATTGTGTACACACCTCCCTGAAAGGGGCCTGAATAGGGAATCCTTCCAATTGATGTGAGGCTGTCACATCCTCAAGAAGCAGCCTGGTGCTTGCTCTGAAGATCACTGATTTGAGAGTCAAAGTATGGGCTATAGTCCTGGCCCCGTGGGATGCTCATCTTCCTTCTCTGGGTCTTGTTTTTCTTCTGGGAGGTCCCTGGGGTCCCATTCCTGCTTTGATGGTCTGTGATTGACCCAGGGGTTCTGGGCCTGAGTACCACTTGGAGACAGGAAGTGACTTAATAAAGATGGTTGGATGCAGGCCTGCTCCATGGGCCACTCCTTTGCTCCTGAGAGATTTGTCCTCAGCTGCCATGAACAGGACAGGGCCACACCCTGTTGTTCTCCAAAGTGTGGGTGGGTGAACCCACCCAGCAAGATTTGAGTGCAATGCTCACACCATGTGAGCAAAGGGCAGGCGGGGAAGGGGATACAAAATAATAAGGTGATGTGATCCCAGGAAAAACCTACCTCACACAGCTTGGCTGGGAGCAGATTACACCCACTCATGAGTGGGCCCCATGGTCTGCCTTGGCAAACTGGTCTCTTTTGAAAACCTGACCTCCTGCCCAGACCTCAGGGTACTAGAAGAAACCTGGGACTAGAAGAAATAGAATTTAAATGGCAAAAGTATATAATAGCCACCAAACAGTCCAATTCTGGGGCCAGGGGAGGGGAGGCAACAGATCCCAGGAGCTCCTGATATTGAAGATCAATTCTAAAACCTCACACACAACGAACAGTCACTCTGCCATCCAGTTGCGACAATGTTAGCTATTTTGAGAGAGAGGAAAAAGCATGGTTTCTCAGTAAAGGAGTGCTGACTTTTCAAAAGATGTTGGTGGATATCTCTTGGCTGTTTTCATGAAGGACTAGCAGCTGCACTGGATGTTAGAATTGGCACACAGGGTGGCATGACCAACTGTGCCATTCATATGTACTCCACCCATGTTTGATTATGTTTAATTTAGTGATTGTGTGTGTGACCACTGAAACCCGAATTCAAACCTACTCCTGTTCCAGACCAGCTGTATGACATCAATGAAGTCACTTGTATTCACTCAATCTTCCCCTTTGGATGTAGACAGCGTAATATTTAAGGGTCTTTCCAGCTCTATCATTCTTCACTGTTGTTTTCCTTTCATAAAGGGTTAGATACCATATATGTGCGTAATTTTTATTTTCCAGAACAATATTGTGACGCCCGTAGGGTTGTTTAACAATATGAGTTTTACGAGGCTGGAAACCTGGTCTGCTTTTTCACTGTTTCATTTCTGGCCCAGTGTATGGCATTTGGGAGGTATTTCCTACATGTGTTCAGTAGCAGTTGTTGTTCAGTGTCATTGAGTCTGTTCCTCCTCATAGAGACCCTGTATAGGGCTTCTGAGGGTCCACACAGGACTGCTAACCTCAAAGTCAACACAGAACCACACAAGGATCCTATATTTAAGTCCCCCAGCTAGCTTGAATTCCTTAGAGGCAAGAATCATACCTTTGTATTCCCAAAACCTGACATACATATTCTATAAAGATTCAGGCTTCTATTTAGAAAGCATTTACTGAGCAACTGCCAAGTGTTTGGCTGTGAACCAATTGCTGTAAAAGATACAAAGAGGAGTTTAGAGACTGTTTTTCTCTAAGGTGTATACCCTTTACCAGGACACTTAAGATAAATGCACAAATTATTGAAGAAAGATTGCAAATGGCATCCTAAGAGAGGTCACAAGAAAGTTTGTGGGTGGTACTGGTCCTTTTCTTGTCTCTCCTTTGCTGCCCTTCTTCTGAATGAGTTTATGGAGTTTAGTCATAGACTCCTTATTATCATCCGGCCTTATAGTTTTGACACATGAGAATAAACTAATAATCCCAGATCTACATCTCTGAGTTCCAGATCCATATTTTCAAGAGTGCCTTGAGCATCTCTAGCTAGTGACCTGCAGACAAACTTCACTTCCCTCTGAACCCAAGTTGCTAAAAAATGGGACATTCTGTGATGTTGCTCCACACTTTTCACTCAGCAGACATGTATTTATACACCTGTGTTTTGAGAGGAGACATGCTAGGTCAGAAGTAAAGAAAAGTGGTCCCTGCTCTTGAGACAGAGACAAAGCATGCATAGCTAAGGAGAGAACTTAATAGTCAAGATAGATGATGCAAAGGAACATGTGTGGTTATGCAACAGAGTCAATAGGAATTCCCAGGAGGGAGAGAGAGAGAGCATTTCAAGTTGGAGAAATTCAGAAAGGTTTAAGGGAGGGTTGACGGGAGAGGGGAATATCAGGAGAAACAGGAAATTATGTGAGTGAAAGCTGGACATTAGGATATCTATCGTGTAAGAGTGTCTGAGTGGTGAATAGAGAGATTTGCATGAAATACAAATAGACGGTTTACCCAGCAATGCAAGACTCCACAAAGCTAGTAAGGGCTTGAATGCCAGGCTAAGAGCTTCTAAGTATGTCCTGTTAATATTAGAGAGTCCCTGGCAGGATTTGAGCATAAGAAGGCCTTCTTGCAAGTTCTCCCTTGAGACTTTCTCTAATGACGTTAGTTCACATTGGGAAATCTCTACTTTTAGGAAGTGGGTGGAAGAAAATGAGACTGTGAAGGTGCCAAAAGGATTGGCCAGAGACACAGGCGAGTAATTATGATGGTAATGTCATGGAAATTGAGAAGAAAGAAAATGTTTCAAGGAGGATGAAATGATCAGCAATGTTCAATGTTATACAGAGAGCATAGGATTATTAGATTACACCAACCCTTCTCATCAACATGGTTAGGTTCCAAAGACCAGGTCATTATTGATAAAATTGGCATTATGTGAAAAATTAAAACATTGCATAGGTGCCCGACCAGTGAGATCTATGTTACAGCCAAGTTGACACATAATCTTAATCATTACTTTCATCTCACACCTCGGCATTTGTTACTGCCAGGCATGTATCATGAGTGTGCAGAATCGTTGGAGAGTGGAGGTTTTGCTATATATTGACACCTAAGGAGCCCTGGAAAAAGACCTGGCAGTGTAGTGGTTTATGAGTTGGGCTGCTAACTGTAAGGTCAGTAGTTCAAATCTATCAGAGACCTTCTGCACTCATAAACATTTATAGCTTCGGAAATCCTACACAGACTGTTATGAGCTGAGACTGATTCCATGGCACATAACCACGTGGTGGCTCTGTGGGCTAAACATTAAGCTGTTAACCACAAGGTTGGTGGTTCAAACACAGCATCTGTTCCTTGGGAGAAAGAGTAAGCTGTCTGCTCCCATAAAGATTCTCAGAAACCCAAAGGGGTAGCTCTACTCTGTCTTGTGAATCAGCATAGATTTGATGGAAGTGAGTTGTTTGTTTGTTTGTTGTTGTAAGGGAAATGAAGAAAGGCTTGTTAAGATTATACCCAAGAAAGCCCTATGGAGTAGTACTCAGTTCTACTCTGTAACACATGGGTCACCATGAGTCAGTGCTGACTTAAGAACAAAATAGGGGAAGTTAGAGGAGATGGATGTATACAGACTTTTTGCATTACTAGGTGCATGTCATCTTTATGATTTTATGATATATATTCATTATAAATGGACTCCTGGTGTGACACTGTAGGATCAGTACTGGAGTATAAACCACAAGGTCACCAGTTCAAACCCACCAGCTGTTCCTCGGAAACCCTATTTAGAGTCGCTATGAGTCAGAACCAACTTGACGTCACTTAATAACAACAACATTCATTACAAATGGGAGAAAGATGAGGTTTTCTGTTCCCATAAAGTTTTACAACTTCAGAAACCCTATACAGGGTTACTATGAGTTGGAACCGACTTGATGGCACCCAAAAGTAACAACAACACAACTTAGATTATGCTATCCATGTTATTCTGTTGTAACTGAAAATTTCAGCAATAGGATGTACATGTCTTTCCCAGGCAATTAATACAGATCTATATTATTCTTTTAAATGGTTCCAGAACATTCTGTAGCATGACATTATAATGCTATCTTTAATCAATTCCTTATGGGTGGGTATTTAAGCTTTTTATGATTTCCCTCAAGTTTATCATGATATACAATGACAATCTTTATAAATACATCTTTGCTGAAATGTAGCATTATCT
This sequence comes from Chrysochloris asiatica, assembly GCF_000296735.1. Lineage (NCBI taxonomy): Eukaryota > Metazoa > Chordata > Mammalia > Afrosoricida > Chrysochloridae > Chrysochloris > Chrysochloris asiatica. Next base: position 7,504,387 of record NW_006408582.1, on the reverse strand, counting down.
ACTTAGAAATTTTCCTAAGAAGGGGATTGCTGAATCAAAAGGCATGCTTATTTGAAATTTTGAAATAAGAGTACCACTGCCCACCAAACTCATGAAAGGGTGTGTTTCCCAACACCCTCACCCACACTGGGTTTGAGGCGTAGGCATCTTGAGGAAGGGTCAGAGCTAAAGACTGGATGAGACTGTTCATAGGTAAGTTGGTGGGGGGCGGCACGCAAAGAAGTTTAAACCTTATGGTTTTGATCTTTTCAGTAAAGTGGGAAGTGAGTTCATGTTTGGAGAATGAGGTGGACTGAGAGGAGGAGAAACTAACGAATAGCAAATGAGGATCCAGATGGTAGGATTTACTAGGACCAAGTACACAACACTTTCTGGCTTGCTAGCACAGAGCAGAGCAAACAGTGAGGAGTAGATGATACAATGGTCCAGAGAAAAAGCTAAAGAAATTGAATCTGACTCTTGAGGCTTTGGTTGGCCTTGGAATTCAGTGTCTCTAATAGCCCTGGTGAAATAGGGAGTGTAGAGATTTATGAAGTAGGTGGTTAGAAAAAAAAGGTTGGAGAGATGTAAAGAAAGAAGCTTGTGGTCTGAGAGAGGTGCACCAATATGAAAAGCCTGTCGATGTAACAGCAGTAACCTTTAAGCTCCAAACTGTAGATAGGCAGAGCCTTAGATTTAATGGACTTGAGACCTTAGATTCAAGGTCAAGGAATCCTGGAATCTTGTCTTCCTTAAAGTTGATGTCAGGAGACAGGATGAAGAAAGGCTATAATCCAGAAGATGTAAATGATTCAGAACAGTATTTCCTAAGGTTCGTGTACCTCTTGATACCAATTTCATGGGATTTAATAGATGTTTTTCTTTTTTCTTGTTGTAAAAATATAAATAACACAATATTTGCCTTTTAATATTTTTCACATATACAACTCAATGGAATCAATGAATTAGATTTTTTTTTTTTAAAGTGGAGCGTTCTATGGTCAAATAACTTTAAGAAACAGAATTAAACAGAGATTTAAATAGGTTTATTTTCTGCAAGATTTTCCAAAATTTTGACATGTTAATTGAATGTCTAAGATGGTAATAGACTATGCAACATTTTCAAAACTTAGTTGATCACAGTACCCTTTTGCACACAAAAATTGTTCAAAACTAGTGTTCCATAGACACATTTTGAAAAATGAATTTCTTGAACATTGGAAATTGGTCCTGAAAGTGAGGAAGGTTGGAAAAGGTCCATAAACAACAGCAGTGATTGAGTAGGATTAAAAAAAAAAAAAAGTGATTTCTAATAGAATAAGCAATGGACTGCTAACTGCAACGTCGGCAGTTCAAATCCACCAGCCACTCCTTGGAACCGATTCAGTGACACTTAACAACAACAACAATATTATTTATCAAGTATGTGCTGTGTAGTTTTCCGGAGACCTGGTGTGCTACTGTAGGATAAGCACTGGACTGCTAACCACATGTTGATGGTTCAAGCTCACTCGTTGATCCTTGGAAACCCTATACAGAGTCACTATGAGTCAGAACTAACTCGAGGGCACGTAACAACAACATGTAGTTTTCCTACACTATCTCATTTCGTTTGCACTGCACCTCAATGAAACCAAAATCAAATCCACTGCCGTTGAGTTGATTCCAACTCACTAGGGCTTCTGAGGCTGTAATCTTTATGGGAGCAGAAAGCCTCATCTTTCTCCTACAGAGCAGCTGGTTGGTTTGAACCGCAGTTCTTTCCATTAGCAGTTCAATGCTTATCCTATAGCGCATTTGCATTTGCTTTATGAAGTAGGTGGCATTCCCACTGCTTTTATATAGTAAGAACACAGAGCTCAAAAGTTGGAAAGGGAGTGTCCATGTGAGAGGTGCCATGGACCCTCCAGTATTGAAAAGTAGAGGGAGCATGGGGGTTGGAGGACCAGAGGTGTTAATAGGGATCAAGAAATGAGAGCTTCCCATCCCATTGAATACCATGGGGCTCTGAGTAGTGGTGTGGCACTGTGGGATATAGCACTGGACTGCAAGGTCAGTTTGAACCACAAGGTTGGCAGTTCAAACTCACCAACTGCTCTTTGGAAACCCTATACAGGTTGCTATGGGTCAGAACCAACTCGAAGGCACTTAACAACGACAGAGGAGTAAAGAAGTTCTGTCTCTACAGAGGAAGCCAGTGTGTTTGTGTGATGGGACTGAGAAGGAGGTCTAGGCTCCCTTCTCAACTAGAAGGCATACCACCCTTTGAAGAGACATTTAGAAATGGGAGGAAGGCAAACTTGAGGTTGTCACCATGACTTGGGGATTGCACTTAGTAGACAGGACTGGAATGGTCACTGTGCAGTATGAGTAAATGCTGCCTAATGAAGAATTGTACCATTGCTGCATTCCAGAATGCCAATGTTATCGGCAGTTAGAAAACCTGAGGACAAGAAAGGGGAGGAAAGTCACTTAGGATAGAGGAGGATTTAGGATAAAGAGAGATTTTATCCACAACCTATGTGGTTACACAATGGAAGACAGCAGGGAATGGGAGGCTGTGGGTTGGTGCTAAGGATTCAGATGTTGGTAGCCGTGTGGGGGAGAAAGAGAAGCTTATGCCAGAACAGTAGATGTGGATTTTAGGAATGAAGGCACGGAAGCGTGGGAAGCAGAATGGAGGCAGGGAGTAGAGGAAGGGAAGCTATAGAACCAGGGAAGCAGATAATGACAATTTGTTAAGCAGGAGAATCTGAAAGGGAAGGGTCAGATTCATTGGAGCTGAGAGGGACAGACTGATTCCCACTGAATATCAAGTTGCCACATAGGAAGCCTGTAGGGAGAGGGTAGTGGCAGGAGGGTTTCAATGAAAACAATTTGGCAACCTTAATTATAGCATTCTCAGACCTTAAAGTATAGTTCTTCTTCAACTCTAAGTACAGCATTGACTCTTGAGAAGACTGACATTTTTATTTTTACTGGCCCAATTGGCTGTTTTTGAAAACCCACTGTTAACTCCGCAGAAGATAATCATCAAAATATGTTCCTTGAAGCTCCCAAAGAAAAACCTTTTATTCAATTCCTCGAATCTCTCCCCTTTGCTGACTCTTAAAGGAGAATGCAGGCCCAAAAAAGCTAAGGAGTGAACCAACTGCATATTTTTGGTCAACCAAAAGAAAGTAATCGCTGGTAACCACAGTTGGATTAGCAGCTGGTTAACAGCTCCAGGCTCTGGAAAGGTGGACTAAGCTCCGTCTCAGTATAGCCTGTAGCCACACACAGCCAGGTGCCAAGACATGAACTTTCAATCTAACTTTCTACGTGGCTCTGTGGGAACAGAGGTTGAAAAACATACAAATTCCCCTTCTTGTGCATGTCCCTCTGGGGTTTTAGTTAGCTGTTATGATCTTAGGTATGAGAGGAATAGTTAGTTGTTGTTCAGTTGTTGTTAAGTGCCATCAAGTTGATTTCAACTCACAGCAACCCTGTATAGACTTTCTGAGGAGTAGCTGGTGAATTTGAATCACTGATCTTGTAGTTCAAACTGATCCTGTGGTCGGGCTTATCGTACAATGCCACACCAGGACTCCATGAGAAGAATCAAGGCCCTCTAAAATCTCCATTTATTGGGCCTGGGCTTGTAGCACTGGTGTTTGAAGGCTATTTGGGTTTTTTTCTAAGCACACTGCCTGCAATTTGGGTAGTAATCACTAGATAAAGAGTGGGGCCTGACTTCACTGGGTAATTGTAGGGCTGACTTCTTTATTACAGGGTTACTGTTGTTGTTAGCCGCCACCGCCACCGAGTCGGCCCCTGACTCAAGGAGACCTCATGCACAATGAAGTCAGGCCATTGTGATCCACAGGGTTTTTCATCAGCTGATTTTCAGAAGTAGATCTCTAGGCCTTTTTCCTAGTCTGTCATAGTCTAGAAGTTCCCCTGAAACATGTTCAGAATCACAGCAGCACACAAGCCTCTACTGACGGATTGGTAGTGGCTGCACAATTATTTTTTAAGGCTCATTGGCTGGGAATCAACTCTGATGGCAAAAATTCTACCACTAAACCACCAATGAACCCCTCCCCCCTCCCCATTTATTACAGGAACTAGGCCCATTCCCTCATGACAGTTACCATCCTTGGAGTTTCTGATAACAGAAGAGGTAAAAGTTGCCTCACAGAACCTTACATGTTTGCTTCATCATAATTCCCAGAACAGCATGCTAACCCAAGCTTGTCCAAAGAGAGGCTTTCCCAAAGGTTTGTAGGTCCAGGCATTACAATTTCTACTCCGATGTTCTCTCTCAACTCCATCTCTTCCTGTCCAAAAGCCTTTATCCTGGAATAAACAAAATGAGAAATGGAAGGAAAAATTTTTTTTCCTGCATGGTAGGCAAGAATTCTCCCACTGAACCACTAAGGATCCACAAACATTGCCCATGGAAGCAGCAGCCAAGAAAGCAAGCAATGTATTGCATTGGGCAAATCTGCTGCAAAGGACCTCCTTAAAGTGTTAAAGAACGAAGAAGTCACTTTGGGAACTGAGGGGCACCTGACCCATGCCATGGTATTTTAGGTCATCTCATATGCATGTGAAAACTGGACAATGAATAAGGAAGACTTGAAAAGAATTGATGCATTTCAATTCTGGTGTTGATAAAGGATATTGACTATACCACGGACTGCCCAAAGAACAAACAAATCTGATTGGAAGTAGTACAACCAGAGTGCTCCTTAGAAGTAAGGATTGTGAAACTTTGTCTCTCGTGCTTTGGACATGTTATGAGGGGGGCCAGTCCCTGGAGAAGGACATCATGCTTAATAAAGTAGAGGGTCAGTGGAAAAGAGATGGACCCCCAATGAGATGAACTGACACAGTGACTGCTAACAATGGATTTGAACATCACAAAGATTATGAGGCTGGTGCAGGATCCAGCAGTGTTTTCTTCTGCTGTACATAGGGTTGCTATGAGTTGGAACAGACTCAATGGTACATAACAGCAGCAACAACTATAACAACATATATACATAAATGTAGTCTTTTTTTTTTAAGGTTTTTGTTGTAGATTGAGTGAAAGTTTACAGGGCAGAACGTCGGTTTTACATTCAATAAATCATACACCTTGTTTCATTATAATTTTTATAACCCCCTTCATATACCATCAGTTAACAGTATTTCTCTCTATCCACTTTAGCTTTTTAAAAGAAAACACCAAAAAAACACATTTAGGCATATATAATAATTTACATCTCCAAAGGGCATATTCTGCAAGTCGGCCTCCTGGCCACCAGCTCTTAGTCCCTCTCTTCCCATAAATCTAGAGTCCTTAGCCACTCCCCCTCTCCATGACCCCATCTCGACCTCCTTCTCTGGCATCGCTGCTTCTCTGGAAAGGTCCTGAATTCTGCTTGTATGCTTCTCCCTTGATCATCCTAGGGTCCGCTGTTTCTGGACTGTAAGATTAACCACTCCCCTGTTTTTGTTACAAAACTTCTACCTTTACAGTTGTGACAGTCACAGTAAGTCATGATAACAATTGTTGTTATGTGCTGTGGAATCAATTCTGACTCATAGCGACCCTGTATAGGGTTTCTGAAGCTGTAAATCTTTATGGGAGCAGAAAGCCTCATCTTTCTCCCACAGAACAGCTGGTAGTTTCAAACTGCTGACCTTGAGGTTAGCAGCCCGATTCATAACCACTATGCTAAATGCCTTTGAGTTGTGGTGTTGGAGGAGAATACTGAAAGTGCCGTGGACTGCCAAAAGAACCAATAGATCTGTTTTGGAAGAAGTGCAACCAGAGTGCTCCTTGGAGGCCAAGATGGCTAGGCTTCGTCTCTCATACTTTGGACACATTGTCCAGAGAGAACAGTCGCTGGAGAAGGACGTCATGCTGGGTAAGGTGGAGGGCCAGAGAAAAAGAGGAAGACCCCCAACAAGATGGATCAGCCAGGTGACATCATTGATGGCGTCAAGTGTGGCGGCGGTAGTGAGGTTGGCCCAGGATCAGATATTGTTTCGTTCTGCTGTGCATGGGGTCACTATGAGTCGGTTCCAACTCGATGGCACCTGACAACAACAACAACAACATGCTAAATCATGTGAATCTTATCCCCATCTCTTTTCACCAGACCCATCTAGACAAGATGAAATCTATTCAGTGGGGACTCTTTCTTTCCCCCCATACTTTTAAACTAAACTCCCTCTTGAAACCTTGTAAGCCAGTCATTTCGTGTCTTTATCGCCCCCTCATTTAGGTAGCCAATGTCTAAGTTGCCTGTCCTTATCTACCCTGTGTACAGAGGGGATAGCATTGATACTTGATGTGAAGACTCCTTCCCTCTCTGTTGGTATTGAAGGTAACTACCTCTCTGAGCATAGGTCAGGTTCATCAAATTGTAGCGATTTACCCTTGTTTCTTTTCTCAAAAAAAAAAATATATTTTTTTTTTTGTAATCTTCCTCTAGTCAAGTTCTGATTATCGAGCCATCGAGGCTAGGTCAAATGGGTACTGTCTGCAAGTTTGGGTGTTCTTGTGCATCTCTTCTCACTGCATATCAGCTGGATGCTTGACTCTCAGCTCTAGCCCTCTGTGGCTATGTCCTTGTTCATTGGCTCAAGTGTCCCCAGGTCTTACCACACCTTGGACCAACCAGCCCTACCTCTTCCCCTTCTAATCCCAAAGTCAACGGGAGTCAATGGACTGTGGTTGAACTCAGCCCATTTCTTCATTGCTGCCTTTCCGCCTCTTCCGTTCACCAGTTGACCAATGTGGTCGCCAGCAAGCTTACATGCTTGATTGTGTATTCCCTTTGAGTTTCAGTCTTAGAGGGGAGTTTGTCCTGAAGGCATCTGATTGCTAGCCTTGATGGCTTCCTGGTGAACAGCTTGCTTATGCTTGTAGTAGCCATTCATACTGACATCATTGTTTTGGGTTTTTCCTGATGATCTTTCTTTGAAGATGTATCTTCTGTCGCTGTAGCGGTTCCAGGCTGATCTGTTTGTCCTTTCATGGGAATGTCTCATCTCATAAGGTTCTGGATGAGACTCAGGATTCCACCTAAGGTCCTATACTCTGTAAAGGCTTTGCA
>NW_006408582.1:7481707-7495007 GCF_000296735.1 Chrysochloris asiatica | reverse complement strand
GGTTCCAGGAGCAGCTGAGCATCTTGGATTAGAAAGCAATGGATTTCTTGCTTCTGTTACAAATTTCCTAGCTATAAGCCTTCCAACCTTCTAAATATTCCTTTATATGTGGTTCAGAGTTCTGGCACCACAGAAATGTAGTCTTGATTAAACCAGTAAAGCCTAGTAATCAACTAATGATGCAGGCCTTCTCAGTGGTCATTAGATAATTTGGTAAATTTTGTTGAACAGCCTCCATGTGATCATCCTGTTCTGAAAGGGATGTAGGAAAGGTTTCCTGACCGCAAGTTGATGAGAACCTGCTGGGGAGCAAGACATGTAAACAGATGACAGACCTGGGTAAAAAAACCATCCCCTTGTTGCCCTGAGAAGTGTAACTCAGAAAATACTCTCTGTGTGTATTTAGATAATGCTTTAAATCCCTGGGCATTAAAGAGCCACTAACTAGCTGTTCAATCTTGGAGGTCACTTAACTTCTCCAAGTCTTTGTGTCATGATAGAGTTCTTCACTCTCTAAATCTGGGTTCTCTCTCTATAAAAATGTTTTTCGAAATTCTGTGTGCCCAACACTGAATCCAGTTGCCCCCGGATGACATGGCAATAGGCATGGGAGTGTTGTAGAAGGAAAGATATTATTTTCCTCTCTCTGTCAATCCTGCTTGGCTTAGTACAAAAAGGAAGTACAGATTCCTGTCTAGTCATTAATCCTCTAATCATTCAGAGCCTCTGTGTCTTCAGTCCAGGTTTTTCCATTCTTTCTGACTGTGTCTTCACCCATACTCTGACAGTAAATAGCTTGATGTAATATGAATATAATGAGCCCTGCTTGTAAAGGACTTGGCTTATATGAGCCTCACAAATGCTTTGGATTATGTTATCATTAAAGTAAGCAAATCTAGAATGGAGAGTAGCTGCAGCATTCCAGATATAGGTAAATCAGGGGCCTCCAGGGTCCGAGGTTCAGTGCTGATGAACAGAAAATCCTAAGGATTAGAAGGAGGAGAATACCTTCTCGGGGACTGCAGTATGCAATAAGTATCGGAGCTGAGATGTCAGCAAACAGAATACAGCCAAACCCAGCCTTGAGGTCCCTAGTCTAGAGATTCATGCTGGCAACTGTCATTTTCCTTCACATGGGCTACTTTACACATACCGGAAAGGGGTCTTTATTAATTCCCACTTGCTAACAGTTGCCAATTTGCAGGGGAGGCAGGGCAGTGTGTGCTCTATGAGGGGGTGTTTGCTGAAGGCCAATGTCAGTCTTGCTTGATTTAAGTCTTCCCAGATTCCCTGCAAAGACTATAAACAGTGAAGTGATGAATTTAGCTCTAGGGCCAGAACAGGGAGGAGACCTAGCCACAAGGGAGGGTAGAGAAACACCACCAAGAAGTGGAGAGAAATGAGAAACATGGACAGGAAGGACAGGAGACATTTCTACTCCAGGGCAGGGAAGGAATACCTCCCAAGGGGTACGTACAGAGACTGGTAAATTCAAGAACCGGCAGAGTTGTTCAGGTTGAGATTATCTGAGGGTGAGAGAGAGAGCCTGGCTAGCAGGGATGAGGTTTGGGTCAGATAGAACACAGAGGCACTGAGGAATTTCAGCCTGTCTTAGCTGAGGCATTAGTTTATGGGAAAGCAGAAGGGTTGTAATACTGGTAAAATCCCAGGCAAAATTAACCTCGTAAACAGTTGGCAGATTGATGAGAGGTAGCAGCCTAAGACATAAAGGACTGAAAGAGGTGTAGTTTCTTTGTTGTTGTTGTTGTTAAGTGCCATCAAATCAGTTCCAACTCAGAGTAACCCTGTGCACAACAGAATGAAACACTGCCCAGTCCTGCACCATGCTGTCCTTCTCTAGGGACCAGTTTCTCCTGATAGCATGTACGAAGTATGAGAAATCAAGTCTGGTCATCCTGGCTTCTAAGGAGCATTCTGGTTGTACTTCTTCCAACACAGATTTGTTTGTTCTTCTGGCAGTCCATGGTGCTTCTAATATTCTTCTCCAACACTGTAACTCAAATGCATCAATTCTTTTACAGTCTTCCTTATTCATTGTCCAATTTTCACATGCATATGAGGCTATTAAAAAATACCATGGCTTGACGCACTTTAGCCCTCAAACTGACATCTTTGCTCTTCAACACTTCAAAGAGGTGTTTTGAAGCAGATTTGCCTAATGCAATATATCATTTGATTTCTTGACTGCTGCTTCCATGAGTGTTGATGGTGGATCCAAACAAAATGAACTCTTTAACAACTTCAATCTGTTCTCCATTTATCATGATGATATTTATTGGTCTAGTTGTGAGGGATTTTTGGTTGTTTTATTGTTTTGTTTTTTACATTGAGTTGCAACCCATAGCATAGGCATAGGCTGTGCTCTTTGATATTCATTAGTATTTTAAGTAGTTTCTTAGCATACATATAAAAAGAACAGTCATACCCCATACATGATTCTTCCTGTTCCTCTTTCTCTCTGCCACTTTAACCCCCCTCCACACACATACACACACAGGCATGTGCACACGTTGCAAACATACTAGTTCTGACATACAAAGGCTACCTGGGGTTTGTTGTTGTGGAAAGGAAAACTCAACCAGGATTTCGAAGGACTTTGCTGCTAGCTGGCTCTGGGACTTCAGTCCTCTGCCCAACTTAGATTCCTTATCTATAAAATAGGGAGAATAATTTCTCCCAGGCTAGCTGTAGGAATAAATGGTACCATGGATGTGAAAGTGCTTTCAAAACCCTAAATCCTAAGTCCTCACTTCCCTAAACTGAAATCGAAATCTCTGGGAATGGGCTCCTGGTCTTGAGATTATGAAAGGCCCCCAAATAATTCCATGTGCAGGCACAGAACCACTACCATAAAGCATAATGCAGGTCCTTCATAGGTTCATTCAAAATTGTGTTTATTTGAGCACTTTCCTTGCTAGCCACTGTATTAGGTGCTTAGGACAAAGCAGAAACAGGCAGACAGATGCAGTCCTTACTCCTAGAATTTAAACATTAGGGAAGATAGCTGTTGAATGAATAATTAAAGGTATATTGCATTCTACAAAGAGAAGATACAGAGCATGCGGAAGGATATAGCAAGGGACTTCATCTAGTCTGGGAGGGCAAAGAGGAAGTAATGTTTAAACCATGACCTGGAGGACAAACAGAAGACATTCCTGGTGATGGTAGTAGTATCTTTCCCTTGGAGCCATTCATTATCCTGAGTCCATTCAGGACTACCTTCATGTTCCTTGCCTTCTCTGCCTTTTGACTTCCATGTTAAATAATGATAACCACAGAACAGCGGCGCAGCTGGACTTGGGAAGTGAGGTCGCAGGTGGTGAGTGGTCTCAGGATGTTTATAGGTCATTGGTAGCCGCCTCTCAGGCTCCATCACATGCTTAGTCTTTTGCAGGGTCCTCTCCATTTCCATGGAGTTCTGGTGTGGCGCTGTGGGCTAATGTGGCAGACTGCAAAGTTGTTTGAACTGCAAGGTCAGTGGTTCAAGCTCACCAGCTGCTCCTTGGAAACCCTATACAGGGGTGCTATGGGTCGGAATAGATTGGATGGCACTTAACAACAACAACTTCATTTCCACCCTCTCACCTTGTAGTTGTGCTGTGGGTTAATGCACTGGACTGCAAGTCATCGGTTCAAGCTCACCAGCCACTCCCTGAAAACCCAACACAGCACTTAATAACCTTGTAGCTGCAAAAGCAAAACTTCTCAGCCCTTGCAAGAGGCTTTGTTCATTATGTTGAGGTGGGAGTAGGAATACTAGGAAAGATTTCTGGGTTTAAATCTTTGCTTCACCAGTTAAGGATCTTTGTGATGTTAAATAACATCTTTAAGTGCTCTTAATCTCAGTCTTTTTTGTCCATAAAAATGATGCATTCAACTGTAAATTTTATAATTGCTTTGAGGCAAGTTCTAGCACTTCATTGCATTAAAAACCCAAACAAAGACCAATTAAAAAACAAAAACTTGGTGCTTCAACTTCCTGAAACGGTGTTGTTAGGTGCCACTGAGTCCATTTTTGACAAATAAGGACTTCAGGTAACAGCTTAGTACTACCCCATAGGGTTTTCTTGGCTGTAATCTTTACTGGAATAGGTTGCCAGATCTTTCTTCTGTGAAGCCACTGTGTGAGTTTGAACCACAAAGCCTTTGATTAGTAGTCAAATGTTTAGTCAATCCTTTTAGCCTTACAGCCTTAAATTATTATTTCACTATAAACCAAGGAACACTATAGGATCAGCACTGGTCTGCAAACCACAAGGCCGGCAGTTCAAACTCACCAGTTACTCCTTCAAAACCCTATATGATATGAGTTGGAACTGACTCGACACCAGCACTTAAAACAACAACATAAATCAAGGAATCCTGGTGTGTTGTTATAGGATGAGCATAAGGTCAATTTGAACCTCAATGTTGGCAGTTTAAACTCACCAGCTGCTCCTCGGAAACCCTATACAAGGTCAGTATGAGTCGGAACCAACTCAATGGTACTTAACAACTTAGCAACAAAAAAACCAGATGCTAGAAAAACTGCAAGAAGTCCTGGTGTGGCGCTATGGGAGAAGGCATTGAACCTTTGAATCACAACGTCAGCGGTTCAAACTCACCAGACGCTCCTTGGAAACCCCACACAGGGTCGCTATAAGTCAGAACCAACTCGATAACCCTTAACAAGAACAACAACAGACAAACTGCAACACATATTGCAAACTGCATAGCTTAAGTCAGAAGAAAATAGGGGAATCACCAAGGACCCAACAATCAAAACAAGTTTTTAAAAAATTCAAATTAAGAGCTGAAAGCAGACAAATACACAAATACAAATGATTTCAAGACAGAGTTTTGAGTATATATAGGAATTGTTGTTGTTGTTAAATGCCATCGAGTCGGGTCCGACCCATAGCGACCCTGTACAGGGTTTCCGAGGGTGTAAATCTTTACGGGAGTAGAAAGCCTCATCTTTCTCCCGCGGAGCGGCTGGTAGTTTCAAACCGCCGACCTTAAGGTTCGCAGCCTGATTCGTAACCACTACGCTACCAGAGGAATAGGCAGGAGAAAATAGGCAGTGGTCAGACTACACTCTCATCATTGGGCCCAGACCCTAGAAGGTACTTCTCAATCTGGCTGTTGCTCCACTAGGTCACCCTGGGACAGTCATTCTGCTCTTTGTGGCCTTGCGCCTTTCTAAGCGGCCTCAGTTTTCTTTTTGTATCCATGCATATGTATTTAGTATGTGGACTTTCACCCCAATCCAGTCTTTTCATTGAAAAATAAAAAAGACAAGAGCGAGTTTACAGAAAAAATTCATCTTCTGAAAAGAGCTAACAGGGAACGCTCCTATCTTTAGTGATTCCCAGTGAAAGGAAAGACTGGCCGAGGTAAACACAGGTTTGCCCTCATGTGAATCTGGACTCCAATTTATACACTATGTGTACTCTTAGGCCATCCAGGCTGAGAAACTAAGCTGAAATTTCCCAGACTGGTAGGTTCCTGGGCTCTTGGCAAACATTAAGGAAATGCCCTCTGGAAGAATGAGTCTTAAAGACAGATACCTCAGCATTCCACTCTTTAATCAGAGCATACGATGTGAATACCTCCACCTTTCCCTAGGGCTGGGCACTGTGGGGGTGGGGGCGGAGCAATGTACACATACATTTTAATAATTTTTTAAAATACATGTATTGAAACATCTGTAAGACACAGGCTGAACAGTTATGTCATTGCAAAAATTCCACATAAAAAAGGACATCCAAATCAACAACCAAACAGAAAAATGTGTTGTTGTTAAGTGCCATCAAGTGGATTCCGACTCATAGTGAACCTGTATAGGGTTTCCAAGGAGCAGCTGGTGAGCTTGAACCACTGACCTTGCAGTTCAAATGGCTTTGCAGTCTGGTGCATTAACTCACAGCTCCACGTAAAGGTTAATATAAACAATTCATGGAAAGGCATGGCTAGTAAGGATTTGAAAACGTGCAGTCTTACTAATACTTTTTAAATGTGCAATATAAAATGTGCAATATAAAATGTGCAGATTCATTGAGTTCCACTTGTAAATATTATTTTGATGTGAAGACTCATTTGCAGGGGGGGCACTAGTAAATTAGCAAATCTTTGTATGCACATGTAGTTTACATAGACTCCAGCAACTCTGTGTAGGGTTTCCAAGGCTGTAAATCTTTATGGGAGCAGAAAGTCTCATTTTTCTCCTGCGTATCAGCTGGCAAATTCTTAACTGCTGACCTGTGGGTTAACAGCCAAGTGTGCAATCTACTGCACCACCAGATTTTTGGTTTGTTGTTGTTAAGTGCTGTCGAGTCGGTTTTGACCCCTAGCAACCCTGTACAGGGTTTCCGAGGCTGTAAATCTTTACGGGAGCAGAACGCCTCATCTTTCTCTCGCGGAGCGGCTGGTAGTTTTGAACTGCTGGCCTTAAGGTTCGCAGCCTGATTCGTAACCACTACACTACCAGATTTTTGGTATTTGGTTGTTAAGTGTTGTTGAGTTGGTTCCAACTCCTTGGGACCCTGTATAGGATTTCCGAGGAGCAGCAGATGAGTTTCAACTGCTAACCTTGGGGTTCTCAGTCCACTGCTGATCCTACAGTGCCACAGTTAGAAAAAAAAAATGTATATACCTTTTCCAGATGCTTATTTATTTGTTTGTTTCTCTAGGATATTAAAATCTTCTTACAATCTTTTCATTTGTTTAAGAGTATTTTTTTTTTTTTTTGTAATTGGTTCATATCTTTTGTTCATTTTTCTATAGGATTTTTTAGTCCTTTGTAACCTCAGTTTTTAAAAAAGCTTTCTATAAATTTGGTATATCAGCTCTTTATCTGTGATATCTGTTAGGAATATTTTCTCCCAGTTTTTCGTTTGTCTTTTGACTTTGGTTATGGTGTTTTTTGTTTCATTTTTGCCATGCAAAAGGTTTTATTTTGTTTTATAGTTATATAGTCAAATGTATCCATCTTTTCTTTTATTACCTCTCAGTTTGAGGACATTGTTTCTTAAATCCCCTCTATAGATATTTCAAGGAGTCCTGGTAGTGCAGTGGGGTTATGAATTGGGCTGCTTACAAAGGTCAGCAGTTCTAATCTACCAGATGGTCCACAAGAGAAAGATGAAACTTTCTGCTCCTGTAAAGATTTATCACCTTGGAAATCCTATACAGGGTGGCTATGAGTTGTAACTGACTCCAAGGCATACAACCACCACCACAGAGATCTCTCAATCAATGTAATTTTTACCTTCTTTGTGCATCCCCCACTTTCTAGAACAAAAGCTGAAGTTAGCTTAATCTAGAGAATCTCTCTTTCTTCTAACACCCTCCTGTGGCCCCGGTTCATTCTGCTATATTTTATCCTTCGTCTACCTCATGTTTCATATATCTTCTGAATAAAGGAATTCATAATTCATGTGCTGTTATGACCTTAGAGAACAGGCACTGAACTTCAGACTTGATAGCTGCTTTCCCTGCAGGTTCTTGATATAGTCCAGTGGGTCCTGAGAGGTAGTCAGAGGCAGAAGTGTGTACCCCTCTGCTCACCTCATAATTTTCTCCTCTCTGCAGCTCTACAACTCTTGGTGGCACGTAGGTTGGGCCAGATTCACCTTGTTCTATAGAAGAAGAGGTCTACTTTAGGCACTACTACATTGGCGAATGGAAGCACATTGAGCAAGATCAAATAAACCTACTCTCTTATTTCTTCTTACTCTACTTCAAGGGATTTGAGCAAGGTGTAAATAAAGTAGCTGGCATGGCCTGTGTTTCTTTACCATCTTGTGGGAAATCATGAAATCTCCTACCCAGAGGTGTTGAGACATCTCCTTTCCTCAGTCACCTGATTCTTACCTCTGTTCCCTTTGCTCTGTTGATCACCAGATCACCTGGAGCCTCAGTAGGCTAACTTGCATGGGGGTGGGGGTGGGAATTGGAAAGGGATGGGTGTGGCTTAGACGTGTGGCCTCAGACTGGGGTCTGACAGCACTGGCTCCATCACAGTGATGTCGGACGGCAGCGATGGAGATGCGTTGTGTGTTACAGAAGAGGAACTGGCTGGTGAAGACGAGGACATGTCGTCCTTCCCGTGCACGCAGGAGGGTAAGAACTGTGGGGAGCTTCCCTCTGCCTTCTGATCTCCTTTCCTCCCCACCCCCTGCTGCAGCGAGGTTGTGATGTGTTGTCTATATGTCACTTCAGAAACTGGACTATCCTTTCCCCACTACTTCCTGGAGGGTAAAGCAACAGAGTTGGGTGGTCTTGGGTTTTACAGTAGACTGATGAAGTCCAAGCTAGACATAGTGAAAGTGACCTCTGCCTTCTCCCCACACCTCTTTTAGCTGGTCCAAAAATGTTCCCTTCATCATATCCCATGCCACTCAACTGGCCCATCTTTTTCCTCAGGCCCTCAGAGCTCAGGTTGGCATTGAGTTAATCTGAGAAACAAATGCCACCTGAGCCATTATTTAGAGTAGGGATTTTCAGTATAGACTAGGGCTGCCATTGCCAACAAAGGTATGGTTGCACATTGTAATCACTTGGGGAGATTAAAAAAAATAAAAAGTGGTGCCCAGTCCCACTTTGAAGAAATTTTTATTTAATTCCATCTGGAGTGTGAGCTCAGTATCAGGATTTCTAAATGCTCCCAAGCAAGGAGTCCTGGTGTGGCATATCAGGATAATGCACTAGATCACAAGGTCAGTTTGAACTGCAAGGTCAGGTCAGTATTTCAAACCCACCAGCTGCTCCTCAGAAACCCTATACAGGGTCGCTATGAGTAGAACTAATGGCACTTCACAACAACAATTTGCAGTCAGATTTGGGCTAGGCTTAGGGATTTCACAGCTAGAGGCATCCTTGCATTCCTGGAGTCTACCTGCTGGGTGTTGATCACCTACCGGAGTAGCCAAGTACACCTGGCTTTCACCTTCCTCCATACTAAGGACACAACTGCTGGATGGTAGCTACTCATTTCATTTCCAGGGGAACTACTAGCTGTCTGCACAATTTGAGAACTCAGTGATCCATTTTCCTGATTTGCCTAGGACTGAGGGGTTCCCATGATAGAAAATCTATAGTGCTAATACCCAGAAAGTCCAGAGTAAACTAGAACAAGGTGTTCACCTAAGGTATAACGAGGTTGGTTACCCTGTTGGGTGAATTATAACCAGTTGCCGTCAAGTTGTTTCCGACTCATGGTGACTTTATTCATGTCCGAGAACTGTGCTTCATAGAGGTTTCAATGACTGATTTGTTGGAAGTAGAGGCTGCTCTGGGTAGACTGGAACTTCCGACTTTTCAGTTAGTTGTTGTTGTTAAGTGCCATTGAGTCGGTTCTGACCCATAGCGACCCTGAACAAGGTTTCTGAGGCTGTAAATCTTTATAGGAGCAGAAAGCCTCATCTTCCACCCGCCAAGCAGCTAGTAGTTTCGAACTGCTGGCTTGCGGTTCACAGCCCGATTCGTAACCACTACGCTACCAGAGCTCCTTCCAACACCATTAGAGAGATGTTAGCAGGTGAACACATTATAGGTAGGACCAGTCCTCACACTGTGGCTGGATGATGATACCATATATGGAGAATGGTAGGGACATGGGTAGGTGGCGTTGTTTATTGAAGCCCCTGACTATGCTAGTCTTTGGAAGCTCCAGAACCTAGAGAAAGGAATTGAGACCAAGGGTTGAGAACAACTCCCCCTTCTTTGCCTCGTGCAAAATGTGATGCAAGAGACAGGCCAGCACAGGAGCATAAAACTGATGACCCTTTAGCTGTAGACTCAGTCACTGACCTAACCCCCTTGCCTCCCTTTGTCCTCTGACAGGCCGGCTGGGACCTCGATGCAGCCGCTGCCAGAGGAATCTATCCTTACACACATCTGTGCGGATCCTTTACCTCTTCCTGGCCCTGCTCCTGGTGGCTGTGGCTGTACTGGCTTCCCTGGGTGAGTGTGACTTCCGGTAGTATCTCACTGGTCCAGGCAGTATTCATCACACCAGGCTACAGGGGAGTTTCTGGTAAGGACACCAAAACACCTGCAAAGGCAACCTCAGGCATCCTCAGAACCAGCTTCTTTCTGCCTAGGGAATTTTAGTGTCTAATCCAAGCTACAAAGATTGGCTTCTAAATTCTGGCCAATAAATTAGCTGTGCATCCTTGAGCAAGACACTTTCCCTCCAAGGAATCCTATTTTCCCATTAATAAAATGATGTTGTTACGTGCTTTCGAGTCAGTTCTGACCCATAGCGACTCTGTATAGAGTTTTCGAGGAGAGGCTGGTGAGCTTGAACCACCAACATTGCAGTTCAAATGAGTTTGCAGTCCAGATAAAATTATAGCATATAAAAAATCATGGGTTCTCAATTTCAGTTGCACATAAGATTCATTAGCTTTAAAAAATACTGATGCCTAATCCCACCCCAGATTAATATAATTATAATCTGTATCTTTGGGGGTGGAGCCTGTTGTTGATGATGTTAAGTGCCGTCAAGCTAGTACCGACTCCTAATGACCCTGTATAGGATTTCCAAAGAGCAGCTGATGGGTTTGAACCGTCAACTTTGAGGTTCAAACTGATCTTGCAGTCCACTGTTTATCCTACAGTGCCACACCAGGACTCCAGGGGTAGAGCCTAGGATCAGTATTTCAAAGATGATTCTGTTGTACAGTATGTGATTAAAATCCCTGAATCAAGTGATTTCTAAGTCTATGTGGGTGATTCTCAAAGTGTGGTTAGAGGTCTGCCTACATCAAGATCACCTCCAGTACTTGTTAAAATGAAGACTCCTGGGCCAAATCTAGGCTGACTGAATCAGAGTCCTACAGGTAAGGTCCAGGGATTTGAAGTTTGGTAATTTGGCATTGTATAATAAGCACTGAACTGCTAACCTCAAGGTCAACAGTTCAACCCCCCCAGCTGCTCCTCAGAAACCCTATCCAGGTCACTATAAGTCAGAACTGACTTGACAGCACTTCACGACAACAACAACAGAAACTACAGTTTGTATGAATATGGTAACTGACCCAGGTGATGACATACAGCCAGATTCTACCTTCTAGAGGCTCTTTCTGGTAAACTAATTAAAGCAATGTGACGTCTCATTATTCTCATTCCATTTGTAGCTTCAAATGTTGGAAACCTAGACTTCCTTACTAAATGAAGGCAGTCAGTGTGCTCCAATCTACTAGGTAATAGGAGTCCTGGTATGGCACCAGACTGCAAAGCCATTTGAACTGCAAGGTCGGCAGTTCAAGCTCACCAGCTGCTCCTAGAAAACCCTATACAGGGTCGCTATGAGTTGGAATTGACTCGACGGCACTTAACAACAACAACTAGGTAATAGAGGCGAGACTGAGAATAGGGTGAGGAAAGCTAAGCACCAAGGATGGCTCTCACTCGCAGGGGCCGACCCTGTACTTGTATGACCAAGAGAGGGAGTGCCACCTTAAATAAGGTGCTGAGTCCTGGTGTAGTCCAACATACAGCACTGGACTGTTAATTGCAAGGTTGGCAGTTCAAACCCATCAGCCACTCTTGGAAATGCTATATAGGATCACTATGAGTCAGAACTGACTCCACAGCACCCAACAACAACAACAGCCCTGGCCCTGGAAGCATCATGGCTTGTAGGATAAGCACTGGACTGCTAACCACAAGATCAGTGGTTGGATCCCACCATCTGTTCTATGAGAAAAAGATGAGGCTTTCTGTTCCCGCAAAGATTTACAGCCTCATAACATAGTCCACAAAGACAGTGTTCTACATCCTACTGTGGTGAGTAGCATCTGGGATCATGAAGGCTCATGAGTGGCCATATAAGGTGCAGTTATTGGTCTCTCCATGTGAGGAAGAAAGAAAGGTGATGCAAATTGAAGATGCTTGGAATCACTTATTCCAGTAAACTAATGGAGCATGTGAACATCGGTCTCCGTGACTCTGAGACCAAAAGAACTAGATGGTGCCCAGGTACCACCACCAACTGCTCTGAAAGGGATCCCATTAGGTGTCCTAGACAGAGTGGAAGAAAATGTGGAACAAAACTCAAAATTATTTACTACTACTAATAATGAAAAAATACCGAGTTTATAGGTCAGAAAGAGAATGGAGGAATCTGAGATTATGGCCCTCAATCACCCATCTAGAAAGGAACTCACCCTCATGGCCCAATTTCCAACAAAACAGTAAACTTATAGTCTCAGAAACCCTTTACAGGATCACTATGAGTCAGAAATGACTCCAAAGCACCTAACAACAACAAAGCCTTGAGCTGGTTAGAGATGTTCAGTAACCAGTTTCTTGACTTCATGGCAAAAGAACAGCATATTAATGATTTGAATAAACACTCTAGTCATCTTTCATTAACCCTGAAGATGTCAATTAATCCAACACAAACCAAGGACTTACTATATGTCAGGTATTGGGAACATTAAGGTGAAGTCAGTTGTGTTTGCTGCCTTTAAAGATTTCACCATCAGAAAGAGTGCTTCTCACATTAGAAAATACAGGTGTCAGAGTCCCACTTAAGACCAATTAAATAATTATCTGTAGGATAGGACCCAGACCTTAATATTTTTTAAAAGCTCCACAGCTGATTTCCAATGTGTAGCCAGGGTTACAGACCACTGATTTCAAGAGCTTCCCAAGCCTCTCACTCCTATTTATTCCTGCCTCTCTTTGCTAATTCACCTCACTGGGCTTAGCCTTCCAGAAAATGGCCCAAATCCTAGACTAGAGGAGGGGAGGAGTCATAGTTCCACCCATAAGGGGCAACACCCTGACTATTAGAGCACTTGTAAAGGCCCCTGGTCAGCCAGGCCTTTCAGGGCTTCAGCTCACAGCCCCCATGAGACCTGGAGCCACTAATAAAGCTACACAAACCACAATGCAAGGGCTTAGAGAAGAGTATAAGCCCCAATGTACTGCAGAGGGGACAGATAATTACTGAGTGCCCACAGTGGGACAGACACTGTCACCATCTCAACAATGCCATGAAGTCAGGGGTTAGCCTCATTCCACATATGAAGCAGCAGATCCTTGACCATCTCTTTCAGGGGTTGCATCATCACACACCATTGGATTGCATTGTTTGGGTGATGATAAAATAGAAAACTATTTCTACTAATGTTATCAATTTGCACAGCCTCAATCATAGCATTTAAAAAAAAATGAGATCATCATAACGATCATGTGGGTATTTGGACCCCACATTGAGAAACAGTATTTTCTTTGAATTTAGTCAACTGATTGCTACATGAATGTGAGAGGTGCCCCTCTCTCT
>NW_006408582.1:7475835-7481349 GCF_000296735.1 Chrysochloris asiatica | reverse complement strand
AGAGTAAATGGCAAAGTAAGGAATGGAAACATCCTCAATCGCCAACGGAGACAAAGTTCAAAAGTCAACCATTAGCTGGAAAATAGATGATTACAGTTTTCTGGGATTCTCAAGGGCCATTACTGAAATACTATCAGGAAAAAAGTTCAACAATCAACAGTGCTCATTACAGTGAGATGCTCACTGAAGAGTTGAAGCCTAAGCTTCAGATTAAGTGCAGAGGACTGATATCTAAGGGTTTTGTGATCTTGCATGACAATGTATGTCCACACACCTCTGCCTACAATATTGACACTCTGCAAAAACTTAATTTTGAGGTTTTAAAGCATCCTCCCTGTAGTCCTTATCTTGTTCCATTGAACTCTTGCCTGTTTGGTCCCCTGAAAGCAGCCCTTTGAGGGTAAAGAGTAATCTTTAATTAAGAAGTAAAAACAATCAACATACAAAAATCAGTTGGATTCCTCTATACCAAAAATGACAGCATTGAAAAGGACGTTAGCAAAGCAATATCATTTACAATCGCCACCCAAATGAGGAAATATCTAGGAATAAATGTAACCAGAGAAACAAAGGACTTATGCAAAGAAAACTACAAAACACTACTATAAGAAACCAAAAGATACTTACAAAAATGGAAGAATGTACCTGGATAGAAAGACTTAACATTGTGAAAATATCAATAAGAAGTAAAGACAGAGGTGCATTCATGGTTCTCAGCAAAGCCTAAAACATTTTTTAATAAGGGGATACAAAATTTTTGTTGACAGATGGACAAAGTGTAATAGAAAGCAAGGAAAGTATGTTGGAAAATGATGTATTTGGTTTTCTAAAAGTTGATTAAAATAAATTCTACAGCCAAAGTTCAAAGAATTTTTACTCATCTTCATATGTAAATATGTATATTACCTCATCTACTTCTTTAAGTTTACATACATATGTGTGTGTGTGTTTTCATATAAGTATGTTTACATATATTTACATTCATATGTAAACTTTAAAAAGTAAATGAGATAATCACAGAATCCCAATTTTAGTTTTGTAGGATGGTTGTGAGTGTAAATAAGATGAGAAGAAATGCACAATGGTATTGATAGTGTGGTGCTGTGGGTTAATGCACTGGACTGCAAAGTTGGGTTGAACCTCAAGGTTGGTGGTTCAAAGTTACCAGCCACTCCTCAGAAACTCTATGCAGGGTCCCTATGGGTCAGAACCAACTCGATGAAACTTAACAACAGTTATCAACAAGAATCTCTTGGTAATAACCTTAATGGTAAGATTAAGAATATTTTTTAGATTTTTTTCCCGAATTTTCCTTATTTTATCCTATGTCTTATTTTTAAAATCTGGAGGAAAATTTTGTTTTCTTTGTTTCGTTTTTAAAGGGTATATAGCAAGCTCAGACCATAAGCCACTGGGAAGCGTCATAAAAGAAGGTTGAATGCTTTGGGTTGCAGCAGGGCTGATAGAAATACCTTCTTAAACAACTCTGTTGTTTCTCTGAGCAAGGACCCTGCCTCATATCTCATCTGAATTTTCCTGCAGTTTTCAGGAAAGTCGACTCTCTCTCAGAAGACATCTCCTTAGCCCAGTCCATTTATGACAAGAAGCTTGTGTCTGTTCAGGAAAATCTCCAAGGACTGGGTAAGTGTCCAGTGTCCAGAGTATTAATGGCTGTAATCCAAGGCCAGTATAAATTGGATAGAGCCAGGGTTACTCATATCATGCCTTGGTGACCTTGAGGGCACCATCTCAGCAAAATTTTAGACACAGGAAAGGAACAAACAGCCACAGCTCCTGTTTCTGTCTCCAGCAGCAGAACCATTCTTCTTAAAGAGCTGCTAGCCTGGGATATACCAGGATAGGGCAAGGAGGTTCCGTGTGAGGCACAGCTAGATTCCCACAATCCCAGCTGGAATCTATAGGTAGAGAAGGAAGCTAAATATGGTCATATTCCCAAAATAACCTCATGCATCTGAAATCCTGTGTGAGGCTTCCCAAAATCTTCTAACAAGTCAGTCTTTTACTCATAACTGCCTTAAATTGTGCCTCAGCTCACAGTGCTTTGTGTCTCCTACTTAAACAAGGAAGCTTTCAAAGAGAATGAGATTTAAAAAAAAAAAAAAAAAAAGGACCTGGAAGTGGTTTTCTCTGATGAGAGAGAAAATTCTGGCTCTGCCACTAAGTAGCTGTGTAATATGTAAGCAGCCACTTCGGTATGCCTGTGTTCCTCATCAGCATAACCTCTTCTCTGCAAGTACAGTGCCTGCTGTTGCTAAGTGCTATCAAGTTAGCTCCGACTCATAGCCACTTTGCTTAGGGTGTCCACGGAGCAGCTGGTGAGCTTGAACCGTTGACCTTGCAGTTCAAACTGACCTTGCAGTTCAGCACATTAACCCACAGTGCCACACCAGGACTCCAACTTCAGTGTAAGAGGATCAAATAAGATAACAAATATGAAAATATTTGAAAAATTTTAAATATATATATAAATGGAAAGTCCTTAGGAGCCCTGGTGGTGCTGTGGGATATGCATAAGACTGCTATCCGAAAGGTTGGAATTCAAACCAGTTATTCCACATGAGAAAAGAGGAAGCAGACTGCTCCCATCAAGATTTACAGTCTCAGAAATTCTAAGGAGCAGGTCTACTCTGTCCTGTTGTTAAGTGCCATCCAGTCAGTTAACTTTGCCCAGTGCTTTATTCTACAGAGCCATACCAGGACTCCCAGGGGGTTGCTATGAATCAGAATCAACTCAATGCCAGTGAGTTTTGGCACCCACAGAAATGTCATGATGATACATTCTTGAAAATTCGGTGGTAAGATAAAATGCCCTACAGTCTACATTTCAGATCATAGGAATGACATTTTATAAAGATGAGATTTCCTAGAGATGGTAAGGCTTCCTCAAGACAGATTTTTTAGCAGGATTTTATTATATAGGGAAGGAAGGAGGGCTGGAAAGCCACCTATCAGTTCATTATGCTTTGAAATATTTAATTTGAAGAAGCAATCTTTGTCTCATGATTCTTTGTTGACTCAAAAATTTTGTCAATTTTTCATGAAGATCCGAAAGCCCTGAGCAACTGCTCTTTCTGCCATGAAGCTGGACAGCTGGGGCAAGAGATCAGAAAACTGCAGGAGGAGCTGGAGGGAATCCAGAAGATGCTTCTGGCCCAGGAGATCCAGCTGGACCAGACCTCTCAGGCTCACGAACTGCTGTCCACCACCAGCAGTCAGATAACTCAGGAGACGGGCAGTTGTTCCTTCTCCATCCACCAGGTTAACCAGTCCCTGGGGCTCTTCCTGACCCAGGTGAGAGGCTGGCAGTCCACCACAGGTGGTCTGGATTTGTCTCTGAAGGACCTCGCCCAAGAGTGCTATGATGTGAGGGCTTCAGTGCACCAGATCAACTTCACTGTGGGGCAGACTGCAGAGTGGATCCATGGGATACAGAGGAAGACAGATGAAGAAACCCTGACACTACAGAAGATTGTCACTGACTGGCAGAATTATACCCGGCTGCTCAGCAGCTTGCGCACCACCTCAGCCAAGACGGGAGAAGTGGTTAAGAACATCCAGGCCACCCTGGGGGTCTCGTCCCAGCGTATCAGCCAGAATTCTGAGAGCATGCATGACCTGGTGCTGCAGGTCATGGGCTTGCAGCTGCAGCTGGATAACATCTCATCCTTCCTGGATGACCATGAGGAGAATATGCACGACCTACAGTACCATACCCGCTATGCCCAAAACCGAACAGCAGAGCGGTTTGAAACGCTAGAAGGACGCATGACTTCTCATGAGATTGAGATTGGCACCATCTTCACCAACATCAACGCCACCGACAACCACGTGCACAGCATGCTAAAGTACCTGGACGACGTGCGGCTGTCCTGCACGCTGGGCTTCCACACCCATGCCGAGGAGCTTTACTATCTGAACAAATCAGTCTCCCTCATGCTGGGCACCACGGACCTCATCAGGGAGCGCTTCAGTTTGCTGAGTGCCCGGCTGGACTTCAACATCCGCAACCTCTCCATGATCATGGAAGAGATGAAGGCAGTGGATACGCAGCACGGAGAAATCCTTCGAAACGTCACCATCCTACGAGGTGAGACCCAGATCTGGGGTTGCTACAGAGTGCTTGGGGGCCCTTGATGTTGTTGCAACCTAGAGGAGTAGCTGGTTTCAAGCAAAAATCCTAGTAGGCTAACAAAATTCAGTAGCAAAAGCCTACGGCAATTGTGACTTTAAGAAAAATAGGTGAAAACCTCTTGTATAAAGTGTGTTATGGCTCCTAACTTTGACACAGAAATCTGGATTTTAACAGAGTGGATTTGTTTGGTCTCAGACAGAGGATAGTATTCATGTAGAGCATTATGCAGATCTTGTGCTTCAGAGGAGTCTTGGGTGGTTCGGTTATTGTGCTCAGGTTGAAGCCTCACGTCCACCCCTAGGCCTTGGAATATACTTCTGAATAATCAGTCATTGAAATCCCTCTGGAGCACAGTTCTACTCTGACACAGATGGGGTCACCATGAGCCATTGTACCCGATGGCAACTGGTTTTTGCCTTTCTGAGCCTGTATCCTCTTGCTTTCTCCCTTTCCACCCCCTTATTAGTGCTCTCAGCCTTTCTGCCCCTTCCATGCCCGTTACTCTGGTGTTCTTTTCTCTTTCCATACCCCCTTCTGACTCATCATCAACATCTAATCTCAACTAGAGGCCTGATACTATCTTTCACACTTAAATTGAGAAGACAGAAAATGATCGATGAGTTCCAGCCCCACAGAGGAGTTTGTATTTTAGCTGAAGGGACATTGAATGGGCTCAGACACCTGAGTTATGTCTTAAAACTTTCAGGAATTAACAAAAAGCTTTTTGGAGAGGGATAAAGCAAGGGTGACGCAGGAATTTTGTGACATTTTTCAAGTCCCATGTGATAAAGTTTTAAATATAAAGCTGGAGAGAATGCTATTTCTTTGGTTAATGCTAGTTTGCCTTCTAGACTAGACTCTAGCCAATCATTTTTTTAAAGTTACGAAGGTAAGGGAAAGAAGCCAACAATGTATGCTTCCTGAAATGTGCAAGGTATTAATTTATAAATATGCATTCATTTATGCATTCACACAACAAAAATGTGATGCACACCTACTATGTGATAGGCACTAAGGCGGTTGAAGGAAAACAAGATGACCTGTTCATTGATTCTTGAGTTTGGTAAAGAACAAAGAATGAAGAGATCTTGTCCAAGTGCTACAGAAGACATAGGAGGAGCCCAACTCATTCATGTAAGGGGATCAAATGTTATGCAAACTGAGACCTAAAAGATGAGGAGGAGAAACTCAGGTGCAGGAAGGTGGGGTAGGTGACCTGAGCAATTCCAGGTGGAGGGGATGATACATGTAAAGGCCCCAAGCAGAGAGTGTGTGGCACATGCTATTTTATTTAATCCTCAATGACCTTTTAGCTTTCTTTCTTTTTTTTTTTTTTTTATAATTAAATGTTTTTATTTTGC
>NW_006408582.1:7457812-7475310 GCF_000296735.1 Chrysochloris asiatica | reverse complement strand
AAGTAGCCGAGGTTCCACGTGATCCTTACCCGTCTCTGGCCACACGTCCAGCATAAACAGCCGCCATCTGAGGAAGGCAGGGAGGGAGGAGATCAGCTGGGGACCCTTAGCTTTCTTTTTGACAAAAAGTGTTTTATTGTGAATTGGGTTTACAGAGCAGATCAGGTTTCCATTTGACAATTCAAATACAATTGTTTCTCATGGATTGCAATTCCCACAATGCAACTTCAATTTCCCAGTTCCCTCTCTTCAGTTCCCATTTCCATTCCACCTCCTCTTCTAACCTTTCTGAACATTGTTTTTGGGTAAATGCTGTCCTTTTGATCTCAAAAGATTGATTAGTCTAAGGAGTGCATACCTCCCTAGTATGATTGTCTCCCTTATGCTGTTGTCGTTGTGAAGTGCCGTCAAGTCAGTTTCGACTCATAGTGACCCTGTATAGGGTTTCTGAGAAGTGGCTGATGAGCTTGAACCACTGAACTTGCAGTTCAAACTGACTTTGCAGTCCAGGGCATTAACCCACAGCACTACACCAAGATTCCTGGTCCCCTTTTAGACCTGTCTATTGTTTGGCTAAAAATTGAGCCAAATAGGGGTGAGATAATTTTCAGAACTGAGGGGTGATTAAGAGCCATAATGTCAGGGGTTCCACTAGTCTCTGTCTAACCATTAACCTTTTTTTTTTTTTTTTTATGATTTTGGGGTTTTTAAACACATTCTTCTCGCACTCTAATCAAGACCTTCTAATGTTATCACTTTCAGAGCAGCTAGTAGCTGGGTACCATCTAGTTCTTCTATTCTCAGGGTCATAGAGACTTGATGTTTACACATCCCATCAGTCCACTGAACTAATTGTTTCCACATCTTTAGTTTTCTTACCTCTTCTTTTCTCCAGACTGGGAGAGACCAACAGCTGTACCCTAGGTGGCTACTCGCAAGACTTTAAGATCCTACTACTCACCAAAGTAGGATGTAGAACATTGTCTTTATAGACTGTGTATACCAGTTGACCTTCTGACTGTAACTTGCAACCTGGAAAGCCTTAAATGAGGAATTTGATGCCAAATGAGGTCTGCCCAACTACACAACTAGAAACAGGATTAAAATTTAAGGCAATTCAGATCCAAGGCTGCCTTGAGTGGCCCTCTCCTCCAAAGTCACAAAAACGCCTATCCCTCTAAAAGCACTTTAGTGAATGTGACATCTGTCTCAGTGGCAATCCAGGCTTCCCAATACTGTTATGTTTACTCCTGTCTATTGTTGTTAGGTGCCATTGAGTCAATTCTGACTCACAGCAACCCTGTGTACAACAGATTGAAACACTACCTGGTCCTGTGCCAGCCTCACAATTCTTACGCCTGAGCCCATTGCTGCTGCTACTATGTCAATCCATCTCATTGGGAGTCTTCCTGATTTTCACTGACCCTCTACTATACTAAGCATGATGTCCTTTTCCAGGGACTGGTCCCTTCTGATAACATATCTGAAGTATGAGAGACAATGTCTCACCATCCTGACTTCTAAGAAGCACTCTGATTATACTTCTTCCAACACAGATATGTTTGTTCTTCTGTCAGTCCCTGGTACTTTCACTATTCTTCTCCAACACCAGAATTCAAATGCACCAGTTCTTTTACAGTCTGTCTAATTCATTGTCCAACTTTCACATGCATATGAGACTATTGAAAATACCATAGCTTGGATCAGGCTCACCTTAGTCCTCAAATTGACATCTTTGCTCTTGAACACTTCAAAGAGTTCTTGGGCAGCATATGTACTTAGTACAATACATTGTTTGATTTCTTGGCTGCTGAGTGCTAATTGTGGATCCAAGCAAAATGAAGTCCTTGACAACTTCTATCTTTTCTCCAGTTATCATGATGTTATTTTTTGGTTCAGTGGTGAGGATTTTCATTTTCTTTACACTGACTTGCAATCCAACTGAAGGCTGTGGTCTTTGACTTTCATCAGTAAATATTTAAGTTCTCTTTGCTTTCAGCAAGCAAGGTGGTACCATCTGCATATCACCAACAACAGATTTACCTTTTCCTCCCCTTGGGGTAAGTCTGTCCCAAGTTACCTTTAGATTTTTTGTCATAAGTGACTTTTTTCAGACCCACTCTTTTAGTTAAATTATTTGAAATGCACTGTGGTCTTTTGATCATGAAATTTTAATTCTGAGATAAACAGCATTCATTACCTTTTCATTCTATGGACTCAAACCTATCAACAATTGTGAAGATGGTGCAAGGCAAGGCAACATTTCTTTCTGTTATACACATGGTTTCATGAGTCATAGCTGACTCAATGGCAAAGTACAACAGCCTTTCATTCTTATCTTTCCCAGCAGGATAGTCGCTCTGTTTTTTCCAACAATTTTCATCCTAGAAAATGATCCAAAACCCTCCTAATCTGGGATCCTTTACACCCAGAATTTGGGTGGCTACATCCATGTTCCATGGACTCTTTCCTAGCAAGTGCATAGCTTTGTGGGAAGACTAACCCTGAGAGGTTAGCAGTTCTTTGCTCTAGGGACTAAAATAACTAGCGACTCAAGTTGAGCAGCCCCAGAACCTGTAGTTTACATTTGGGGAGCCAAGTATCTGGGCCCAATGGTCCAGGAAACACCTAAGAAGTCACTTACTGGAAGGAGGGAGGTCCCATGATCCCAGACAGCCCTGTTCTCACTTGGAACCAGCTCTCTAATTCTGTGGTTGTCTTTAACCATTTAGTCCCAAACCATTGTTAACTTCATTTAATGTCGTTGAATATTTCTGCTGCCACCAGGGCACATTTTCCCCTTTAATCTAGATTGGTTGAAGGAAGGATCCAGACCTCTTTGCCTGTTGTTTTTAAGTGCCAATGAGTCATTTCTGACTCATAGTGACCCTATATAAGATTTCCAAGGAGCAGCTCATGAGTTTGAACCACCAATCCTGCTGTTCATATTGACCTTGCAGTCCAGTGCTTATCCTGCAGCACCACACCAGGACACCTATTTCTACGTTTTTGCAACAAACCCACTACTGAGTATTTCTGTGGTAACTGAAAACTTCTCACAGTATTTCAGTTAGAATGCAATTCTGTTTGACCTCAAGGAAACACTGGTCCAATGAAGGACATTATTAGATACTTTTTATGGTTCATGCTCTGGCAATTTTGTGTTTTTGCTGCCTTCAACCTGAAAGTAAATGAAA
Organism: Chrysochloris asiatica; assembly: GCF_000296735.1. Lineage (NCBI taxonomy): Eukaryota > Metazoa > Chordata > Mammalia > Afrosoricida > Chrysochloridae > Chrysochloris > Chrysochloris asiatica. The sequence continues at coordinate 7,472,113 of NW_006408582.1, read as the reverse complement.
TACAAAATTTTATTTATAACAAAGCCCTTTCACACACTCTGTTCCATTTCAGCCTCACAATGACTCTTGTACAGTAGACAAGGCCGTATTGATATCTTCATTTTACAGATAGGTACCCTGAGCTTGGGGGAGGTTGAGGACTTAGCTGAGGAATTTAATGAAAAAAATTAGCTCTGGTGGCAACAGAAATGCTCAGTGACATAAAGTAAAGTCAACAGTGGTTCGGGACTAAATGATTACAGAGAATCACATTATGATTTAAAGTCCTAAACTGTCACTGTGGCTCTAAGATGCACACTTCACTGAGCATGAATACACAAATACTCAAAGGACACTGTTGCTCCAACACTGTTTAAGTGTAGGCTGTGGAATAGGGACTAGAGGAGACGAAGGATAGTAAAAGTGTTGGCAAGAGCCTCACTCTAAGTAGAGCCCAACAACAGTCATGGGACTTTATATTTGTTACTGTCTTAATAATGGCAGGGTTCTCATGGGAGGGCCTCAGCTTAGCTTGAGAGCACAGGTAGGGCATCTACTTAGGCTCCATCAGAGTCTTGGCTTGACCTCTGGTCTATCTGCTTGCATTGTGTCTTTGGTCAACATCCCTCCTGGTCATTAGTCACTACATGTAAAACCTCTCACGTCTGAAAGAAAATTCCAGAGACCAGAAGCATGTCCCTTCATTCTGTAAGGACAAACATTCATTCATTCATCCTTAGATAGGTGTTGACGGGTGCTGGAGCTGGAAAGCAGAGGTCCCCTGCTGGCCAGAGCCAAACTGCCTTTGTAGAATAAAGGGAGAGGAATGGGACTGGCCACAGTCAAAGTGGAAGGTGCCAAGATCTGACTGAGGAGCTGAGACGATTAAACTGCATGGGAAGGGAGCCAGCCTTCTAATTTGTGGTGAGTCTTTAGGCAGAACACTTATCCCCAGGGCTCCCCTAATATTGTTGTGTTTTGTTTTTATCTGTAAATGAAAGGGTTAGAGCAGCTGATCTCAGACCTCTTCCAGCTCTGTGACTTATTCTGAGTCTCTGTTTGCCCAACAGGAAGCATATGGAACTTTCATAATGTCTATGCCTCTCACATAACATTTATCTCGTCCCACTCTGTGGAGTAATTATTTGTATCTGTGCTAGACAGTGTGTGTGCTAAGACTGTCCTTTGGAAGTGGGAGACAGGTAACCATCATTACTTACTAGCTGACTGGCCTCAGGAAAGGCTCTTGGGGTCATTTTCAGCTCAGTTTCCTCATCCAAAATAGGTATATTGATAGCTGCCCTGTCTATCTGGGAGCCCTGGTGTTGCACTATGGGATAAGCACTGGATTGCTAACCACAAGGTCTGTAGTTTGAACCCACCAGCTGCTCCTAGGAAATCATATATAAGGTCACTATGAGTTGTAACCATCTCGATAGCACTTAACAAAAGCAAGTACCTGTCTATCACATGGCATAGTTGTAAGGTTCAGTAATAGAAATGCATGTGAGCAATCTTTATAAAATAGAAACGGATGTTCTAATGTAAGGGATTGGAGTCCCTGGTTGGTGTAAACATTTAACACACAAAAGGTTGGAGGTTCAAATCCATCCAGAAGTATCTTAGATGAAAGACCAGGCAATCTATTTCCAAAAGGTCAGCCACTGAAAACTCTATGGAGCATAGTTCTACTCGGACACATATGGGATCATCATGAATCAGGACCACCTCTATACCAACTTTTGTTTTTTCTCTTTTAATGTAAAGAACTACTATAAATCTAAATTGCTTGATGGCAGGGTTCTTGTGTCCTTGTCTTACTTATCTAGTACCTAAAAGAGTTACTTGGCCCTTTACATTACTCAAGAAATGTTTGTTCAGCGATTGGATAAATGAAGGCATGAACAAAGAGTAGAAGCTGCGGATGAACAAAAAGGGCTAGATTTAGAGGAGTTCAATTTTCACCTGTTCCATTAGCACCACCTTCTCTTCTACTCCCACACCCAAAGTGCGCATGAATTTATCTGTGGAAAAGGAAAAAGAAGAAAATGCCACATCATTCTCTCCTTTAGACCTGTTTGGGGAAGAGGCTATGAGGAACATGTCTGCACTGGAAGGTTAGTAGATTTGCTTGTTGTTTAGCTGAAAAGGCAGCTGATGCAAAGAACTGTTATCCAAAAAAGTCTCTGATGGCACTTTCAAGTAGGTGCGGGAGACTTAATCATAAGACTTAGCCTATTTCTGAGACACGCTGACTTTAAGGGTGTATGTAGCTCTTGAGGGCTATTTGCCAGGGCCCTAGTACTTGGCCTGGCCTTGACATTGCTGTCCCCCTAGTAGGAGTCCTGGTGTGGCGTTGTGGGTTAATGTGCCAGACTGCAAAGCTGTTTGAACTGCAGGGCTGGCAGTTCAAGCTCACCAGTTGCTCCTTGGAAACCCTATACAGGGTTGATATGGGTCAGAACCGACTCGATGGTACTTAACAACAATGACAGTAGCATAGTGGTTACGAGTCGGGCTACTGACCTCAAGGCCAGCAGTTCAAAACTATCAACCATTCCACAGGAGAAAGATGAGACTTTCTGCTCCCATAAAGATTTATAGCTTCAGAAACCCTATACAGGGTCGTTATGAGTCAGAACCGACTCCACGGCACTTAACCACCAACCAGCCCCAGCACCACCAGACTGCCCGGAGCTCTGCTCAACATCTCCACCCTGCGTTACTTATGGTAAGTGCATACACCGCTCCCATTTGTCCTCAAGCTCTCAGCATCTCTGGCCTCCAGTTTTTATCTCCCCTCCCTGTGAAGCTGCAGAAAGCTCTACTCAGCCTCTCAGACTTTGTTTGGCTTCTCAGACTCTCTGTCCAAACCAGCTATTGTGACTGTGGTTAGGAGCCATGGAGTCTGTTTTGACTCATAAGGCTTCCTGTGACAGACTAGAACTGCCCCAAATAGGGTTTTCTTGGCTGTAATCTTTATGGGAGGAAATTTCAAGGTCTTTCTCCACAAAACCCCTGGGTGGGTTTGAACTTCTGACCTTTTGGTTAAGAGCCAAGCCCTTAACCAAAAGACCGTGGAATATCAGACCTCCTTCAGACTCCCTCGCCTCTGGGATCTCAGCCCGTGGTAGCTTTCCAGTGCCTTCAGAAAGACGGTTTAGTACTTTAACAATTCTTAGGGGAAACTCAATGACATTTTGCTTTTTTTTTTTTTTAAATGCTCCCAAGCGACAGCAGTCAGGATTGAGAGTTTCTGATCCAGGATAATATTCTTTACTAATAATTTATTTATTTTGTCATTGTGGCTGTTGAGAATATATATGCCAATATTCTTACTGAGGAGAGGAAAGCCTAAGGTCTCAGGAGGAAAGGAGACTGAGCCAGCTACCCAATGTGTTAACATCCGAGCTGGGACTCACACCTGGGTCCTCCAATTTCCAAGTCATGTGCTTTCCATTACACCAGGCCTGTCTCCCTGGAGCCCCACTTCCCTTTCCCCTCGGAAGCTGGCAGACTGCCTCAGACTGCCCACTGTTGGGAGGGGCTGGTGCCCTGAGAATCTTGATGCTACTCCCCAGGCCCCATCCTCACCTCGCTTGGGTGTAGACCACCTACTTGCCCCAGACATGCAGTCAGTTGAGGCTCAACCCTAATGGGCCTGGATTGCTTAATTACAGTCTATGGTTTCCTGAGTAATTATGGGCCTCCCCAGGTCCCAACCCTACACCCAGTCACCGCTGCTTGGCATCTCTCCCTCTATCTTGACTGTCTCCCCATGGCCCAGTGCAGCAGTTCGACCTCCTTCCTTTGCCCTTTCACCCTTGCCAATATTAACATCTTCTTGTTGACTATGAAGCACTGGGCTCTGGGGAGGCCCTTAACCAGCTTCCAGCCACATTCCTTCCCGCTTCATGAACTACTAAACAAAGTTGTTGACGTCTGCTCCAGCCAGACCCAGGTCCCTGCCAGCTCTCTGTGCTCTGACCCTGGGAGGGCAGGGAGAGTCTTCTCACCTGATGAGGGCAGTCCTCCCTGCTCTGTAGGGAGCCCTCAGCACCAGTGCTTCACTAGGAGGGTGTACCGGGTGGGTGACTCTATCAGAGGCGGGGAAAACAAATGACTCTATAAAACTTTTCTGTACAGTGTTTCAGTAGAAATTTATTATTTTTCATAAAAATATCCTTAGAGTTGGTTATAACAACAACAAATATTTTTCTTAAGACCAGCTTACTTGTATCAATACGTCTACAAGGCTAAAACTCTATGCTGATTTTCTTTTTGAACCTTCTAATTCACTCCAGTCAGAGCTATCCTATTACCCAATTATAGCGATGCTTCAAGTCATGTGGTTACATTTGCACATGCAATTTTCATTGTTGGCAGTGGTTTTATGTCATAGATTTGGTTGGTTTTTCTGATGCCTTAGGTACAATATTGTAGTAATTTGTATTTATGAACCATTATCAGTAACATTTTGGAGGATGAAGTAGTAGTTAAGAGAAAAGTAGGAGACAACTCAAAAAATGCTTCTGTTCAGTCACTGGAGTTCTTGTGTGGCACTGTTGGATAAGCATTGGACTACTAACCACAAGGTCAGCAGTTGAAGCCCACCAGTCACTCCTTGGAAACCCTATACGTGTTTTCTATAAGTCGGAACTGACTCAATAGCGCTTAACAAGAAGAAGCTCAGTTACTCATAAAGTAGCTAATAATGTTGTAATTCAATGTTGAAAGATTTTACAAACCAATTTTGTTATTCGTATATTCTAAGAAACATTACATTTAATCCATTACTATATCACTTACTATTCTGTGATTGTTGTTGTTGTTATTAAGTGCCTTCAAGTCAGTTCCAACTCATAGCAACCCGGTATAGGGTTTCCAAGAAGCAACTAGTGAATTCGAACCGCGCCCTTGTGGTTCAATCCAACCTTGTGATCCAGTGCATTATCTCACAGAGCCACACCAGGACTCAATTCTATGATTAAAGTTGATAATCAACATTACTAAGGATTGGGTATGGTCTGGTACAGGAAGAGATCCGGGGAGTGGGCGGTAACATCGTGAGTTACCACACTGAGTGACACCAACTCTAGTGAGGCCATGCTCAGCATCCCTTAGAGAAAAGCTCTGAGGTTTTCTCCCTCCTTCAGGAGGCTCCCAGGGTAAGTGGTCCCTTCTGTGTAAAAACGATAGACTGAGGAAAGGAGCAGGAACCCCTCCCTGCAACTGAGGGTATGGGGCATGGGGCAAGAGACACTGGGTTCAGAGTTTCTATTGACTGGCTGAGTGATCTTGGGCAAGTCCCCAGCTCTCTGCACCACAGTTTCTCATCTGTAAAACGACACAACATCATGTTGTTGTTAAATACCGTCAAATCGGTTCCAACTCATAGCGACCCTATATAAGGTTTCCAAGGAGCAGCTAGTGAGTTTGAACTGCCAACCTTGCCATTCAAACCAACCTTTCAGTCCAGTGTTTATCCTGCAGTGTCACACCAGGACTCCTGAAACTTTTTTTTTTTTTTTTTTAATTGCCATGGTATCAATTTCAGCTCATGGCCACCTCATGTGTGTTAGAGTAGAACTGTGCTCTGTAGGTTTTTCAATGCTATGCATAACATTTGAATGTATAGGTTTTAAATGCTCCATAGGATTCTTTAGAGGCTGCTCTGGGTGGTTTCAGACCTCCAGTTGGTCACCTGCTTATCCATTTGCCCCACCCAAGGACTTCCAGGACATAGTGGTTGTTGTTGGGTGGCCTAGAATCAGTTCTGACTCATAGCAACTATACACAACACAACAAAACACTGCCTGGTCCTGCGCCATCCTCACACTTGTTACACTTGAGTTCATTGTTGCTGCCAGTCCATCTTGTTGGGGGCCTTCCTCTTTTTTGCTGACCCTCAACTTTACCAGGACATTGTTGTTGTTATTGTTAAGTGTTGTTGATTCTGTTCCAATTCATAGTGACTTGTATAGGGTTTCCAAAGAACAGCTAGTGGGATTTGAACCGCTGACCTTGCAGTTCAAACTGAACCTGCGTTCCAGTGCTTACCTTACAGTGCCACATCAGGACATGGTTGTTGTTTGTTGCTGTTCAGTTGGTTCTAACTCACAGCGACTCTGTATAGGGTTTCCCAGGAGCAGCTGGTGGGTTTTCACTGTTGATCTTGTGGTTCTCAATCTAGTGTTGATTAACAGTAGACACTGGCAGATGTTCACAACTGTCATTGCTTTTCCCATTGCCACATTGTAGGAAATAAGACAAGGCAGGACACGGCACAGTTAGAGATTCAGGAGCTGGAGTAAGCCTGGGGTTGAAAAATGCAGTGCTATTGTAAACATGAATTAGGCTCCATCACCAGTCTATGACATGTGGCAGTGAGGGAGGCTTCTGTGTGCAGCATGAGCATCTGCCAGTAGCCTGCATGAGAGCGGGTCCAATTCAGACAGGCCTTGGATGAACTCCACTGGGTTCTCAGAGATGGGGTCAGCTGTAGCTCAAGAAAATCTGGATAGGAAGGAAGTAACTTTTCCTCGGGAAGTTCTCACTCCACTCAGGACTATAGCCTCTATGGGAATGAGGTGGAGAGTGCCACAGGAGGCTTTAGCACAAACTTCCACCAGAAGTATTTGGGAAGTGGGGGGGCCCAACCTTTCCCATCCAGGGAAGGATACCACAGAGTTTCTCTCTCCAGGGAGAGAAGCTGATGGGGTTGGTGTGAAGGGAACAGAGAAACCTTTTACACATCAGTTGTTATGGAGCGGACTCCGACTCACGGCAACCCATGTGTGTCAGATCACAACTGTGCTCCACAGGGATTTTGAAATGACTGATTTTTCCAATAGATTGCTATGCCTTTTCTTTTGAGGTTCCTCTGAGTGGACAAGAACATCCAACCTTTTGATTAACAGCCAAGGGTGTTAACCATTTGCACCACCAAGGGACTTCTCCTTTTCTACTGGCATAAAGACTCTTCTTGTTGTTGTTAAATGTCATCGAGTCAATTCTGACCCATAGCTACCCTGTATAGGGTTTCCAAGGAGCAGCAGGTGTGCTTGAACCACCGCCCTTGCAGTTCAAATGACTTTGCAGTCTGACACATTAGCCCATAGTGCCACACTGGGACTCCTAAAAACCATTGTTGTTGTTGTTGTTAAGTGCTGTAGACCCTATATAAGGTTACCAAGGAGCAGCTGGTGAGCTTGAACTACCAACCTTGCAGTGCATACGGCTTTGCAGTCTGGCGCATTAACCCACAGCGCCACACCAGGACTCTTTAGAAGGCCTCAAAGCTGCTATTGTGCTTCTCAGTAGGCCAAGAGGAGGGATGGTCCACAGATGATGATGATCTAGGAAGGAATGGGGTCCCAGGGAGAAAGAAAGGAGGCTTTAGTTCGACCTAAGAACCAGCCGCTCCGCGGGAGAAAGATGAGGCTTTCTACTCCCGTAAAGATTTACACCCTCGGAAACCCTGTACAGGGTCGCTATGGGTCGGACCCGACTCGATGGCACTTAACAACAACAACAACAAGGGCAAGAAAGGAAGGACATCTTGTAGAGACATTTCTCAGGCTTTTCCTGAGTTGAGGCTGGAGATGGAGATGACTGGCTTGTCCAACCAGAGGTCAGTAGTTGAAGCCAAAGAAGTGGTTAAGCTCATCTGTCAGTAGAAAGGGTACAGAACCAAGCCCAAAGGGAGCCCACATTCCCAAAGTTGATAGAGGACAAGCTAAAAGAAAGGGACAAAGAAAGAGCCATCTAAGAGGTAGGAGGCAAATGCCTGCAAAACCAAGGTCAGAGCATGTGTCCTTAGGAAGGTGATCTTAGAGCTATAAGAGCCCTTAAAAGCCATGATGTTTTCCACCTCTCATGTTTTACAGATGAGGAGCTGAGCATTAAGGACTCGCCCTCGCAGGGCTCCCTATCCTCTGGCTCCTAGCTCTGTACTCTTGCACTACCCACACACAGTCCTTGGAAACCTTTCCACCTCTGAATAGTTCTCTGCTTTTCAAAACCTCAGCTGGCCCAGGTGCCAAGAACAGAGTTAGGGCGAAGAAAGACACTGTAGCTTTGCTAATTTCCAGCAAGTCCTGCCAATCTGAGGGAGGAAGTCCCTGTGAGGGCACATGTGCCATGTGATTCTGACTGCTGCACTCTGGGAAGGCTTGAAAGGGCTTCTCAGAGGTCAAACTGCTGCCACACCCAGCCAGCCCCTTTTTCCCCCAGCCCCAGCCAACAGTCTTGGCTGTTGGCAGGCCACGTGAGCCATGCATTGCCACATTCCCCTATGGCACAGGCAGTGGCCAGGAACTGGCCAGAAGGTTTTTATTGGCTCTGGTGAGGCTGACTCTGTCTGAGTTCTAGTTTCTAGTTCAGGTCATAATAAAGGACGACATTCGCTTACAATCACCCCAGGAAGAAGATGAAGAGAGGGAACAAGAGCCCATGGCAGAGGTAGGGAGATTGGGCAGGCAGCAGGTAGCTAGGCCATGATCTCCAGCTGCCAAGTCTGCATCCGATGGGGAAGGAGCCTTGGTGCCACAGTGCTGACTTATGGCACTTACCCAGCACCCAGGATCCCTGCTGTCTGAGAGCTCCACCTAGGTTTTAGTTTCTGCCCAGGAAAACATAGAGCAATCATGTAACCTCCCTGGGCATTAGTTGCCTCCTGTTGTGGCACTGTGGATTAATATGCTGGACTGCAAGGTCAATTTGAAACCCTATACAGTGTCGCTATGAGTCGGAACTGACTCGATGGCATTTAATAACAACAATATGTAAAAGGGAGAAATTGGACCAGGTCCTAGTCTAACTCAACAACTCTAGGACTCAGTGGCAAAGGATGTGATGCAAGAGTATAGTTCTCACAGAAAGCATGGGTGTGGGCCCCTGGCTTCGTCTCCCAAGCCAACCGTATGGTTCACTGCTCTCAACAACTCTCCCCACTGATCCCTTGCTCAGACCAGAGAAGAAAGCCAGGTCTGCACTGTTCCTCAGCCCCATGATAGTCAATGCACTTATTCTGCAAAACCACCATCCTCATGATGCATCTAACATGCGTTGGATAGAGTGGTAGCAACATTAGGCTGTGTGTCCTCAGGATTGGTACAAATCTGAGAGGTAGTGACTTGTCCAGTCAGAAGGACATTAAGATGTTTGACCTCTGGCTTGGGCACTAGATTGTGTTCAGTAAAAAAGGACCATATTGTCATGTTGGCATCTAGTACGGTCCAGAACCTGGTCTGTAGGCAATGTCCACACGGTTTGGTGAATCACCCTCACCAAACCCAAGTCTTCTGGACATTTTTTCCTATGTCATCATCTATAAGTTGTGTAGTCTTATATCTTACATTTAGGTCTATAATTTGTTCATTTTGAGTTAATTTTTGTGAAAGATGTAAGCTCTGTATCAAGATTGATTGAGTGATTGCACATGGATGTCCAGATGTTCCAGTCTATTGAAAAGCCTCTCTTTTGTTCCTTGGTCAAAGACCAGTTGATTATATTTGTGCAGGTTTCTTTCTGGGCTTTAGATTATGTTCTACTGACATATTTGTCTACTCTTTCCCCAGTACCACACTGTTCACCATAGCGCTATGTCTTGAAGTTGGGTAGTGTCAGTTCTGTTATTTTTTAGTATCCTGTTGATTATTCTGTGTGTTTTGCCTTTCCATATCAACTTTAGTTTGGCAATAGCCTCATAATAACTTGCTGAGATTTAAATTAGGATTACATTGAATCTACATGAAATAGCTTCAAAAAGTTAATGGAATTAAAAGACAATGACATTTTTCCACATACATTTTGAAGCCCCCCTCATAAATCAACTTGAAAAGCATTAACAGCTTAATAACATTAAGACTCCTGGTGTGGTGCTATGGGTTAATGCACTGGACTACAAAGTCACTTTGAACCGAAAGGTCAGCGGTTCAAGCTCACCAGCCACTCCTCAGAAACCCTATCCAGGGTCACTGTGAGCGCTATGAGTCAGTACCGACTTGATGGCATTTACCAACAACAAAAATACATAAGCAAGAGTCTGGTGTAGCACTGTGGGTTAATGCGCTGGACAACAAGTCGGTTTGAACCACAAGGTCAGCAGTTCAAGCTTACCAGCTGCTCCTTAGAAACCCTATACAGGGTTGCTATGGGTTGAAACCAACTCAACAGCACTTAACAACAATACATAAACAGGAGTCCTGGTGTGGAGGACTGGGAAAAGGCACTGGGCCGCAAGTCAGTTTGAACCACAAGGTCAGCAGTTCAAACTCACCAGCTGTGACTTGAAAACCCTATGCAGGGTCATTATGAGTCAGAACTGACTCGAAGGAACTTAACAACAACAATACATAAACAAGGAATACCTTTTTATTTACATGTCTTTTGATTTCTTTTATCAGTTTTTCAGTTTTCCTAATATTGACTTATACATGTTTTGTTAATTCATACCAATTTAATTTTTTTCAGTGCTAATGTAAATTGTGATTTTTGTTTTAAGTTTTTATTGTGAATTGAGTCATAGTTTACATGGGAGAACATAAGTTTTACACTCACTATTTCATTGCAATGATGTAAATGATGTTTTGTTTTGTTCTGTTTTTATTTCAAATGCCAATTGTTCCTTGCTGGCATGTAGAAAAGCAGTTGACTTTTATCAGTGTTGTATCTTGCTATGTAATTGCTTATTCCATTTGTTGTTGTTGTTTATTCTTTGAGTTTTTTTACATAAATAATCATATCATCAGTGAATAAACACAGTTGTCTTTCCCTTTCCCAGAATACCTTCTACAAGTATAAACTTAGTTCTCTGTCACCTGCCAGACTCAAGGCTGGGATAGGGGGGTAGGGTGAGGGAGAGAGGTGTGATCCTGATCTCTCCTTCAAGGGTCCCACAGTCTTGCAAGGTCTGATAAATAAGCAGCTAGTGTTTGCTTTCTTCTTATTTCTATTTCTTTGTGTTAAATAAAAGATTCCAAAAGTAGTTGCCACAAGAGCTCAAGGAATTGACTAGAGTGGTCAAGGTAGGTACCCTAGAGGAATTACTCCTTCAATGAGCTCTTGTGTCCCCACATATTCCAACATGTCTGCTTCTGTTTCTCCTGCCCCCCTTTCTTTTTTCTCACTATTGCCTAACTTCATCCCTGCTCCCGGATATCTAAGTGGTCATGGAGACAGAGCCTGTGGGTAGGGCAGGGGTCAGTACAAGGGCCAAAGGCCATGAAGAGAGGACGAGGCTAGGGTAGCCTCTAGAACAGGAAAGAAATGCAGGACCATCTTGGTCTTGCCCCAGAGTAGTCCAGCCTTCTCAGTCCCCAATTCGAATGCATGTGTGTAGCCATGGACAAGTCGGAATAATGGGCCCCCATCTGGAGTCCTGGTGTAGCACTGTGGGTAAATGTGCTGGACTTCAAGGTCAGTTTGAACCACAAGGTCAGCAGTTCAAGCTCCCCAGCCACTCCTTGGAAACCCTATAAGGGTCACTATGAGTCAGAACTGACTGGATGGCACTTAACTACAACAATTTGTGGCATGTACACCATGTTCCAGGTCTTTTGTTGGATGCGTATGTATGTTATCTCATGGAATCCTCTCCCCAGGCAGGGAAGTATTATTATCTGCACTTCACAGAAGGCAAAGCAGACTCAGAAGGATCAAGATTTGGCCCCAACTCCCAAAACCAAGAGATGGCTTTGCGTCAGTCTGTACCTCATTCCCTCTTGTTTGTGGAAAGCCTCATGAGGGCAGTTCATAAAGCAGCTCTACAGGGAGTGACCTCTCCCCTTTCTTTCCAATCCTAGGTGTCCCCGGCCCTCCAGGACCAAGAGGACTCAAGGGAGATGTGGGAGTGAAAGGGCCTGTTGGTAGCAGAGGATCCAAAGGAGACTCCGGCAGCTTGGGCCCCCCAGGACCTCAGGGGCCTCAGGGTCAGCCTGGGGATACTGGAGCTATGGGAGAACGGGGGCCAGTTGGCCTGCGAGGTGTTCCAGGCCCCAAAGGCTCGAAAGGCAGTTTTGGAACTGGAGGACCAAGAGGACAGCCAGGCCTTAAAGGGGATGTGGGACCCCCAGGGCTAGAGGGGCTCCCAGGGCCAGAGGGGCCTCCAGGGCCTCAGGGAAAACCAGGGATTGCAGGGAAAACAGGGTCACCAGGCCAGCGGGGGCCCATGGGCATTAAAGGTGAAGCAGGGATTCAGGGTCCTCCTGGCCTCCCTGGTCCCCCAGGCCCTCCAGGGAGCCAGAGTTCCTACTGAAGAGGAACCTGTCCAGGACCCTGCCCCACAGAATTCCAGGAAGGGAGCTAAGAGCAGGACAAGCCCCATGAAGCCTCACCTAGGACCTGTGGTCCTTTGATTCCAATGGGGCTAACCCTGAAACCTCAGGTTCCCCAACAATGACTGTGCCATTGGAAAGCAGCCCCCTTTACACACACACACAAACGTATGTTTCCCTGCAGGTCAGGGGGTTCTGACTGGAGTTCCCTGGCTGGGCAGGAGGAGAGGGTAGCAGAAAACTCACCTCTCTTGCGATGGAGCCTGCCAGGGAGGTGGTTATCTCGAGATGGAGGTCTTGAATCTATTCCTAAATCAGTGGCCAACTCCACTCTTCCCAGTGTCTTCATACCATCCCAGCCAGCAGTTGCCTGGAGCTCACATTGTTTAAAAGACCCAGGAAAACCTTGTCAGGAGATTATGGTTAAAACTCATGGGACAGGGTGGATTTGGCAACTGCAAGAATCTCTCCATCATCATAGAGACTGGGTCCTCAAAGGAGCTGCCCCTTGCCTCACATGGGACAGTGGGACCTCAGTTGTCGGACCCTACACATGGTACCCCTGACAAGTTCAGCATTTTGTCCATGACTCTCAGAAGCAGTCCACAAGAAATCCAAACAAGAGTTTCAGTTGCACAGGGAGACTATTCAGGCCCTGCAACATTCTGCCAAAGTGGCAGCAACCATCCAGGAGAGGCCACGGAAGCTGGAGGGAGGGAGCATTTAGATATTTTATCGGCTGGGGTTTTCTGCACAGCTGTCCCACATGAGGCCACTGCCTTTGTTCACTGGGGAAGATGAGGCTGACAGAGGTTAGCTATGAGCACAGTGTGGTGATTCCCCACTGACATCTGAGCTCTCTGACCACAGCTGCATGCTGGCCCCTTCCCACCCTGGCCCAGAATGCCTTGAGCCCTCAGCACATGAAGCAAGCCTGCCTAGGAGTCTCACTATGCAAGGGCCTCAACTCCACAAGAAACTCATTTGACATCAGCACCTCAGACTTCCTGTGCACTCGACCGAAGAGTACAAACACATTTCCTACAGAAGGGGAAGGCCTGTGACCCTTCTCCTGTACACTGAACTCCTTATAAAATGCCCTGCCTTTATGTTCAGATTCAGAGCACCCCTGAAATGTGGGTAGGGAGCTGCCTCCTCCCAAACACTGACTCAGCCATGAGCCTTTTTCTGCAGTTCAGAAAGCCTTTCTGCCACCTTCATTGTGATAGATGTGCAACTGGTTTGCATCACCTACCTGCCCCCACTGCCATGTAATTCTCTTGTCTCCATATGATATCGTACAGCATAGTATTACTGACTCAATAAAGAGCTGTTTCTACAAGGGTGATGTCTTCTAGTCTTTCAATCTCACTGTGGAGTTTGGGAATAAATCCCTGAGCCCTCATCCAAATCCACTGAGCTCTGCTAGGAGTTCACAGTGGTTGTGTGGGGGCAAGGAACTAGGAGTCCCAGAGGAAATGACACCTAGAGATCAGAAGCCAAGTAAGGAACAAAGTGTGTTTTGTTAATGCTATCCCATCATGGCACATCACCACCACCACCATGGTCTTATAGGAATCCTGGTATGGCACTACCGGTTAACGCACTTGACTGCAAAATCAGAAATTTAAGGTCACCAGCTGCTCCTCAGAAATCTTATATAAGGCCACTATGGGTCAGAACTGACTCAACATCACTTAACATCAACAACGTGGTCCTATAAGGAACGCTGGTGGCACTAAAAGGTAAATATAGGACTACTAACTACAAGGTTGGCTATTTGAACCCACCAGCCGCTCCTCAGGAAAAGGTTGAGGCTTTCTGCTCCTGTAGAGATTTACAGCCTCACAAAACCCTCTATAGGGTCGCTGTGAATCGGAACTGACTTGACAGCATTTAACAACACCAATGACTCTCTTAATTGTACTTCTGAGAAATCTGTACCTAGACCAAGAAGCAGTTGTTTGAACAGAACATGGGAACACTGAATGTTTTAAAATTGGGAAAGGTGTGAGACAGGGTTGTATTCTTTCGCCATACTTAT
>NW_006408582.1:7450811-7456982 GCF_000296735.1 Chrysochloris asiatica | reverse complement strand
TGGCCCAGGATCGGACATTGTTTCATTCTGCTGTGCATGGGGTCGCTATGAGTTGGTTCCAACTCGATGGCACCTGACAACACCAATGACTCTCTAGCTCTCCTTGGTTGAAATGGGACTGGAAAACAGCACAGGCTTGGACACCTGGGTAATGCCTCTTGCTTTTTTCTCCTTATTGTCTCTAAGAGTAAAGGAGGAATGGCCAGGTCATACCTGCCCAAAGGGCCTGCTCATGTGATCTGCAGGGTGCAGAGAACAGTGGGGTCAGCCAAGGAGCTACAGGAAGCAAGTGTGCATGAGCGAGCTCTGCCCTTAGGTGTTGACATTTACAATTTGGTAACGTCTCTGGATGATACAATGGTTAACTTTAACACACTTGGCTGCTAATCCAAACTTTGGAGGTTCTAGTCCACCCAGAAGCACCTTGTAAGAAAGACCTGGCAATCTACTTCCCAAAACTCAGACACTGAAAATAATATGGAATACAGATAAGTCACCATGAGTCAGAATTGACTTGATGGCAACTGCTTCACTTCATTTGCTTTTAAAATATGGCCTAGGAGCTCTGGGAGCGTAGTGGTTACAAATCAGGCTGCAAACCACAAGGTCAGCAGTTCGAAACTTCCAGCCTTTCGGTGGGAGAAAGATGAAGCTTTCTGCGCCCATAAAGATTTACAGCCTTGGAAACCCTGTACAGGGTCACTATGAGTGGGAACCAACTCCACAGTACATAACAACAACAACAAGCTTTATGCTCTGCTTCTATTCATTTGTGGGGGATTTTGTTGTTAGTTTCTTGAGGGAGGCACTTAGCAAAGCAAGTGAGCAGAAGGGTAGACGGCTAGGGAAAAGGCAGCATGAAGCCACCATGTGCAGACTACCCAACCTACTTACCCATCTGTGGGCTTGGAGGTAGGTACTATGGAGAAGAATGAGGCCTAAAGTCCACTTGCAGGTGCAAATAGGTGAAAGATACGCATAGTGAAAGTAGCTACCCAACTAGAATAGTAGGTGGTGTGTGTTGAATGCCTGGAATAGGCAAAAGGTAGTAGAAGAAGGAGTCCCTGTGGGTAAATCAGCGAAGTCATCACAAAAGTGATGATCCTGGGAGGATGGAGGCAATGCAGAGGTAGCGGGGGTTAGGGGGTGACACTCCAGGGCTGCCAGCTCACAGCATGCACCCCCAAGGAAACACCTAGAAAACTCAAACTATTCCTTCTCCAGGGTGGGGTAGAGGGCATAGCTGCAAGGGGCACTTGGGGGGCAGGCCAGAACAAGAGTGGGTGCTGGGGAGCCAGGTAACCAGGAACAAGAAACGCCTGAGTTCAAGGGCGAGCCCATCTCCCAGAGTCCAAATCCATCTGTAACCAACTCTAAGAAGTGGCTTTGAGATCAGAATGAATGACAAGGCCATAAAGACTTAAAACTGAGGAGATTCAAAAACATAAGAAAAATTCATGGGTCCTGGACAGTTGTCACAAACTCAGCCTTGGCCATATGATTTTGAGGCATTAGCTTGATTAAGATGCCTTGTTTTGATAAATCTTGAAGTTTTCATTTTTACAATGCCTTCAGTGCACCTTGAACCATTCAGTACCATTCCTTCAGTACCGCTGGCTCTTGAGCATATGTAACTCTTGAAATGGTTGATCATCAGCCATTTCTTTGTGGTACAGTGACTCTGTGTTTTCCTTCCATCTTCTTTTGATGTTTTCTGTACCATTCAATATTTTGTCCATGTTGTTGTTGTTAAGTGCCGTGGAGTCCATTCCAACTCATAAGAACGCTATATAGGGTTTCTAAGCACCAGCTGATGAGCTTGACTCACCAATCTTGTGGTTCAAACAACTTTGCAGTCCTACGCATTAACCCACAGCACCACACCAGGATTTTACCCATAGAACCCTTCAATATTGTAAGTCGAGACTTGACGTTTTCTTCAGTTCTTTCAGCTTGAGAAAGAACTTTCAGCTCCCTTTTGGTTTCTAACTCCAGATCTTTGCAAATTTCATTATAATATTTGACTCTGTCTTCTCAAGATGACCTTTGATGTTTTCTGCTCAGCTCTTTAACATCCTCATTCTTCCATTTGTTTTATCCTCTCTGCACTAGATAGCAAGTTTCAGACATCCATTCTTATCTCTTTCTTCTTTCTCGTCTTCTTAATGACCCTTTGGTTTCTCCCTGTATGATGTTCTTGACGTCATTCCACAACTCTTCAAGTTTTCAGTCTTTAGTGTCTAATGCATTAAATCTGTTTTTGAGATGATCTCTAAATTCAGGTGGGATATGTCCAAGGTCTTATTTTGGTACTAGTGAACTTGTTTACATTTTCTTCAGTTTCAGCCTGAACTGTTCCATAGTCCATCCTGGCCATGTTTTGGCTGATGATATTGAGCTTTCCCACTGTCTCTTCCCACAGATGTACTCAATTTGATTTCTATGTATTCCTTCTGGTGAGGTCCATGTGTATGTGGTTTAAAAAAGATTACCTACAATGAAGAAGTCATTAGTTCTGCAAATTTCTATCACCAAGGCCATATTTTCCAAGTATTCATTCTTCTTCTTCGTTTCCAACCTTTGCATTCCAATCACCAGAATCATCAATACATTTTGATTACATGTTCTATCAATTGCAGACTGAAGAAGTTGATAATATTCTTCAATTGTATTATCACCAACTTTAGTGGTGCGTAAATTTGGATCATAGTTGTATTGACTGGTCTTTCTTGTAGGTATATGGGTATTATCCTTTCACAGACAGCATTATACTTCAAGATAAATCTTGAAATTTTCTTTTTGATGATGAATGCAATGCCATCCCTCTTCAATTTGTCATTCCCAGCACAGTAAACCATGTGACTGTCAGATTCAAAATGATCAATACCAGTCCATTTCAGCTCCTAATATATTGATCTTTATGTGTTCCATTTCATTTTTGACAACTTCCAATTTTCCTAGGTTCATACTTTGTGCATTCCATGTTCTGGTTATTAATGGATGTTTATCGCTGTCTCCTTATTTAGCGTTGTGCCCCATCAGCAAATAAAAGTCCTGAAATCTTTACTCCATTTGCATTATCAATGTTAATCCTACTTTAAAGAGGCAACTCTTCCCCACTTGTATTTTGAGTGTCTTCCGACCTAAGGGGCTTATCTTCTGGCACTATATCTGACAATATTCTGGAGCACTTCATTATGTTTCAATATTTAATATTTTGGTGCTATCTGAAAGTGTTCCACTGCTATTCATAAGGTTTTTAATGGCTAAACACTTGAGCCCTGCTGTGGTGCTGTGGGTTAATGCACTGGACTGCAAGATTGGTTTCAACTTCAAGGTCAGCAGTTCAAGATCACCAGTCATTCCTCGGAAACCCTATACAGGGTCACTATGAATCAGAACTGACTCGATGGCACTTAACAACAACAACAGCAAATGCTTGAAAGTGGCCCCCTCTCCTTCTTCCTACTTTGTCTTAGTCTGGAAGCTCAGCTTAAACCTTTGCACCATTGGTGACCCTCATTTAAGCATTTAATATTCCCCTGGAATAGCTTCCAGCATCACAGCAACACACAAGCCACCACAGTATGGCAAACTGCCAAACGAGTGGATGGGGCAATTCCATAAGTGCAGAGAACTACTCCATAGGGCTTCACGGCTGTGACTTTTGGGAAACAAATCACCAGGCCTTTCTTCTCAGCTGCCTCTGGGTGGACATGAACCACCAACATTTTAGTTTGCAGCCAAGCACTTAATTATTTGTGCCACCATAAGAAGTGAGTCATGTGGTAAAGAAAAGACACAAGAGAAAGAGTATGAACAAAACTGTAGAAATAGAATACATATTATTGTAATACCAACAGCAACATTGATTGAGGAGTTACAATGCAACAGAATACCATCCAAGTATTTTACATATATCAACTCATTTCACCTTTACTACATCTTTAGACTATAGAGATCATTTTATCCTCACTTTATAGATCAGGAGACTGAGGTTTGTGGTCATTAATGAACTTCCCAAAGTCATATAAGATAACGAGTTTTTAGACATGCCTACATCGAGACTTAGGAGTCCTTGTGTGGCGCTGTGGGCTAATGCATCAGACTGCAAAGTTGCTTGAACTTCAAGGTTGGTGGTTCAAGCTCACTAGCTCCTCCTTGGAAACCCTATACAGGGTCACTACGGGTTGGAACCAACTTGACGGTGCTTAACAACAACAACAACTTGAGATTTAATGAGCATAGATATATTGTTATGTGAGCAAATTTTGCTAAATAGATTCATCCTGCATCGGGTTGTGCGGCTCCATGACAGAAGTTCCTCAATGGACAAGGAACTAAGGGAAATCATGTTTCTGCCTTGCTGAGCCCTTCATTAGTTGAGGGGCCTTAGACATACTACCTCCTTTGTTTGACCTTCCGTGTCCTCATCAGAAAATAAACGGAGGCATGGGTGTAGGCTCCATCCAGGCCTGGTGCACTGCATTCCTCTTTCTTGAAATTCCAACCAAGTTGCTTTCCTGGAACTTGCCAGGATCTAGGGCAATAAAGTTTGAACCCACATTGAAAGGTGATATAAACCGAAAACCAAACCAGTTATTGTTGAGTCAGTTCCAACTCTTGACAACCCATGAGTGCCGAGCAGAACTGCTCTGTAAGGTTTTTGTTTCAGTCTTTTGGAAGCAGATTGCCAGGCCTTTCTTCCTAGGTTTCTCTGCATGGATTTGAACCATCAAGTCCTTAACTATTGGCATCACCCAGGGACTCCTTGTGAGGTATTGAGTGGGATTTCAGTCACTGGCTTAGAATGCTGACTTTTGCAAATCCTCACAAGATTCTCAAAACCCTAAAGTAGCTCCAGAGCCTTCTTCTAAGGAGAGGAATAGAGTCTCTTTGAAATCACTGTCTTGAGGCATGTTCTTTGAGTGCCTCTAAAAACCTTGAGCTTGTCCACTTAATCTTACCACCAACCTCACACCTCTCCCGCCAGGGCATGAAAGGAGGTTGGGCAGAACCACCAGTCCTTCTTCACATGTTTTCTTCCTTCACTGATGCTGAGCTGGCAGTTCTGGCTCTTTCGACCCTGGATACACCTGTCAAAACAGAACCATGAGAGAAGAGAGCAGGGAGCTGGAAAACATGGTCTGACCACACTATGCTTTCCAGAAAAAGCAGTGGGGCAGGGCAGGGTGGGCCTGGCAAGGGACCACCACTCCCAGAACCCCTGATCATCTTTCCATCAGAATCAGTTAACTCCGCAAGCGCACAGATCATTTTTTTGTTTTTCTTGCCTTCATTTGTTCAATACATTTGTTTTCTTTTGAGCACTTCAAAGCATAAGGCTCCAGTGCTTGATGTGGTCGATGGCACGCAAAGGTTGGTAGAGTACTTCTCATAAGGGACCACCTGCTGCATAATATTACCCAGAGAGCTCATTAAAAAGCACAGATCTCTACATTATACCCCCACCCACCAATTCAGAACCACAGAGATGGAATAGGATAGCACTGAAGAGGAGGAATTTGTACTTTATCCAAGTTCCCCAGAGAATTTTGATGCCCAGTATGATATTTGAGAACTATGAGTGAAGGAGATAAAAAAAAGAGAGAAAAATATGTTTCATCTCATTTATTCCTCTTAAACACAATGTATTCACATTTTATAGGTCAGAAAATAGGACTCTGGGAAGTTAAGTGATTTACTAAAGGTCATATGTATGTCAAATGGGTTTGGGCCAGAATTTATGGAAGCCGGCTATAGCAGGCTGCTTCTCACAGAATTGTAGAATTGGGAATAAGATAGGGCCTGTTTTGCACATGAGAAAATCAAGACCCAAAGAAATTGATTTGCTCAAGCTCCAGGAACAAGCTGGTGAGCTTGAACTGCCAACCTTGCAGTTCAAATGGCTTTGCAGTCTGGCTCATTAACCCACAGCACCACACCAAGACTCCTCTTACAGACATAGATACATTTAAAAACTTAATAAATAGTGTGGAAATCCACTAATTTTAAAAATTTATTCAACATATATTTATAGCTACAACTAATTATCACATACTGCACTTGATAGTTGTTGTTGTTGTTGTCAGGTGCCATCGAGTCGGAACCGACTCATAGCGACCCCATGCACAGCAGAATGAAACAATGTCCGATCCTGGGCCAACCCCA
>NW_006408582.1:7439587-7448071 GCF_000296735.1 Chrysochloris asiatica | reverse complement strand
TACCTTCTTTAGACAGCATAAGAGACGACTATACACATGGACCTCGCCAGATGGAACACATAGAAATCAAATTGACTACATCTGTGGAAAGAGATGATGGAAAAGTTCCATATCATCAGTACTTGATAGAGGAGAGGTAAATTCCAGATTCTCTTCAGCGTCCTGCCTGGAAGTTCTTTTCAAATCAATGCACAAAGACGTGGAGTCCAAGCAGAGAGGAAGTGGTCTCACTGGATGAAAAAACTGAAAATCTGTTTAGAACTGCGAAGATAACTGGAATTGGGTACTAAACAGGGTTGTTTAGAGGAGGGAACTGTGAAGGAATTCCAGGCATCTACATGGGATTCTCCTTGGGTGGTAGACCGATACTAAAATCACATTTACTGTGGGAAGTATTGCTGAGGGCTGCACAGTGCTAGGTGATGTTGAAGTTTTGACCAGCTAGGCCTTGCTAAACATGCCAAAAAAGCTAAACTTCAAGCATGAAGCCACCATGTTTTTAGTTGCCTGTGAGTCAATTCTGACTCGTGGCAATTCCATGTGTGTCCAAGTTAAAATGGTTTTCAAGGCTGTGACTTTCCAGAAGCTGATCAACAGGTCCATTTTCCAAGAAGTCTCTAGGTCAGTTTAAACTACCAATCTTTCAGGTAGTAGTCAATTGCTTAGTCAGTAACACCACCCAGGGACTCCTGAAGCCAGTGCAGCCATAGAGTAAGAGTTACTCTAGGCCCACAGTTACAAAGTCTAAAAACAACATCCATCTCTTAAGAGGTGACGAAATAAGTCAACAAAAAAATCACTTCAAGCTTATGAAAGGCTTAAATAATATAAAACAATTTGGCTTAATTGATTTGTGGAGAACACTGTAGTCAACAAAAGCTGGATATACATTATTTCCAAGAGCATAGCAAACATTTATTTAAAAATTTAAATTTAGGAAAAAAAAAAAGCACAATTACTAAAATAAATATCCCAGGCCATAAAACAAGTGTCAATAGAGTTTCCAAAAATTGAAATCATACAGAACATGCTCTCTGCCACAATGGAATTAAATTGGTGTCAACATAAAAAAAAACTATTAAATCCCCAAGTAACTGGAAATTATACCAAACACAAAAACCAAACCCACTCCTGTAGAGTCATTTTAACCTCTAGCAATCCTACAGGAGAGAACAGAACAGCTCAAGAGGATTCTCGAGGCTGTAAATCTTTATCAAAGCAGACAGCATCCTCTTTCTCCCGTGGAGCAACTGGTGGATTGGAACCACCCACATTTTGGTTACCAGTCCACTGCTCAACCCACTGCAGAAATTGTTGTTGTTGTTGTTAAGGTCCATAGAGTCCATTCCAACTCATAGCAACCCAGTATCGGGTTTCCAAAGAGCAACTGGTGAGTTTGAACCATCAATCTTGTGCTTCAAACCAACCTTGTGGTCTAGCGATTTATCCTATAGTGCCACACCAGGACTCCCAATGGACTGTGATTCAAGACCACCAGCTTCTCCATGGGACAACAATAAGGCTTTCTGCTCCCATAAAGATTTACAACCTCAGAAACCCTATTCAGGGCCGCTATGAGTGGGAACCAACTTGTCAGCACTTAACAATAACAACAGTAATGATCTATGAATCAAAGGGAAACAAGCACAAGGGAAATCAGAAAATATTTTTAACATCATTAAAATGAAAACATAAAATCTTAGCTGAGTTCTCTAGAGAAGAAAACCTGTGAAGCTTATTGTGTATGTATGTATGTATATTGTTATTAGTCTAGTCAGTTTCAACCCATAGTGACCCCATGTACAAAAGAACAAAGAAATGCTTAGTCATGTTCTATCCTTACTCACAATTATTGTTTGAGCCCATTGTTGCATCCACTGTATAAACCCATCTCATTGAAGATCTTCCCCTTTTTTGCTGACCCTCTACTTTATTTAGCAAGCATGATGTTCTTCTCTCACTCACAAGCTGCACTATGTACATGAAACAACCTTGCTCACTAAAAGGCTGGTCCCTGTAAAAGAATACATGAGACAAAATCTCACCATCTTCACTTCCAAGGAGCCATCATCCAATACAGATTTATTCATTCTTTTGGCAATCCATGGTAGATTCAATATAATTTACAAACACCATACTTTGAATGTGTCAATTACTTTCCAGTCTACTTTATTCATTGTCCAGCTTTCACACACATACGAGACAATTTAAAAGACTATGGCTTGGGGTCAGGTGTACCTTAGTCCTCAAAGTAAGTAACATCTTTGCTCTTTTTAAAGGAGTCTTTTGCAGCAGATTTGTCCAATGCAATACATTGTTAGATTTCTCAATTGTGACTTCCATGAATGTTGATTGTGGATCCAAGTGAAATTAAATCCGTGATAATTTCAATCTTTTCACGATAATTTCATTTTATCATGTTGTTATTTATTGGTCCAGTTGTGAGGATTGCCATTTTCTTTTCATTGAAGTGTAATCCATAATGTAGCCTGTAATCTTTGATCTTCATCAGTAAATTGTTTCACTTTTAGCAAGTAAGTTTGTATCATCTAAATAACACAGCTTGTAAATGAACTATCCTCCAATCCCCATGTCACATTCTTCTTTATATAGTCCAGCTTCTCAGATTATTTGCTTAGCATACAGATTGAACGAGTATGGTGAAAGAATACAACCCAAATGCACACCTTTCCTGATTTTAAACTATTCAGTATTCCCTTGTTCTGGTCAAACAACTAACTCTTGACCTATATAACAGGTTCTACATGAGCATAATTATGTGTTCTGAAATTCTCATTCTTCACACTGTTATCCATAATTTGTTATGATTCATACAATAGAATGTCTTTGCATAGCCAATGAAATACACGTAAAAAAAAAAAAATATATATATATATATACACACACACACACACACACACACACAGAGTGCTCTGGTAGCATAGTGTTTATGAATTGGGCTGCTAATCTCAAGGTCAACAGTTTGAAACTACAAGCTGTTTCACAGGAGAAAGGTGAGGCTTTCTGCTCCTGTAAAGATTTACAGCCTCAGAAACCCTGTGCTGGGTCACTGAGTCAGAACTGACTCCACAGCACATAACCACCACCATCACCACCATAGAGAGAGAGAGAGACAGAGAGAGAGAGAGAGAGAGGTTTTTCTCAAAGAAATGGATCACATAGTTGTAGAGACTGGGAAGTTTCAAATCCCTGGGTCAGATATCAGGCTGGAGGCTTCTCCTGATACGTGTAGTTGCAAGGGCTGAATGCCAAATCAGCAAGTCAGACAGAAGGCTACTGGATGCAGAGGTAGATGAATCTAAAGTCTGTAGGTAAGATGACAGGCTCATGACTACAGGCCCTGTTTATAGCATAGGTTAACAAATCCATGATCAGAAGACAATACAGCAGACCAAAGTCAAAGAATTAGAAGTCAAGGTCAAAGAAGTAGAGATCAGATGATAATGAGCCAGATGCAGGATCGAGACCTATCAAATAGTAGAAGAGTTTGCAAGAGTAGTCCTGATGTGGTGCTGTGGGTTAATGCGCCAGACTGCAAAGCCATTGAACTGCAAGGTCAGCAGTTCAAGCTCACCAGCTGCTCCTCGGAAACCCTATACAGGATCGCTATGGGTCAGAACCAACTTGACGGCACTTCACAGCAAACAACAACATCCATATATATATATATATATATTGGAAGCAGGCCACACCCCTTTCAGTTTATTGGCTGTTCATAGCAGGTCTTATCATAGAGCTGATCACATTAGATCCCGTTTCATCATGGGAGATCTTGACTGTCAAATCACTGAGAATCACAGTCCAACCAAACTGACACACAACCTTAACTATCACACATAACATATCAAAATTTGTGTGATACAGTTAAAACAGTGCTTAGAGGGGAATTTATAAATCAAACAGAAAACACTTATATTAGAAAATTTTTTAAAACTCTCAAATCATTGACCTGAACTTCCACTTCACAAAACTAGAAAAAAGGAAAGCAAATAAAACCAAAGAAAATAGAAAAAGTATAACAAAGATAGGAGAAGAAATAGAAAAAAAAAATGTAAAACTATAGATAGATAAAAATAACAAAATCAAAAGCTGGTTCTTTGACAAGATCAATAAGTGGATGTATCTCTAGCCAGACCAATCAAAAACAAAAGAGAGAAGATACAAATCACCAATGTTAAGAACAACAAAAGACCACTAAGAGGATAAATATAGGCATTAAAATAACAATAAAGGAATATTATGAAAAACTTAATGTCAACTGACAACTTAGACAATATGGACAAATTTCTTGAAAGATATAACTTATCAAAATCCCCTCAAGAAAAAATAGAAAATGAAAATCGCTTTGTATCTATTAAAGAAATTGGTTTGTCATTAAAGCCCTCGCCACAAAGAAAGCTCCAGGTCCAGATGGGTTCACTGGTGAATCCAAAAATTAACCCATCCACATACAGCCAACTGATCTTTGACAAAGGGCCAAAATACATTGAGTGGGGAAGACATAGTCTCTTCAAAAGATGATGCTGGCAGATAAACAAGACCTTTATCTCATGCCATATACAAAAACCAACTCAGCATGGATTAAAGACCTAAATGGGAATCCCAGAATTATAAAGGTTACCAATGAAAATTAAGGACAAATTTAAGGGCTCTAATACAGGGCACACACAGACTGTGAAACATTGTGAAAATTACACAAACAAAAGGAGACAAAACAGATTATTGGGATAGTCTAAAAACTAGAAACATATGTGCATCAAAGGATTTCACCAAAAGAGTAAAAGGGAGTCCACAAAATGGGAAAAAATCTTTTGCAATGACATATCAGACAAGGGACTAATTTCTAAAATCTATAGGAAACTACAACACCGCTACAAGAAAAAGACAAATAATCCAATTTAAAAATGGGCACAGGACATGAGCAGACACTTCACCAAGGAAAAAACTCAGGCAGCCAACAAACATATGAAGAAATGTTCACGATCACTAGCCATTATAGAGATGCAAATCAAAACAGCAATGAGATATCATCTCTCACCAGCAATAGCAGTGAGGTTCAAAAAAGCAGAGGACGATAAACTCTGGGGAGGGTGTGGAGAGACTGGGACCCTCCTACACTGCTGATGGGAATGCAAAATGGTCCAACCACTCTGGAAAACAGTATGGCACTTCCTCAGAAAATTGGAAATAGAAATACCTTATGATCCAGCAATTCCTCTACTTGGTATTTACCCACAAGAAATACGGACTATTACACAAGTAGATATATGCACACAAATGTTCATAGCAGAATTGGTCACAATAGCAAAAAGATGGAGACAGCCTAAGTGCCCATCAATGGAAGAATGGATAAACAAACTGTGGTACATATACACAATGGAATACTATGCTACCTTGAAGAATAACAAGGAAGCTGCAAGCCACTGCACAGCATGGATAGGGTCACTATGAGCCAGAACTGACTGGACAGGACCTAAAACCACCAGCAACATCAAGAACTTAATACACCCTGTTTCCATATAATACCTATCACTCAGGAGATTCCCCCTCCACAATAACTGAGATTTTCTTTGCCCCATTTTTCCCTGCTTGTCTTAGATAACTACTATAACAGAAATACCTCAAATAGGTGACTTTAAAGAACAGAGATTTATTTTCTCACAGTTAAGGAGGCTAATAGTCTGAAATTCTAAATTTGGTGTGTGGCTGTAGGGATCAGTCCTTCCTTGTCTATTTCACCTCTAGTAGCCTCCAGTAATCCTTGACATTTCTGATCTTGTAGGTTCGTCTGTCTCCATTCTGTCTTTTTCTTCTCCCTGTATGTCTCTGTATCTGTTCGGTTCTTTTTATAACTTGGAAGTGATTAGGGTTGGGACTCAACCTACTCTGTAGTGGGCACATTAATATAATAACAATTTTTTTTTTTAAATCACCTGTTTCCAACCAGGGTCATATTTATAGGTACAGGGTTAGGTTTTTAGAATATACTTGAGAGACACAATTGAATCTATAGCACTTCTGTCTGGTGTCCACATCGGAATCTCACCTCTGATGGTACAAGTTGTGTGACTAGCCTCACTTTCCTCATCATAAAGTAAGTGAGATAGTAAAGCTACACAGGGCTGATGAGATATACAAATAAGAAGATTGCTATCATGCTTCTTGGCACATTCTGGTCTTCCTGCTCCCATTCTTTCTGCTATTCTTCACAGAGCTACCAGAATAGATTTTTCTTTTTTGTTTTAGTAGTGTAGATCATTCTATGCCTAAACCCTCCCCAATCATTTCCCTCACACTAAAACAAAATTCAGATTCCTTTAAAATGCCCATGAGGCTCTGCCTACTCTGGCCCCTTATTGATTTTTCAAATCTCTTTGTCACTCTGCCCCTTAGTCACTCTAGTCCAGCCAGATTGGCCTTTCTGAAAGTCCTCCAAGAGGCCAGATAGCTTCCAGCCTCTGGATTTATTTCAACACTAGCTGATTTCACTGCCTAGAACTCTCTTCCCCATGCTCTTCATACCACTATCTCCTCCTCATCCTTCAGAATGCTACTCAAATGTTACCTCCTCAGATGTGCCTTCCCTAGTCATCCCTTCTAAAATAGGAGGAAACTAACAAGTATGCAGATAGATTAGTTTACTATTTACACTGTAACAATCTGTACACATAGGTCCTCTCCACTAGACAGTCAGTCCTTGACAGTGGGCACTGTGTTGTACACATCTTTCTCTGCCTCTTCAGATATACAGACGGTGTGCAATTCATGTTTATGAAAATGTACTAGATATACTTGTCTACTCTAGATATGTTTACAAATCTTTTAATCTCCTGAGTTAATTTCTAATGTAAATCCAGATTTAAACGTAGGCATAATAGCTTCCCAAATGGCCACCTCTCATCTGTCAGTTTGTCGTACAGAGGTGGCCTGTGAGTTTCTGTAATTCTGAAGCTATGCCACCAGTATTTTAAATACCAGCAGGGTCACCCATGGTGGACAGGTTTCAGATGAGATTCCAGACAAAGATAGACTAGGAAGAGGGAGTGACAAACTACTTCTGAATATTTAGTCACTGAAAACCTTATGAATACCAGAGAAACACTGGCAGATATAGTGCCAGAAAATGAGCACCTCAGGTTGGACAGCACTCAAAATGTGACTGGGGAAGAGGTGCCTCATCAAAGTACACTTGACTGTGATGACGCAAATGAAGTAAAGCCCATGGAAGAAAAGCCCATGGGACCTTCATTTGCTGATGGGGCACAACTCAAAAAGGAAAAGAAACAGCTGTAAACATCCAGTGAAAATCGGAACATAGAATGTATGAAGTATAAATCTGGGAAAATTGGAAGTTGTCAAAAATGAAATGGAACACATAAACATCGATATCATAGGCATTAGTGAGCTGAAATAGACTGGTATTGGCCATTCTGAATCTGACGACCACATGGTTTACTATGCCGGGAATGACAAATTGAAGAGGAATGGTGTTATATTTATTGTCAAAAAGAACATATCCAGATCAGTCATGAGGTACAATGCTGACTGTGATAGGATAATATCCATGTGCCTACAGGGAAGCCCAGTTAATACCACTATTATTCAAATTTACGCACCAACCACTAAAGTCAGTGAGCATGAAATAGAAGAATTCTACCACCTTCTTCAATCTACTGACTCGATGGCACTTAACAACAACAACAACTTCAATCTATAATCAATCAAACATACAATCAAAATGTACTGATCATTACTGGTGATTGGAATGCAAAGGTTGGGAGCAAAGAGGAAGGGTCAGTAGTTGCAAAGTATGGCCTTGGTGATAGAAGTGATACTGGAGAATGCATGATAGAATTCTGCAAAATCAGTGATTTGATCATTTCAAATACCTTCTTTAGACAGAATAAGAAACGACTATACACATGGACCTCACCAGATGGAACACATAGAAATCAAATTGACTACATCTGTGGAAAGAGACAATGGAAAAGCTCCATATCATCAGAGAAGACAAGGCCAGGGACAGACTGTGGAACAGACCATCAATTATTCATATGCAAATTCAAACTGAAGCTGAAGAAAATGAAAACAAGTCCACGGGAGCCAAAATATGACCTTGAATATATCCCACTTGAATTTAGAGATCATCTGAAGAACAGATTTGATACATTAAACACTAAAGACAGAAGATCAAAAGAGTTGTGGGATGACATCAAGAACATCATACATGAAGAACGCAAAAAGTCATTGAGAAGACAAGAAAGAAGGAAAAGGTCAAAATGGATATCAGAAGAGACTCTGAAACTTGCACTCCAGTGTAGAGATGCTAAAGCAAATGGAAGAAATGAGGAGATCCAAGAGATGAACAGTTTCAAAGATCAGCTCAAGAAGATAAAGCCAAATATTACAACAAAATGTGCAAAGATCTGGAATCAGAAAACCAAAAAGGAAGAACATGCTCAG
>NW_006408582.1:7434648-7438092 GCF_000296735.1 Chrysochloris asiatica | reverse complement strand
GGAGGGTCAGAGAAAAAGAGGAAGACCTCCAACGAGATGGATTGGCCGAGTGTCAGCGTCGATGGACTCAAGTGTGGCATCAGTAGTGAGGTTGGCCCAGGATCAGGCAGTGTTTCTTTCTGCTGTGCATAAGGTCGTTATGAGTTGGTACGAACTCAATAGCATCTAATAACAACAACATAATAGTTTCCCATCCCTCCTCATCCCCTATGCCCCTAACCCCCACTCTTTCCCTAAATGATGTCACAAATCAATGTAAAATCAATGACCAAAAATGGCTGATAAGTAAAAGTAATTCAAAAGTTTTGGGAAGGTGAGTTGGTGAAAAAAATTACGTTGATTATAGTATGTTGTGGAGCCGGTTCTGTTTGATTGTATGAGTAGGATAATGCCAAGTAGAAACGGAGACTGGAAGTGTCATTCTGCATCTCACTAACTGCTGGAATCAATGTTTAAATTGCTTAGTGGAAATTTTCAGGCTCACCAGCCATTCTTAGAAAACCCTATACAGGGTAGCTATGGGTTGGAACTGACTCAACAGCACTTAACAACAACTCTGTATTGGAGGTTTTCTTTTTTTAATGTTCTACATCATTTATGTTGTATTACAAAGTATGTAGAAAACCTATGAAATATGTTTTTCCACAACATTACAAATATATATATATATAAAGGAAATATCCATACAGTTTTTAAAATGCAAGTGAACTAACTTTTGCTAATGCCTATATTTACTTGTTTTGACATGAAAAATGAGCCAATGTACTTCTGCGTCCCATGGAGAACAATGTGTAAATGCTATCAGGTATTGCTCTTATATGTAATGCTAATTAATATTATATCCCAAACAGGATTTTAAATAGATGGAAAAATAGATCGTTTTGTGGATGACTTATATAGCTTTATACTAGCTAACAAAATTTTGTGTTAAATGTTCCTAGTCAAGACAAAAAGGGGAGCTGGTTAGTTAGTGGGTTACATACTGGGTTGCTAATCAAAAGGTTAGCAATTCGAATCCACCAGTTGCTTCATGGGGAAAAAGATGAGACTTTCTGCTCCCATAAAGATTTACAGACTCAGAATCCTATTCTGGGTCACTATGAGTCAAAAATAACTCAACAGCACACAACAACAACAATAGTCAAGACAAACTAAAGTATTATAATGAAATGTGCAAAGATCTGGAGTTAAGACTACTAAAAGGGAAGAACACGCTCAGCATTTCTCAAGCCAAAATAATTGAAGAAAAATTTAAACCTTGACTTGAAGTATTGAAGGATTCTATAGGCATAATATTGAATGATGCAGAAATCATCAAAAGAAGGTAGAAGTAATACAGAGTCACTATACCAAAAAGAAATGGTCGATGTTCAAGCATTTTAAGAGGAAGCATAGAACTGATGGTGCTGAAAGGAAAAGTCCAAGCTGAATTAGAGGCACTGGCAAAAAATAAGGCTCCAGGAATTGATGAAATACAAATTGAAATCTTTCAGCAAATTGATGGAGCACTGGAGGCACTCACTCATCTATGCCAAGAAATTTGGATGACAGCTACCTGGCCAACCAATTGGAAGAGACCCGTATTTGTGCCCATTCCAAAGAGAGGTGACCCAATGAAATGTGAAAATCATCAGACAATATCATTCATTAGTATAGCATGCAAGTAAAATTTTACTGAATGTAATTCAAAAACCGTTGCAACAGTACCATACAGGATACTAACAGAATTCAAGCCAGTTTCAGAAGAGTATGTGGAAGTAGAAAGATCATTGCTGATGTCAGATGGATCTTAACTGAAAGCAGAGACACCAGAAAAATGTTTACTTGTTCTTTACTAACTATGAAAAAGCATTCAACTGTGTAGATCATGACAAACTATAGAAAACACTACAAAGAACATGTATTCCAGAATATATAACTCATGCTTATGTAGAACCCGTACATAGACCAAGAGGCAGTCATTAGACCAGAACAAGGGAATATTGAATGATTTAAAATCAGGACATGTATGTGCCCGGACTGTATTCTTTCACTATACTTATTCAATCTGTATGCTGAGCGATTCAGGCTCACCAGCAGCTCTTAGGAAACCCTATACAGGGTCACTATGAGTTGGAACTGACTCAACAGCACTTAACAACAACAGCAATGCTTTTTATTAACTATCATCTTAACAGAAGCAAATTGTAAGGCCTTTCTTTTAATGTGTCACTGGGTAAGTTTGAATCACCTTTAGGTTAGCAGTTGATTGTAAATCAAATATGTTATGTAGAGACTTAATTGTATTGCTAAGTATCTCTAATTATATCGCCATTGGTTTAAAATCTAGGAAAAAATTGAAATATGATTTTTTCTTCCTGCTGAGGAAATAAGAATGGAAAGGTCTTAGAAATACAAAATTATCTTAGGATTTAAAAATCTGAATTTCATTTATTCATCATACATTTATTTATTCAATAAATATTTATTGAGCTTCTTCGGTGTGCTGTTATGCACTGTTGTAGACAATGGGGAAATAGCATTGAACAAAGCCAAGTCCGTACCTTTTTGAACTTGCCTTCTAGTAGAAGGAGGCAGATAACAAACAAATCAACAAACTCGTGTATAGGATATCAGATGTTGACATGTGTTCTGGAAAACATAAAAAGGCAACTGTGACACAGAATGCAGGAAGCAGCAACTATTGTTGAGTCATGACAAAGGCTGTTATTTTAGAAAATGTTATCTGAAAAGATGGTGTTTACGTAGAAAACTGGAAAGACCTCAAGAGTCAGCATGTAGCAGCTGGAGAAACACTGTTTTGGGCAGGTATTGGTTTATGCAAATGTCCTGAGGCTGTTACATGCTTAGACTGTCCAATAGACAGCAAGGAGTTTAGTGTAGCTGGAATTCAGTGAATGAAGAAATGGGAAGAATTAAGATCAGACAAGCAGGATTGCAAAGAGCAATGCAAACCTGAAAGACACAAGAAGCCAATTCTGAGCAAAGAAACTCATTTACTTGTTGGCAATTTTCTATCCTTCCACTTCGCATACAAATACATGGGTTTTTATCATATGTTTTTATTTGCTGGGTACTTAAATTGGAGTGTATAGACAGAACTAGTCAGTACTGTGGAAGTCTTATCTATCAAATTTTGGACAAATTTAATTAATTGAAGAATGTCCTATTTCCTAAATAATAATAAATCAAATCTTCTGGCATTGAGTCTGTTTCAGCTCTTTGTGGCCCTATAGGATAGAATAGAATCGTCCCATAGGGTTTCTAAGACTGTCAACCTTTTTAGAGGCAGACCGTCACATCTTTCTCTTGTGGAGCAGCTGGCAGGTTCAAATCAATGATATTATGGTTGGTTGTTGTTGTTGTCAGGTGCCATCGAGTCGGAACCGACTCATAGCGACCCCATGCACAGCAGAACGAAACAATGTCCAATCCTGGGCCAAC
>NW_006408582.1:7415349-7433243 GCF_000296735.1 Chrysochloris asiatica | reverse complement strand
GGCTTTCTACTCCCGTAAAGATTTACACCCTCGGAAACCCTGTACAGGGTCGCTATGGGTCGGACCCGACTCAATAGCACTTAACAACAACAACAGTCTTAAGTTCTATTAAGACACAGTTTTGAAAGGAAATGCTATGGACAGTTTTAATGTAAAAATTTTCAGCGTATATGTGAGGGCTATAAAAATTCTGTGGAAATTTTTCATTATCTTTTCATTTCATTTTTCCATGAACTTTATTGATGTCCCCAGTCAACAAATTCAAGCTAAGGAATTGCCAGATGACATTCCTTAATTTTTTTTTTTTCTTTCAAATTTTAAGGCCCACTGAAAGGCAGCTTTGGGCCTACAGAAGAGGGTCCAAACAGTTGTTACAACTCAAGTCCAGCTCAATGTCTTCAAGTATGACATTTCAGGGGAAGCAAAAATAAGAGGTAAAATAAAAAAAGAGGAAGAAAAGGAACTAGAAATTCAGGAAGGGCCTGAGAAATGCTGAAAACTTTTTACTTCTCTTTTCCCAGACTGAGACATTTCAAGTGAATCATCTTTATGTAAAAATGATTCTTAATGGGACTCCTGGTGTGGAGCTGTGGGGTAAGCACTTGTCTTTGAATATCAGGATCAGCGACACAGACCCACCACCTGCTTCTTGGAAACCCTATACATGTTAGCTTTGAGTCAGAACTGACTCAATGATACATAACAACAATGACATGCTTTGTTTTGTTTTTATTGAAGTTTTCATTATCTATTACTTCTTCCTAAGACAATTGAATGGTGGAGTAGAGGGCAGTAGAGAGGTTAAGAGCACATAAAACTGCAGCATTTCAGAGGCCCGGAGAGAAGAAGAAATATGGCATTGGCACAGTGAATATATTACTGCAGTGGAGTTTGGGAAGGAATACAGTAACTCAATCTTTTTCAGATTTCTTTTTTTTAGATTTCTCTTTGAGGAGCAATCTAACCTGCAACATCAACATATAAAATAAATCTGAGCCAGACACCCAGGGGGCATTTCAGGAACCAGCAAAATCTATTTTATTACCTGGGTAAAGGTTACATGGGTATTGGCTTTAGCAATTATAGTAATGATTTTTTAAACACTCTCTATATATACATTTTCTCAATATATGATATATTTCACAATTAAAAAGAAAGGGAGGGGAGGATGAGGTAGGGCCTCTGTGATTAGAAGGGCCCATCTCCAGCAGTCCTCCAGGTACCTTCTTAGAACCTGGAATTCCATGGAAACTGTTCTGAATACTTTAGTTACACAGGCAAGGCAACCAGAGAATCCAGTTGTGAAAACATAACTGACCAGCTTTAAAGGCATGTGCCCAGACAGCTCAGAGGGCCCTGAGGAGAGTAATTTGATGTTATTCTGGAAGTACCCTGGGGAAATGGAGTCACTCTCTGAGTTCAGTTGTTGATAGACACCCAGTGCCAACTGAAGATGAACTTGAAGTACATAGGAACAGACTATTCCCTCATTACATGGAAAGCTAAGAAGGAAGGGACAGTAATTATGCCACTTTGCAGGTGACTGCTCCAAGGAGGAACAAGGAAGTGAAACTGGAGTTGCCGATAAAAAACTTGGTTTTCTGTGGTGGTTCCAAGCTAAACAGAGTAATCAAATGCAATGTTTGTAATGCACTGAGCTGTGTCTCATTCATACCTCATGATCTCCCCACACTGTCCAAGGGAAGCTCTGTACTCTGTTGTCTGATGTTTAGAAAACACCATGCAGGAGGGTTTAGAGGTGGGCAGAGCAGCCTTCCCAAATCCTTGCTTTTGGAGACAACAATCCTGTTGTGTTTGATTGTGAGTGTATGGACATCCAGAAGACATGAAAATGCCCTAGAATCCACAGAGCCCCATGTTTGAGGGTGGCCTGACCAGTCGACTCAGGGTTCCAGGGTCTTCCAGAGTCTGGTGGATCAGAATAGACCCACTCTCTCAGTTCTGTTCCAGCTGAGCTGGGTCCAGCAGAGAATCCTGTGTCTACCATTTGCCATTGACTCACTTCTGGCTCATGGCAAGCCCATATATTTCAGAGTATAACTTCTCATTGGGCTTTAATAGCTGGGAACTTTCAGAAATAAATAGCCAGACTTTTCTTCTGGGGTACCTCTAAATGGACTCAAAATACCAACTTTCAATTGATAACTAAGCAATTAACCATTTGTGACATCTAGGGACATTTCCATGTCCAAACCCAAGACCAATTTTACCTAGAAAACCAATGTAGGTATTTATTATGAGGGATAAATATTTCTAGAAACCCAATATATCCTTTATCCAGAGAGATGGCATCTTCACAGTGTGAGCACACTAGACAGACTGATCAGAAATTGCCCAGTTACTTTGGAATTACTGAGCTTGCCTCTCTTGAAAAATATAGGAGTTACTCACCTTTTTATCTCACAGCATTGTTGGAAGAGTAGAGATAAACAATATATATAATGATGTCTCTGTTCAGTTTCTTCCCATCAGACAGGTAGTTTCCAGGTTAGCTACACCCATTCACAAATAAGCACTAGCATTCATTCAAAGTAGGGAGACAAGCATTCTGGTTCTTTCTTTCTGTCTGCCTCTCTCTCTCTCACCCACACATATGCAAAATGATTTATGTTTAAGGATTTTTATTTTAGAAGTTGGTCATAGCAAAAGATGGGAAATCAACTTGAATTTTCAGTAATAGGAGACTAGTTAAATTATGGAGTCCTGGTATAGTGCTGTAGAATAAACACTGAACCACAAGTTGGTTTGAAATGCAAGGTCGGCTGCATGGATACATCATAATTTAACTGTTGTTGTTGAGTGCTGTTGAGGAGCAGCTGGTGGATTTCCACAGCTGACCTTGTGGCTCAAATCAGGACCTTTAGGTCCAGCACATTATCCTGCAGTGCCATGGTGACATCAAGTCAGTCCCAATGCATATGACCCTATGTAAAACAGAATGAAACACTGCCTACTCCTGCACCAATTATTGTTATATTTGAGACCTTCATTGCTGCCACTGTGCCAAGCCATTGAGGGTTTTCCTCTTTTTTTTGATGACCCTCCACTTTACCAAGCATGATGTCCTTCTCCAGGAACTGTCTCTTAATATGACCAAAGCACAAGAGACGAAATCTCGCCATCCTTGCTTCTAAGAAGCATTCTGGTTCTACTTCTTCCAAGACAGATTTGTTCTTCTGACTATCCATGACACTTTCCCTTCTTCTCCACTACCATAGCTCAAATGTATCTATTCTTCTATAATCTTCCTTATTTATTTTCCAACTCTCACATGTATATGAGGTGATTAAAAATACCACTGCTTAGGTAAGGCACATCTTGATTCTCAAACTGATATCTTGGCTCTTGAGAACTTTAAAGAGGTCTTGTGCAGCAGATTTATCTAAAGTAATACCTTATTTGTTTTCTTGACTGCTGATTCCATGAGTGTTGATTATGGATCCAAACATTGAAAATGAAATCTTTGACAATGTCAATATTTTCTCCATTTATCATGATGTTACATATTGGTTCAATTGTGAGAATTTTTGTTTTCTTTACATTGAAGTATAATCCCTCCTAAAGGTTGTAGTCTTTGATCTTCATCAGTATTTTAAGTCCACTTTCCTTCCAGCAAGCAAGGTTGTGCCATCTGCATATCGCAGGTTGTTAATGAGTCTTCCTTCAATCCTGATGCCACTTTTTTCTTCATATAACCCAGCTTCTCAGATTATTTGTTCATACCGATTGAATAAGTGTGGTGAAAGGATACAAGCCTGGCACACACCTTTCCTGATTTTAAGCCATTCCATATCCCCTTGTTCTAAGAGAGACCTTGACTGTCTCTCAGTATATGTACACAGATTCGTCACAAAACAACAAAGTGTTCTGGAATTCCACTCTTCACAATGTTATCCATAGTTTGCTATGATCCACACAGCCGAATGCCTTTGCATAGTCAATGATGCACAAATAAACACCTGACCCATCTGATGTCAGCAATGGTATCCTCGTTCCATGTCCTCTTTGTGAATCCAGCTTGAATTTCTGGCAGCTCCCTGTGGTTGTACTGCTCCAACCACTTTTGAATTATCTTCAGTAAAATTTTACTTGCTTATATTAGTGATGCTGTTCAATGATTTCCACATTTCATTGGCTCACCTTTCTTCAGAATGGGCACAAATATGGATCTCTTCCAATTAATTGATTAATCCATTTTTTGGTATAGATAAGTGAGCACCTCCAGTGCTGCATTAGTTTGTTGAAATATTTCTATTTGTATTTGGTCAATTCCTGGAGCCCTATTTTTGCCAATTCCTTCAGTGCAGCTTGGAATTCTTGTTTCAGTACCACCAGAGTTTAATCATATGGTAACACCTGAAATAACTGAACATGGAATAATTCTTTTTGGTATAATGACTCACTCTGTGTATTCCATCCATCTTCTTTTGATGCTTTCTGCACCATTCAACATTTTCCCCATGTTGTTGTTAAATGGCATCAAGTCAGTTCTGATTCATAGTAACCCTGTATAGAGTTTCTGAGGTGTGACGGTGGGTTCAGTGATTATCCTACTGAGCCACACCAATAATCCACAGAATCCTTCAATATTACAAGTCAAGGCTTAAATTTTTTCTTCAGTCCTTTCAGTTTGAGAAATGAGGAGTATGTTTTGGTTTTCTACATCCAGATCTTTGCACATTTCATTAGAATACTTGACTTTGTCTTCTAGAGCTGTCCTTTGGAATTTTCTGTTCAGCTCTTTTACTTTATCATTTCTTCCAGTTGATTTAGCTTCTCTACATTCAAGAGCAAGCTTCAGAGGCTCTTCTGACATTCATTTTGGTCTTTTCTTCCTTTTTTCTTTTTTTAATGACCTGCTTTCCTCGTATATGATGTTCTTGA
Source organism: Chrysochloris asiatica (assembly GCF_000296735.1). Classification (NCBI taxonomy): domain Eukaryota; kingdom Metazoa; phylum Chordata; class Mammalia; order Afrosoricida; family Chrysochloridae; genus Chrysochloris; species Chrysochloris asiatica. Next base: position 7,428,338 of record NW_006408582.1, on the reverse strand, counting down.
TGTCATCCCACCATCTTCTGGTCTCCAGTAATTAGTGTTTTGCATATGAACAATTGGGAATCTTGTTTCACAGTTGGCTCCTGGTCTTGTTTCAGTTAATGTCATTGAACTTCTCCATCATCTTTTCCCACAAGTAGTCAGTTTGACTCTTGTATATTTCATTTGATGAGGTCTATGTGTAAAATCACCATTTATGTTATTGAAAAAATGTATCTCCAATGAAGTCATCAGCCTTGCAAAATTCTATCATGTGATCCTCAGCATTATTTCTATCAACAAGGTCATATTGGTCACAACTTTCTCATGCTAATCACCAGTAATTACCAATGCATCTCTATCACATGCTTAATCAATCTCAGACTGAAGAAGTTAGTAGAATTCTTCAGTTTCATCATGACTGGTTTTAGTGGTTGTTGTGTAAATTTGAATGGTACTCATATTGACTGATCTTCCTTGTAGATATTTGTAGGTATATTATCCTATCACAGACAGCACTGTACTTCAATATAGATGTTGAAATACTCTTTATGACTATGAATGAGGCACCATTTCACTTCAGTTTGTCATTCCCAGCACAGTAAACCATAGGATTATCTTTTTCAAAAGGCCAATATCAACTCACTAATGCCTAGGATATCAATCTTTATGCATTTCATTTCACTTTTGACAGCTTTCAACTTTCCTAGATTCATACATCATACAGTCCATGTTCCGATTATTAATGGATGTTTCTCCTGATTTTGAGTTGTGCTCCATCAACAAATAAAGGTCCTGAAAGCTTTACTCCCTTCAGGTCATTAAGGTCCAACTCTTTAAAGAGGCAACACTTCTCCAATCATACTTTAAGTGCCTCCCAACCTGAGGTTCATCTTCTGGCATTATATCAGACAATGTTCCACTGTTATTCATAAGATTTTCAGTTGCTAACCATTTGGAAGTTCTCTGTCTTTTCTTCCTTCAAGTCTGTCTTAGTCTGGAAGCTCCACTGAAACCTGTCAACCATGGGTGATCTTGCTAGTATTTAAAATACTGATCCCAGAGCTTCCGGCATCATAGCAACACACAAACCACCACAGTATGACAAACTGACAGAAGAGTGGTGAATACATCCATACAGTTGGAGAATTATACAGTTGTTAAAAAGTAATAAGACTGCTCCCTGTATACTGGCAGTGAATTTTTTTTCAAAGTATAAAGTTTTTTATAAAGAGCAAGGCACAAAACAGCATTCATAGCATGCTATCATTTGTATGAAATATATAAATATGTATGAGGGGGCTTCAAAATATTTGTGGTAATTTTCATTATCTTTTAAATCTTTTGACATTCCCTTGTACATAAAAAACAACAACAGCAAAACATTTGTCATAGAGTCAATTCTAACTTCCTGGGTGACACAAATAGTTATGTGCTCTAAAGTTTGCCAGTTATAATCCACCCTGAAGTGCCTCAGAAGACAGGCCTGGAGATCTTCCAAAAGTTCACAGCCTTGAAAACCACGTGGGGAGCAGTTCTACTCTGCACACATGAGGTTGCCATGAATATATATGCATATACATAGATGTTTTTGCAAATGCTGAGAATCGCATTAGAAAATCCGCCTCCCTCCTAACTCATAATAACCTGGTAATAGAAATTGCCTCTGGAAAGTGAAACTGGGTGTCTGGGGAACAGGGGTTTGAAGGAGACCACTTTTTTCCTGGAGTGCTGGTGTGGTGCTGTGGGTTAATGCGCCAGACTGCAAAGCTGTCTGAACTGCAAGATCAGTGGTTCAAGCCCACCAGCTGCTCCTCAGAAACACTATACAGGGTCGTTATGGGTTGGAATTGACTCAACAGCACTTAACAACAACACTCTTTTGCATTTTCTGGATTTTGTGAATGTGTTTAACAACTGTTTTTATTTTAGAATTTAAAAAAAGTAAGGGTAGCCTGCATTACCAAAGCAAAGAGTGTTTCCACTTCCTCCAAACAGGAGAGAAAACCTTCTATCCTCAATAACTATACACTTAGTTTTCTAAGGACACATATTTTGAATCCCCAGTCTCCCTTAGCTGCAAAGTCTATGATAGATCTGACATTCCTTTTCTCATTTACAAACTCTCTAATTCCTTCCCTTCCACTTGTACTTTTCATGACATCATGCTTCATTTCATTATACTTTCAAAGCAGGTTAAAAAGCACAACCTGACCACTTCTTTCACCCTGATTCTAATTCATGTTGCCGGCCCCCTGCTGAGACGGGGGAGGCTGATTGCACTCATCATGTTCCTGTTTTCCAACATGTGAGTTTCTTCTGGGAAAGCTCTCTGCATTCCTCCTGACTTCGTTTATGGGTTCCTGTAAATTTCAGTCATGGATGACGTTTCTTTTACCTGAGTGTCCTGTTCTTCCTGCTGGCTTGATTCTCAATCCCTTCTCCACCTAGACCGTGGGACTATTTCTTCTGAGTTCTATGATTTCCTTTTCAGTTACTTAACTCTCTGAACTCCTCACAGCTAAGTTTTTCCACCTTTGTTGTCAACCGTTCTCCTGTACCTGATCACAAACACTTCCAATCACTCAGGTTGCAGATTATAATAAAGGTGCTGTAGGATAAAGCACTGAATCCCTAGGTCAGTTTGAACCACAAGGTCAGTGGTTCAAATTCACCAGCCACTCTGTGGAAACCTTATACAGGATCTCTATGAGTTGGAATCGACATGACAGCACTTAACAACAACAATTCCTATCTGGAGTCCTGGTGTGGCGCTATAAGATAAGCACTGGACTGCTAACCACAAGGTTGACTGTTCAAACCCACCAGCCACTCCTTGGAAACCCTACACAGGATTACTGTAAGTCAGAACTGACTCAAAGGCACTTAACAACAACAACAACTACAAGACCCTATCTATATATGTAGAGGAGTCCTGGTATGTCACTATAGGATAAAGCACTGGACAGCTTATCATAAGGTCAGTGGTTCAAACCCACAAGTCACTCCTCAGAAACCCTATACAGAGTCACTCTGAGTCAGAACTAACTCAACAGCACTTAACAATAACAACAAAGCCCTACAATTTTCAATAAGGCAATTCTAGACTGTAGGTCCACTTCCCTATATACCCTCTGTCCTTCATTCCCTTCATTGTCCTTCAATCTCATGAGCCAGGGAACTCTCATTATTTGCTCATATTCCTTAACAGACCGCTTTCTGGGGAGAGTAGTATATAGTGAAGAGACCACATTTGGAGCCAGAGAAATGTTGGTTTAATTCCTTGCTCTGTCACTTACCAGTTGTGTGGTTTTGGTCAAGTTACTTTACCTCACTGAATCTCAGTTCTCTTTCTGAAAAATGAACCTAGTAATTCTTACTGCTCAGGGTAGTAATAAATCTATTTAATGAGATTAGGTATGTAGGTAGAGGATATTTGAGTGCCTTGACTGAAAGTCCATGCTTAGTAAATGTACACTATCCCTGGACATTCTCCAACCTTGCTATGACTACTTAAGTCCACAAAAACTATGACACATCCACTCTCACTAACATACGCAGAAACACTTCCATCAGGTATAGATGAGGGAGCTTCAAAAAGTTTGTGAGAAAATCCCATTATCTTTTCATTCTTTTTTTTCCTCAAACTTTATGAAGCCCCTGGTATAACAAATTGGCCTACATAAACACATGTTCATGTGACCCAAGAAACAAGTTAAAAGAGGAAAATGAAAACATATTTAAAAGAAGAATAATCAGATAGCTGAGGAAATAGACAGCTGAGAAAAAGAAAGTGAGGGAGTGTATGGGAGTAAGAAGTAAATGACACTGTGGTCCTTGTGAAACCTGATAGTTAGGTTCGGAGTATTTATGACCTAATTTGTGACCTTGACTGATTAAGGATAATAAGGGCTGTGGAGGAGGAATTAAAATGGCCACAGAAGATATTTTTGTCTATTTATAACCTCTGGGAGAGGAGTTAAACACATTTGTGTTTCACCTCAGGTAACAGCAGGGCCAAATCACCAAAGGACAGAAATGAACATATAAAGGGGGATACAGAAAAGGAAAAGAATATAAATGAGATAGAAAATGGGGTAGAGTAAGGTAATCATCTGTTTTAATCTCAGCTCCCGTAAAGATTTACAGCCTCAGAAAGGTAATCATCTGTTTTAATCTCAGAAAACCACGCCTTTACATTTACTAGTCAAACCTCCCAAAACCAGGAATAAAGAGAAATTCTTAATTATTTCTACACATGTATTTACATATGCTTAATATATGCTATAAATATATCTGGAGTCTTGGTGTGGAACAGTGGGATAAACACTAGACCAAAAGGTGGGACTGAACTGCAAGGTTAGCGGTTCAAACTCACCAGTCATTCCTCAAAAACCTTTTATAGGGTCACCATGAGTCAAACCAACTGGACAGCACTTAGCAACAACAATATAAATATACCCATGAATAAAACAGAGCACAGGGGACTAAGTTATGAAAACATCTTAGCCAAAACCAATCACCTTAAGGGGATGAGTTGTTGGGTCTGGGGGTTCAGGACCATAGTCTTGGAGAACATCAAGGCCAATTGGCATATTATAGTCCATAAAGACAACATTCTAAAACCTTTGTTGAGTAGTGACTCAGGTCTTAAAAGTTTGTCAGCACCCACCTAAGATGCAACTATTGGTCTCCCCACCTTTAGAAAAAAAAAAGTGAAGACAACTTATGTAGAAACAATTAGTCCTAAGAACCAATGTTCCACACAAACCTCAGCCTTGTAACTCTGAGACCAAAAGAAGTAGAGGGTGTCCAGCTACCACTACCAACCACTCTGAAAGTGATTATTACTGGTGTTATGGCTTGTATTTCTTGTGGATATAAACCAAGTAGAGGAATTGCTGGATCATATGGTATTTCTATTTCCAGCTTTTTGAGGAAGCGCCATACTGTTTTCCAGAGTGATTGGACTATTTTGCAATCCCACCAGCAATGTAGGAGGGTCCCAGTCTCTACATATCCTTGCCAGCCTTTATTGTCCTTCGCATTTTTGAACTTTGCTGTTATTGCTGGTGTGAGATGATATCTCATTGTTGTTCTGATTTGCATCTCTCTAATGGCTAAGGAGCTCTGGTAGCATAGTGGTTACCATAGTGGTTACAAATCGGGCTGCTAACCTCAAAAGTCAGCAGTTTGAAACCACCAGCTGTTCAGTGGGAGAAAGATCAGGATTTCTACTCCCGTAAAGATTTACACCCTCGGAAACCCTGTGCAGGGTCACTATGAGTCAGAACTGACTCCATGGTACTTAACAACAACAAATGGCTAATGATCATGAACATTTCTTCATATGTTTGTTGGCTGCCTGAATGTCTCCCTTGCTGAAGTGTCTGCTCATATCCTGTGCCCATTTTTTAATTGGGTTCCTTGTCTTTTTCTTGTAGAGGTATTGTAGTTTCCTATAGATTTTAGAATAAGTCCCTTGTCATTACAAAAGATTTTTTTCCCATTCTGTGGACTCCCTTTTTACCCTTTTGGTGAAATCCTTTGATGTGCGTAAGTTTCTAATTTTTAGAATGTCCCAATCATCTATTTTGTCTTCTTTTGTTTGTGTAATTTTCGCAATGCTTGGTAGTCTGTGTGTGTCCTGTATTAGAGCCCTTAAATTTGTCCTTGTTTTTTCATTGGTGGTCTTTATAATACTGAGATTCACATTTAGTTCTTTATTCCATGCTGAATTGGTTTTTGTATATGGCATGAGATAAAAGTCTTGTTTTAATCTTATGCATATTGCCTTCTGTTCTGCTAGCATCATCTATTGAAGAGACTATGTCTTCCTTACTCAATGTACTTTGGCCCTTTGTCAAAGATCAGTTGGCTGTATGTGGATGGGTTAATTTCTGCATTCTCAATTCTGTTCCATTTATCTATGTATCTTTCATTCTACCAGTACCAGGCTGTTTTGACCACTGTGTGTACTCTGGTAGTGTAGTGGTTACAAATCGGGCTGCGAACCACAAGGTCAGCAGTTCGATACTACCAGCTGCTCCATGGGAAAAAGATGAGGCTTTCTGCTCCCGTAAAGATTTATAGCCTTGGAAACCCTGTTCAGGGTCACTATGGGTCGGAACTGACTCAATGGCACATTACAACAACAATAACAACAACCATGTAGTAAATTTTGAAATCAGGAAGGGAGAGGCCTCCAATTTTGTTCTTCTTCTTAAGCAGTGCTTTGCTTATCCTGGGTCTCTTTGCTTTCAATATCCATTCTGCCACTCTCTGTCTCTTAACTGGTGCATTTAATCTGTTTACATTCAGTGTAATTATCAATAGGTATGGATTAATTGCTGTCATTATGTTGTTTTTTTGTGATGCTGCTGGTTTCTTTGTTCTGCATGTCTTCCTGTGCTGAGTTCATGCTTTTTGTGTTGTTTCTTGATAGTTTTAATGTTTTCATGTTCTTCTTCAATGCCGAGGACCAGCCTCGACACAATTATTAGGAGGCTCTCGAGAGGAGGATGTGGAGTTGGCGAATGGAAAATAAAAAACACTCATAAAGAGTCAATGGTCATTTTTGAGTCTCAGGCAGATGATGGTAATGACTCTCTCTGATGACTCTCTCACTCTCTCACTAACTGCTTTATTTCAAAATTGCTGCTTCTTATATCCCTTTTAGAATATACTATGATCTCATAACAGTCACGTACAAGCAGTTACAAATCAATCAAATATTATATTGTTACATCAAGGGTACAAGAGAAACACAAGGTCACCAAACATTCCTGTGTCTCTATACTCCTTAGTTACTCCTTAGTTACTGTGATAACATCTGTCTACTGTGAGCGACTCTGTTTCTCTCTAATCCTCCCTAAAATGTCAGGTTAATTTTAAACAAAGTTCTGCATCTTAATTTCTAACTTTACCAACATCTATTACTTTCTATAGATTCATTAGTTACAGCTTACAATCAAAAACATAATTTTTACTATAACTGGTCATACGTATAATTGATCAAACAATAAAAACAAGAACATAAAAGTACCCTAAAGTTTCATAGTTAAGAACAAAGCAGTAATTCTCTCATGCTAACAATTTCTCAAAACTTCTAATCAAATTCCTACCTCTGTTCCCAAGCTCTCACTGCCTTTGACTGTCTCCTATGCTGCTTTCTAAAAGCCTTAATGTCCTTGACTAAAACCACCTGGAATGTTTCTTACAATTTTAAGCTTGAATTGCTAAAACTTAGCTAGTGTGGTTATATCTAATGTTAAAACTTATTGTTAATGTAAAAATTAATTTTTATAACTACATAATATTGAATATGGTGTGAAAGTTAATGTTAATATGAAAGGCAACTATTATAACATGAGGTTTGTTTAAAGTATCTAATGATTATGCAAGATTTTCTAAAACTTCTTATAAGGAAATCAGAAATAAGCTATTTTTCCAAGGGAAAGCTAGAAACCTCGGGTCCCCTACATGAATTGTCCCTTGTAGCTTTGCTATCCAAGGGAGGCATTTATTGTTGCTCTGCTAAACAATGAACCTTTCATGCATAAGGCTTCTCGCAGTTCTGCTCCTTGGCAGGATGGCGTCCACCATTCGCAGGATGGCGTCCACCACATCAATTTTCATTTTCTTAGTATGTTGTGAAGTATTAATTTTCTTTAAGGTTACCTTATATTTGATCAACTTTTCACTCCATTTGAGATAGTCTGTTTTATCCTTCTCACCACCTGGATCTCTGTTCCTATGTGTTTTCCTTCTTTCACATTATAATTGTTTTGATCATAGACTGACCTCCCAGATCCTCTGAATTTGTTCTTATAGTTTTGTTCTGTTCTCGACTCTTCCAATTGAATTCAAGGTGGTGCTGCCACGTATGTCAATCTCTGGTTGTTTTCTGTACACAGAACTCCCTTTGGGATATTTTGCAGTGTAGTTTTGGCTTTGGCAAAATCCCTTAGCTTCTGTTTATCCTGGAATGTTTTGATTATACCATTGTATTTGATTGACATCTTTGCTGGGTAAAGGATTCTTGGTTGGCAGTTGTTGTTTTTCTTTCAGCGTTTTATATATGTCCCCCCATTTCCTTCTTGCTTACATGGTTTCTGATGAGAGATCAGAGCTTAATCTGATTTGCTTGGCTTTGTATGTAACACTTCTTTTTTCCCTAGCTGCTTTCAGGAGTCTATCCTTGTCTTTGATTTTGGAGAGCTTGATTATTATATGTCTTGGTGATTATCTTTGGGGATCTATCCTTCCTGGGGTTCATTGGCTTCTTGAATGCTTATTTTTTGATTTTCAGAATGTTAGGGAAATTTTCTTCTAGTAGCTCTTCAACTATCTCCTCTGTGGACTTGTGTGATTCTTCCTGTTTTCAGAATGCCAATAATTCTTAAGTTATTCCTCTTCGTGTTGTCCAAACTGAATCTTAGACCTTCTTCGGGGTTTTTTTTTTAATCCATTTTTCTGCTTGCTCTTCTATCTTAGTAGTATTGAGAGATTTGTCTTCCAGATCACTAGTTCTGGTTTCCATATCTTCAAATTTACTCCTTTGCCTTTTTTAATGTATTGTCCATTTCTGATATTCTATTATTAATTGTTTGGACCTCTTTTTGTAGGTTTTGAATTATTTCCAGTGCTGTATATATCTTATCTGATTGTTCCTGTAGAGCTTTCCTGACTTCTTCCTTATTTTTCTCAACTCCTCTGTAAAGTATTTTGATACATTTCATTATCATTTTTCTGAATTCCTTTTCAGGAATGTCCAAAGCCTTCCCTCCTTCCAATATGGAGTCTAGGTCTACCTCCAGATTATTTGTCTCAGTCACTTTATCTTGTTTCTGGACATGTGCTGATATGATCATCTGTTTCTGTTTCTTGCGCATATTCAGTAGTAAGCTGTGACCTTAATACTTAGATAAGTGTGTGTTTTGGTATTTTATTATGCTTTCTGATTGCCTCCAGGTAGATGTGATCAGGAGATGGGCTTCCCTTTTCATTCTTCTTGTTACTTGACTAAGAGTAACTGTCGCAGGTGTTGCCTACCTACCTGGTGTATGGTAGCTGTTATTGGTTCTTGCCTGGATAGTGGGATTTTATAGAGTGTGATTGTAGCTTGACTATATGACCACAATTGCTGTGTCTTCTTGGGTAATCTAGGGAGAGAAAGAGCCCCCTAAAGGTAAAGAGGGGACCAAAAAACAAAACAGCAACAGCAAAATAGACAGATTGGATACTGTAGTCTATCATTGCAGAAAAGAGAGAAGGGGGAAAAAATTCTGTAGACAAATATGAGTATGACTTTAATGTCCCTCTCATGGTTTCTTGCCTTCAAGGCCGCCTGAGAAATTTCAAGATGCCACTGTTAGTCATTATGATGTAACTCAGGGTTTAATTTTCAACCTGTTTCCTTTTTAGTCTATGTCTCTCTCACTCCACCATCCCCATTCAGGCCTTTTTCCTAGTGATAAACAGTTCAGGGCCAGCTGTGGCCATTTTGTGTTGCCATTTGGCTTTACGTGGCAACTGTTCCTTTAAATTCTGAGCAGATCTGTGCAAATATGTAATAGAACCCTCTGGGGATGGGGAGTGTCCACTCACTCAGGCACCCTCTCTAGTCACCAGAATGGAGGTGCACAGACAGCAAGAGACCAATAAACAGATACAAAAATGAAAAGAATGTCCACACCTTTATCTCTGAAGATCAGTCAGGCGTCAGGCATCTGTGGCTGCTCTGATCCTTCACCAGCTCCTTCTCACCTAAGATGTCTGGGAGACACTGAGGCTGGTGGATTCTAAAGCACTGATTTCTTGCTTCCACTACAAATTCCACTGGCTGTAAACCTTCAAAGTTTATAAATATTCCTTTCTATGTGGTTCAGAATCCTGGGACTGTCCCCTGAACCTGCTTCATGTGGTATTCTGTGTTATTGCTGATGGAGATCCTCACTGCCTTTCTTCCTGATCTGCCTTTAAGCCCCACCTCCCAACAAAGATTTTTTAGTACATCAAAATCATGAATGATGAAAAAAATTATAAATTGGACTTCACAAAAATTGTTGTTGTTAAGTGCCATCAAGTCAGTTCCAATTCATACCGACCCTGTATAGGGGTTCTAAAGAGCAGCTGGTGGACTTGAACTACTGATTTTGTGGTCCAGTGTGCATCTACAGCACCACACCAGGACTTCTCATAAAAATTAAGACCTTTTAAAAAAATGTATATATATATATTTAACAAAATAAAAAGGAAATCCACAGGCAAGTAGAAAATATTTACAAAACATATATGAGGAGATGTCAAAAAGTTTGTGGGAAAATCCCATTTTTTGTGTGTGACTTTTTATTGTGAATTGAGTGAATTGAATTTACAGATCAGATCATCAATTTTACATTCACCAAATCAAATACTTCTGATTTTTCTTTACTATTCTCTGATCTTTCTCTTTTCTTCTTTCCTCTCACATGTTTTCTTCAGAGTTTTTTCTTTCTTTCTATTTTCATTTCCAAGGTTTAATCTCCTTACACTTTTTTTCTGTTTTTAGTTATTATATTCTTTTTTCTTGCTTCTGCTTTTTTACTTTATTTTCTTTTTTCGCTGTTGCTTGTTCTTTTGGTTTGTTTTTTACTTGTGTGTGTGTGTGTGTGTGGTATGTTCTCTCCCATCCTGTCTGACAGGAGACAGCAACTGTGCCCATACAATCCAGCCACAACTGTACTCTCTACAACTTCAACTACTGGGCAAGAGCCAATGCCAACTGCTATACCCAGTAGGCAGCAGCCAACACCAGCCAAACCTTATCCCCCTAAACTGAGCTGCATAAACAGCAGACAGTGAATTGTGAACATGATTACATTCTCTAATCACACCCACCTAGCAAGTGCCTAAGACCACACCAACATCAATCAAATACAAATCTAATGTGATAGTTAAGGTTTTGTGCCAATTTGGCTAGGCTGGGATTCTCAATGTTTGGCAGTTAAGATGTGATTATCCCATAATGAGATCTAATAAAATGTAATTCACTCTATGATGATTGGCTGTGAGCAGGCAATCAATTGACAGGATGTTTCCTCAACAGGGTTTTGTGTGTAGCTACATGGATTGAGACATAAGCTGAATGGGTAAGGGAGGGGGGAAAAAGTTTATGTGTTTGCCTGTGGATATTGGTTACTCCTGCCTACTATTGTAAAATAGACATTCATGTGTGATAGAAATTAATATTGGGAATTATGATTACAGGAAGCTTGTAAGCCTGCCTTCAGCCTATAACTGATTGGATTTGCTAAAAGGTAGACTTTGCCTAGAGAAATTGACATCTTGTCAAGTATTTGTAAAATATGGGGACTTAGGTGAAATCCTAGTCCCACCCAGAAACTTCTGAGTTGGTATATTTGCATTTGAAAAGATATGCAGACCAACCCAGAACTTCTGGGAGAACAGAAGATTCTTATTGAAAGACCAGAAGAGAAAAAGTGAACTATTTGCTTTTTTGAGTTTCAGGTAAGCTGTTTGCTTCAGAGGCCTCAAAGCAAGAAAAGTCACCTCGTCAGGGTAAACCCCTTGCAGGACTGAAAGTTAAAGGAAACCCACAAGTAGTCTATTATGCTCGCTGATGACCACCTGGGTTTACTTGTGAGGGAAGTGGGAGAAATGCAGCAATGAAGACATGGGCTGAGTTTGGACATGTTCTGTTAGCACCTTTTGACCTTGAGGTGAAATAAGAGGAAGGATTGGATCCTCTGAAGTTTAGGGATTTGTGTGAACTCTTGAGCCCATGGACACTGACCTAGCCCCTCGAGGCCAGAACTGAGGGTGAAGGGACCAGTTGGTCTCAGGTGTAGGGAGCTGTGTGTGAACTCCCAAACTTGCAGCTGGTGCCCATTTGACCTAGCTTGAATGACTAGGACTGAGGTGACCAGAACCTGACCAGATGAAGATAAAGATGTTTGATACTCTGCCCATTGTTACAATCCGATGAATTAGACTTTTGCTTATGGACCCAGTTGCTCAAAATTCCAACCAGAATGGAAGAGTCTCCATATCAAGGAGCATGCTTATCTCCGCAGTGCATCGGATTGATAAGGACAGGCAATTTAAACACTGGCTATCAAAAATGGTGTGTTGGGAGCTTCCAGAAAAAGATGGCAGATCAGGTGGAAGTGTAGTGATGAGCTCTGCCGAGAACAACACAGAATACAGGCCCAAGAAGGCTCAGGGAATGGTCCCAGTACTCTGAAACATCAAATAAAGGAATATTTAGAAAGTTGAAAGATTTACAGCTGGGGAGTTTGTGGCAGAAGCAAGAAATCTATTGCTTCCTGGTTCAGGACACTCAGCTGCTCCAGGAGCCGCCATTTTGTGTGGGGCCAAGCGGGGAAAGGATCAGAGCAGCCACAGACACCTGACAGAGCCGCAGAGATAGAGGTATGGACATTCTTTTTTTTCTTTTTTTCTTTTTTGGTATCTTTTCATTGGTCCCTTGCTGTCTGCGTACCTCCATTCTGGTAACTATAGGGGTGCCTGAGCTAGTGGATACTCCAGCCCCACCCTCGGAGGGTTCTACTACGCATGTGCATAGAGCTCCTCAAAATTTAAAGAGACAGTATCCACTTAAAACCAAATGGCCAACAGATACTCAGCCCAAGAGCAGGCCTTGAACTTTTCTTGTTTGCTTTTTGTTATGTTTTTTCAACACAGGAAAGAGAAGAACAGGGCTGTAGGGAGGGAAAGAAAACTCATATTAGGCTACAGATTTTTTTTTTTTCCCTACCTTCTTCTTCTCTCCCTCCTCTCTCTTTTCTGTGACTAGAGACTGCAATATCAGTCTTGTTTTCATTGTTGCTGTTTCTCAGTCTTTTTTTTTTTTTGCTGGCATTGTTTTGCTGTTATATGCTCTCCCTTCTGCCTTCGGAGGACTCTTTGTCTCCCTATATTACACAAGAAGAGTCAGTAACTGCTACCATACAGCCAACCTACAATCACACCCTATAAAACACCAAAAC
>NW_006408582.1:7406079-7409159 GCF_000296735.1 Chrysochloris asiatica | reverse complement strand
AATTGTTATCAGGACTGATTGTGAGGGTCGGAAATGTAAAGGTAGATGTTTTATAGCAAGGAGGGGAGTGATTAACTTTTCAGTCTAGGAGCGAAGGTCCCTAGGACCATCAAGGGAGAAGAGCAGAGAGCAGGACCCTACCCAGAGAAGCAGTGATGCCTGTAATGGAGGTACAGATGATGATGTGGAGCGATGGAGCAGCTGGAGACTTTAGATCCAGAGAGGGAAAGCGACTGTGTGCTGAAGACCATGGAGGGGATTGTAATCATGGCAATGAGATGATATAAGATACAATGAATGTAAAACTAATGTTCTCCCATGTAAACTATCACATAATTCACAATAAAACATTTAAGAAAAAAAAAAAAAATGGTGTGTTGGTGGTGGTGTTATGTGCCATGGAGTCAGTTCTCTCCATAGTGACCCTATCTATACAGGGTTTCCGAGGCTGTAAATCTTTACGTGAGCAGAAAGCCTCATCTTTCTCTGGGGGAACTGCTGGTAGTTTCGAACTGCTGACCTTGTGGCTTGCAGCCCAATTCGTAACCACTACACTACCAGAGCTCCTGGCTATCAAAAATAGGGGAACTGAAAGCTTATAAACCCGTCTTCAGGCCATACTGATTGAATTATCTAAAAGGAGACTAGAATGTTCCCAGGAAACAGTCTTCTTGTTAAGTCTTTGTGGAGTATGGGGTCTTAGGTGGAATCCTGAGCCATATCCAGAACCTTGGGAGTGAGACATTACCAATTGAAAAGACACGCAGACCAACCTGGAACGACTAGAGGAACAGAAGATACTTCATGAAAGAAAGACCAACAGGAAAAAAAAAAAAAGAAGAAGAAGCAGCAGACTGGCTGATTCAAGAACAAGCAAGCTGTTTACCTTGTAACCATTAAGGCAAGAAAAGTCAGCCCATCAGAGTAAACCGCTTTCTAAAACTGAAACCCAAAGGAAACACACAAACAGTCTTGTATGCTCACTGGTGACCACCTTGGTCAACTTGTGAGTAGAAGTGGGGGAAATGCAGCAATGAAGACATGGGCTGTGTTTGGCCATGTTCCATACACACCCAACGACCTTGAGATGAGAGAGAGAAGAGGAAGGGCTGGCTGGTTTGAAGTTCAGTGAGATGTGTGAATTCCTGAGTCAAGAACACTGATCTAGCCATTGGGGGCTAGAGTTATGAGTGAAGAGGCCAGTTGGTCTGAAGATGAGGGAGGTATGCTTTCAAACTGGCAAATGGTATCCATTTGACCTAGCTTGGATGACTTGCTGACCAGAATTCAACCAGATGAAGATAAAGAAGTATGATACAAGAGCAAGTGTAAATTGCTACAATCTGACCAAGTGGGCCTTAGCTTATGGATGAAGTTGCCCAAAATTTCAACTGAAAGGGAAGGATTCTTCATATCAAGGATCAAGCATGCCTTGAGAGTACACTGGTTTGATAGGGATGGGCAATTTAGACTTAGGCTATCAAAACTGGGGGGCTATAAAGGCACAAAGTGACTGGCTTTACAAGCTTTCGCTTAGTATCAGAATGAGAGGAGTAAGATAGAATCCCCACTGAATAGTTTTCTTCTTGTCCAGATAGGTCTGGTAATGAGGGGAATAGGACTTTATGACTCAATTGTGAGTAACTGTTATCAGGACTAATGGAGATGATCACAACTGTAAAATTAGAAGAGGTGTAGCTAAAAGTGGGGAACAGTTAATCTGTCATTTCAGGAACAAAGGATCCTAGAACCATCAAGAGGGAAGATCATGAGAAGAGTGAGGGATCCTAACCAGAAAAACAGTGACATCAGAGATTGTGACAGAGGCAATGGCGTAAAGAGGCAGAGCAAGAGTGGACTATGGTCCCATGGACTGAGAAATGCAGTGTGCCTGCGGGCAGGAGGCTAGCTTGCAGAATGTGCCTTTTGGACATTTAAATGAATATGTATTTTTTTGTTTTGTTTTTATTTTGTATGTATACATCAGATATTTTTGCTTTGTTCTTTTGTGAAATATAAGCTGTAAGAGAAGAACAACAGGGAGGAAGAAGGATAACTGTTGTCGCAAGGAGGGGATTGTAATCATTGAGATGAAGCAAAATGTATGATTTGTTGAATGCAAAGCTGATGATCTTGTCTGTAAACTTTCATTTAGTTCACAATAAAAAGTTATTAAAAATAAGTAAATAAATAAAATGATATCTGTACAAAGAATCCTGGTGTGGTGCTGTAATGCTGGTGTGGTGTAGTGGTAGCAGTGGACCACAAGGTTGGTGTGAACTATAAGGTTGGCAGTTCAAACTCACCTGCCACTCCTCGGAAATCCTATACGGGGTTGCTATGACTTAACCACACTTAACAACAACATAAACATAAATTTATATATATGAAGAAAGGATATTTCCTCAAGGGTGTGGCCTGCTTCCAATATATTAGACACTAAGGCAGAACTTGTTTGCCTTTCTACTCGGTCTGGATCTTGCATCTGTCTTGTCTTCCAATCTCCAATTTTTGGACTTGAGCCAGTGACCTGCTCTATTACCAGAGGGCATTGATTGAGAAGAAATGAGATCCTGAAACTTGGGATGGGGCCATCTGGACAAATAATCAGGAAACTGAAAACATAAGCCCAGAAATTCTGTTGAATCACTCTTACTAGCAGCACCACCCCACCTATCTGAAGAGATTACTCTGTTTTTGTTTGCTGATCCATTATCAGTAAAACCATTATCCCCTCTGCCCACATTTGATGAGATTAATCCAACTGTGCCTGCTGAGACGATGCCTAAGGCATTGCCTAAATTAGATGTTTTTCAAGACATTGCTGAATGTTCCCAGAAAACAACCTACACCAATTAATGCTTCAAGATCTATAAGTAGACTTAAATCCTAACAAACCCCCAAAAAGTGAAGTACAGATTCTGACCCTGGAAGAAGTATGCTTTACTCCAAAAACTGCTTGATTTTTTCTAATATGTACAAATATGGACAAGCTATGGACAACATTGAGAAGTATGAGTATTCCAGAACACTTAATTGTACTTCTGAGGAATCTGTACCTGGACCAAGAAGCAGTTGTT
>NW_006408582.1:7403923-7405239 GCF_000296735.1 Chrysochloris asiatica | reverse complement strand
ATCAACCAGGTGGCATCATTGATGGCATCAAGTGTGGCAGCAGTGGTGGGGTTGGCCCAGGATCAGACATTGTTTTGTTCTGCTGTGCATGGGGTTGCTATGAGTTGGTTCCGACTCGATGGCACCTGACAACAGCAACAACAAATAGAAATCTGTAGAATATGTGTGGGAATGGCTTTAAGGGTATGGAATAATGGTTCCAGGAACGTAGTTGGATCAGTCTAAGTTTATTGAATAGTTTATTTGGTTAGTTCACTGAACCATGGATTGTGCAGTGGCCTACAATACATCAAGTTGAAGTACCAGACCTGTCTTGGTATTCTGTAGAGGAAGAAATCCAAAGGCTTGGGGAAAGTGGCATGTTAAGAGTGGATTTATCAAGAAAACTACAAACTTTTACCACAATAGTAAGAAACAAATTTATGAAGGGAGCCCCAGACTCCTTGAAGTCTTCTGTGATTGCTATCTTGTGTAAGCCAGATTTGACAGTGGGAACTGCCCTAATTGGAGTCCTAGTGTGGCACTGTGGGTTAATGCACTGGACTGTCAGTTTGAATCTTAAGGTAGGTGGATCAATCCCACCAGTTGTTCCTAGGAAACCTATATAGGGCTGCAACTGACTCAACAGCACTTAACAACAACAACTATAAAAGGGCTGATTGGACCCAAGTGGCAGCTCTTTCCGTAATGGACAACAAAATCAAAGCAGTAATCGGGACAATAGAATCAAAGCAGTAATCAGAATAGTCTGACATGTATGGGTTTATGGCATTGGCTAATTAGGCAGGGTGTCCATAGGAGTGAAATAGATGGGAAACCTACTTAGTATTTATTTGATTTCTACAAAAGGAATAACTCTAAGTCAATTGAACTGCAGTTTAATTTGAATTGCCAGAATAGAAAGTCACAGGCTCTCAATCCACTCCTAGACTTGAGTCAGTCTGCAGATCCACAACCTCTTGTATGAAGGGGTAGCAGGTCTCCTTGAGGAAGGAACCCACTACACTGCCAGTCATTAGTTTTTCTTCCAGCCTTCTCCAAAGGGATCGATGGGCTATTACAAGAGTAATTGTTCATTGGGGAAAAGGAAATAAAATTTCAGGGCTCACTGGGCACTGGCTCTGAATTGACACTTGTAAGAAATAAGAAAGAGACAAGAAGAGAAATACGGCTTCAACAGCAGGCAGGTTTATTGAGAGTAAACCAAGAACCTGTCTGTTTCTTACAGACTGCAGTATTTAAAGCCGAGTGGTCCTGCGTACAGTTCTGGCGAGTTTCCAATGAGCGGGGTTATGGAGATTTTCCTGAAACGGGGA
>NW_006408582.1:7394590-7403823 GCF_000296735.1 Chrysochloris asiatica | reverse complement strand
GGTACAGTCCTGGTGGGCTTCCACTGGGCAGGTTATGGAGATTTTCCTTAAACCTGAAACCACCCCGGGGGGGTGGAGGTAGAGGGAGGGTCTCTTGGTGTAATATAGACTTAAGCTTTCTGGAGACCGGAACCTTCAGCAGCACTTTATTCGGTACCACTTGGGGGCAGCTGCAATGCCATTTTGTTGATCAGGCTCAGGGTCCTTCAACACTAATTCCAGGAGCTCCAACATGTCACTGTGGCCCACCAGTCAACATTCAGAAAAGAGCTGTCAGCAATTTCACTCTATTCCAGACCAAGGAAAGGATGGAAACCCCAATTCATTTTATGAATTAAACATAATCCTGAAACTGAAAGAAAATTACAGACATGAACATGATAGTGCTGGTTATGTGCTGTGGAGTCAGTTCTGACTCATAGCGATCCTGTAGGTTTCCGAGGCTGTCAATCTTTATGAGAGCAGAAAGCCTCATCTTTCTCCCATAAAATGTTGTCGTTTCCAACTGCTGACTTTGCCATTGTTGATTCATAACAACTTTGCTACCAGTGTTCCTTCTGTAAGTGGTGGTAGTTGTATGCCGTGGAGTCAGTTCCAACTCATAGTGACCCTGTAGAGGGTTTCCGAGGCTGTAAATGTTTACGGGAGCAGAAAGCCTCAACTTTCTTCCGTGGAACAGCTGGTAGTTTCAAACTGCTGACCTTGAGGTTCGCAGCCCGATTAATAATCACTAAGCTATCAGAGCTCCTTTCTGTGAGTGAGGTAGGTTCTATTATACTCAGTTTCCAAGGCTATAAATGGGAGCAGAAAGCCTCATTTTCTCCCTCAGAATGACTGGTAGTTTTGAATCGCTAACCTTGAGGTTAGCAGCCTGACTAGTAGCCACTGCAATACCAGAGGTCCTTTAAATGGGAAGAAATACTCCTTAAATAAATGTTGCAGGCAAAACTGGATATCCATTTGCAGAATAATGAAATAAGATTCATATCTCACATTTTATACAAAGACAATCTCAATTGGATTAAAGACCTAAAGGTAAAACCTAGAAGTATAAAGATCATTGATGAAAAAATGGAGATCAACTTAGGTGTGCTGATACATAACAAATACACTATCAAGCATAACTGAAAACACCAACTGGACAGCCCAAAGATTAAATGTTTATGTGCATCAAGAGATTTCACCAAAAGAGTAAAAATAGAACCTACAGACTGGGGGCGGGGGGGGGGGGGGCTGTGGGTGGATTTTGGCAATGACACATCAAATAAGAGATTAATCTCTAAAATTTATAGAAAACTTCAGCACCTCAATTAAGAAAAAGACAACCTAATTTAAAAATGGGCAGAGCACATGAACCAACACTTCACCAAAAATGACGTTCAGACAACCAACAAACATATGAAGAGATGTTCACCATTACTAGCCATTGTTGCTGTTGTTGTCGAGTGCCATTGGGTCGGTCCTGACTCACAGTGTTTCCAAGGAGTGGCTGGTAAGTCTGAACCGACTATCTTGTAGTTCAAACTGGCCTTACAGTCAAGTGCTTATATTACAGCACCACAACAGGACTCATCACTAACCATTGTTGTTGTTGTTAAGTGCCGTCAAGTCAATTCCGACCCATAGCGACCCTGTATAGGGTTTCCGAGGATCAGCAGGTGAGCTTGAACCACCGACCTTGCAGTTCAAATGGCTTTGCAGTCTGGTGCATTAACCCACAGTGCCACACCAGGACTAACCATTAGAGAGATACAAATCAAAACAACAATGAGATAACTTCTCACCCAGCATTAATAGCAAAGTGTTTTGTTTGTTTGTTTAAAAAAAAAAACACCAAAAAACTGAAAACAATAAACGCTGGTGAGAAATTGAAGAAAGACTGGAACCCTCCTGCATTGCTGGTGGGACTGAAACTGAAAGAAAATAGTGTAACTGTCAGAGAACAAGTTAGGACTCCTGGGGCCCTGGGCCTCTCTTCCCCTGGCTTCCCTTCAAAGGGGGAGAACATCTGTAGTCCAACAAGAAGACTAACGCTGAGAAGAATAGGCTGGAGACAGAGATAAGGACATCAGAACCTAACACCCTGATAGAAGAAGCTAGTTACGGGCAGACGACCCGACCCACTAAGATAGTACCTGAAGCTGACAATAGCAGATGTCCCATTTCCAAGAAGCCTATCCCCTCTACTAAAAAACCATGAATATTCATGTTTTTTTCCTCCTTATTAAAAAGTATTAGCTCACCCCTCAAGAAAAGTAACCCATACATTTATAAGCCAGTGCATCCCAACCCCAAAACATCTTCTCTCCTAGAGACAGACCCGCTTCACTCTTTGAAATGCACTTTTGCTTTGACCTAATCTAATCTCTGTTCCCTATTGCTACCAGGCCTACTCCACTCACAAAGACCTACTTCTCTCACTGAATTGTACTTTTGCTTTGCAATGAATAGATTCTAAGTGAATGCTTATTGTTTGTGTGTGACTGAGAAGCAGTGACTCAGTGGAACTAATTCTTTAGACCCCTGAGAGTGAGAGGGACCAGGGAAAAATGTAACACAACCACTATGGGGAACAATGTGCTTCCTTAAAAAGTTGGAAATAGAAATAACGTATGACCCAGCAATCCCTCTACTTAGTAGATCATCAAGAAATAAGAGCAATGACATGAGTAGATATATGCACACCCATGCTCATTGCAGTTCTAGTTACAAGAGTAAAAAATGGAGACAGCCTAAATGCCTATAAATGTAAGAATGGATAAACAAACTTTGGCACATACACACAATGGAAGACTACATATTGTTGAAGAATAACAATGAGTCTTCAAAACACCTCATAACAAGGAGGGCATTATGCTGAGTGAAATTAGTCAACCACAAAAGGACAAATATTGCATGAAGCCACTATTGTAAAAGATCAAGAAAAGGTTTTCAGGCTAAACGAAATATTCTTTGATTGTTACCAGTGAGTTGCATGGTTGTTGTTTCAACCCATCAGCCACACCTTGGAAATCTTATGTAGGGTTCCTAATGTGTTGAAAATAATAGTTAAAGCTGACTAAACAACAACATGGGGGTGGGAGGTTTGTTGTTGTTGTTGTTGTTATATGCCTTGGAGGGTGGGAGGTAAGGGGGAGTAATTTACTGGCTAGAAGGCAGATACATGTTAATTTGGGGGATTGTTGTTGTTGTTAAGTGACTTCGAATCAGTTCTGACTCTTAGTGACCTTGTATAGGGTTTCAAAGGAGCAGTTGGTGGGTTTGAACTGCTAATTTTGTGGTTCAAAGTCCAGGGCTGATCCTGCAGTGCCACAGGAGAGGCAATATGCAGAGGGAAGTTGGCAGAAGAATGATGAATGCAGCAAAGTCACAGAGAGGAGTGTAAACATTAAGGAGAATAAAGGTAAATACTGTTGTATACACAATCCTGCAATAAAAGTGTTTTATACATAGGTATGGAAACCTGGTGTGACGCTGCGGGTTAATACACTGGACTGCAAGGTGAATTTGGTTCAAGCTCACCAGATGTTCCTTGGAAACTCTATACAGGATCAGTATGAGTCAGACACTACTCAAAAGGCACTTAAAACAACAACATGGGTAGATTGATACACAGGCCGAATGGATATGAGAAGGAAAATGGGAGCAAACCCACAAATACATAAAGATTTGACAGACTACAGTTGTTCCTTTGCTGCAAACATATTCATGAATGTGGGGGTACATTTATTGTTGTTAACTGTCATCTAGTCATTTCTGACTCTTCTCAACCCTACTTACGGTTTCCAAGGAACGATTGGGTGAGTGACCCACTGACCTCACAGTTAGTCCAATTCTTATCCAACTCGACGGCACGTATTACTTTTGTTAAATGCCATCGAGTTGGTCCCTATTTAGGGTTTCCGAAGCTTTTCTTAAAAAAAAAAAAAAAAAACATTGTAGGAGTAGAAAGCCTCATCTTCCTCCCTCAGAGCAGCTGGTGGGCTCAAACCACAAACCTTGTGGTTCCCAGTCCAGTGCTTATTGTATGGACCCACCACACTCTCTGTGGTGGAGCACACAGGGGGCAAAATTATAAGAACTGCTTAGACATTACCAACACCTTGAAGAATGAGTTGTTGGGCCTGGGGGTCCAGGACCAAGGTTTTGGGAGACACCATGGTCAATTGGTATAACATAGTCCACAAACACACTTCTCTGTACCCGACTTTTGTGAGTAGTGATTGTGGTCTTAAAAAATGTGTGAGTGGATTTACTCTGTAAACCTTCACTCAATTCACAATACAAAGTTCAAAGCAAAAAAATAAATCAACTGGTGAGTGGCCATCTAAGGTGCAACAACTGGTCTTTCCCTGTGTGGAGGAAAAAAGAAAGAAGAAAACTGAAGTTGTTTGGAAACCAGTAGTCCATTGGATTGATGGCACATGAGAACATCAGCCTTTACAACCCTGAGACCAAAACTAGATGGTGCTGAGTTATCACTACCAAATGTTCTGAAAGGGATCGCATTATAAAGTCCTGGATAGACTGGAAGAAAATGTAGAACAAAAATTTTAAATATCAAAAACACCAGGCTTACTAGTCAGAAAGAGACTGGAGGAACCTCAAGACAATGGTCTTTGGTCATCCTTTAAGTCTGGAACTGAACTTACTCTTGTGGCTCAATTTTTAACCAAGCAGTAGATAGGTATGTAGGCAGGTCAACAACACTAGAGAGGTATGCACACCATAGTATAGTCAACTATTCAAGATCGGAAGGGCAGCATTTACCTAAGGACAAAATTCAAAAAGACTGGGAGAGAAGGTGAAAGGAAAACATGAACCACAGGAAGGAAGTGCAATATGTGATGTTGCATTGAGGGAATGGAAATGAGATGAAGTATTTGATTTGTTGAATGCAAAACTGATGATCGACTCTGTAAACCTTCTCTCAATTCATAATAAAAAGTTAGAAATAAACATTACACCATACAAGAGAAGTCTCAAAAGAGTATACAAACTGCACGATTTCATGTATGCCAAGTTCAAGATTACTTAAAATTAGTTTATAGTTACAGAAACCAGGTAAGGGGTTGCTTGAAGTAGGAGGTGGGGGTGACATTCACTGCAAAGAAAACTAGGAAATTTCTGGGGTGATGTAAATATTCTGACTGGAATAACATTTATATGGATACGTTGTTGTTGTTAGCCATCATCAATTTGGCCCAATTCATGGAGACACTAGGACAATTGATTAAATTGTCTGGAAGCTCTGCTGAAACCTGGTCACCATGAGGGACCCTGATGCTATTGGTATAGCCTCCAGCTTCACAGCAACAAGCAAGCCACCACAGGATAACAAACTGGCAGAAGGTTACATTTGTCAAAATTCATGGAAATGTACATTGAAGTGTGTACATACATTGTCCCATTCTAGCCCTCCATTGCCCACAGGTGTCACCCAGGTAACATGTCCCACCTCACTTACAAAAGGTAGTTTCTGCCTCTATGGAATTCTCATGCCTTCGCATGCTCTGATAAAACATTCATCACATGGTAATAGAGTTGTTGGTTTTTGTTTTTTTTTAATATGTCTGTCACTGTCTAGTAATCATGAGCTGCTTGAAGACTGGAGCTGAGGTTACCAACGATCCAGATTTCCCCAGAACTGAGGGATTTCCTGGGTTGCCTGGGACATGGGACATTCAGTGCTAAAATGACAGTTTGCAGGTAGATCAAGGATGGTTGGTTGCCTTATCTCAGAGCTTGTCCTACTCATCCTTGAAATCATTCCCAAGCTAAGCATCATATCAGGTACCTGGTCTATGTTCAGTAAATGTTAGTTAAATATTCTAAAATGTATGTGTTAGTAATCACAAGGTCAGTGGTTCAAACCCACCAGCTGCTCCTTGGAAACCCTATTCTGCCAGAACTGACTCCACAGCACTTAACAACAACAACAAGGGATCTGAAGGCTCTTCTACTTTGGTACCACAGTCAGTGGCAGATCCAGTCCCAGAAGCCAGGTTTACTTGTGCCTTACTACTGCTCTGGCCTCTCCACCATGCTGTTGGGTATACTGGAAGGAAGACAAACAGCTTACTTTAAGCCCTATTTCAGTTTTATGGAGTAGAGTATGTCTTCCAGAACCTCATCTCCAGGAAGCTCCCCTCCCAGTAGACCGGCCTGCCATTTCCCGCTCCAGTGAAGTCATCTGACCCTGAGTGGCCCACTGTTTCATCACTCTCCACACCAACCAAACTCACTCCCCAGTCCTAGTGCTGCCTGGGATTTGTGCTAACCTTTCAGGGAGCAGTTTGCTCAGAAAGTGCCTTTATGTAAACAAAAACAGCCTTCAGGTTTTCCAGCAGCCCAGCTTGTTTTCCCCTTGAGGTCCCAGATAGAAAAATAACCAATGGGGGTGGGGGTGGGGGCTGGAGAAAGTGAGCTACAGCGGGAGGGAACCAGTCTCTCTAGACCTTGGGTCTCCATCCTCTCAGCCCCCTCCCTCAGGGACGCCTTTGTCAGAACTCAGTGGGGAGCTGGGGGAAGGCAGCAAATTTAAACAATGCCACTGTGTCTGGCTGCAGGGAGCTGGGTGTTTGACCTGATTACAGCTCAGTGAGCTGAGGAGAGGAGAGAGAGAAAGCAGGCTTGAGAAACACTGTTTTCCATCCCCACCCAATCAGTTTGTCTTGCTCTATCTCTGCCAAGGCCTTCTTATTGGGTGGAAAAGTCTGTATCTTATCATGTCCCACTGTCTCCTCTAAGCCTGGACAAACTATTTGACCTGTCTGTCCTCTCACCCTCTTGTCTCTTATTCCCACCAACCAGCTCCCAAACAGAGGTGTTTTTCACACTTTCAGCTCTCCCTCTCCAGGCCCCGAGGCCAAGAGTCCAGCTGGCACACACATGAAAGTTCTTCCTGTCAAGAACCCACATAGAACTGAAAACTGCCCACAGCCACAGCCCTGGCCCAATGTCCCTGATCACAGGGCCACGGAAACTTGGCCACAATGCTCTAGGGAAAAAAACTGCCCTGAGCCACAAAGGCCCAGCATTACAGGATAGGGACCTCCCACACCCACCATGTTGCTGGGTACAACACGGGAACAAGGAACCACCTTAGAATAATAATCTGCAGCACCTGTGCCTGGCAGAAGATATTGGAGCTTGAGAAATAGTGCTTGGGGCAGCACTTTGTGTTTGTTAGTACAGGTGGAGGGAAAACAGGAGCTCTGCAATTTTCAAGGCATTGGCAGAAAGAGTGAAAGTTGAGAAGTCAGGGTGAGGCCACTGTCTCTGGTCCAAGGGGATGTAAGAGGGTGGGCAGCTGGGTGGAAAATTAAGGTCTGAGTCTTGGAGTGGTGGGATGCTGACTAAAGGCAATGAACTGGAGTTTTCATGAGAGAAAAAACTTGTCTCTCAACCTCCATAGGACGTGGTTACCAACCAGCTCAGGCACATCTGGTCTGAGAATGCAGGTGCAGCCTGAGAAACTGAGGTACACACAGCTCATTCAAGTGGATTTTCAGCTGTGACCCATGTCTCCTGACCTCCAAAGAATCCCCTAGAAGATTTTGGCGGGTTCACTTTTTGAGAAAAATCTGGAAGAATAGATACTAAAATGTTAACCAAGTGATTATGGGTAGCTTTGCCCTCTTTAAGTAAGCACAATGGTTAAGAACATGGTTGTTACCTAAGGATCAGTGGTTCAAATCCACCAGTCTCTCCAAGGGAGACTGATGTAGCAGTCAGTTTCCATAAGAATTACAGCTTTGGAAACCCTATGGGGCAGGATTGCTGTCCTACAAGATTGCTGTGAGTAGACATCTACTACATGGCAATAGGTTTACTTGCCTTCTTTTTTTTAACATCTTACTTGTATTTTCTAACTTTCTATGAGGAGCAAGCATTACTTTGATAAACTATGTAATTTTAAAGCAAATAGTTTGAATTAAATGATACACTACACATAAGATGTTTAAGAAAGAGGCACTGGCATCTAATAAATGACAAATAAGTGTTAGATATTATTTGCTTTGACTGTTCATGGTTCCATGGTAGAATTCTCACCGTCCGCAAGGGAGACCGAGTTTGATTCCTGGCCAATGCTCCTCATGTGCAGCTCTGACTCATTTGTCAGTGGAATCTTGTGTGTTTCTACCATGCTAAATTGAGCTTTGACATTAAGATTAACTAAGAAGAAAGGTCTGGTGGTCTACTTCCAAAAATGAACCAGTGAAAACGCTCGATCACAGTGCAACGGATCAGTTGATGGCAGTGGTTAGGACTGGTCAATATTTTGTTCCATTTTGCATGGTGTCATCATGAGTTCTGGGCTGATTGGATAGGAACTAACAACAACCTTAAGGTGAGAAGAAGAAAGGAAGAGGAAGCAGAAGGTAAGGCAAAAGAAGAGAGGGGAAAGTTGGAACTGAAGCAAAAGGAAATGGTGTAAAAGAGGGAAGGGAGAGACACTGGTGTGGGCATGAAGGAATAACGTGCTCTTCAAAGATTCTGGGCTCCGTGCTGGGCTCTCAGAAACTGAGATATTATGGGCAGCATTGTGGGTTATGAGCTGGGCTGCTAACCTCAAGGTCACAGTTCAAATCTGCCAATCACTCCATTTACAGCCTCAGAAACCCTATGTTGTCGTTAAGTGCCGTCGAGTCAGTTCCGACCAATAGCGACCCTGTACAGGGTTTCCGAGGCTGTAAATCTTTACGGGAGCAGAAAGCCTCATCTTTCTGCCGCGGAGCGGCTGGTAGTTTCGAACTGCTGACCTTGCGGTTCGTAGCCCAATTCGTAACTACTACGCTACCAGAGTGCCTTCAGAAACCCTATATAGGGTCATTATATGAGTCAGAACTGACTCCATGGCACACAACCACCATCGTCATGAAAAATAATAATAATAATTTTATATATATATATATTCCTGATATGGTGCATTGAATTGATAACCACAAAGTCAGAAGTTCAAACCCACCAGCTGCATCTTGGAACCCTATACGGGGTTGCTATAAGTTAGAACTGACTCAGGGTATTTAACAAGAATATGTATGGAGCTCTGGTAGCATAGTGGTTACGAATCGGGCTTCGAGCCGCAAGGTCAGCAGTTCCAAACTACCAATGGTTCCACGGGAGAAAGATGAGGCGGTCTGCTCCTGTAAAGATTTACAGCCTCAGAAACCCTGTACAGGGTTGCTATGAGTCAGAACCGACTCCACGGCACATAACAACAACAACAA
>NW_006408582.1:7383487-7394040 GCF_000296735.1 Chrysochloris asiatica | reverse complement strand
GGTTCGCAGCCCGATTCGTAACCACTACGCTACCAGAACTCCCCCAGTATGTACATATGTGTGTATATTTATATATAGGCCAGTGCCTCCTTGCCTTCCTTGAGGTTAATATTAAAGACCCTAGGCTGCACTGGGATGAGCTGGAGGGAAGCTGTCTGAACGGGCTATGGTTTCAGCATCAGTGATTATTATCAAAAACATTACAGAGCTCCTGCATAGTGTTTGTATCATGGTTCCAGCTCTGGATCTCCCGCTCTTTCTCTCTCTCTCACACACACACATACACACACTCATTCAAACACACACTCACTCACTCACACATACACATGCTTACATTCCCCATGCAAATCCTTACACTTTGTATTTCTTGGGTGCTAGAGCCAGGAACTGTTCTGTGGGAGAAAGATGAGGCTTTCTGCTCCCATAAAGATTTGCAGCCTTGGAAACCCTGTGCAGGGTCACTATGAGTTGGAACTGACTCCATGGTACTTAACAACAACACAACAGAGCCAGGAAAAAAATGAGGCCTCTAATGAGATTAACAGGGTGGGGAGGGGGTAGGAAGGAGGGGCAAGTCCAGTGGCTCACTATGAAAGGGAGATGACCCCCACCTGCCTCCGTCTAAGCCTGATGTCTTTTATTGTGGACACTTGGCTTTCAGGAACCCACTGCAGAACCTTGGCAGACCCCAAAAAGATCAAATGGAGATAAATTCTGACAGTAAAACTATCTTGGAGAGCCCTGGGAATTTAATCACCACTGGGCAGGGGGAGCCAATGTTAGTGTGTCTGAGTCAGAGGGCAGTGACTAGAAAAGCAAATGTAGCTTGAAAGATGAGGCACCCCCATCATCAAGCAAAGGCTTCTAGGCTTTGGAGTCAGAGAGACCTAATTTCATATCCTGGTTCAATCCCTTCCAAACCTCATTTTCTTCATCTGAACTTGGGAATCCAGTCATTTATCCATAGATTCATTTGTTCAACAAATGTTTATTGAGTGTGTGGTCAAAGAATATTGAATACATTGTGCACTTCCAGAACAAACAAGTCAGGCTGAAAAGAAATACCACAAGAATGTCTCTTATAAGGGAGAATGGTGAAACATCAGTGTGCATACTGTAGATATAACACCTGCAAAGAACAGACTTTAGAAAAGGACTTCTTTTGCTTGGTAAAGTCGAGGGTCAGGGGAAACCCTCAGTGACATGGATTGGCACAAGATCCATAAAAGTAAACTAAGTCATACCAAAAATCATGAAGATTGTGGCATTTTGTTCTGCTATACAAAGGGTCAACATGAGTCAAGGTCAGCTTAATGGCAACTAACAACAGCTACAACATTATGTGCCAGGTACTGGTGATAGGACTGTAATCCAGCTATTGTTCATGCTATGAAGGAGCTTGTAATTTAGCAAAGGCAAGTATTACCTATTTACTTGTTCTTGCTAAGTAAACAAATAAACCAAGATCACATAAGCGCTGGCCAAGGTGTATACACTGGATAGAATGAGAAAATAAATTAGTCTTGGAGGACAGCAAGATCTGTCCAGAGGAAGTACCACGTAAGCTGAAGTTTGTAGAAAATGCAGAAGTTCTCACAAAAAAAGAGAGAGAGAAGTAAAAGAGAAAACAGCAGCATAAGCAAAGGCCTGGCAATAGAGAAAGCAGGCCTAATAGAGGGGTGGAAACAGCTGGAAATGGATCATGGTGATGGGAGAAGATTGGAGTGGGAAAGAGAATAGGGAAAAGGCAGAAGACATGGCCAAACTAGGAAATCCTGTGTAATATGCTTGGGAGTTTAAATTGTATCTAAAGTGCACCCTTTCATGGAGGTACTTGGTAGGGAATAAGATCATCAGAACTGTGTGCTTACAGGGTGCAAAACTGCTTGAAGGAAAGAAATCCACAAATGAATGAAGAGACAATTAGAAGGCGAATGTTGGAGTGAACCAATGGGGAGACTACAGGGCTCTCTGGCCATCTGTTGTGTTAGGCGCCGACAACTGGATTCTGAAAGCACTAGACTACAAGGTCTGTTAGAATCACAAGGTCGGCAGTTTGAACTCAACAGCCGCTCCTTGGAAACCCTATACAGGGTCACTATGAGTCGGAACCGACTCAAGTGCACTTAACAACAATATGTACAACAGAACAAAACACTACCTAGTCCTGTGCTATCCTCACAGTTATCATTACATTTAAGCCCATTGCTGTATCCACTGTGTCACTCCATCTGGTTGGGGGTCTGCCTCCTTTTTGCTGACCCTCCACTTTTTCAAGTATGATGTCCTTCACCAGGGACTGGTTCCTCCTGATAACATGTCCACAGTATGAGAGACAAAGTCTCACCATCTAGACTTCTAAGGCGCATTCTGTTTGTACTTCATCCACACAGATTTGTTTGTTCTTCTTGCAGTTCTGGTATTTTTCATATTCTTTTCCAACACCATAATTCAAATTTATGAATTTTTCTATGATCTTCCTTACTTACTCATTGTCCAACTTTCACATGTATATGAGGCTATTGAAAATACCATGGCTTGTGTCAGGCACACTTTAGTCCTCAAACTTTGCTCTTGAACACTTTAAAGAAATCTTGTGCAGCAGATTTGCCTAATGCATACATTGTTTGATTTCTTGACTGTTGCTTCCTTGTGTGTTGATTGTGGATCCAAGCAAAAGGAAGTCTTTGACAACTTGATTATTTTCTCCATTTATCATGATGCTTTTATTGGTCCAGTAGTGAGGATTTTTGTTTTCTTTACATTGAGGTGCAGTCCATACTGAAAGCTGTAGTCTTTGATCTTCCTAAGTAAATATTTTAAGTCCTCTTTCCTTCCAACAAGCAAATGTTGAATCATCTGCATATCTCAAGTTATTAATGAATCTTCCTCCAATCCTGATGCCACCTTCTTCTTCATCTAATTCAGATTCTCAAATTGTTTGTTCAGCATGCAGATTGAATAAGCATGGTAAATGGATACAACCCTAGCACACACCTTTCCTTACTTAAAACCATTCAGTATCTCCTTGTACTGTTCTAATAACTATGTCTTGGTCTATGTACTCCTCATGAACATAGTTAAATGTTCTAAAATACCCATTCTTCACAATGTTATCCATAGTTTGTCATGATCTAACAGTTGAAAGCTTTTGCACAGTCAATAAAGCACAGTAAACATCTTTCTGTTACTCTCTACTTTCATCCATGATCCACCTGACATCAGCAATGAGATTCCTAGTCCCACATACTCTACTGAATCCTGCTTGAAATTTAAAATTTAAAAATAGTTTATAACCATTTTTAGTTGTCTTTGACAAAATTTTACTTGTACGTGATACTAATATTGTTCGATGATTTCTGAATTCCATTATGTCACCTTTCTTTGGAATGGACACAAATATGGATCTCTTCTAATTGGTTGGCCAGGTAGTTGTCTTCTTATAGGTATCTTCTTGGCATAGATGAGTGAGTGCCTTTGGTGCTGCATCAGTTTGCCGAAGGATTTCAATTCGTATTCTGTCATTTTCTGGAGATTTGTTTTTCACTCATGCTTTCAGTGCTTGGATTCCTTCCTTCAGTACCATTGGTTCTTCTGTTGGTTTTTTTTTTAAGGTTTTTATTGTGGATTCAGTAAAAGTTTACAGGGCAGACCATCAGTTTTACATTCAACAAATCATATGCCTTGTTTTATTACAATGATTATAATCCCATCCATGTGCATCAGTTAACAGTATTTCTCTCTATTCACTTTAGCTTTTTTAAAAAACAAAACAAAAAAACTCCACTCAGGCATATATAATAATTTATACCTCCAAAAAGCACATTCTACAAGTCTGCCAACTGGCCACTGGCTCTTTGTCCCTCTCTTCCCATGAATCGTAAGTCCTCAGCCGCTCCCTCTCTCCATGTCCCCATCTCTGCCTCCATCTCTGCCATCGCTGCTTCTCTGGATAAGATCCCACATTCTGCTTGTGCTCTTCTCCCTTGATGGTCTTAAGGTCCTTGGTTTCTGGATTGTAAGATTAACTACCCAATTTTCAGCAAATCTATAAGGGGAAAAATAGCACTAGAGACGTACACACACCTTAGAATTTATTTTGATAATTGTCTCTCCAACATAAAAACAATGTTTCTTTCTCTAAGACTAAAACTCAAAGGCAGCACATGAGCAGGCATGTAAGCTTGCTGGTGACCACATTGTTCTACTGGTAAGCCAAGACAGAGAAAGGCAGCAATGAAGAAATGGGCTGAGTTCAACCACATTCTATAGACTCCTGTTGACCTGGAAATGAGAGAGAGAAGAGGAAGAGCTGGTTGGTTCAAAGTGGGGTGAGACCTGTGAGACCTGGGAACACCTGAGCCCATGGACAAGGACATAGCCAAAGAGGAATAGAGCTGTGAGTGAAGCATCCAACTGAAGTGAGGTGAGATGCACAAGAATGCCTAGACTTGTAGATACTACCCAGTTGACCTAGTTTTGATGGCTTGATAATCAGAATTCAACTAGAGGACGATTTAAAAAAAAAATTTTTTTTTGGATGAGGGTAAAATGCTACAGTTTGATGAACTTGTCCTATATTCATGGATGTAGTAGCTCAAAATACCAACAGAGAGAAAAGGAGTCTTCATATCAAGTACCCTGTCTGTATACAGAGAGGGTAGATAGGGACGGGCAACTTAGACATTGACTACCTAAAATGAGGGGGTGATACATAAAGTAACTGGCTTACAAGTTTGCAAGAGGGAGTTTAGTTTAAGAGTGTGCAGGGGAAGATAGAGTCCCCACTGAATAGTTTTCATCTTGTCTAGATGGGTCTGGTGAAAAGAGATG
The DNA here is from genome assembly GCF_000296735.1 of Chrysochloris asiatica. Lineage (NCBI taxonomy): Eukaryota > Metazoa > Chordata > Mammalia > Afrosoricida > Chrysochloridae > Chrysochloris > Chrysochloris asiatica. The sequence goes on along the minus strand of NW_006408582.1, from coordinate 7,389,207 downwards.
GGGATAAGATTCTTATGATTCAATAGTGAGTAATTGTTATGATGACTAATTGAGACTGTAAAGGTAGAAGTTTTGTAACAAAAACAGGGGAGTAGTTAATATCACAGTACAGAAACAGAGGACCCTAGGACCATCAAGGGAGAAGAGCACAAGCTAAATGCGGGACCTTATCCAGAGATGCAGCAACACCAGAGATGGAAGCAGAGATGAGGACATGAAGAGAGGGAGCAGCTGAGGACCCTAGATTCATGGAAAGAGAGGGACTGAGAGCTGGCTGTCAAGAGGCAAACTTGCAGAATGTGCCCTTTGGTCATTTCAATGATTAGTGTTTAAAAAAAAAAAAAAGAGCTACAATGAATAGAGAAATACTGTTAACTGATGGTACATGGGAGGGATTATAATCATTGTAATGAAACAAAGTATATGATTTGTTGAATTTAAAACTAATGATCTGCCCTGCAAACTTTCACTCAAATCACAATAAAAACTTGAAGAAAAAAAAAAGCTTCTTTTTCTCTGATATGTCAGTTTCCACATTTATATTAACTTTTCTGTTATGATAGTTCTGTTCTGTTATTACAGAACTCAATCAGATGGTCATTGAGTCACCTTCCAACTTTGAAGTTTGGAGTCTGTTCCTTCCTAATCCTTTGCCTTTCTCTGGATACTGAGTGTATGGTTTTTAATGTGTGTGATCCTCAGGACACCTTGAGGAGCTTTTATAAGAAAAGAATTCTGGGCCCCACTCAAGATACAGTGTAACTTGAGCCAAAGGAAGAGAAATAAGTGACAGACCAGGAAGAAGCAGGACATGACTTGAAGCACTGGACTCTTCACTTGGCCTTGCATGCCACCCTTGTTCTCTCCTTAATGGCTCCCACTGGTGCCTGAAGGCTCCAATTCTATACATCTTTGAATAGTGTCATTGAGATCCAATGTTGGGAAGAAGAAGGATGTGTGGGTGAGAGCTCCTCCAAGCCCTGTGGGAACCAGCTCAAACTCACCTGCTATCTTAATTACTTGTTGTTGTTGTTGTTATGTGCTGTGGAGTCAGTTCCCACTCATAGTGACCCTATACAGGGTTTAATTGGTTAGTACTAATTTAATAGAAATACCACCAGTGGGTGGCCTTAAGGAACAGAAATTTGTTTTCTTGCAGCTAGAAGTGCAACTTCAGGACTTTTTCTCTGTCTGTCATCTCTGGGAAAATATCCTTGGCTCCGCTGCTGTAACCCTGGCATTCCTAAGTTCGTTGGCAATCTTCTCATGTGCCTGTCTCCCCCACTTTGTGCTTACTTGTTCTGTGCCAATGTTGCTTGCTGTTCATATTACTCAGAAATTATTTGATTTAGAATACACTGTACACTGATAAAGCCTCATTAACTTGACAAAGACAATCCTGTTTCCACACATTTGTGGATTTCAACACATTTGAGGGGGCTTCAAAAAATTTATATTTCTGTTCTCTTTCAATTGCATTTTCCATCAACTTTTTGAATACCACTTATATTTGAGGGGGATACAACTTAACTCATAATACCTTCTTACCTTGGAATACCTCCAGAACCAAGGGAACAGTAGTGTTAGCTTCTCAGAAGCCTGGCGTGCTGACCCAGACTGGAGCAGAAACCTTCAGCTGTGTCATTTGCCTGGTCTAGCCAACTCTGATTCCTATAGCTCATCACTTAGCCAGAATTCACCCACCATTCTTTAGGATTGCCCTTCTTCCAGATCTTCACCCCTGTTTGATGAACTGGGCCACAGAGATCCAGCCCATGACATAGGCATCAGGATCCACAGATCAGTAAATTTAGAGTTTCTGTTGTTGTTGTTGTTGTTGTTGCTAAGTGCTGTCGAGTTGGTTCAAACCCAAAGCAACCCTGTATAGAGCTTCTAAGGAGCAGTTAGTGAGCTTGAACCACCGACCTTGTGGTTGAAACCAACTTTGCAGTCCAGCGCATTAACCCACAGTGCCACACCAATTGCAAAAACATAAAGAGAGAATTTTTATTCCTGAATAATTTCTCCATACTCCTTTTTCTTAAACAGCTTAGAGCCAAGAATAATCCTCCAAGAGAAGGAATGGAAAATAAAAACAATATAGTCTCACATTTGCATATCATTTTATACACACAGGCTCTTTTGCATACATTATCTCAGCCATTTGACCCTTACAATCCATTCTTTAAGTTTATTGTTAAAGACTCAATGTCCAAGAGCAAAGATGTCAGTTTGAGGACTAAGGTACACCTGACCCCAAACAGGGTATTTTCAATCGCCTCACATGCATGTGAAAGTTGGACAATGAATAATAATCAATACTTTTGAATTATGATCTGGTGAGAAATATTAAGTCCCATGAGCTCTAGAGTAGTACTGGAGGATAAGTGCTGGATGGCTAACTGTAAGATCAACAGTTCAAACCACTTCCAGGGTTGCTATGAGTCAGATCTGACTCAATGGCACACAATGACAATAACAGACTTCGAGGAGAACAAACAAATCTGTCTTGTTAGAAGTACAGCCAGAATGCACCTTCAAAGATAGGCAAGATGATAGGTGGAATCCTGAACAGCATCCCGAATCTTCAGAGGAGGGAGATTCCCACTTGAAAGGACAAACAGACCAGTCTGGAGCAGCTAGAAGAACAGAAGATACTTCTTGAAAGAAAGGCCATCAGGAAAAATACAAAACAATATAAGCAGACCGACTGACTACTACAAGAATAAGCAAGTTGCTCGCCCAGGAGACATCAAGGCAAGTGGTGGGGTCCCCTCAGAGCAAACCCCCTTCAAAGACTAAGACTCAATGGGAATACACACTCTGATTGGTAACCACGTTTGTCACCGATAAGGGGAAGTGAGGGAAAAACAGTAATGAAGTGGTGAGCTAAGCCCTACAAGGTTCAATAGACTCCTGTGAACTCTGGTGGAGACCTGGTTGGCCAGCAGTGTGGCAAGACCTAGGAACTCTTGGGCCCAGTGTCAGTGACATAGCCACAGAGGACTAGAGTGGAAGGTGAAGTGTCCAGCTGATAAGAAGAGAGGGCATATGCACAAGAACACCCACACTTGCCGATAATACCCACTTGACCTGGCTTCAATGACTGGATTATCAGAGTTCAACCAGAAGAAGAAAGAAGAGGAAAAAAAGAGTAATCTGATACAATTTGATGAACTTGACCTACACCTATGGATGCAGTAGCTCAAAAGAGGTAACAAATCTTTACAGTGAGGATCATTCCCACCCAAATGGGCAACTTGGACACTGGCTACCCAAAATGGGGGAGATGGGGCATCAAAGGCAAGAAATGACTGGCTTAAAAGCTTTCCAGAGGGAATCTAGATCCAGAGGGCATGGAGGAAGGTAGAATCTCCACTGAGTAGAACCCAATCTGTCTGGGCGGGGCAGTTGAAAGGAAATGCAGATAGGTCTCTTGTGATACAATAGTGAATAATTGTTATCAGGACTGATTGTGAAGGTTGGAAATGTAAAGGTAGATGTTTTGTAGCAAGGAGGGGAGTGATTAACTTTGCAGTCTAGGAGCGGAGGTCTTCATCAAGGGAGAAGAGCGGAGAGCTGGACCCTACCCAGAGAAGCAGTGACGCCAGAGATGGAGGCAGAGACAATGACGTGGAGAGATGGAGTGGCTGGGCACTTAAACTTAAGACCCAGAGAGGGAGAGGGGCTGTGTGCTGATGACTGGGGGGCAGGCTTGTGGAGTGTACCCTTTGGTTGGTTGATGATACAGGGAGGGGACTGTAACCATGGCAATGAAACGATATATGATAGGATGAATGTAAAGCTAATGTTCTCCCATGTAAACTATCACATAATTCACAATAAAACATTAAAAAAAAAATTACAGGGCTAGAACTAGAATAGATATTTGAATCTTTCAATACGTTGAATGGGCAAATAAAATTCCTTACCTCAAAAAAAAGGTAAGATGGCAAGATTTCATCTCTTGCATTTGGACATGTTGTCAAGAGGGACCATCTTCCGGAGAAGAACATCATGCTTGGAAAAGTGAAGGGTTAGCAAAAAAAGAGGAACACCACCAGCAAAATGCATTGGCACAGTGGTAACAGCAATGGGCTCAAATGTCCCAGCAATTGTGACAATGGCACAGGACGGGGCCATGTTTCCCTCTGTTGTACATAGGGTTACTATGAGTCAGAACTGACTCAACAGCACGAACAACAAAATCCAAGATCCCATGTGGCCCTCCTCAGCAACCTCATCTCTTGTTTCTGCTTCCTCATTAATGTTGTTGTTGTTGTTAAATGTCATAAAGTTGGTTCCGACTCACAGTGACCCTGTTTAGGGTTTCTGAGGAGTAACTGGTGAGTTTGAACCACCAACCTGTGGTTCAAACCAACCATGTAGTCCAGTGCTTACCCTACAGTGCCACACCAGGCCTCCCTTCATTGATGAGTGGCAGGAAAACAAAGGTTTTCTGTCAAAGGAAACAGTATTAACCCAAAGTGTGAGGATCTCCTGCTCTCCACAGAGGAGGTGAGAGTCACCAGACCTGGAACAACCTAGGCAGACTAATAGACTACAATGATTTTTGTGACAATCAAAATATTTATTATGGAACATAAAGTATAGAACACTGTAGACCTATTGCCCAAATTAAAAAAAAAAAACAAAACAAAACCAAAACACTACTTCTTTTACTCTTATTTTGACTATACCATCAGGTCACATTTCCCCTAAATCTACATATCTATTCAGTTGATGTTATTTATGTCCCTTTTAATCAATAAATTCTTGCTCCCTCTTTCTCCTTGTCCTTTGTAAACATGATTTGTCAGGGAAACCAGTTCATTTTTCCTACAGTTTCCCACATTCTGTATTATGTATACTCTGTCCCAGATATTTCCTATAAACTGATAGTTCCATAGACTTGAGGTGTAATTTTGAGCCAAATATTTCATAGGTGATGTTGTACCATTAGAAGGTGCATAATGTCTATAGGTTGCTCTTTTTGTGATGTTAGTGGACATTGCTGATTATTTTCTAGCTCTAGTAGCTCCTAAGAAGTTTGTAAAAAAAAAAAAAAAATGGTGATTCTAGTATTGCATACTCACTTACTAGCTGAAATACCTCCTGGGAGAAATTTTTTCTCCTCAAATAATAATTACCTTGATGAATAGTTACTAAAGACAAGGCATATTGAATTTTACCAGTCGCTCCTTGGGAACCCTATACAGGGTCGCTAGGAGTCGGAACTTAGTTGACAGAACTTAACAACAACAAAATTTTTATTTTATAGTATTTTGTGGATTCCTTTCAATCATGCAGATGATCTATACATTCTCTTTATTGATATTATGAACTCATGTGATTTAACAATTTTGATGTGTTTTGATCAGTTCACTTATTATTATCATTTATGCTCAAAGAGTCCATTCTATGACCTCCTAGCATTGGCTCTTGAATTCTTCTGATGCAACCTCAGTAATCTTTGATAGTTTTCTTGCTTTCAGGAATGATAAGCTGTTCCTGAATTATTTTTTGTACATATACATACATGCTGTTGTTGTTGTTAAGTGCCGTTGAGTTAGTTACGAGTCACAGCAACCCTGTACAAGATTTCCAAGGAGTGGCTACTGAGTTGAACCACTGACCTTGAGGTTCAAACCAACTGTGAGGTTGAGTGCTTATCCTATGGTGCTACACCACGACTCCTTTTATATTATATCTATATGTAT
>NW_006408582.1:7375666-7382747 GCF_000296735.1 Chrysochloris asiatica | reverse complement strand
TCAGAATTTGGTTAAAAAAAACAAACCACTTCAATTTCTTCATCTTTGGCATTAGAGGTTGGGGTGTAACTTTGAAAAATAGCCATGGTTTTTTGTGGGCATATCAATAGCAACCTATTACAGACAGAGTTGTACATCAGGATAGATATGGAAATATTCTTTTTAATGATGAATCTGATGCTGTTCCTCTTCAATTTGTCATTCCCAAAATATTAGATCATATCCTTGTCCAATTCAAAATGGACAATACCAGTCCATTTTACCTCAGATATGAATCTTCAAGCATTCCATTTCATTTTTGACAAGTTGCAACTTTTAGATTCATACTTCTTACATTCCATGTTGAGATTATTTAATGGATGATTATAGCTGTCTCTTCTCATTTTAAATCAAGTCATATTGGCAAATGAAGATCCTAAAACTTTGCTCTATCCACGTTATCAAGGTTTAGTCTACTTTGAGGAGGTAGTTATTTCCCAGTTGTGTTTTTTTAGTACCTTCCAATCAGAGGGGATCATCTTCTGCCATTATATCACACAGTTCTACTGGTATTCATCAGGTTTCATTGGCCAATTTTTTAAGAAGCTGGTCTCCAGGTCCTTCTTCTTACTCTGTCTTAATCTGGAATCTCTACTAAAGACTGTCCAGCATGAAAGCGCCTCCTGGTATTTGAACTACTGGTGTCATAGCTTCCAGCATCACAGCAACACACAAGCCACCACAGTATGACAGAATGACAGATGAGTGGTGGTACTTTACCTTACTGTATGTTTAATAACTTCAGAATATCAAAACCAATATTATTACTAACAATATGCTTGGTGAAGACAGTTTAATATCTGTTGGAGTTCTTTTTAACCTTAGGGCATATCCCACTAAGGATATATAGTATTTTGAAGCCATTTAAAATATTTAATGGTTAAGCTACCAATTCAATAATGCACTTAGGCTTATTAGTTTCCTTTTGCTTTTGATTTTTAGGGATGATTGGCAGGAGAAGAGAGATGAGTATGAGAAATATTCTGAAGGAAGGTTATTTAGGGTGGACGGTATGAAATCCCTGGGGAATAGAGAGAAGGGATTCAAGAAGATAGGAGAGGGGCATTGAAAAACACCAAAATATACAGTCCCTTTGAAGAGAAAGTTGGTAATATACAGCATGTTACATATGGACTTATCTTTTGACCTAGTAACTCCACTTCTAAGGCTCTATCCCAAAGACACATTGGCAAAGATATCAAAATGTGCATGTTCAAGGCTATTGAACTATTTGTAAACTAAACTAAAGTTATAGTAAACTAGACTAAACTCATGGTAAACAAAACTTTGAAGAAACAGAAACTATGAGAAAGCAGAATTTATGAGAGAGAAAATATAGAGAAAGTAGAAGAAAAGAATCATACTTAAGCTCCATAAGATCAGGACCCTTTGTCAGGACCCTTTGTCAGTTTTAATCACTGAAGTATCTCTAATACATAGAATGGCATGAAATAGGTGCTCAGTAAATATTTATTAATAAATCAGTAAGGTTGATAGTTGAGAAAGAAAGGAACTGACAGAGTAACATAGTGAGAAAGAATTCATCCATGCAGGCTACCAAAAAAAACAAAGAGAGAAAGATTGGACTTTCCTTTTGCAGTGCACCATTTTTTGCAGTGCACCATTCAGCTAAAACCCAAAGATTTAACTTAGGTCTGTCTGAGTTAAATCTCTAAGGTGTACATATGTCACCTACTGCTCCCCCTAACAAAGAGTCAGGAAAGCCTGAACAGGTACAGTATGACAGTGCTGCCAAGTCCTCTGAATAATTCTTTGTGTGTTTTTGTTTGTCTGTTTGTAAACTCTAGCCCCTATCTTCTGGAATGATCACAATCAGAGTATATTCTCAAACTTCTCGATTTTTCTCTAGTAAGTGGGAAATGATACCTCTCTGCAACTTATTATAAATAGGTTGATCTTTTTTTTTTTTTCTTTTTTACTTTTTATTGTGAATTGGGTGAAGGCTAACAGAGCAGATCATCAGTTGTACATTTAACAATTCATATGTGCTTTGTTTCATGTCTTCTATTGCAATCTTTTCAATGTAACATCACTTATTCCACTTCCTCCCTGTGTTCCTTATTTCTATTCCTCATTGTTTCCTAAACCTTCTGAACTTTGTCCTTGACTAGATGATGCTCATATAGTCTCAAATGGTTGATTATTCTAAGGTGTGCCCTATCTCACAAGTGTTATTGTTCCTTTATGAACCTATCTATTGTTTGGCTAAAAATTGAGCCAAAAATGAGGGTGAGCTTCAGATCTGCAGGGTGACAAAAGGCCATATAGTCTTAGGAGTTCCACTAGTCTTATCCAACCAATAAGCCTCCTCTTTTTTATGATTTTGAGTTTTGTTCCACATTTCTCCCCAACTCTATCTAGGACTTCCTATTGTGATTCCTTTCAGAACAGTTGATAGTAGTAACTAGGCACCATCTAGTTCTTCTCGTATCAGGGTCATGGAGACTGATGTTCATGTGGTCCATTTGTCTATTGGACTTTTTCCATGTGTCTTCAGTTTTCATCATTTTTCTTTCCTCCACACAAGGAGAGACCAACAGTTGCACTTTAGATGGTTGCTCATGAGGGTTTGTTTAACGTTTTTATTGTGAATTGAGTGAAAGTTGACAGGGCAGATCATCAGTTTTACATTCAGCAAATCATACACCTTGTTTCATTACAATGATTATAATCCCTTCCATGTACCATCAGCTAACAACATTTCTCTCTATTCATTTTAGCTCTTTTTTTAAAAAAAACACTCAGGCATATATAATAATTAATAATTTATACCACCAAAGGGCACATTCTGCAAGTCTGCCTCCTGGTTGCCATCTCTCAGTCCCTCTCTTCCCATGAATCTAGAAAACGGTATGGTACTTCCTCAAAAAGTTGGAAATAGAAATATCATATGACCCAGAAATTTTTCTACTTGATATATATTCTAGAGAAATAGGAGCCACAATACAAATAAATATATTCAATGCACTGTAGGATAAGCACTCGACCATAAGGGCAGTTTGAACCACAAGGCCAGAGGTTCAAACTCACCAGCCCAGCCCCTCCTCAGAAACTCTATACAGGGTTGTTGTGAGTCAGAACTGACTCTTAAAAGGCACTTAACAACAACAACAACAACATATTCATTGCAGCACTATTCACAATAGAAAAAGATGGAAAACCTAAATACCCATGAATGGAAGAATAGATAAATAAACATTGGAACATACTCACAATGGAATATCACAGAACGTTAAAGAATAATGATGAATCTGCGAAACACCTCAAAACATGGATCTGTTTTTCCAAAATGGTTGCACCATTTTATAGTTCCATTGTAACAGTGTATGTGGGCTCCAGTTTCTCCATACCTTAGTCAGCACTTATTATTTTCTGTGTTTTTGGGGTTTTTTAACTTTGCTGTTAATGCTGGGTGAGATGGGTTGATGTTTATATGTTTAATGGTTTTTTGTTTTTGTTTGGTTTTAGTCTCTTTAATGCCCTCCTTGACTTTCTAATTTCTGGAGTTCTATATTGTCTTTGCGAACAAGATATATTGACTTAGAAAAAAAAAAAAAAAAAAGATACCTTGTCTGTGGGAACAAGCTGACCTTGTTTACTTTATGACATACTTTGTTCTTTTAATGGCATGAAAGTTAATAGTAGCTGGACAAGATAAGATGAATTGTTAGCAAAACAGATTCCCAACAAATTCTTTTCTAGGGTTCTACTTAACTCCCTCACACTCCCAAGGTCAGCCGAAAGCTCCAGGAACAATAAGGAGCCTTATTACAGTCTTAGCAACACCACCTGGCCAGAACCACAATTATTCTCACCTCCTGCCTCAACCCATCCCCTGTGCCCGCTCATCACTGAGTCCTAGTTATTATGTGCTGTCGTTAAGTGCTATCAAGTCAATCCCGACTCATAGCGACGCTGTGTAAGGTTTCCGAGGATCAGCTGGTAGACTTGAACTGCCAACCACAAGTGCTGATCCTACAGTAATACTTATTTACCTCTTACTATCACAATATGCCCTTTTTTCTACCTTCACCTAAGTAATTTTAACAATATCTTACTTCCTCTGCATCCAGTCTAGTCCTGCTCTGATCTAATCTCCACAGCACAACTCATGGAGACAGTCAGACTTTTACATAATACAATACTCCCTCACAGTGAGGAAGTGTTGCTAACAATAACTCAAAATCTAGAAGCCCTAAAGAAAAGACTGATAAATTCAACTACATGAAAATTTTAAATTTCTGCATGGAAACATACTATAAGAAAACGTCAAAGGAAAATAGAAAACTGGGGGAAATATTTGCAATTTATACCACAGACAAAAAGCTAATCTCTGTAGTACAGTGTTCCTAGAAATCATGAAATCAAGGACATGAACAGAGAAGAAAATGAAATACAAGGGACCTAAAATAATGAGCTCTGGTAGCGTAGTGGTTACGAATCGGGCTGTGAACCTTAAGGTCAGCGGTTCGAAACTACCAGCCGCTCCGCGGGAGAAAGATGAGGCTTTCTACTCCCGTAAAGATTTACACCCTCGGAAACCCTGTACAGGGTCGCTATGGGTCGGACCCGACTCGATGGCACTTAACAACAACAACAACAACAAAAATAATGATCAACCTTATTCATAGTAACAGAAATGTCTCAAAGCAGTATAACTTGGCAAATTTTTCAGAATGACAATGCACTTCCCCCTTTGGCCTGGTCATGTGTCTTCTGGAAATTTATCCTACAGATTTATTTGCACATGTACACAAAGTTATTTATTTTATTATTCCAGCAGCTTGGAATCAACCCAAGAATCTATCCACATGGAAAATGGTTAAATAAACTGTAGTACATCTATAGAATGGCATACTCCAGATGTTGTTTTTAAAAAATAAAAAAAAAAAGAATGAGGAAACTTGTACTCTAATAGGAAAGCTCTCCAGGACATATTAGTGAAAAATCAAAGTGCAGATTAGTGCCTATATATATAGAACAACTGATTAGTTTTTCTCCAAACTGCCTACTGTTTTCTCCTGGTCACAGTTAAGTAATAATTCTTAGCCTCTCTTGAATTAAGAGGGTACATGACTGAGTTCTGGCCAACAGAATGTAAGTCAAAGTGTTGGAATATCACTTCCAGGCCTGACGCATATAGCTCTTCTATGTGCCATCTTCCATTCTCTCTCTTCTCATTATCTTCTACCTGGGTCTGTAGGACCCAGTAGAGGACTCCAAGGCCTTCAGGAATGGTGGAACTACTAATTGGAAAGAACTGGGATTTTGAAAGTCTATATACTCTGCCAATCAACACTGAACTAATATGAGCAAGAAATACATATATATTAGATTTGGGAACTATATGTTGTAACTAGTTGTTGTTGTTGTTGCTAAGTGCCATTAAGTCTGTTCCAACCCATAGCGTCCCCGTATAGGGCTTCCAAGGAGCAGTTGGTGAGTTTGAACCGCCAACATTTGCAGATCAAAATGACTTTGCAGTCCAGCACATTAACCCACAATGCCACACCAGGAACCCGTAACCAGTAGCCCACTTTTATTACATTATGTCCTGGTGTGATGCTGTGGGTTAATACACTGGACTATAAAGTCGGTTTGAACTGCAAGGTTGGTGATTCAAGCTCCCAGTCACTCCTTGGAAACCCTATGCAGGGTTGCTATGGGTCAAAACTGACTCAATAGCACCTAACAACAACAACAACAACCTTTTATATAAGAGGATTAAAAAATTTTTTTTGCCATCAAGTCTATTCCAACTCATGAAGACCCATGTGTTACAGAGTAGAGCTACTTCATAGGCTTTTCTTGCTGTAAAGTCTTGTAGATCACCAAGTTTTTCTCCTGTGGTGCTACTGGATGGATTTGAACTGCCAACTTTTAGGTTAATAATTAAGAGTGAACCATTTGATTGCAGTTATTGGTCTCTTCATATTCTGTAGAAAGAAGACTGATAAGAATTGAAAAGGCTTGAAATCAATTAGTCCAATGCACTAATGGAACATGTGAGCATTAGTCTCCATTACTCTGAGAGCAGAACTAGATGGTGCCCAACTATCACTGTCAACTGCTCTGAAAGGAATCACATCAGAAGGTCCCAAATAGAGTAGGAGAAAATGTGGAACAAAACTCAAAATTATTTTTGAAAAGACAGGACTTGCTGGTCAGAAAGAGACTAGAAGAGCCTGGGATGACTATGGCCCTCGATCACCCTTCAGGTATGAAAAGGAACTCACCTTTGTGGCCCAATATTCAACCAAGCAGTAGATAGGTATATAGAGGAGACAACAACACTAGTAAGACATGCTTATTATGGAATTGTCAAGAATTCAAAATCAAAAGGGCAACACTTTACTAAGGATGAAGTTGAGAAGGGATGGGAAGGTAGATGGAATGGAAATAGGAACCACAGGGAGGAAGCGGGGTGACTGTTGTTGAACAGAGAAGATTACAATCACGGAGATGAAACAACGTGTAAGATTTGTTGAATGCAAAACTGATAATCTTGTCTGTAAACTTGCACTCAATTCACAATCAAAAGTTTGAAAATAGTTTTAAAAAGAGCAAATGATTTGAGGCACTCAGGACTTTTCCTATAAAAGAGGACCATATAATATCTTCCTTCTTTCCTTTCCTTGTTCCTAATACAGTCTGAAAGTGATTGGACAGACCGCAACAGGGCAGCGAAGGCAGCCAAGATGTGGCCAGCAATGGTGAGTCACACAAAAATGTCATCAGAGCTAGTGGGAGTTATTGTTAAGTGCCACCGAGTCAGTTCCAACTCATAGCAACCCTTTATAGGATTTCCAAGGATCCACTGGCAGATTTGAACCACCAGCTTCAGGGTTAGCAGTCCAGTGCTAATCCAATAACACGCTACACCAAGAAAGAGAGCAGAAGCACAGATATGAAAATGTGGAAAGGAAGCATGTGGAATTGGGAGTACAGTTATGAACTAGTGATTAGATAGATAGATAGATAGATAGATAGATAGATAGATAGATAGATAGATAGATAGATA
>NW_006408582.1:7373036-7375341 GCF_000296735.1 Chrysochloris asiatica | reverse complement strand
TGGTTCAATTTTCTTTACCAATATCACAATTGAAAAGCATCAATTCTTCTACCGTCTTCCTTATTTATTGTCCAACTTTCACATCAAAATACTATGGCATGGGGTCAGGGCCACCTTAGTCCTCATACTAACATCTTTATTCTTTGACACTTTAAAAAACTCTTTTGCAAAGAGACATGCCAAATTCAATATATCATTTGATTTTTTTACTGCTGCTTCCATGAGTGTTCCTGTTCTAACTACTGATCCTTCTTTGTTTCCAACTTTCACATTCCAACTTTCATTGTAGAGCCAAGCAAAATGAAGTCTGACAACTTCAAATTTTTCTAAGTTTATCATGATGTTATTTATTGGCCTAGTTGTGATGATTTTTGTTTTCTTTACATTGAGGTGCAATCCACACTGAAAACCGTAGTCTTTAATCTTCATCAGTATTTCAAGTCCTCTTTACTACTAGCAAGCAAGGTTGTATAATCCATGTATGTCTTTGGGGTTTTGTTGTTGTTGTTAACTGCCGTCGACCCATAGGGTTTACAAGGAGCAGCTGGTGAGTTTGAGCCACCAACCATTTGGCTCAAACCAACTTTGTAGTTCAGTGCATTAACCCACAGAATGACATCAGGACTCCAATCTGCATATCTTTTTGTTGCCAGTATGTGCCATTGAGTTAGTTCCAACCCATAGCAACCCTGTATAGGATTTCCAAGAAGTGGCTGGTGAGCTTGAACAGCAGACCTTGTGGTCCAAACTGACCTTGCAGTCCAGCACATTAACCCCCAGGGCCACAACAGGTTGTTAATGAGTCTTCCTCCACTCATGACACAAAAGTATCTCTCATATGATCCAGCTCCTCAGATTATTTGCTCAGCATACAGATTGAATAAGTATGGTGAAAGGATACAACTCTGACACACACCTTTCCTGATTTTTAACCATTCTGAATCTCTTTGTTTTGTTGGAATGACTGCCTCTTGGTTTATGTACAAGTTCCTCATAAGCATAATTAAGTGTTCTGGAAAATTCATTCTTCACAATGTTATTAGGATCCACAATGCTGTTAGGATCCACATTGTCGAATGCCTTTGCATAGTCTATAAAGCACAAGTAAGCATTTTTCTGGAGTCCTGGTGTGGTGCTGTAGGTTAATCCGCTGGACTGCAAAGTAGGTTTGAAGCACAAGATCAGCAGTTCAAGCTCACCAGTGACTCCTCAGAAACCCCATACAAGTTCGCTACAAGTTGGAACTGACTTGACGGCACTTAACAACAACAACATTTTTTTGGTATTCTCTCCTATCAGCCGAAATCCATCTGATGTCAACAATAATATCGCTTGTTCCACTTCCTCTTCTGAATGCAGCTTGCATTTCTGGCATCTCCCTATTGATGTACTGCTGCAATCATTTTTAAATTATTTTCAGCAAAATTTTACTTGCATGTGACTAATGCTATTGTTTAATGACTTCTCCATTCCACTCATTCCACTGGATCACTTTTCTTTGGAATAGGTACGAACATGGATCTCTTCCAATCGATTGATAGCTGTCTTCCAAATTTCTTGACATAGACAAGTGAACACCTCCAGCACTGCAGCAGTTTGTTAAAAGATTTCCATTTGTATTCCATCAATTTCTAGAGCCTTGTTTTTCGCCAGTGCCTTTAGTGCAGCTTGGACCTCTTCCCTCAATATCTTCAACACTTTATCATGTGGTACCTCTTGAAATAACTGAACACTGACCTTTTTTTTTTTTTTTTGGTTTTTTTTGTACAATGACTCTATTTCTTCCATCTTCTTTTGATGCTTCCTGTATCATTCCGTATTTTGCCTATAGAATCCTTCCATTTTGTTTTAATTGTTTTCTTCAGTTCTTTCAACTTGAGAAATACTGAGCATGTTCTTCCCTTTTGGTTTTCTAACTCCAGGTCTTTGTATATTTCATTATAATACCTGACTTTGTCTTCTTGAACTCCTCTTAGAAATTTTAGCTTCAGCCCTGTGATTTCCTCATTTCTTCAGTTCACTTTTAACAACATTCAAAAGCAAGTTTCAGAGTCTCTCTTCATTTCAGACTTTCTTGTTTTCCTATCTTTTAATAAATAATCTTTTGTATGATGTTTTTGATGTCATTCCACAACTCTTCTAGTCTTTGGTCATTGGTGTCTAATGCATCAAATCTGTTCTTGAGATGGTCTCTAAATTCAGGAAGAATATACTCAAGGTCATTTTTTGGCTCTCAGGGACTTGTTTTACTTTTCTTCAGCTTCAGTGTGAACTTGCATAGGAACAATTGATGGTCTCTCCCAGT
>NW_006408582.1:7368737-7371668 GCF_000296735.1 Chrysochloris asiatica | reverse complement strand
CAGCTTTCGCATGCATATGAGGTTATTGAAAATACCATGGCTTGGGTCAGGTGCACCTTAGTCCTCAAGCTGACAGCTTTGCTCTTCAACACTTTAAAAAGTCTTGTGCAGCAGATCTGCCTAATGCAATATGTCATTTGATTTCTTTACTTGTGCTTTCATGAGTGTTGGCAGTTGGTCGAAGAAGAATGAAGTCCTTGTAGCTCAAATGCCAACTGAGAAGGAAGAAGTCTTCACATCAAGTATCAATGCTATCCCCTCTGTATACAGGGTAGATAGAGACGGGCAACTTAGACATTGGCTATCTAAAATGAGGTGGTGATAAAGACATTAAGTGACTGACTTATAAGTTTTCAAGAGGGAATTTAGTTTAAGAGTGAGCGGGGGAAGGTAGGGACTGTCACAACTGTAAGGTAGATGTTTTGTTACAAAAACAGGAGAGTAGTTAATCTACAGTCCAGAAACAGAGGACCCTAGGACCATCAAGGGAGAAGAGCACAAGCGGAGTATGGGATCCTAGCCACCAGAGATGGAAGCAGAGATGAGGACAGGGAGAGAGGGAGCAGTTGAGGACTCTGGACTCAAAGAGAGGGACTGGATGCTGACGGCCAGGAGGCAGGCTTGCAGAATGTACTTTTTGGTTGTTTAAATTATTATATATTCTTGAGTGTTTCTGTGTACTTCTCTCACCCCCACCCATCCCCCACCAAAAATGAGGGAATGGAAGCAAATACTGTTGAATGATTACACACAGAGGAGGTTGTAATCATTACAATGAAACAATGGTATGGTGGAAAGCCGATGTTCTCCCATGTAAACTTTCACTCTTTTCACAATAAAAACTTTAAAAAAAAATTTTTTTTTAAACAAAAGACCACATTTTCTAACTACTGATTCTTCTTTGTTTCCAACTTTCACATTCTAATCACCAATAATTATCAATGTATCTTGAGTGCATGTTTGATCAATTCAGACTGAAGAGGTTGGTAGAATTCTTTAATTTCACCATTGTAGGCTCCAGTGGTTGGTCGTTAATTTTGAACAATAGTTGTATTAACTGGTCTTCTTTGTAGGCATATGGATAGTAACCTATCACAAACAGCATTCAAGATAGATTTTGACATGCTCTCTTTGATGATGAGTACAACACCATTCCTCTTCAATTTGTTATTCCCTACAAGTAAGGGAACTGAAGAAAAAATTCAAGCCTCAACTTTCGTTATTGAAGAATTCTCTGGGCAAACTATTGAATGATGCAGAAAGCATCAAGAGAAGATGGAAGGAATACACAGAGTCACTGTACCAAAAGGAAATGGTTAGTGTTCAACCTTTTCAAGAGGTAGAATATAATCAAGAGCCAATGATACTGAAGGAGGAAGTCAAAGGTGCATTGAAGGAACTGGCGAAGAACAAGGCACCAGGAATTGATGGAATAAAAATTGAAATTTTTCACGAAAGTGAGGCACCACAGGAGGTACTCATTCATCTCTGCCAAGAAATTTTGCCAACTGATTGGAAGAGATCCGTATTTGTGCACATTCAAAAGAGAGGTGACCCAATGGAATGCGGAAATCATCAGACAATCTCTTTGATATCCCATGTGGGTAAAGTTTTACTAAAAGTAATACAGAGATGGCTGCAAGCATACATTGACAGAGAACTTCCAGAGGTTCAAGCTGGATTCAGGAGATGCCATGGAAAGAGGGATATCATTGCTGATGTCGGATGGATCTTGGCTGAAAGTAGAGAATATCAGAAAGATGTTTACCTGTGCTTTACTGACTACGCAAAGGCTTTCGATTATGTGGATCATGACAAGCTATGGACAACATTGTAAAGTATGAGTATTCTGGAACACTTAATTGTGCTCGTGAGGAAGCTGTACCTGGACCAAGAGGCAGTTGTTCGAACAGAACATGGGAACACTGAATGGTTTGAAATTAAGAAAGATGTGCGACAAGGTTGTATTCTTTCACTGCCAGAAGAACAAATCTGTGTTGGAAGAAGTGCAGCCAGAGTGCTCCTTGGAGGCCAGGATGGCCAAACTTCATCTCTTATACTTTGGACATATTGTCAGGAGGGACCAGTTGCTGGAAAAGGACATCATGTTTGGTAAGGTGGAGGGTCAGAGAAAAAGAGGAAGACCCCCAACAAGATGGATTGGCCAAGTGGCAGCATTGATGGACTCAAGCATGCCAACAATAGTGAGGTTGGCCCAGGATCAGGCAGTGTTTTGTTCTGTTGTGCATAGGGTCACTATGAGTTGGTACCGACTCCATGGCACCTAACTACAACAACAAGTAAGCCATATTATTTTCTGATTCAAAATGGCCAATACCTGTCCATTTCAATAAATACTGCTTAGGATATCAATCTTTATGTGTTCTATTTCATATTTGATAACTTACAACTTTCCTAGATTCATACTTTGTGCCTTCCACTTTCTGATTATTAATGGATATTTTCAGTTGCTTCTCCTCATTTTGAGTTGTGTCCCATTAGCAAATGAAGGTCCTGAAAGCTTTGTGCCATCTCCATCATTAATGCTAATTGTATTTTGAGGAGGCAGCTCTTTTCCAGTTGTATTTTGAGTGTCTTCCAACCTGAGTGGCTCATCTTCCAGCACACTATCTGACAATATCCCACTGCTATTCATAAGTGGCTAACTATTCAGAAGTAGTCCACCTTTCCTTATTCCTGTTCTGTCTTAGTCAGGAAACTGCACTGAAACCCATCCACCAGGGAGGACCCTACTGGTGTTTAAAATACCAGTGACATATCTTCTAGAATCATAGCAACACATGAGGTATCACAGTATGATGAACTGACAGACAGGTGGTGGAGATAGACAGACAGACAGACAGACAGACAGACAGACAGACAGACAGACAGACAGACAGACAGATAGATAGATAGATAGATAGATAGATA
>NW_006408582.1:7365184-7368637 GCF_000296735.1 Chrysochloris asiatica | reverse complement strand
CAGACAGACAGACAGACAGACAGACAGACAGACAGACAGATAGATAGATAGATAGATAGATAGATAGATAGATAGATAGATAGATAGATAGATAGATAGACAGATAGATATTGATATAGTCTGAGAAGAGTTGAAATGAGCAAATCTACCCCTAGTGTCTTGACATTTTAAAATCACTCTTCAATGAAAGGAGTCAGGGATCCATGGAGAAATAACTGGTGTCAGGGCTGGGTCAAGGAAAGTACAAAATGAGTCTGAACTTTTTGTTTACCAGAAAGTAAGGAAGTGTTCCAAGAATGCTGGAGACATTTCAAAAGGACCAAGAAGCTTGTTTAAAGGGGCTCCTTGGTCAAATATGGAAGAAAATTGAGAATTAAATTAAATAATAGTCACAGATTTTAACCCATTGAATAAAATCCATACTGGCATAAGTATTCAAAAAATATATATAAATGGAAAGATGAGAAAACCAGCTCTTCCTTGTAATAGAATGCCAGTTAAGAAATACAGAAGGAATGATGAAATTAGAAAAATAACCATTTGATAGCCATCATGGTAATAAATAATTCAGGCAAGAATTATTACTGGATGCTAAAACAGGTAGGTGAATGTGGAATAAGAAATAGGATAATTATGTAGTCTCAAAGTAATACTATGTTGTTGTTGTTAAGTGCCATCAAGTTGGTTGTAACTCAGAGTAATCCTGTATAGGGTTTCTGAGGCTTTTTAGATCTTTGTGAGAGCAGAAAGTCTCATTTTTTTCTCATAGAGTGGCTGATGGGCTCAAACCACGGACCATGTGGTTCATAGTCTCGTACTTATCACATTGAGACACTGCACTCCCAAAGTAGTGCATACCAAGTATAGTTTTGATACGAGGAGAGAAATAAAATATTATCTATGTATTTATTAAATGGTTTTTTTTTACAATAAATATAATAAATTCAAAGTACAGTGATCTGGCAGACACCATATTAATTAAGTTGATCAAAACTAACACTGCCAGGAAGGAACAGATAAATATCAGGTGAGACCTAGTAGTTTGCACTTCTGTGATATTACTGCCAAAAAAAATGCATAATCTGATCTAATCACAAGGTAAACATGGCACAAATTCAAATTGCAGGACATTCTGCAGTCTGTCTGATCAAAGGAAGGAAGGAAAGAAAGAAAGAAAGAAATATGGAAGGCATACAATTCCAGGAAACACCAAGCATCTGATTCAGATTAGAGACTAGAAAGACGGGACAGCTGGGGGTAACATGTAGTCCTGCACTGGGTTGGATCTGTGCTATAGTCTACAACTCTCCAGGTGGCCTCAGTCCTAATCCTTCAAAGTCTGACTCCCAGAGCGGCTGTCACAAAGCTCTGACATTTCCAGCTTTTTACCACGGCACATATCCATTCATTCTCAGCATCTTTATCTCCTTAATCTTCCTACATAAGTAAACCTGGTTTGTTCCTGACTTGTGGGGTCTGCCTCACTAGCTCCCATTTCCATTAGATTCTTTGGCCATGTAGGGAACTATGCCTTGTCCTTGATGCTGTTCGGAGCCTGCCTGCTTCTCCTCCTTTGATGTCGACAGTATCAGATTCGGATACATTCACCTCTTGACAATGTTCCTGCTGCTCAGATCATCAGTGATGGCAACATGCATGTGAGAGACCCACCACAACCTGCTATGTCCTTCCTGACGTCGTTCTCTATGCCCCCAATCCCAGCCTTTGTTCCCTCAGTCTTACACCTAGTGTCTCCCTTTCCTACCTAAACCCACTCAACTCTCATCAGACTCCAGTCAGTTAATCTTTCCCTTTTTTTCATCCACAACCTCCTGTCTCTGATATCTGACCCCTTCCTATGAAGCCTGGAACCAACAGTCCTTAGACGCTGACCTCACAAGTGCCCTTAACTCACTTAGTTCATGACACAGCCTCAGTCCTTCCCTTCTCCAGTTCTTGGCTCAGAGTTGGCTGCTGGGGAGTTATCATACCATGCTAAATGGACCGACTACAAAATCATTCTGACTCTACCACTTCTTTCTGACAATCCTCTGACTCATTTCTTACAATAGCAAACTTTTCAACAATGCCGTGAGTGGCGATCTCAACCTTTCCTCTTCATTCTCAAGATCTTAATCCTACTCCAACTCCTGATTTCTCACAAATTTCTTTATCTATCACTTTCCTGAAACTAATCATTAATACTGACATCTCCTTTCCTTCCCTGAACTAAAAATGCCTCCCTTAGAAACAAAAGGTAGGAGACACACACACACACACACAGATGTGGGCCTGTTAGTTGATAGTATTGTGGTGGCTTATGTGTTGCTGTGATGCTGGAAGGTATATCACCAGTATTTCAAATATTAGCAGGCTTACCTGTGATGGACAGGGTTTAGTGGAACTTCAAGACTAAGACAGACAGACATATGAGAGAAAATCTAGCCATCTAGATTGAAAATCAGTCAATGAAAACCTTGTGGATCTCAACAGGTATTGTTTAATTTCCTTGTTTTGAACACATCATCAGGAGGGACCAAAGACTAAAAGGAGGCATCATGTGTGGTGTAGTAGATGGCCAATGAGAGAGTGGGAGAGACATGGTGAGAGGGACAGGCAGAGAGCTTCATTGATGGACTCACACCTGCTGGCAACTGGGAGGACACAGACCAGGCAGTATTTCGTTCTGTTGTGCATAAGACTGGTATGAGTCAGAGATGACTTGATGGTACCTAACAACAACAACATTAAACACACAGACATGTATATACACACACATGAGGAGGCTTCAAAAAGTTAATGGACAATGGAATTAAATGGTAAGGAAATTTTTCCACAGATTTTTTGTTTTTTCACTTTTTATTATAAATTGGGTGATGATTTACAGAGCAAATTGGTTTTCTAGTCAACAATTCATACACATTTTGTTTTGTGCCATTTATTGCAATCCCCACAACCTGGCATGACTTAGCCCACTTCCACTCTGAGGACCTATTTCCATTCCTTCTTCTTTCCTAATCCTTCTGAACTTTGTCCTTGGGGAAATGCTACCCTTTTGATCTCAAATGGTTGATTATTCTAAGGTGTATATTTCTCCCTAGTATTAGTGTTCTCCTTACTTCAGTATAAACTTCCTATTGTTTGGCTGAAAGTTGGGTCATGGGGTGAGTTCCATTTGCCGTAGTCTCAAGAGTTCACCAGTCTTGATTTGACCAGTAACTCTAGTCGTTTTCATGATTTTGAATTTGTTCCACATTTTTCTCCCATTTCATCCAGAGCCCTCTCATGTGATCCCTTCCAGAGCATTTGGTAGTGCTTGCTGTGTACCATCTACTTCTTCTGGTCTCAGAATCATGGACACTGAGGTTCACCTGGACTAATTGTTTCCAGGAATCCTCTATTTTCTTCCTTTTTCTTTTCCTTCAGTCAGGAAGATAGTTGCACCTTAGATAG
>NW_006408582.1:7360980-7364379 GCF_000296735.1 Chrysochloris asiatica | reverse complement strand
TCTCTGTCTCCATCCCTGGCATCACTGCCTCTCTGGGTAGGGTCCCACTCTCCATTCATCTCACTTGATGGTCCCAGTGACCTCCGTTCCTGGGCAGCAAAATCAATCACTCTCCTTCTTTTATCAAAAAACATCTACCTCTATATTTCCTACCCTAACCATTTAGTTTTATTCATTTCCTATGTTTATCAGAAAGATCATGTTGCTGTTGTTGTTAAGTGCCTTCATGTAGGTTCTGACTCATAGCACCTCTGTATAGGATTTCTGAGGAGCAGCTGGTGGGTTTGAACCACCAAACTTGTAGTTAGTAGTCCAGTGCTCATTGTACAGTGCCACATCAGATCTCCTTAATTAATGTCACATAGTTTTACACATTGTGGTGTAGTGAATTATTTAGTATGTCTCTTTCTAGCCTTAGTCTTTGTAAGTCCCCCCAAACGACTCTTATCCTGATAGATCTGACTAAAAGAAGGTGGGAGACGATACTGATGGGACAATGTGCTTCAGCTGTGAGTGACGGTTAACAGGGTTAATTGTGATTGTGAAAACTTGGAACTCTAACTTGGGTATAAAACGTGCCAGCTCAGAAGCAAGAGGTGAGATCTTGCTATCATTGAAGAAGGAGAGCCATGAGTGGAATGCATCCTGTGGTCCTTGAGACCTCTGCACATTGAGTCTCCTCATCCACAGACAGAAAGCTATGACACTGGACAAGGAGCAGAGCAAGCAGCAGCAGCAGAACAGAGTCAGACCGACAGACAGAAGTGGGTATCCCAGGCCCCGGAACAAGTAAAACTGAATGATGTGGGGCTGGGGGGGCTCACTTGTAGAGTGGTGTGCCTCCAGGTACTTAATTGGGGAGCTATGTTTGTGGACTTACAGAGCTAGAGCTGAGCTACTGCAGATTGAAACTTAGGGTGTAGAGTTAGTGTCCTTTGAGTATGTATCAGCAGTGGTAAAAGAGCTTTGTAACATTGCTTGAGCAGGACAGAGGCCAAGGAGCGATGGAAACTCCTGCTTGAGGGCATGCAAAGAAGTGGCTGTCCTGGCCAAAGAACTGTATCCTGAAATTTTCTGGTCCTAAACTGTGACCTCTTCACTTCCCAAATAAACCCCCCATAACTGAGAGTTTGGTGTCTGAGTTATATGTGGCCACTACAATGAATTATTGAACTCAACAGAGTAGCTGTGGGAGGGAAGGTTGGTGCCATTTTTTACACACATGTTGCATAGTTGTTGTTAAGTGTTTTCAAGTCAGTTCCCACTCACAGTGACCCTGTATAAAGTTTCTGAGTCTGTAAACCTTTGCAGGAGCAGATCAACCTCACCTGTCTCTCATTGAGAAAAGCCTGTCTTACTAAATTTGCTGCCTTTTGTTCTCTTTAAATTCCAGCTTTCTGACTCAGATAAAAATAACCCCAGGGAAATCGCTCAAGTGGTTTCAAGAAATAATAGTTGTGATTTTCCAAAGGTTCATGGTGAATTGCCAGACTTAGTGAGCTTGATGTCAATCTTAAGCAAACTTTTGGAACTGCTAACCAAAAGGCAGGAGTCCTGGTGTGCTGGTGGTGGTTGTTGTAGTGAAGTGCCGTCAAGTCAATTCTGACCCAGAGCAACCCTGTATAGGGTTTCCAAGGAGCAGCTGGTGACTTTGAACCACCAACCTTGCAGTTCAAACGGCTTCGCAGTCTGGCACATTAACCCATAGTGCCACACCAGGACTCCCCTGGTATGGTGCTATGGAATAAATACTGAACTGCTAACTGCAAGGTTGGTGGTTCAAACCCACTAGCTGGTCCTTGGAAACCCTATACAGGGTCACTGTGAGTAAGAACCAACTTGACTGCACTTAAACAACCACCACCAAAGGGCTGCTTTGTACCATTTAGAAAGCAGAGCAGCAATTACTAAGGCAAACAAGTTTTCTAAGTCTCATTTCCTGTTTTTGGCAGGCTGTTGGACAGGTAGATCAGGAAAATACCATAAATATATTTCACCTGGATTTCAACAAGGTGTTTTTTGATAACCATGTGAGCAAGTAAGACAACACAGGCTGGATAAAACTTAAACTAGAAGGATTAGTAACTGATTAAAGATGCCTTGTTGTTGCTAAGTGCCGTCGAGTGGGTTCTGACCCATAGTGACCCTGTACAGGGTTTCCGAGGCTGTAAATCTTTACGGGAGCAGAACGCCTCATCTTTCTCCCGTGGAGCAGCTGGTAGTTTCAAACTGCTGACCTTAAGGTTTGCAGCCTGATTTGTAACCACTATTCTACCACAGCTTCTTAAAGATGCCTTAGGAGTACTGAATAATGGATACACCTCAATTAGCAGAGATGTTTAAGTGTTTGCCGAAGTCACTAGCCTAAGACTTATCCTACTCAACATTTCACTTTATTTTTTTGGATGACATATAGAAGGAAAAAGGAACTCTGGTAGCATAGTGGTTACGAATCGGACTGTTTAACCTCAGGGTCAGCAGTTCAAAATTACCAGCTCTTCCCTGGGAGAAAGAGGAAGCTTTCTGC
The DNA here is from genome assembly GCF_000296735.1 of Chrysochloris asiatica. Taxonomy (NCBI): domain Eukaryota; kingdom Metazoa; phylum Chordata; class Mammalia; order Afrosoricida; family Chrysochloridae; genus Chrysochloris; species Chrysochloris asiatica. Next base: position 7,361,852 of record NW_006408582.1, on the reverse strand, counting down.
TCCTGTAAGGATTTACAGCCTCAGAAACCTTGTACAGGGTCGCTATGGATCAGAACCGACTCCACGGCACATAACAACAACAACAATAGAAGGAAAACATAAATATATAGATAATAAGAAGATAGAGAATTATTATATTAGAGAAAATCATTAGACCCAAAGGTAACTCAATAGGAAGACTGTTTTTTTAACAAGATGTCTTTAATAGGAAAACAATACATCAAAAATATGGTGAGTGAAAGAAGTCACAGAAGAAAGTATAAGATGCCATTTTTTATAAAGTTTGAAAGAAGCAGATCTAAGCAATGTATTTAGGGAAATGTTGTTAGGTGCCATCAAGTTGGTTCCAACTCTCAATGATCCTATGTACAATGTAACAAAACAGTGCCCAGTCCTGTACCATCAAACCGTTTCACAATGGCTATGTTTGAACCCATTCTTGCAGCCACTGTGTAGTCCCGCTCATTGGAGTCTTCCTCTTTGTCACTGACCCTTCTAACCTCCGTGGTGCTTGATGCTACTGCCATGAAACCTGGGATAATTATGCCTGTGAAGCAAAGACGGAATCTATTCTGAAACCAAGGATTTACTTTAAAGCAAAAGTATTGTGTTTTGACACTGATTTTACTTTAAAAGCTATAACATGGTATTGTTTTAAAAGGTTCAGGCACTTTCATCTCACATTTTGAGGATTTCAATGGCAAATTGAAACTGACCCTCCAGAAGCATAGCTTTTCCAGATGTCCTTGTCATTGCTGCCAGAAGGAACTGGGGCTCTGTGTTCAACCTCACATCCAACTGGAAGAACATAATATGGAATGAGCAGGGAAGCTGGACTACTAACCACAAGGTTGACAGTTCAAGCTCACCAG
>NW_006408582.1:7356063-7358235 GCF_000296735.1 Chrysochloris asiatica | reverse complement strand
TATTATCATACCAAATATATTTTTGGTACAAAGAGGGAAATAAATATATTTATTAAATGTTTTATTAAATACAATAAATTTACTGTAATCTGGCAGATGCCATATTAAGCTGATCAAAATTAACATTCCAGAAATAAACAAATCAACATCAGGTGAGACCTAGTATTTTGCACCTCTGTGATATTACTGCCAAAAATATTCTTAATCTAATCTAATCACAAGGTAAACCTGGCACAAGTTCAAATTGCAGGATTTACTGTAAAACCTGATAAAGAGAGAGAAACTAAGGAAGAAAAAGAGAACAGAAAAAAGAAAAATCTCAAAGGCATAAAATTCCAGGAAACACTGAGGATCTGACATCCTTCTCTACCCCCCTTTACACATTCCCTTGGGCTCACACCTAGTATCGTCCCTGTCCTATTTAAATAAATTCACCTCTCATCAGACTCTAGTCAGTTAATCTTTCCCATTTTTTCATCCACAACCTCCTGTCTCTGATATCTGACCCCTTCCTATGGAGCCTGGAACCAACAGTCCTTAGACGCTGACCTCACAAGTGCCCTTAACTCACTTAGTTCATGACATAGCCTCAGTTCTTCCCTTCTCCGGTTCTTGGCTCAGAGTTGGCTGCTGGGGAGTTATCATACCATGCTAAATGGACCGACTACAAAATCATTCTGACTCTACCACTTCCTTCTGACAATAATCCTCTGACTCATTTCTTACAATAGCAAACTTTTCAACAATGCCGTGAGTGGCGATCTCAACCTTTCCTCTTCATTCTCAAGATCTTAATCCTACTCCAACTCCTGATTTCTCACAAATTTCTTTATCTACCACTTTCCTGAAATTAATCATTAATACTGATATCTCCTTTCCTTCTCTGAACTAAAAATGCCTCTTAGAAACAAAAGGTAGGAGACACACACACACACACAGAGACATGGGCCTGTTAGTTTGTTAGTTGATAGAACTGTGGTGGCTTATGGGTTGCTGTGATGCTGGAAGCTATATCACCAGTATTTCAAATACTAGCAAGTTTACCCATGATGGACAGGGTTTAGTGGAGCTTCAAGACTAAGACAGACAGACATATGAGAGAAAATCTAGCCTTCTAAATTGAAAATCAGTCACTGAAAACCTTGTGGATCACAATAGGTATTGTTTAATTTGCTTGCTTTGAACACATCAGGAGGGACCAAAGACTAGAAGGTGGCATCATGTGTGGTGGAGTAGATGGCCAAGGAGAAAGTGGGAGAGACATGGTGAGAGGGATAGGCATAGAGCTTCATTGATGGATTCACACCTGCTGGCAACTGTGAGGACTCAGACCACACAGCATTTCATTCTGTTGTGCATAAGAGTGGTGTGAGTTATTTATACACACACCTGAGGAGGCTTCAAAAATTAATGGAAAATGAAATTAAAAGGTAAGGAAAATTTTCCACAGTCTTTTTGCTTTTTCACTTTTTATTATAAATTGGGTGAGGATTTACAGAGCAAATCGGTTTTCTAGTCAACAATTCATACACATTTTGTTTTGTGCCATTTACTGCAATCCCCACAACCTGGCATGACTTAGCTCACTTCTTCCCTGTGGACCTGTTTCCATTCCTTCTTCTTTCCTAATCCTTCTGAACTTTGTCCTTGGGGAAATACTACCCTTTTGATCTCAAATGGTTGATTATTCTAAGGTGTGTATTCCTCCCTAGTGTTTTTGTTCCCCTTACTTCCCAGTATAGACTGCCTATTGTTTGGCTGAAAGTTGGGTCATGGGGTGAGTTCCGTTTCAGACCAGAATGGTGACCAAGCGCCGTAGTCTCAAGAGTTCACCAGTCTCGGTCTGACCAGTAACCCTAGTCATTTTCATGATTTTGAATTTGTTTCACATTTTTCTCCCATTCCATCCAGAGCCCTCTCATGTGATCCTTTCCAGAGCATTTGGTGGTGCTAGCTGGGCACCATCTATTTCTTCTGGTCTCAGAATCATGGAAGCTGAGGTTTACCTGGACTAATTGTTTCCAGGAATCCTCTATTTCTTCCCCCTTCTTTTCCTCCAGTCAGGAAGATAGTTGCACCTGAGATAGCCACTCACAAGTTTAAAGACCCCAGTTGCTACTCGCCAAAGTAGGATGTAGTATATTTTCTTTGTGTACTTTGTCAATTAACATG
>NW_006408582.1:7333056-7355450 GCF_000296735.1 Chrysochloris asiatica | reverse complement strand
TGTAGGTTCTGACTCATAGCACCTCTGTATAGGATTTCTGTGGAGCAGTTGGTGGGTTTGAACCACCAAACTTATGGTTAGTACTCCAGTGCTCATTCTATAGTGCCACATCAGATCTCCTTAATTCATGACACGTAGTTTTATACATTGTGGTGTAGTGAATTATTTAGTATGTCTCTTTCTAGCTTTAGTCTTTGTAAGTCCCCCTAAACGACTCTTTTCCTGATAGGTCTGGCTAAGAGAAGGTGGGAGATGATACTGGTGGAACAAAGTGCTTCAGTTGTGAGAGACGGTTAACAGGGTTAATTATGATTGTAAAAACTTGGAACTCTAACTTGGGTATAATACGTGCCAGCTCAGAAGCAAGAGGAGAGATCTCACTATCATCAAGGAAGGAGAGCCATGAGTGGAATGCATCCTGTGGTCCTTGAGATCCCTGCACATTGAGTCTCCTCATCCACAGACAGGAAGCTATGACACTGGACGAGGAGCAGAGAGAGCAGCAGCAGCAGCAGAACAAAGAGTCAGACCACCAGACAGAACAAGTAAAAACTGAATGATGTGGGGCTGCGGGCTCACTGGTAGAGTGGTATGCCTCCAGGTACTTAATTGAGGAGCTAGTTTGTGGACTGACAGAGCTAGAGCTGAGCTCCTGCAGACTGAAGTTCCAGTGTGCACTGTAGTGCCCTTTGGGTATGTATCAGCAGTGGTAAAAGAGCTTTGTAACATGGAGACACAATGTATACAGGGTACCACTAAGTATATTACAATAGTACCTTGTCAAAAAAAAACTTTTCCCTTTTTCCTTCAACCCCTACCCTCTGCCCCTGCCCTGCCCTGCCCTAGAAGATCAAGCAGGTAACCTTCCTTAAATTTCCCTTTTCCGGTTTCTGCCCCATTGTGGAGGAGCCAGCCACTGTGCAAGAGGAAGAAAATTTGAGATGAGTTGGAAGAGGCAGAGTGAAGAGTTGGAGATGAGCTGGAAGGTGAGCTGGAGCTTTGAATTATATATGAAATTGATATTTTAATCTCAACCAGAATGGAAAATTTCAAAACCAAAAAGGAAGTCTGAATTTTAAAACAGAACTGTTCCTATATTAGAAAGTGGTCAGAATATCATAGAATCTGATCCATTTGGCCAAAATGTCACCAAACGGTGGGGAAGAGGAATCAGTATTGTTGAAGGAAGTGGGAGTATGGGAACAGTGCTTTTCCCCTTTCTTGTACCATCAAGGTCAGCCCCTTCAGTGAATCAGTTACACTGATTTCTCTTCCACAGCTTACAGATCTTTGTTTCTCCATGTCAGTACTTAGCAGGAGCTGAATAGCAGTTGTCCCTTTAGAAGAGTTATGTGTTCCCCAGCACACTGTAGTGTGTGTGTGTTTGTGTATACCAATCCTCTTCCCCTTGCTTTCTTTTACCTCGGTAAATACTGGAACATGTTCCTGTTCTTATTCCTCGTTTTCAAATGGGTAAACTAAGGTCTGGAGAGGACAAGTAACTAGTCTCAAGTCACATAGAAAAGTAGCTGAGCTGTATCCTAAAGTTCACACTCTTTAAAATGGAGTGTGTAGAGTGGTTTGTGGCTCCTGATCTCTCACTATACTGTGCACATCAATCCTCACCCACACTAGATCTTTTCTCCCATCCTTTCTGAGAGAGTACAAAGAAGTACCAGGGCACAGGGTATCTCAGGAAGGAGGGTGGGGGGATGGGGGAGAATCAAAAGAGCTGGGGCACTGCTATTTTGAGTTGCCAAGGCCAGTCCTGTTCCCACCCCCATCCTCCCAAACAAACTTTCTCCCCAACGCCAAGCAGAAATGAAAGTTCATTTCTTCGCTCAGTCTCCACTGAGCTCTGATTTTAATTGAAGTCCTGGGGCTTACTGAGAGACAGTTTATCCTGTAACTCGGTGTCCAAGCAGAAATAGCTCATGTATGGGAACACCAAGAGACTCCTAACCCACTGTTCTCTCCATCTCTGAACTCTTTATCTGGGATCAAAGAACTGTGGTATCTTGGAAACCTCAGCATTTGTTCTTTGATTCAACACCCCAGGAGGGAAGAGAAGCATCTTCTCCTGCATTAGCTAGAAGGAGCCCAGGTGGCGCTGTAGGATAAGCACTGGACTGCTAATCGCAAAGTCGGCAGTTCAAACCCACCAGCCATTCGCATAAAGCTTTACAGCCTCGGAAAACTTTATACAAGGTCAGAATTCACTTGATGACAGTGGGCAGGAGTAATGGTGTGTCAGTGAACTTCTGTCAGACAATAAAAAGTGGGTAACATTGGTTGACGCCAACAAAGGGAATTGAGAACATTTCCCACTCTTTCTATCTTTTGAATTCTTAACCATGTGTAAGAATTCATATAAATGCAAATTTTAAAAATATATTTCTGACTGAATTCAGGAGATCCTTCGATGGAATGAACAGATAGATGGCTTGAAGGAAGGCAACTGACATAAAATGAGAAAAGGTTTGTGTGTTTCTTTTACCTTTTTTAATATGGGACAGAAGCCTCTGGATGGTGCAAAGGATTAACATGCTCAGGTGCTATTGAAAGGCAGGAGATATTCCAATCCACCCCGAGATGACTCAGAAGAAAAGCCTGGCAACCTGTTGTTAGGTGCCGTAGCATCGGTTCTGATCCTTAGTGACACTATGTATATAATAGAATGAAACATTGCCTGGGACGACGGTGCTATACTGTGCTGCTGTCACTGGAGCACAATTCTACTCTGACATATTCATGAGTTGAAATCAATTCCATGGTAACTGGTTTCAATCGTGGTTCAAAAGTAGTAGAATTTTTGACCTTCCATATGGGAGATAGGAGTTTGGTTCCTGGCCAATGCATCTTATACACAGCCCCCTCTAAGTCTCTGGACTTGCTGTGATGCTGAACAGGCTTTAGTGGTGCCTTCAGACTAAAACAGACTAAGAAGACAGGCCTGGTGGTCTAATTCTGGAAATCAGTGGAAACCCTATGGATCTCAAAGATCAATACCATTGTGGCAGCAAAAACAATTCCTGATGGGAGTTTCTGTCTCAATGGCTGTCTTGTTTTGAAGAAAGTGACAGGGAGAGTAAGTCCAGGTAATTGATGTATTCTGTTCTGTTCCCAAGGCTTTACTGTGATAAACCCTCCTCATCAATACTTGGCTTTAAACATGGTAGCTTGGCACTTCCATCATGGCAAAAATGAGAACAAGAGGGATTTGACTTATGGGTAGGGATCAGAAACATGGACCCCCTTCTCCCTTCTTATTGAAAACATTTTCTAATCATTGGCACCGATATTAAGGTTTTTGTGTGTGTGACCAAATTTAGGCTTTGTCTACTTCAGACTTTCTATCCCTTTCCAGAGACTCTTGTAAAGGGAGTCTCATTTGGAAATGTTATGCAAGCCTCGCTGAGGCTGAGTACATTAGCCATAAAGGACAAATTTCAGAGTTTTGATGGGTTGTAATATAATGAAGGAGTCCTGATATGGTGGTGTGGGTTAATACTCCAGACTGCAAAGCCGTTTGAACTGCAAGGTCAGCAGTTCAAGCTCACCAGCGGGTCCTTGGAAACCCTATACAGTGTCGCTATGGGTCGGAATTGACTCGACAGCACTTAACAACAACAACAATATAACAAAGATAAGGGCTTCACAACTGAAGAGAAATCATGGCAAGTATGGATTGGCTAGAAGAGCACTCTAAAGTACCTCCATGAAGACTTTCTCTTTCCTGTTTTCCATCTGTAATTCTAACCTGTTGACTCTGGATTGTCCTCACCAAGGGACAGAAAGACTCAAGATGGACAGATCAGTCTGAACACTGGAAAGATCCCAGTTCTCTCCAAAAAATAATTAGCAAATGTTAGCCTTCTCTACGCAAGGCAAACTGCTGATGTAGAAAACACACCACCACCGAGACCCCAGGCAGCTAGAGCCTCATCTAGGCAGGATGTGAAATGTCAGGCCATGTGTCTTATATTTTCAATGGTTACAGGATGGGGTTGTTGTGGTAGTGAAAAACTATACTGACTTTGGAGAATACCTTTATTTTCCCCACCCCAATCTTACATATTGACACCCACCCATCAGATTAGAGAGCTAGCCACAGTGACATGGGATTTCTACAAAGCAGGCATAAACACCCCTGGTTTCCATTCCTTTGCTGTTAACAAACATAGACAATGCTGAGTCGGTGACAGAGATGCCCATGGCAGAACCCTGTTTTGTTTCAACTGACGGTGGTGCAGACATGCAGTCATAACCACAAAGGTGGAAAGCTTGGCATTCTCTTAATAATTAATACAGTCAAAACATCAGAAAGGCAAAACGAGGTCATCAGTGTGAGAGCAAAAAACACAGGAATGTACAAGGGCACAACTTCTACAACTCGGGATTTTTCTGTAGGAAACAAGTCATTAGCAAGCTTCAAAAAATTCATAGAAAAAAATGTAACTAAAAGAGAATGGAATTGTCCATAAACTTTTTGAAGCTTCTTCACATATTATGATAAACCATGGCTCATGGCTTAGATATTTTTAGTGCACAATAAAGTACACCTTGTCTATGTATGAAGTCTTGATGTGGTACTGTGTAAGATAAGCATTTGACTGCTAACCGCAAGAGCAATGGTTTAAACCCACTAGTCGCTCCACCAGTCGCTCCTCAGAAATCCTATACAAGGTTGCCGAGTTGGAATCGACTGGATGACACTTAACAATAGTCCATGCATAAGGAGCCCTGTTGGCACTATAGGATAAGCACTAGATTGTTGACAAGGTCAGCGACTCAAGACCACCAGCCTCTCTGAGGGACAAAGATGAAGTTTTCTTCTATAGAATTTCGAGCTTACAAACCCTATACAAGGTCATTATGAATCAGAATTGACTCCATGGCAGTGGTGGGTGGGAGAGTCTGTGCATGGCTCTCCAAGTTTTCTGTATGAAAAATTTGATTTCAACCTTTTCTCTAGATAATTTCTGCAAAAACTGAAAACCCCAGCATCTTAAGTCAGTAAACCAAAAAGTACAGGTATGGGCCCTACTAGAGAGAAATACAAGAAAGCTTCAAAAAGTTTATAGAAAAATCAAAAGATAATGGACCCCATCCAGAACCTTCTGAGATGAGAAATTCAAACTTGAAAAGACAAGCAGACCAACCTGGAGCAGCTAGAAGAGAAGATACTTCTTGAAAGAAAGACCAGCAGAGAAAAACAAAAACAAAAATGGCAGTCTGACTACTACAAGAACAAGCAAGTTGTTTGCTTTGGGAGCCATCAAGGTAAGCAATCAAGTCACCTCAGGGCAAACCCCCTCCCAACACTAAAACTCAAAGGGAATACACAAGCAAGCATGTAAGCTTGCTGGAGACCACATTGGTCTACTGGTGAGAGAAAGTGGGGGGAAAAGCAGCAATGAAGAGGTGGGCTGAGTCTGACAAGTTTACATAGCTTCCCCCATAGACCTGGAGTATGGTGAAATCTGGTTGGCCTGAAGTATGGTGATACCTGGGGACACCTGAGCCCATAATATGGTCACAGAGGGCTAGAGTTGAGAGTGAAGCGTCCAGTTGATATGAAGTGAGGGGATATGTGCAAAGGTGCTCAAACTTGCAGATAGTGCCCTTTGGACCTAGCTTCAATGCCTGGATGTTCAGAACTTGACTAGAAGGAAAAGGGGGGGGGGGGGTTTAAAGAAAGCAAGTGTAAATCACTACAATCTGATGAACTTGACCTATATTTATGGATGTAGTAGCTTAAAATACCAACCAAGAGGGAAAGAATTTTTTACAGCAAGGATCATTCCCATCCCCTCTGTATATAAGGTTGATAGAGATGGCCAACTTAGACATTGGCTACCTAAAATGGGGGGCTGTAAAGGCACAGAGTGGCTGGCTTACAAGTTTTCAAGAGGGAGTTTAGTTTCAGAGTGTGTGGGGGAAGGTAGAAATCCCCACTGAGTGGTTTTCATCCTGTCTAGACAGGTCTGGTGAAAGGAGATGGGGAAAAGACTCTCATGATTCAATAAATGAGTAATTGTTATCATACCTAACTGCAATTGTCACAACTGTAAAGGTAGAAGTTTTGTAGCAAAAAGGGGTGAGTGGTTGCTCTTATAGTACCGGAGTGGAGGACCCTGGGACCATCAAGGAAGAAGAGCAGGAACAGAGAGTGTGGGATCACACCCTGCGAAGCGGTGACACCAGAGATGGTGACATGGAAAGATGGAGCAGCTGAAGATTCTAGACTCATGGAGGGAGAGGGGATGTGTGCTGGAGGCCAGGGGGCAGGGTGTGCCCTTTGGCTGTTTGAATGATTCTAAGTTCCTGAGTGTTTTGGTGCACATCTAGAAAAAAAAATCCCAAAGAGAATAGAGGCAAATACTGTTTAATGATGAAGCATGCAGGGGATTATAATCATTGCAATGAAATGAACTGATGTTTTCCCATGTAAACTATCACTCAATTCACAATAAAAACTTAAAAAGAAATGACATACACATACAAAATATAATGGAATTTCTCCATGGGCTTTTTGAAACCTCTTCATATAGTAATCCAAACATCCACCAACATGTAAACTTGGATGGAAACTTGCATACATTTATGCTGGTGTCCCTCCCACTTCCTATAAACACTAACTCTACCAGTGGAGGGGGTATAAAACTGGTCCAATGAGACTATTCCAGTAAATCTTCACAGCCTCATTCTGGTAAAAATCTCAACCAGATCCCTAGGATTCTAGGGGGAAAGGATGAGCTGCAGACTCTAAGCCCTAGAGTTCAAACATCATGGCCCTTTGTTGTTGTTATGTGCTGTGGAGTTGGTTCTGACTCATAGCGACCCTGTATAGGGTTTCCGAGGCTGTAAATCTTTACGGGAGCAGAAAGCCTCATCTTTCTCCCACGGAACAGCTGGTAGTTTCAAACTGCTGACCTTAAGGTTCGTAACCCGATTCGTAACCACTACACTACCAGAGCTCCTTTCATGGCCGTTTAGGTCTAGGCTATTCAGTCCTCTTCCTGGAATTCTGGAGCACTTGCTCCTCTCAATTTACTCCCACAAATATCGGTTTCTAAGAGTCCCTGCAGGTAGTTCAAGGACCTCTTCCTTTAAGTACACACATTCCATCAGTGACTGCGCTTTGGAGAAAAATTAAAAGTGAAATCCTCTCCCTTACCTCCCATGGTTCTACTCAAATTACAAGCTTTTATTAAACTTTCCACAGCATTCATCCAGGACCTGGTGGACCTGTGGGTGGCATTGCCCTTTTGTGATGATGTATAATATGTATGAAGATTCCTGCCCTGAGCTGGGTCCACATGTGCCTGGTAGAGTAAGAGCTCACCAAGTGTCACTTCAGTGTGAATCTGTTTGAGCAACAGTAATGCTATCCATTTTTGAGCTGTCACATTGTCACTGGAATCAAGTTAGGGTTGAGGTAAAAATTTAGCTTGGAACAGTGTGAAGAAGAGTTGAGAATGACCCCCAGATCAACCAAAGCCTGTGCATAGCTACATCCCTGTGTCCAGCACCTGAGCCCTGCCATGGAAGCCACCAAGCTCAAGAGAAAAGTTGAAGGGGATGCTAAGGGAGATAAAGCCAAGGTGAAGGATGAACCTCAGAGGAAAGCCTCAAGGTTATCTGCTAAACCTGCTCTTCCAAAGCCAGACCCAAAGCCTATGAAGGTCTCTACAAAGAAGGGAGAGAAAGTACCCAAAGGGACAAATGGTAAAGCTGATGTGCTGGCAAGGATGGGAATAACCCAGCAGAAAATGGAGATGTCAACACAGACCAGGAACAGAAAGTTAAAGGTGCTGGGGATGCCAAGTGAAGTGTGCATTTTTGAAAACTGTGTATTTCTGGTGACTGTACAGTTTGAAATACTTTTACTTTTTTAATCAAGTTTTATAAAAATAGTGTGTTTTTTTTCTTTTTGTTTTGTTTTTTAGAGCTATGTTGTTAGCACACAAAACACTTCATTGTTTTTGGAGAAAGGGGCAAATGTCACTGATAGTGTCTCCAAAGCTGAATTGATGTGGAAGCAAACACCTTTCTCATCTAGTTTTGAGAGACTCCCTCTTGGTGCCCAGGAGGGATTTCCTGATGCTAACACACATTAGCCACCTCGGCGCACAAATGCTGTGTGGTGTGGGAAAAGTACAATTTATTTTTATATCTTCATATCCTCCTCACAGTCTCTGCCTTCAGCATAGACTTGACTCCCAAAAACCCAGAGACCTGTTGGGACCTGACCTCAGAAAACTGGTTATTCATGTGTCAGGCAATCTGGACTTTCCAGTGGTGTCATCTCAGTGGTACCCCTCAAAAGAGCAGTGGTTCCTTTGTTTAGACTGTGGATCTTCAGATTGGTCATTCTGCCATTTTCATTTCACTTTCTGAAAGTCAGGGTTGGCTCATGAAAAATTGTTAAAGAACATGCTACATGTGAACTGCCAACCCTCACTCTGAACATTCCCTGTTCAGAGCATCAGATGAAGACTTCATTGGGTTTTATAGTGGCTTTCTGATTTTGGTAGTCCATCGAAGAAGGGAGTTTGAAAGTTGTTGTGTACTGTTAACAACTGCCCATGTCCTACCTGAATACCGTGACTGTTGATGAAAAGTATCTTTAATAAAGCTGATAGTTTGAAAAAAAATTTTTTTTAACTTGAGCAGGGATTTCTCTAAGGCTCTATTTTCCATTTTGATTACAGCTGGTTGTTTTTATGTCCCACTTTAAAAGCAAAAGGTCACTCACTCACTATAATTATCTCAACAATGGAATTGGTTACTCACAATGCCACACTTCAAATCAAACGTGACTTCAATAATCACAACTCAGAAAAAACTGGACAGTTGCTCCAACAGACATTTTGCCACCCAGCTCAGTTTTCCCTATAACCTACTCCAGCCTGGAAAATGATAGCTTCCAGTCTTAACACAGGAATAGCTCTGGTCTTAAACTGGAGGGTTGAGCTGCTCTCTTCTCTAATCTTGCTGCATGTGTAGTGCACACCTTTCCTGAGTGGAGAAATTATTGGTACTAAACAAAGACTCACTAAAATCTATGCTTCAAGAGTTCAAAGATAAAAGAACAAAAATAAAAGATAAGGGGACAGAGGTAAATAGTGATGTATGTTCAACCTTAGAACAACAGGGCTCTATGATATAGGGATTGAGGTATAGCCTGAATGAGTAAAAGAAGTGAAATAATGTTAAGATGCTTGACTGTCTTAAGGATATTGGTTTCCCTTGCCTGCTATCATAAAACAGACACTTGAGAGGGATAGAAATAGCAGGAAACATGATTACCAAAAGCCTGTAATCCCGTCTTCAGCCTGTAATGGATTGGAATACCTAAAAGGGGTTCTAGAAACTGCCCAGTGAAACAGGTTTCTTGCAGAGCCCTTGTATAGAACCTTAGGTGGAATCTTGAGCTCCACCCAGAACCTTCTGAGGTGGAACATTCCCACTTGAAAGGACATGCAGACCAGCCTGGAGCAGCTAGAGGAACAGAAGATACTTCATGAAACAAAGACAAGCTGAAAAAAAGAAAATTAAAAACAACAATGGCAGTCTGGCTATTAAAACAACAAGCAAGCTGTTCGCCAGGGAATCATCAAGGTAAGCAATCAAGTCCCTTCAGGACAAACCCTCTTCCAAGACCGAAACTCAAAGGGATCACACAAGCAGGCATGTAAGTTCACTGGCGATCATGTTGGTCTACATGTGAGTGGAAGTGGGGGAAAGTCAGTAATGAAGATATGGGCTAAGTTCGACCATGTTCCATAGGTTCCTGTCGACCTCAAGATGATGAGAGAGAGAAGAGGAAGGCTGGTTGGTCTGAAGTTTGGGGAGACTTGGGAACTCCTGAGCCCATGGACATTGACCTAGCCATGAAGGGCTAGAGTTGAGAGTGAAGTGTCCAGCTGATATAAAGTAGGGGGAAATGCACAAGAATGCCCAAACTTGCAGAGAACACCCATTTGACCTAGCTTCGATGGCTTGATGACCTGAGTTCAACCAGAGGAAGATAAAGAAATTTCATAAAGGAACAAAGTGTAAATTTCAACAATTTGATGAACTTGACCTGTACTTATGGATGTGGTGACTCAAAATACCAACCAAGATGGAAGGAGTCTTCACATCAAGTATCAATGCTATCCCCTCGGTATTGATAGGGTTGATAGGGACTGACAACTTAAGACACTGCCTACCTAAAATGGGGGAGATAGGGCTGTAAAAGCACAAAGGACTGGCTTACAAGTTTTCAAGAGGGAGTTTAGTTTCAAAGAGTGCAGGGAAAGGTAGAATCCCCAGTGAATACTTTTCATCTTGTCTAGACAGGTCTGGTGAAAGGAGATGGGGATAAGATTCTTATGATTCAATAGTAATTGTTATCATGACTGATTACAATTATTACAATTATAAAAGTAGAAGTTTTGTAACATAAAGGGGGGACTAGTTAATCTTACATTCAGGAACACAGGATCCTAGGACCATCAAGAAAGAAGAGCATGAGAGGAATGTGGGACCCTAACCAGAGAAGAAACACCAGAGATGGAGGCAGAGGTGATGGCATGGAGAGAGAAAGGCTGTGTACTGGTGGGCAGAGTCAGGCTTGCAGAATGTGCCGTTTGGTTGTTTAAATGATTATTTATTCCTGAGTGTTTTTGTGTACATCAAAAAAGAAGCCAGAGGGAATAGAGCAAATACTGTTGAATGATGATGCATGAAGGGGATTGTAATCATTGCAGTGAAATGAAATACGATAGGACGAGTGCTGCTAATGTCAGAACCTTCCCTTTTTGGAAAACCACCCAGCAGATAAAAGGACACTATTGTCCCTTGTTTTATCACAAGCCCTGTGACAACCTCCCCTGCCCAGACTGTGACCCTAGACTAACTGAAGTGAGAAACATGAATTCTACAGCTATGTGGAATACAACAGAGAAGGATTTGTACAGTACATTATTAAATGATGGTGTGGAGCAGTATGCCTCACCTGCTAGTGAAACTGGGGACAAAATTGGAAAGGTGACTCAAATCCAAAAGGGATCATCAGGATGTACTGATTTAATCAAGGGCAGTACTCATACCATTTGGGATTTTCCTAAGGAAACTTTAGCCAGAAATGAGTTGACTTTATTATCAACAGTTTTGACCTGTCAGTACTAAACCAATGTTCTCAAAAGAGGATGTCTTCGCTTTCTCTGACACAGGCAGAGGTAAGGGGCAATCAGCATAGAGGGCTGGAAAGATTAGAGAACTAGGAATTAAACTAAGAATTCAGAGGGCAGGACTTGACATTTTAAACCAATGCGGGAGAAAGATAAGACTTTCTGTTCCCATAAAGATTTATAGCCTCGGAAACCCTGTACAGAGTCGCTATGAGTTGGAACTGATTCCATGGCACATAACAACAAGCTGTTATGAAATGTTTAAAATTTGGATCTAAGGATCTCTCACATTAATTAAATTCTTTAGATGTTCTGCCTATATACGTTGTAACGTGGGTAAAAAGGAGTCCAGCAAAGTAGAAGATGACTGATGACGATGAAAGTAGGGCTAAAAAAATCTCCCATCTTTAAATGCTGTTAAGTGCCATCAAGTTGATTTCAACTCATAGCAACCCTGTATAAGGTTTCTGAGGAGTGACTGGTGGGTTCTGAACCACTGACCTTGCAGTCCAGTGCTTATATGATAGTGTCACACCAGGCATGTAAAGAAGTGCTTAAAGTAATTGTACAGGAGAGCTGTCTTATTGAAAAGCCATTACTACTTATTTGCACTCAATGAAGAATGTACTGGACGTGGAGGAGGGTAGAAGAACAAGGAAGACAGGAAAACACTTAGGTAGGTTTGCATGGAATAACTAGGACTAAGGTAAATGCTCAACCTTGGAACAACAGGGCTCTGTGATACAGAGATCCACGCATAGTATGAATGCGTAAAAGAAGGGAAATAATGTTAAAGTGCTTGACTTTCTTGTGAATATTGGTTTCTCTTGCCTACTATTGTAAAATAAACATTTAAGCAGGATAGAAAGGGTTATTGGGAAATATGATTACAGAAAGTCTGTAAGCCCGTCTTCAACCTATAACTGGTTGGAATACATAAAAGGGGTTCTAGAATTTGCCCAGTGAAATAGGCTTCTTGTTAAGCCTGTGTAGAGTATGTGGCCGTAGGTGGAATCCTGAGCCCCATCCAGAACCTTTGCAGTGGGACATTCCCACTTAAAAAGACATACAGACCAGCCCGGGTAGCTACAGGAACAGAAGATACTTCTCAAAAAAAACAAAAAACAGAAGGAGGGAAAAAAAAGTAGACTGTTTGGCAATTATAAGAACAAACAAGCTGCTGCCACTGGGAGCTAGAACTGAGAGTGAAGTGTCCAGCTGATATGAAGTAGGTGGAGATGTGCACGAATGCTCAAACTTACAAAATACCTGTTTGACCTAGGTTGGATGGCTTGATGATCAGAACTTGACTAAAGGAAGATAAATAAGTTTGATACAGGAAGCAAATGTAAATTGCTACATGTTGATGAACTTTACCTTTGCGGTTACGAATCGGGCTGCGAACCTTAAGGTCAGTGGTTCGAAACTACTAACTGCTCCATGGGAGAAAGATGAGGCTTTCGACTCCCGTAAAGATTTACACCCTCGGAAACCCTGTACAGGGTCGCTATGGGTCGGAACCGACTCTACAACACTTCACAACAATGGATGTAGTTGTTCAAAGTACTGAGAAGGAGTCTTCACATCAAGGATCAATCCTATCCCCCAGTACACAAGGTTGATAGGAATGGGCAACTTAGACATACCTAAAGTGGAGTCCTGGTCTGACACTGTGGGCTAATGTGGACTGCAAGGTCAGTCTGAACCGAAAGGTAAGCAGTTCAAACCCACCAGCTGCTCCTTGGAAATCCTATACAGAGTCATTATGTGGCAGAACCGACTCTACAGCACATATCAACAATAACCTAAAATGGGAAGATCTAGTGTGGCACTGTGGATTAATGCGCTGGACTGCAAAGTTATTTTGAACTGCAAGGTCAGCTGTTCAAACTCACCAGTAGTTCCTCGGAAACCCCATACGGGTTCACACTATGGATTGGAACCAACTCGATGGCACATAATAAAGGCACAAAGTGGCTGGCTTACAAGTTTTCAAAAGGGAGTTTAGTTCAGAGTGTGCGGGGGAAGGTAGAATCCCCAATGATACTTTTCGTCTTGCCTAAACAGGTCTGGTGATACGAGATGGGGGTAAGATTCTTATAATTCAATAGTGAATAATTGTTACCATGACTAATTGCGACTGTCACAACTGTAAAAGTAGAAGTTTTGTAACAGTAAGAGGGGAGCAGTTAATCTTACAGTCCAGGAACAGAGGACCCTAGGGCCATCAAGAGCACGAGTGGAATGTAGGACCTTATCTATAGAAGCAGCAACATCAGAGATAGAGGCAGAGATGAGGACATGGAGAGATAAGAGTAGCTAAGGACTATACACTCATGGAAAGAGAACGGCTGTGTGCTGGCAGCCAGGAGGCAGGCTTGCAGAATGTGTCCTTTGGTTGTTTATATGATTTTATATTCCTGGGTGTTTTTGTATACATCATAAGGGAAAAAAAAGGGACAAATACTGTTAACCGATGGTACATGGAAGGGATTGTAATCATTGTAATGAAACAAAATACGATTCAGTACAAAACTGATGTTCTGTTATGTAAACTTATCACTCAATTTATACAAAAAGCTTTAAAAAAGAAAGTACTGAAGATGCATTTTTCAGCAAGGGAGGAAGATGATCCCCCTGTAGAACCTACCAGCCTGATCCTATGACAAATGAGTTTACAGTCATCTCACCCTCAAAACCAGCTTGTGCAGGATATCCTTTTCATAATTCCAAGAACGCTGTATCAATGTCCTTCAAAGTAAAAAATGATACTTTATTATAATTTTTAAACTGCAGAACACCAGTCCGAATATTACACACACACACAAAATCACTAACATATGGAGTTGTCTTCCATATCGCCACAAAAGTTGGCCACAGAATAAAGCCTTAAGGGAATTTTCCAGTTCAATCCAACATACCAGCTTGAGACATACTGAAATACTGAAGTCTTTTGGCTTTATTCACAGTTGCAAAGTGCTGTTACGGGTAGATTATTTCTCATTTTTGCTGGATGAAGAACAGGTATGGAAAACAATGTTGCATGTGGAGTTCTGAGTTCCATTAAAATGTGAATCCAGGTCCCTTTTATTCTGCAGGCTTTGTTCTCGTTCCTTTTCAGCTGTTTGCTTCTTCTCTTTCTATAGGGCTTGACTTACATGCTACTACCAAAAATAAATCTATCCAGAATCACATTGGCTAGCAGTTGAAGTAAGCAAGTAGTAATGTTACATCTTACATCACTAGGTCTGCAACTGAGAAATCTGAACTTAGGGTACAGCTCAAAAGAAATCTTATTTCAAGGTAAATAAATTACTTGGCTGGCTGGTGACATACTTGATTCTTCCTAAAAAAAAAAAAAAATCTTAATTGCAATGTACACTTTTGTTTCATGCAAAAATTGTCCCAAGACAAAAATTGGGTAGCTTACATCTCCAAAATGATTCAGAGAGAAAAATTTTCTCTTTCTTTCCCTAGTATTGAGAAATTACTCCAGAACCTGGAAATTACATTATATGGCTTGGCTCACTTGGTGCTCAGGCAAAAACTGCCACAAAGCCTTGATGAACACCAACTATGGTGGCACTATAGGATAAGCAGCCCAAATTCACCACCACTTTGTGGGAGAAAAATGATGCTTTCTGATCACATAAAGACTGACTGCCTTAAAAATCCTACACAGGGTTGCTATGAGTCTGAATCCCTTGATGGCAGTGGGCCTGGTCTTGGGGAAGTAATTAATATGAGGGCTCCAAAATGGTGTCATGGAAGCCATCAACGAAAGCAAGGATGTAGAAGCTAGGACAAGCTGAGAGTCTGAGGATCACAATGCTAACAGACTAAGATGATAGAATGGAACCTGAGTATTGCAGCCAACAGTCTTCTGAAGATTTCACTTCCATCTACCTTCAAGACCCATATGCTATATATTTTTTCTAATCAGATAATCAGGGGTGAAGGAATATTCATCTCTATTGTCCACTAATATATTTTTCTTAATTTTTGTGCTATTGAGTCTGTTCCAACTTACAGTGACCCTGCATAAAGTTTCTGAGAGTGATTAGTATATCTGAACTGCCAACCAGTGCTTATCTTACAGTGCCACACTAGGGTTCACTCTTCTTAATAGAGAACAAGATATTTTAAGAATATGAAAAGCTGCTAGGACATCATCTCTCAGGGACAGACCAAGTAAAGTATTTCTCAGAGGTGGTTCTTTATAAAGCTAAAAAATAAGGACAGCCAACTTTCAGGAGATACCAATACATATTCTGACAAACATATTTTCCCTTTCCTAAAGTTAATATGCTGTTAACTTCAACTGTGTTATATCTGATCCTTTTCTGTCAGCAAAAGACCTTTTTTTTTTTAAGTCTCCAAAATTAATATTTGTGTAAAATGAAAGTAGAATTTTGGTTGTTTGCTTTTTGTAATTCAGAACATAGCTGAAATAAAAATGTCTGCATTTGTCCCTAAATTCACATCTTTGAAAGGTCCTTTTCTCCAGTCACATGAATTCATCTGAATCATTGCCATCCTGTAAGAAACAAGAAAAGTAAAATCATGAAAGCTATGAAACTAGGTAACTCAGTTTTAAAAATTTATAATTAGTCTTAAAAACATCTCCTTCTTACTCCTAACTTTATAATTCAGAGTGTAAAAACAAAACTCACATAGTTCTCCATTTTAAATTGTTAGCTGAAGATCGCTGCATTATCCGTTATATTCTCTAAGGCGTAAGATTACATAACTTGATTACACAGGAATAAGTGATAGATAATTTCCAAATAATACAGTAAGGTCCAACTGGCCTAATGTAGAATTGTTAACAGTATGACTATAAGAAAATGTATTGGATCCTTTAACAAATATGCCGTAATCTACAATCAAATAATGTACCAGTACCCCACTGCCAACAATACTGCCACTCTGCAATATATGTTTGGTATTCTTCTGATGGTACTACCTTACAAGCTTGAATTCCATTATTTTGTGCCTCAAAGCTGTCACAGAACTGACACCTTGAAGATGGTTTTTTCGTTCTGTTTATAAGAATAATAAGTAATTCAGGAGCTAAATATGGGCTAGTTACCAAGTCAGTTAGCACTAAACAGTATATAGAGTAAAGGGACTCATAACATGTGGCTTATAAGCTGAAGACCAAGTTTAAAAGCAGAGGTTCAGATTCTTTTCTGACCTAGTGCACACCCTATGCAAACTACTCTCCATGTCAACATTCACTTGGTAGTGTGAGTTCTGGTACATTTGTTATTAAAATATCACAACTTGACCGTGTCATTTGTTTCACCGTCTGCACTTTCTCATTGTTGAATACTAGAAATTAGAGAAAGAGAGATTACAAAAGCTTACAGATATATGTGGGTTTTTTTTTTCTTTCTTATCAGCTATTATTAAAAATGGACAGAGAAATATGAGAAGATAAGGTTTCTGTGAGGTCTGGTTTTATCTCATTTCACCCGTGGTGTTCTCTATGCTTCCCTTCAACTTGCACAACTCACTAAGGCTGCAGTAAAAATGCTTTGGATAATTATACAAAGAGCAGACTAATATTTACATCATACCCAGCCATGTGGACTTGACTGCCCAAGGGTCCTAAACTGAAATAACAGCATTGGCAATGTTTGGAAGAGTCAACTTCAATGTGAACTTTACAACTCCATCACTGAGGATGCAAACTCACTGTGGACAATGAAAGTTCATTATTTCTTAAAGGCTGTGAGGAAGACTGCAAAGACTTCCTATGTGGTTTGGGGCCTATGTTTACAGTAACTTTAAAAACATTATCTCTGACTTACATGACTTCAGTTGTACAATTTTTATATTTTAGAATCTTTTTAAGAGTATGCTTTTCAGTATAGCATAGAGGTTTATTGTCATCCATTTACATGTAGAGAATTATAAGCAGATAAACAATGTTAAAATTGTTTATGGTTCCTGATACCAAATTTAGAAGGATTATAAAGTATAGATTGAAAAGAATTACTCTAAATAGGCCAAAAACTCAAAATTAAGACTGGTTTCAGAGTGAAAGATTAGTATTGTTGCTGATAAGCATGTGTAAGCTTCATTAAAATTATACTGCTAAATAAGATCATAAAAACGTTTGTATCTCCCTAACAGTAGAAGATGGCTACAAGAGAGGACAGAAGGCTCTTTTCTGAAGGACAACAGAAAAGCTGTGACCACCATTCCACTGAAAGAGAATAAAAACATCTAGTACAAAAACTCCTGCCAAACTGAAACCTGACTCAAATTTGGAACACAGGAACAAGAGTCACAGGCAATATAAGGAGACGAAGGAATTTGTTCACAAAGTCCACTGTCTAATCTCCGAGCTTTTTAACACCTGCCAACAATCAGAAAAGGTGTGTTGTGTGTATTAGAATCCAAACTTTCACACTCCATAATGAAAATGCCTATGTTCATAATGACATGGGTGCTAGATTTTGGGTAGAAATGACTGCAAAGGAACAGAAAGCTTTAATAAGCAACAATGTCAACAATAAAAACATTAAATTTGGGGTATGTTAAACACTTTTGTATAACTGTCCAACTATACTAATAGTTTCAAGGAAGTTATGAACAGTGTCTCCAAAAAAGATTAAATACATGTTATCTTTTGATCCAGATACTTTATGGGATTAACAGTGTCTACAGACATATAGAAAGGGAAAAATAAAGATTACTTATATTCATACAAAGGAGCCCTGGTGGCACAGCAGATAATGCTTGAATGCAAACCATAAGGTTGGTTATGGTAATGATTTGAGAACCATAGTATTGTAGGGCTGTATTCTACTAGATAGTGCCCCTTTTTCTCTCCAAGGGAAAGAGAAAGATGTGAGAGTCTGCTTCTGTAAAGGTTACAGCCCTGGAAACCTTATGGGGCAGTTCTAATCTGTCCTACAGAGTTGCTACAAGTCAGAAGGGACTCTGTGGCAACAGGTTTAGGATATATATATACACATACACACACATATATCCAACAGCCTATCATACAGTGACAGATTTGAGGAAAAACGTTTACATATATGCCTTTGCTTAGAGCTTAGAACAGTCTTGTGAAGTAGTGTGTCACCATTGTGCTGAGGAAGAATCTTCCCTCAACAGAGATTAAATAACTTTACTAGGTTTACTCAATAAATACTTACATTTGAGCTGAGTCTATAAACTTCAAATTCAAGGCAATTTAATTGCATGCTACTCTGCAATTTTTCAGGAATAAATTAGAAAGATACTTCTCTGAGTTGTGAAAGAACCTTCTAAATCTAGTTCTTCATAGAGATGAGAATAAGGATGCTCCTTCATTTTTAGAAGGCTATATAAGCAAGACCTAAAATCCTATTAACAATTTCAATTCACTAAATATGGGGTTTGTTGTTGATGTTAAGGGCCACTGAGTTAGTTCTGACTTGCAGCAAGCCTGTAGAGGGTTTCCATGGAGTGGCTGGTGGGTTTGAATGGCTGACCTTGTGATTGGCAGCTAAGTACTTATCCTACAGCACACCAGTTTAGAATCCAAACTGACTCTGGATGACCTTTAAGGAACCTTAAATCATATAAGGCTAGCATGATTGAGAACCTGAATTTTTTATTTAAATTTAATCTAAATGCCCCATCAGTACATGCAATAGTCCAAATATATCCATTCAATTTTCATTTTCTGCAAATAACATTCAATAAAAGTTAAATTGCACTAGCTCCAGACACTTCAAAAATAAGTTTTAGGAAAGAGTCGTCTTGGGTTCTAAGTCTCAGAAATAATCCCAATAAAATAACAGGGTGTTGATGTTGAGAGGATCATTCGATACTAAGTCAGCGATCACCACGTCTCTTTATCATAGATCCTTGGGTACACACAAATAAAGAACTAATTTTGATACTTTGGCTACAGTATAAATTATCAGGATTTATACTTGATTTTAATTGTAGGTGATATTCTGTTCATGCCTCTATTACAACAGATTCTGCTGTCAGGTGAATATAGAACAATCGAAATAGAAGGTACTTTGTCATGCCTTCAATGTGAAAAGGGGTGGCGGGAAGAAGTAATGGACCACCAACAGAACAATGCTTCATAGTAGACAATGTAAGGAAACCTCTTTCCTTGCCACCAACAGAACAATGCTTCATAGTAGACAATGTAAGGAGACCTCTTTCCTTGCCACCAACAGAACAATGCTTCATAGTAGACAATGTAAGGAGACCTCTTTCCTTGAGGTAATCTGCTTAAACACAGACACATGAGAAAGTCTCACAGGGAATGAGGGGCACTATCTAGTAGAATATGGAGTCCTGGTGTGGCACTGTGGGCTAATGCGTCAGACTGCAAAATCATTTGAACTACAGGGTCGGTGGTTCAAGCTCACCAGCTGCTCCTTGGAAACCCTATACAGGGTTGCTATGGGTTGGACTGACTCGATGATACTTAACAACAACAACATCTAGTAGAATACAGCCCTATAATACTATGGTTCTCAAATCATGTCAAGTTATTTGCAACATGCAGGGCAATAAAGATTAGTGTCTCAATTACTACAAGCCTTTAGGGAATTATTTTAAGGTACACTATTACAGCTGTCAAGAGATCAAATGACGTATTGCATTAAGCAAATGTGCTGCACAGGAACTTTTTGGAGTGTTGAAGAGCAAAGATGTCAGCTTGAGGACTAAGGTGCACCTGACCCAAGCCATGGTATTTTCAATAACCTCATATGCATGCAAAAGCTGGACAGTGAATAAGGAAGACTGAGAAGAATTGAGGCCTTAGAGTTATGGTGTTGGAGGAGAATACTCAAAGTGCCATGTGCTGCCAAAAGAAACAATTGATTCATTTTGGAAGAAGTATGGCCAGAGTGCTCCTTAGAGGCCAAGACGGCCAAACTTCGTCTCTCATACTTTGGACATATTGCCAGGAGGGACCAGTCGCTGGATAAGGAGATCATGTTTGGTAGGGTGGAGGGTCAGAGAAAAAGAGGAAGACCCTCAATGAGATGTGGCAGCATTGATGGACTCAAGCGTGACAACAGTAGTGAGGTTGGCCCAGGATCGGGCAGTGTTTCATTCTGCTGTGCATAAGGTCGCTATGGGTCGGTACCGACTTGATGACACCTAACAACATGACAGCTGCTCCTCAGAATCCTTATACAAAGTTGCAATGGGTCAGAACCAACTCAACAGCACAACAAATGACAGCAAATAACTTGAATATACCTGATTTGAAGACATATTTTCAACTTTCATTAGTGATGAATAGCTCCTACAAGAAAAAGCACATTTAAGATTATATTATCTAGCCAATGCTTATTTAATGAACATTTATCATATTATCTAGCCCTGGTGTGGCACTGCAGGATAAGGACTGGACTGTTACTCACACCAGCTGTTCCTTGGAAACCCTACACAGGGTCATTATGAGTCAGAACTGACTTGATAGCACACAGCAACAACAACACTGTTTAGGATGTTTTTAAAAAATGCAAATGCTATTAGATATAATTCAACCTCAAGGAGATTGAACATTTTTTTAAGATCTATAAATAACAAATAGGATGTGCATAGCACTTTTAACTTGTAAAGTGCTTTCTGATAGTGTATTTCGCATCCCTTTGTGAAGCAGATGGTATTATTGCTACTTTTTGGATAAGGAAATTCTTCTAAAACCAAGATCAAATATAATTAACTGCTGACATGAGTAAATGCTACAGGAATTCAAAAAAAGGAAATCATCCATGCAGGCAGTGTTGTTAGGAACTGTTCCCCTAACAGAAGAGGCAGAGCTGAACCTAACAAATGGATAGGACTGTGATGAAGGCATTTCAGATCCAGAGAACAATATGAACAAAAGCACAGGGATGATATTTATAACAACATTTCAAAGATCGAACTAACTAAAGTAGAGACTAAAGTAAGGTAGTAGGCAATCAGACTGGATGCGTAGGGCTGGATATGTTGTCCTAAGTATGTGAGTGAATACAGTGCAGTAAGAAAGAAACCACAATGCATTCCTGAGTCAAAACATAATGAAAAACAGATTTATTACACATCTATGATGTGTAAGGCCCTGTGTTAAACTTGAGTGAAGGTTGGGATGAGGACAGACTTCCTTCCGAAGTCCTAGCCTTCAAAATGCTTACGAGGGGAAATAAGAGTTACTCAGCAATAGCTATAGTTTTATTGGTAGAGAATGGCAATGATACAAATAATTTCTTAAAATCATTTATGTTTGACTTTGCCAGGTTTTTATGGATAGCATGGGCCTGATTGTCTCTAATTATGCAACCTGACTTGTCAGACTAGACTTCAGCTAAGCAGATATGAAGTTTTCTAGCCTATTTGGGAAATAGTTTATTCCCTATCTTGTTACTAAAAGGATTTTAAAAAACTCATAAAGATGTATACAGTGAAATAAAAAAAAAAAAGAAAAAAGGAAAGAGAGACTGTGTATGTAATACCAGTGTTTTTTAAGAAAAGGACTTTGTGGCAAACAGAATAGGATGACAAGACAGAAAGCAAAAGGCACAAAGATCAGTTAACAAAATTTATCATTTATTGAATAGTCTTGACTTAAGACACTGTTCTAAATCTCTTATAATTACTATTATTTCCACAATAACCATAAAAGGTAGCAAGTATTATCCTCATCTTCCATATAAAGAAGCAGTCAGAGGTAAAGTTGTCCAATGTCTTACAGCTAACATTTGAAGAAGCCAGGTTCTGGTCTGACTCCTATGCTCACATTGTTTACATTGTGCCCCAGACCACAAGCATCAAGGTTTTTAAATTGGGTGGTTTGAAAAAAATTAATGACATAAAAGAGAAATATGGTGAAAAAGTTGCAAAGGTGATATCAGTGCTTGGTTTGTGACACACTGAATTTGAAGTAATGGTGAGACACCAAACTGATGTGAACTGTAAAATTTTAAATCAAATACTAGAGAGAGGACAACAGTCGTGGTTAGAGGGACAGGGCTAGGAGATATCTCTATTGAGTTGTGAATTGAATTCTGTAAGGTGAGGCTTTCTGCTCCCGTAAAGATTTACAGCCTTGGAAATCCCACCAGTAGGAACCAACTCCATGGCACACCACCATCACTACCAACACTCATCTTGACAATCATAAATTGCTTGTCTCCCTATAATACACAAGAAGAGTCAGCAACTGCTACCATACAGCCAACCTACAATCAC
>NW_006408582.1:7303765-7327931 GCF_000296735.1 Chrysochloris asiatica | reverse complement strand
GTACTTAACAAACACACATATGTATATGCCATCGAGCCAGTTCCAACCTAGAGCAACCTTGTATGGGGTTTCCAAAGAGCTGCTGGTGGAGCTGAACTGCCGACCTTGTAGTTTACAATCCAGTACTGATCCTACAGTGCCACAACAGGAACCCATATCCACGCACACACATATCACATACATACACACATAGAAGTCCTGGTGTGGCACTGTAGGATCAGCACTGGGATCATAAAGTTGGTTGTTGTTAAGTGCAGTTGAGTTGGTTCCAGCTCATAGCGATCCTGTGTAGAGTTTCCAACCTTGCAGTTAGCAGCAGTCCAGTGCTGATCCTACAGTGGCACACGAGGGCTCCTTGTAAGTTTTCTTTTCTCAATTCCTTAACAGTCTTCATATGGCATGGCATCTATCTTCCCCAATCTATACTTACTTACTTCTGCCTACTCTGGTCTTTTATAGCCTCAAAAAGTTACTAGCATTGGATTTTAGAGCCAAGATTATGTTGTTGGGTGCCATCAAGTCAATTTGGAGTCATAAAGATGCCAAAAACTGCCCCAAAGGTTTTCCCGACAGTAGTCTTTATGGGAACACATCACCAGGTCTTCCTCCTGCAGAGATGCTGAGTAGATCAGACTGTCAAGGTGTCAGCTAGCAGCTGAGCACTTCACTGTGGCACTAGTAATGTTTTTCAAATAGTACATATAGTTAATATTAAGCACTTACTATGAGTCGGAACCGACTCCATGGCACATAACCACCACCACCATAGCATCTTTTCCTTTCCTATAGAAACTTAAAAGTCAAACTCCAAAGATAACTTTATAGTGTTATTATATTTTTGCTAATTTGTTTTAATAAATTAGCTATAAATTTTAACTATTTTTAAAGGTCAGCAGTTCGAAACTACCAGCAGTTCCACGGGAGAAAGATGAGGCGGTCTGCTCCCGTGAAGATTTATAGCCTCGGAAACCCTATGTAGGGTCGCTATGAGTCAGAATCGACTCCACAGCACAAAACAACAACAACAACATTTTAAAATTAATTCTAAACCATGACTTTCTATGAAATTAGTTATAAACAGCTATTAGTAACTACTTTTTGTTGTTGTTAAGTGTCATCGAGCAGGTTCCGACTCATAGCAATCCTGTGCAAGGTTTCAGAGGAGCTGCTGGTACGTTTGAACCTCCAATCCTGTGGTTAGCAGTCCAGTGCTTATCCTACAAAGCAGCGCCAAGAGTCTAAGTTATTAAAATCTGTTCTTTTATTTTACACAATCTCATATCCTGAAAAGGACAATTTAAAAACAACACAATATAAAATGCCTTTTTCTAATTCACTTAGGCTTTGCGCTTGTTAAATGTCGTTCTCTGGACCGATATTTCATTCTAAAGCATTCGTGCATGATTTAAATCAGCAGTGACAAACTCTCAAGGTCAGTTCCACAGCCCCAACATACCTAAGTTCATCCATTTCCCTCTTCTTCTTCATTTCTTCTTTCTCTTTCTTTTTCATTTCCTGAATTTGGGCTTTCTTTTCATTTCTCTCTTCACGGTCTCTGCATTCTTTCTCTGCTGCGAGGTCTGGGAACCTCTCCATTTTGGTCTTTTCTAATCGGTTCAATATTTCATTCACTTTCTTCTCCACTGTCACAATTTTTACCTTTGAGGGAAATAGAGAAATATTGAACTTTTACTATAGGGTGGGGTTTTTTTTTCTCCCCCAGAATGGGAGAGCCTTTCCAGGGTCTCAGTAGCCAGCAACCCAGTTTAACTCCCTTAAGAAAAATATATCATGCTTGGCCCTCAACAACAACGGTGGTAGACAGAGAAGATGGATACTGCACTCAGCCTCAGGAATCCATCCCTTCAGCGGAATAAAACACTTACATCCTTTTGCCTGTGAAAGCCTATCTGTCCCACATCCATGTCAGCTGTTTTCTTCAGGTTAGACCACGGAGTATATACCACATTAACGTTGTTCATCTTGCAGCCTGCCAAGAGAGACTGTCTTCAACATGCAGGCAGGGGGTGAGACTGAGCAATAACTTCCCTTACCCACTGGTAAATTACCATAATCCAATAAAGGAGCAGCTTAGCATGAGCAAGCCATAAATAGTTACAAACTACAAAATACTTTTTAAAAGTCACCCACAGAAGGTAAATGGTAAAACTGACACACTGAACAAAATTCAAACAAAAGTACAGACCAGTCCCCGGGTTATGAACGTCAACTTACATACAAACCCCACAGTTATGAGCCAACCCCTGTAAAGTCCATTATATTAAAATTTTAAGATCCATATACAAGGAGCTCTGGTAGCATAGTGGTTACAAATCGGGCTGCGGACTGCAAGGTCAGCAGTTTGAAACTACCAGCTGCTCCGCAGGAGAAAGATGAGGCTTTCTGCTCTTGTAAAGATTTACAGCCTCAGAAACCCTGTTTAGGGTCGCTATGGGTCGGAACCGACTCAATGGCACTTAACAACAACAACAACATAGTGGTTTATAGTACAATACAGGTGCTATTTTGGAAAATGCATCAAAACTGTTTTATTACTATGTCATTATATTAAAGATGATTTCAGGTATCTGGAAGTGTTTCTTTAATGTTTTTATGCATAGAAAGGAATACTATATACTAACACAAACATCTGACGAACTGATGATAGATACAAACTCTAGCTAATTGTTCCGACTTAGGCACAAAGTCGACTTAAAGACAGACTTAGGAACAGAACATGTATGTAATCAGGGGATTTCCTGTATTGCGATAGAAAGCAGAAGTCCATGAGTTAGCTTCAGGGACTCCTGAAATATCCCTAAAACTGTGCAAAAATTGTTATTATGGAGGGGACTGCCGGTAAGATGATGGACCAGGCAGGCGCACTACATGGACCCTCTACAATGAAGAGTCGAGAAGACAAAATAAAACAGACACAGATGAAAATTCTGGCACCCTGAATTTCAAAAAAGGTTAGACAGGTGGATGGAGAGCTTGTTTGGAGGAAAGGCCAAGGAGGGACGTCAATAGAGGAAGACTGACTAGTGAACGGATGACCAGACATGGCTCAACCATGTTGGAGCAGCTTTGGCAGTGCAGGAACGATAGAAAAGATGTGATTTCTTCTTTTTCCCCAAGCTCCACTGGTGATCAGAATGTAGTCATCTCCCACCCTCATTTACCCCCAGCACAGACCCTGCTCTCTGGGAGTTGGGAGCCATACCATTGTGAAGTGCAGGCCAGCTGTGCCAATTTGGTACCTGCATTCAGGTGGGTTTAGCTTCAGACCTAAAAAACCCACAAAGCCACCAGACCACCATTTAACCAGTCACCCTCCTCCCAGCTTCTCTGTGGTCCTAGCACACAGACCACTGAAACCAGTTTCATCAAGGATCCCAATGAACTACTTCCAGATTAAGTGCTAACAGGAACTCCATCTAGGGCCAGGAATTCTGCTGTCACATCCCTTCCACAACCAATACATGAGCTTCTTGAAATTACAGGAGACCACCAGAGATTTCTCCCCTCCAGGTCCAACAACTGCACTGTTTGGTTGTACAAATATGACAATACCACAAAGACCTGGAGGCAACAGACAATTTTAGCTCACATGAAGGAACAAGAAAGAATGGCTCAAACAAATGACCAAGGTGCAGAGCCCAAAAACAATTCTGAAAAAGAAAGAGTAATAGGACAAACTTAAATAGAATTCAAAAGAATAATGATTAGATACTTTCAAAGGATAGACAGAATGATCAACGAAAGCAAGAAAAAAACAATAAAAACTTCAGAAAATTCAGAAAACACTACAAGAATAGACAGACACATGCAAATGCTGAAACAATACAAAACCTGTAGTTAGAAATCCAGAAGACTAATACTAAGATCTCAGAAATGGATAGTACATTGAAAGGGCAAAGAAGTAGATGTGAAGCAGTGGACACCCAAATTAGCGAGCTTGAAGCGAAATCTCTCAATACTAGTATGTTAGAAGAACAATCAGAAAATATCCAAAGAAAGCCTACGAGTTATGTGGGACACAACGAAGAGGAGCAACTTAAGGGTGATCAGGATTCCATAACAGGAAGAAACAAGCACAAAGAAAATGGTCAGAGTTGTTGAACGTCACTAATATTATCAAAGACAAAAAGATAAGCATATAAGAAGCTGAACAAACTCTAAACAGGATAGATCCCAAAAGAAAATCACCAAGACACATCATAATTAAACTTTCCAAAATCAAAGGCCAAGTTAAGAATCCTAAGCAGCTTGGGAAAAAGGAAAAATTACCTACAAAGGAGAGCTAATATGGCTAAACTCTAGTTTCTCAGCAGAAACCAAGCAGGCAAGAAGGCAATGGGATGACATATACAAAACTGGGGAAAAAAAAATTCCAACGAAGAATCATACCCAGCAAAGCTGTCCCTCAAATACATTGGCGAAATTAGGACATTTTCTGACAAAAAGAAATTAAAGGAATTTGTAATAATCAGACTAACTTCACAAAAAACTAAATGGTATTCTTTGGACTGAGAACCTACAACAGCAGACAACCACCTGTGATTACCATACATGCCAACACCACCAGAACTCAATCCAGATATAGAAGTATTTAAAATAAAACAAACTAGAAGGCTAAATATAGGGAACCAGAGATATCAATGTAGAACAACGTCAACTACAAAGCAAACAGAGAAAATAGTGTAGATACAGAACTTCAAGACAAAACAGGCTGTTGTAATCAAGGAAAAAAATTAATAAATTATGGAATAACCTCAAAGAAAAAGATCATCAAAATAAACAAGAGGAAAATTAAAAAGATTTACAAACATTAACACAACAGAAATTAAAAGAAAACTCACAAACAAAATAAACTCAGCATAGAAAATTATGTGGACCAAAGAATCCAGCAGCACCACACACACATAAAAATACAGAAAATGACAATTCATGCCTATTGATAATTACATTGCATGTAAATGGATTAAATTTACCAGTCAAGCGACGTAAAAAACAGAATGGTAAGAAAACAGGATCCTTCAATATGCTGTCTACAAGAGACATATCAAAAAGATGGAGATAGCTTAAGTGCCCATCAACAGAAGAATGGTTAAACTTTGGTATGTACACAATGGAATACTAGAAAACACTGAAGAATAATGATGAATCTATGAAACACTTCACATCATGGATGAACCTGGAGAACATTATGCTGAGTTAAATTAGTCAACCACAAAAGGTCAAACACTGTATTGAGACCAATGGTGAAAAAAGTTCAAGAAAAGTTTTCTTGATAAAAGAACAATTTATGATGATTGGGGGGCAGGAAGAGACAGGGAAAATTATTCATGGACTGGAGGGTAGACACATGTTAACATGAATGACAGGGCAGGCAATATACAACAAGAGGGAGGTTAGCAGAGGAAAGATCAAGATAGCGGGAGACCCAGGAAGGAATGCAACAGTTAAGAGTGAATAGAGGTAAACACTGTTAACTGTTGGTACATGAAGGAGATTGCAAGCATGTAATGAAGCAAAGTATGAGGTATGTTGAATGTAAAACTGATGATATGATCTGTAATCCTTCTCTCAATTCACATTTAAACGTTATGTTGTTGTTTTTTTAACTTGTTATTTTGTGCATTTTTAAAGAGGAAAGAGTCCTAACAGGTTTCACGAAATCACTGAGTCAATAAAGGTTAACCTCGGAAGTCATGAGTTCTGGTCTCTATCCTGACACTACCACAAACTAGCTGTGCCACTTTGGAAAAGTGTCCATCTGAAACTTGAACAAATTGACAAGCTTGGTAGAGCTCTCGTTTACAGTTTCTTTTGGCAGTGGAATTCTTTTATCAAAGAAGATACAGAAAGCTAATTAAAGTAAGATGCCCTGAAAGGTGTCAAGAACCCCATCCATTCCTCCTCTATCCCTTCATCACACCACCTTTTTCGCCTCCATCTCTAGCAACCTCCCAGGCAGTTCCAAGGATCAGAGTCACTGGTCCAATGCTCTCTAAGGCCCTTTCTATTAAATGGCAACATATTTGCCATATACAAATGTTTCCTAAATCGCCATGTATACTAGAAAAACTGGTGATTATCACTTTATCTAAGCGATCAAATGAGCATCACCAAAAATAGAACAAAGTGGCATGTGCCTCTGATTGCAAAGGATAAACTTCACTTTATGTAGCATTCTGCCAAAAAAGCAGACAATACAAGTCCAAATAAAAGGATGCATCAGACAAATCAAAGTTGAGAGACATTCTTCAACTGGTGTTCTTTGTAAGAGTGTCAATGTCACAAAAGACAGAGAATTTACCTGCAGATTAAAGGCGACTAAAGAGACATGCCTGAGTCCTGGTGTGGCACTGTGGGTTAATGCATCAGACTGCAAAGCCATTTGAACTGCAAGGTCAGCAGTTCAAGCTCACCAGCTACTCCTTGGAAACCCTATGCAGGGTCACTATGGGTCAGAACCGACTCTATGGCACTTCACAACAACAACAACAACAACAAAGAGACATGTCAAGTAAACACAACACATGATCCTGAGTCAGAAGAATAATGCTACAAAGGGACAGTACTGGGACAACTGGCAAAGCTTAGTTATGGGCTGCACGTCAGATACTAGCATTTTATCCATATTAAATCAGGAATTTTGTCATTGTAATATAGATAGAAAAGGTCCCTGTTCTTATGAGACATGTGCTAATGAGTGAAATGTCAGGATACCTATAACTTTCTTTCAAATGGTTCAGCTAGTAACGCTAATGAGTATGCCAGATTAATATTGAGAAAACAAATACAAAAGTTTTTAATTGGTGAATCTAAGTGAAGGACACATGGGAGTTCACTGTTTTATTTATTTTTGTTTTTGCAACTTTTCTGTAGGTTTGAACATGTTTACAATAAAATGTTTTTAAAATCTCCGTGAGTAAGGCATTGTGGGAGATACAAACAGAGATCAGATAATGGATCCTGCCTTCCAAGGCTCTCAAGGAGAGATAAATACATAATGTAACTTCAAGTAAAGGTAGAACTAATGAAATGATACTGAAAGTGAAATGATATTGACAATCATAGGTAAAAAGTGTTAAGGTAGTACAGAGAAGGAAGAAGTAAATAATATACCTCCTTAAGTAACACTGAAGACTCTAGAGTCAAGACTGTCTGACTTCAAATCCAAGTTCTACAGCAATTCTGAGTTCTGAGTTCTGAGTCCTGTGACAAGTTAATTTACAGCTCGCTAATCTCAATTTCCTCATCTATGCAATGAAAGTGATAAATAACATTAAGATTGACAAATGAAGTTCTTTGTAAATTTCTAGTATAATGTCAGTATAACTGTTACTTGGGAGCCCTGTTGTGGTACTGTGAGATAATGCACTGAATGGCAAGGTAAGCTTGAACCAGTTTGAAGGTCGGTGGTTCAAATACACCAGCTGCTCCTAGGACCCTATATAGGGTCACTATGAGTCGGAACTGACTCAATGGCACTTAAAAGCAACTATTATTGCTATACCGACCATGCAGACTTCGAGACTTAGCTTAGATCTGGACATGTGGTGAACTGAGGAGGAAAACACAATTGCGAGCAAAGAGAATACAAGCACATACATGTTAGGAAAGCAGCAAATGTTCACTCTGGCTGAATCGTGAAACATGTGAAGGGGAAAAGGAGTCTACAGTCAGATCATAACTCCTTGCCTCCCCACCCCCCCCCAAAAAAAAGAAAAACCCACACTCACTGCCATCGAGTCAATCTGGACTCACAGTGAACCTACAGGGCAGAGTAGACCTACTCTACAGGGTTCCCAAGGGTGTGGTGCTACAGGATAAGCACTGGACCGCTAACCAGAAGGTTGGCAATTCAAACCCACCAGCTGTTCCTCTGAACCATATACAGGGTTGCCAACTCAACGGCACTTAACAACAACAAAACAATCTTCATGGAACGAAACTGCCACATTTTTCTCCTGTGGAGATGCTGGTAGATTTGAACCATCAACTTTTCAGTTAGCTGCCTAATGGACTCGTAGTCAGATTACAGCAATACCCATTTGATCTAGCTTGGATGGCTAGTTGACCAGAACTCACACCCAAGAAAATAAAAGGTTTAATACTGAAAACAAGTGCAAATTGCTACAATTTGACAAACCAGACTTTTGCCTAAGAATGCAATGACTCAAAATTCCAACCAGAATGGAAGGAGTATTTGTATTGAGGAACAACCTTGTTTCCTCAGTGCACTCACTGGGTTGATAGGGATAAGAAATTTAGACTGGCTATCAAAAATGGGGTGGTGGTGGTGGGGAGGGGGGTGCCTACAAAAGCATGAAATGGCAGACTTACAAGGTATCATGAGTGTGCCTAGTTTCAAAATCAGGGGGGTAAAGTAGAATCCCCACTGAAAAATGCCCCTTCTTTCCCAGATGGATCTGGTGAGAGGGGATGGGCAACAACTGTGAAAGGATTTTATGACTCAATTATGAATAACTATTAATTGCAATCGTCACAACTGAAATTATAGAATATGTGTAACTAAAAGGGGAAGGTAGTTAATCTTTCTTTTTAGGAACAGATGATCCCAGGATCATAAGAAGGAAGAGCATGAGTAGAGCCTGAGACCCCTACCTAGAAAGCAGCAACAGCGGAGACGGTGGCTGTGTGCCTGCAGTCAGGACAGGAGGCTGGCTGGCAGAATGTGCCCTTTGGACATTTAAATGAATATATATACTTTTTTGTTTTGTAAGTGGACAGCAAATATTTTTGCCTTGTTCATTTGTGAAATATGTCAATGGGGATCCACGGGGAATAAATAGGATAAATGTTGTTGCAGGGAGGGGATTGTAATCATTGAGATGAAACAATAAGAGTAAAACTATGTAAGGGAAGAAAGGGGTAGGAGGGGAGCTAAGAGTGGCTTGGAGACTTGAGAGCTATAATGACAAATTATGGAAATAAAGACATTAAGCAGAATTAAATATAAAGCCATGAAAACAAATGTCTCTTGCTTCCCTATTAATATAAGCTACTTTCCCAAAGTCTTTGTACCAACAACTTTATTTACAAGGGGATCTAGACAACCTTCTATTCAAGGTATGAAAAAAACAAGTTAAACGCTGAGACTCAGATTTTAAAAATAAACACAAAAACTCATGGTGACTCTATGTAGGGTGGTTTCCAAGACTGTACATCTTTACAGAAGGAGACAGCCTCATCTTTCTCCCACGGAGCGGCTGGTGAGTTTGAACTGCCAACCTTGTGATTAGCAGTGCAGTGCTTACCCTATAGCACCACCAGGGTTCTTTGAGGGACATGAAAATTGAGAGTGGAGGTGAATTTGACAAGTACCAAAATTGCCATTTTAAAGGTCAAAATAAGGGAAAGGCATACTACATGTTATTTTTTTTTCACTTACAACAAAGTCAGTAACCTAAACTCTAAAATATACATTATCCGAGATGCAGAGAAAGTTAGGTAAAATGCTAAAAACCCCTCTAGAAGACTGACCTTGAATACTATTGGCCTTTACAAGGTGGGCACAGTCCAGCAGCACTTCCTTTGGAATGTCTTCAATCTTTTCCCCCTGAAACACAATAATAAAGCAAATGATCCAGTACCTTGTTATTAATATTAGAGCAACCATAGGGCTTTTGCTGCCTAGTAGACAGTATCATGAGTCCTAGTGTGGCACTGTGGGTTTATGTGCTGGACTGCAAGCAAGGCCAGTTTGAACCGCAAGGTCAGTGGTTCAAGTTCACCAGCCGCTCCTTGGAAACCCTATATAGGGGTTGCTATGGGTCAGAACTGACTTGATAGCACTTAACAACAGCAACAGGCATTACCGTATCAAAAACAAGGGCTCTTCCTATAAAGACAACCAGCTTTGTCCAAGGCTGCTGACCAAACTGACACTTAGGGAAGACTGATACCAGCTTCAGTCTCTACTGGCTTAGTACTCCTCTGTCCCTTCCCCTTTCCTCTACTATTACTCTATGAGTTACAATAAGAAAGCCTCTAAGAAATGAAATTAGCTGTTAAGAAATCATAATGAGATCTGTGCAGAGACCTTCTTGGAATCAATGTGTCCCAGGATTACATGAGCATTATTTTTAATATATTTATCTGCTTAACATAAAAAAACAAAAAACAAAAAACAAGGGCTCTTTAGTTGGCGCACAGCACAGTAAAAAAACAAAATAAGTTTACTATGTCCATTGTGGGAATGGGAATGTTTATTTAAACTGAAGGTAGTACTTAGAGGAAATACTCAACATTTCATTGTTGGTGTTGTTAAGTGCCATCATGTGGGAAAATGAAGGATATAAAAGGAAAAAGTGCCTAATATAAGAGGACTTCAAAAAGTTCTTGGAAAAAATAGAATGAAAAGATAATGGAATTTTTCCATGAGCTTTTTAAAGTCCCTTGTATTAATAGTAATTTGGTCTGAGTAATTTTTGTTCATTTTCTTCTATATTCTTATTTCTAGAAATCTTGCGGGCAAGGTTTTTTAGACAACTGGAAATCCTGTATTTGACTTTTTTCCCCCTAACTTTTTATTGTGAATTATTTTATATTCAAAAAATCGCACACTCTGTTTCATCTCAATGACTGTAATCTCCTCAATAAAACATCAACTTATCCCATTTCGTCCCTGTTTTTCTTATTTCAATTTCTGCTTCTGTTCCAACCTTTCTGAACCTTGTCCTTGGGTTAATGCTACTATTTTGATCACAAATGGTTAGCCATTCTATGGTGTGTGAACCTTACTAGTGTTGTCCTCTACATATACCTATCTATTGCTTGGCTGAAAATGGAACCATGAGGACAAGCTCAGCTCCAGACATGAAGAGTGACCAAGAGCCATAGTCTCAGTGTTCCACCAGTTTCCATCTGACCAGTAAACCTGGCTTTTTTTTTATTATTGAGTTTTGTTCCACATGTTCTCCAATCTTATTCATGGCCTTCTAATGTGATCCACTTCAGAGGAGTTGATGGTGTAGCTGCCACTATCGAGTTCTTCTGTTCTCAGGGTCAAAGAGAATGATGTTCACATGGCCTATTAGTCCACTGAACTATTTCCAAGTGATTACTAGAAGTCATCTTAGTTGTGGTCCGTACAATATTCCTTTCAAATAAATAATCTGAGGTTCTGGTTTTTAAACATCAGTCATCTTTCCTCAGTTGTAATCAGGAAGAAAACATTTTGTGTATTAGATCTCAATCCTTCTCCATAATAGCTTCCATTATCTCTCAGGTAAATCCCTTAAACTGTACTTCACATTTCTGAAAGTCTTCCTCAGAAGCCTTATAGAGTTTGATGAAGTTCTTTACACTCCTAACCAGGGAAATCCCATGACTACTTTTATACTTTTATAACCTGAGCAAAGGTTATACAGTACATTGTTCAGAGAGAGAAGCTAAAGGAAAGAAACCAAAGGACATTCCAGAAGGTTCTTTCTACAGAAATATATTCCCTGAACAACCAGGCTACCTTTGAATGTGCTTCTAATGGTCATGATTTAATACTATAAGGGTGGGGGAAAATATTTTTTTTTAAAGAAAAATAAAGCCAACAAGAAGGATTAAAATATTTTCTGTCAAGTTTTACAACAAAAAATAAAAATCAGAATTTGAACACACAAATAATAACATTGATTCTTTTTCTCAATATATACTGTACATGAGGGAGCTTCAAAAAGTTCATAGAAAACTGGAATGAAAAGATAACGGCATTTTTAAAGCCCCCCCCAGAAAAGTTAAAGCTTGGTAAATTGAGCAATTAATCCCAAAGAATAATTTTCATCCCTGATACGAGAGCAAGTAGAAGTCAATTCAGTACTGGTTCCACCTAGGAATGGGAATACAGAAACACTTCTATCTGGAAATAAACTATTACACCTAACTAAATATTTTAGATAAATTATGTTTATTCGATTACATTTCTAATTTAAATAGTTTTAAGTGAGAATCTCCCAAATATGTAAATTTGACCAAAAAAATAGTGATCTCAGTATATCACTATTTTAAAGACATTATCTCATCCTACACATTTCCTTGACCACTTAAAAAACTCTGAGTTTAACAGCTTCTTGGTAATAGGAGGGGGTTTCAGAAAGTTCATGAAAAAATTCTTCTTTTAACTTCATTTTTTCATGAACTCTTTTAAGCCCCCTCCTATGATATCACCACTATGAATAGCATCTATTACATTGGGCTATATGATGATACCTTCATAGGACTCTAAAATATGGAGAAAACTGTGAACCCTAGACTAGATAAATAAAAGCAATTTTTTTTTTTTTTTTTTAAAGCTACCATAGAAGAATCCTGATAGGGAAAAAATACAGAATTCTCAAATCCATATGAACTCTTTATTATGTGGAGGGTAGATGACCCCCTAAAACTATTGTCTTGAGATAATCTTTAAACCTTAAACCAAAAATATCCCTTGGTGTCTTCTAAAAACCAAACAACAGCTTAGCTTCACTAACTGACAGGTCTCCCCTTAAGCATTATGCTCTTCTAAGAACTATCCTTATGGGATAAAATTGACAACAGCAACTCAAGAAATGAGACAGGAACCCAAGGGAACAGTGAGTGTATGTTAATGAGGGAGCAAGGACTCAGGAAAGGTGAGTGAGAAGGGTTGCGCAGCTCAAAGCATGTAATCAAAATCACTGACTTGTACCTGTAGAAACCTTGAACTGGTGCATGCTTTGCAATGTTTATACTAAGTAACAAAACAAAATCAACAAAATTTAGAGAGAGAGGAAAGAGAAAAAAGCCTTTATGTGAGATTTTTCTGAGTTTCTAAAATCAATAAAGCCCTGGAAAGAACACTACTAAATATCTATCAGCTTCAAGGTTTGAGTCACACTCAACTGAATCTAACAAAAACAACCTAAATTGCACTTAGCATGTACCAGGTATTCTTTTAAGTGTTTAAAATATGCTAACTCACTTAGTCTTTATAACAACACAGTAAAAATGGTACTTAAGTGCCATCAAGTTGGTACTGACCCATAGCAACCCTGTATAGGGTTTCCAAGGAGCGTATGGTAAGCTTGAATTGCTGACCTCGTGGTTCAAACCGACTTGGCAGTCCAGCGCATTAACCCACAGCACCATACCAGGAGCAGTTCTACTACCTTCCTTTTACAGATGAGGAAACAAACAAGCACGAAAGTTTTGTCATTTGCTGAGCCACACAGCTAGTAAACAGCAGAACCAGGGCTCAAATCCAGCAGTCTTGACTCCAGTCTGTAATCTTACATGACTTAGTCTTAGTGAATCTCCAAAACTTCATTGGGACCTACCAAGTAAAAAGCACTACACTATATAGTTATTACAGGAGAACAGTCATACACGAGATCCCTGAAGAGCACAAATTTTCTAATTGAGCACGTTATGCGCTTCCAAAAGAAAACTGAAATTAAACTTCTAATCAAACAAGTAATTGTGGTGGTAATGTTAACTTAATTAGATGCAAAAAGACTACCACTACCACTATTATTTCAATTTGTTGACACTGCAGAACCCAAGGAAAACATTTTATTTTGCACCAGAAGGAAATTTGTAACACCATACTCTACTTTCCCTAAATTAAAATCATTTCAAAATGGTAAGAGGTTGCTAGAATTCAGAATTTCACTCCAGCAGAGTTCACAATCCTCTTTTCCTTTACAATCCATAAATTGTGTCATTAAATATGGGGCACAATGCTTATCCTTGCTAGTAAATTAAGAAGTGAAAATCATAACCACAGTGAGGTAGCATCTTGTATTTATTAAGATGGTGAGAAAGATTCTTTTTTGTTTAAAGTTATAAAATACCAAAACGTTTTGAAAAACTTTTGAATAGCTGAAAGCATTGTAAACTAGCATAATACTTTCAGAAGTCAATCTGGCAAAAGGTAGTTTCCAAAATATTTTTTACCTTTTGACTCAGTAAATCCATTTCTAAAAATTCCTCTAATAATTCAAAAACAAAGAAAAAAGTATTTCACTAAAAAGCTATTTGTTAGAGATGCATAATGCAGAAAAACTATAAACATTCTACATATCACAAGAGTTTTCATATTAGTTGTGGTATATTATCAATATAGCTAATCAAAATAATAAATGTGAAAATAGTATCATAACGAAAAAGTTTATAAACTATCACTTTAAAAAATAATACAATCAACCAGGGGGGCTGAGAATGTAATGTAGATAGAGACAAAAGAAAAGTAACTGACTTACAAGTGTACAACCTCCCTCACTGAAAAAAGGGTGGAAAAAGAAAAGCTTACAAGTAACTGTGGAAAACTGTTCTGACTGGAAACGATACAGACAGAAAGAACTGTACAGAAACACTGTACTCTAGTTGATAAAGCTGTTTCTCATGAAGATACAGGTTAATAATTCTAAAACTACTTACATGTACACTGGAGTCAAATAAATAAGAAAATGAATGGTAGATGGTAGGAGCCAGGTTTCTCACTATAGAGAGGGAAGTTACAGATAAGCAAGCTGGAAGATGGAAATTATCCATGTGATGGAGACATCAGTATGAACTCATAATTAGCTTAATTTGGATCTAGAAACAATTGTTGATACTTATATATTCATAATTTAGCTCTAAGACATAATGCTAGGTAAAGTGGAGGGTCAGCGAAAAAGAGGAAGATTCCCAATGAGATGGATTGACAGACACAGTGGCAACAACAACGGGCTCCACATGACAATTATGAGGATGGCACCAGACCAGGCAGTGTTTTGTTCTGCTATGGAAAGGCTGGATGAGTTAGAAATGACTCAACAGCACGGAACAACAACTGAGAAAAAGCCTAGAAGCAATGACACTTCAGTAACAACATGCACACTCAGATCCCAGATCTTGATTTCGAAATACCTTTCTCCAAGACAAGGAAACAAGCTTCTTTGGAGACAAAGCTGGGCAGGGAAAATACCAAACGAGCCTGGAACACATTATAGTGCCAGAAAGAATGTGCTCAAAAAACAAAAGCATGGGGATGTATCAAAGAAACACAGGGGTCACACTGAAAGAGCTCCCAATGGCAAAAGCTGGAACCAAACAACATAGTACTAGATTATGACCCAAAGTATAAACGAAATACGAGGGGACTTCAAAAGTTCCCAGGATGTATGAGACCACAGTTGCAAAAACTGAAGAAAAGGCTTTCTTTCTAAAAGAACCATTCTATGATGGTGGCCAGGAGTGGGAGGGAAGGGAAAATTATTCACTGGGTAGAGGGTAGACATATGTTACTTGGGTGATGGGTAAGGCAATATACAAGAGGGAGGTTAGTACGAGAAAGTTAAAGGTAGTGGAAGATACAGGGAGAAGTATTAGAGGTAAATACTGTTAATGGATGGTACATGAAGGGGATTGCAATCATTGTAATGACACAAAATGTGTGACTTGTTGAATGTGGGACTGATGGTATGCTTCACTCAGTTCACAATGAAAAGTTAAAAAACAAAAAATTCATGAGAATATTCTATTATCTTTTAATTCCATTTTTTCAAGATCTTTTTGAAGCTCCCTCATATACAAGCCCATACCAGTAGAAATGGATGACTTCCTCAGGGAATGAGCACATACTGATTTGGGTCTTATTGGTGGTTTGGAGTCAAAATCTAAGAACTTCCTATGAATAAATGAGCTGGGGAGAGGAGATAAATATTCTTTACATATGTATTCTAATTAATGAATACACATACTCCTTCAGCACTGTAGGATAAGCACTGGACTGTTATCACAAGGTTGGCAGTTCAAATCTACCAGCTGCTCCCTGGAAACCCTATATAGGA
The DNA here is from genome assembly GCF_000296735.1 of Chrysochloris asiatica. NCBI lineage: Eukaryota > Metazoa > Chordata > Mammalia > Afrosoricida > Chrysochloridae > Chrysochloris > Chrysochloris asiatica. The sequence continues at coordinate 7,312,107 of NW_006408582.1, read as the reverse complement.
TTGCTATGAGTTGGAACTGACTCAACAGCACTTAACGACAACAGCTCTAGAAAGTGAAATTTAACTCCATAACCCTTTCTCCTTGAGTTTAAACTGGATTTAGGGACTTCATTTCACATGATAGAGCATGAAAGATGGATGAGGGTTGGGGGAAAGCAACTTTACGGTGGAGACATCTGGCAAGCAAGCCTAACCCCACCAGTGAGATTATGTTGGCCCACACACTCCTACTGTGATTAGAGGGCACTTCTACAAAACACCTGACCAGCACTTCTCAAAATCATCATGGTCTCCACAAACTAGGAAAGACTAAGAAACTGTCAGAGACCAGAGGAGATCAAAGAGACACAATGACTAAACGTATTGATACCCTGAGAGCAGATGCTAGAACACAAAGAGGACATTCATGGAAAAGAAAATTCAAAAACTTCTGGAGTTAATAGTAATGCACCAATGTTGTCAGTTTTGACAAATGTTCCACTGTAGCATAAACTGTTTCAGTAGGGGAAACTGGGAGACGGGTACAGGGAGATGCTCTGAATAATCTCTTCAACTTTTCTATAAATATAAATTTATTCTAAAATAAAACTATTTATTAAAAAAAGGAACACATATAACTATATATACACTCTGTGATTCAACTAAACCCCCTATCATTTTCTCTAAATTCATGCTCTCAAGCTTTGATATAATTGTTCTGCAAGTCTCCTAGGCTCACAACACTTACTACACTTTTTATTGTAAACTGAGTGAAGAGTTACACAGAGTCCAGGTGTGGCACTATAGGATAAAGCACTGAACTGCTAACTGCAAGGTTGGGAGGTCAAACCCACCAATAACTCCTCGGAAACCCTAAACAGGGACCCCATGAGTCGGAAATGACTGGATGGCCTGTCAAGTCGGTTCCAACTCATAGTGAACCTGTATACGGTTTCCGTGGAGCAGATGGTGAATTTAAATTGCTGACTTTACAGTTCAAACTGACCTTGTGGTCCAGTGTTGATCCTACAGCACCATACCAGGACACCTATGTATGTGTGCTTTTATAAAAGACCGATTAGAAAAATCCTGGTGCTATATCATAAAAACAAACCCAACCCAATCCACTGCCATAAAGTTGACTCTGACTCATAGTGCCCATATACAGGGTTTCTGAGATTGTGTATCAAAGATGTAGCAGACAGTCTCATCTTTTTCTCTCTGAGCAGAGGGTAGATTTGAACCACCAACTTTGCAGTTAGCAGCCCAACTCTTAACATACAGTGCCACCAGGGTTCCTTATATTACAAGGAAACATTAAATCTTTTCCTTTATTACTCTAGTGGTTTTCAAAAATACATTGTAAATCTCCCCCCCAGTAAAAGACCCTGATAACTGGGAACATCTGCCTTCAGTGAGACAGGAAAATTGCAGGAGTCTGAGCAACAGTAACCACAACAAAATCTCTACTGGAGAAGACAGAAAATTCAGTAGTGCTCAATGAAATGAAAGGAAGAATCAGATGCAACAGACTTAAAGGGCAGGACAAGGCAGCGCTTCTAAGCTGGAAAATGTGTAATGTGTTCTCTTTTTTCAAGTCTCAGAAATCACCCAGAATTTCCCTTAGTGATTTCCTAAGTTGGGAGAGGACATCTCTTCATTTGCTCAAATTTTTAGACTCTTGAACATATGTATTTCTTTAAGCAATTTAACAGCAGAATAAGGAGGAAGATCCATCTGGTGCTTATCATTAAAGAAAAAGTTAGGATTCCATGTTTAAATCCAGTTACCTTATGTAATCGAAGGTATACATGAGCCGAAGAGAGTTTGTCCACATGAAACCTACAAAGAATGAAAACCACTTTTAGCAAGAGGTACAAGATAACCATCTCCTAAGGCCACTTGCATTTAAAGCAATCGAATCCAAAAAGTATTCCTCAACACCTACCATATTCTAAACACCATGGGGAGTAAAATATAGTCTCTGCTTCCAAAGTGCTCATTTTCAATTTGCATAAGCATAAGTTATGCAGCAATTTATGATTAAGCATCAAGCTGAGTAGTGGTGGTGGTGGTGATGGCTGTGTGCCATGGAGCCAGTTCCGAATGGCAGGGTTTTTGAGGCTATAAATCTTTACTGGAGCAGAAAGCCTCATCTTTCTCCCGCAGAGCAGCTGATGGATTTGAACTGCAGACCTTCCAGTCCGATGCATAACCCACTAGCCATCAGAACTCCTTAAGATGCATAGTTGTTGTTAAGTGCCACTGAGTCGGTTCCGACTCATAGGACCCTATGTAGGGTTTCCAAGGAGCAGTTGGTGAGTTTCAACCACTAATCTTATGTTTCAAAGTAGAGACATTAAATACTAAATGTCTAGAGAAGGGAGAGTTTTCAAGGGATGAAAAGCTATCAGTAACCAAAGGCTTCATGGAAGAACTGAGATGTGGTATAGTACTTAAGAGATAGAACAAGGAAAAGAATTTCCAAAAAGAGGAGGGAATGAAAGAATCAGAGAGACTCCAGTATTATAAGCCTAGGAGATTTGCAGGACCACTGACAGAGTTATATCAAAGCTTGAGGGCATGAATTTAGAGAAAATGATAAGGGGTTCAGTTTGAGACATCCTGAGTTCCAACTGATGGCAAAAACAGTACCAAGAGAATCAGAACAATTTGAAGAGTTGGAAGAACTAAGCCAGAATTAAAGGCATTGAGCAGGACACATTATAACTTGAGTCAGATCAGCAATTCATCTAGCCCTGTATTCTGACAAAGACATTCTCCTATATGTCTCCTGGGAGAACACGTAATTACCCTTTGATACTGCCTTACAAATTTCGAAATGCCCCTCACCATATAACCAGAATTTGCCTTTCATTAAAGTTCCATCCACCAATTTAACTAAATATTACATGTTTGCAACTTGTTTCATCTTATCAAACATAAGGATATTAAGATTTTCATGTAGTAGTGTAGTGGTTACGAATCAGGCTGTGAACCTCAAGGTCAGCAGTTCGAAACTACCAGCTGTTCCGTGGGAGAAAGATGAGGCTTTCTGCTCCCATAAAGATTTACAGCCTAGGAAACTCTGTACAGGGTTGCTATGGGTCGGAAGCGACTCCACGGCACACTGAACAATACACCAAATAAAGTTGACTTTCTCTTTCCAACATGCAAAGATATACCCAGTGTCCTAGCATCAAGCAACAAATTAGGTTACCACATGACTGTCACTTTGTGATTCTGTCATATCCCTTTTCCTTAGTCCATACCTTGACAAAGTAAAGAATTTTTCACTAAAACCCTAAAATGGAATCATTACATCCACTATGCATTTCTCTATTCCTAGTATTAATGCATTCCTTAGAAGTGAAAATTCTCACATACCAATATACAGTACAAGATGGAGACAGTGTGATTCTATGTACAGGTCAAGACTGGGCTGATGTCTAACACCTTGTTTAAAGAGGTTGTTACTCGTGGCCATCAATTCTGACTCGTGGTATTAGCATCTGGCTATTCATTTTTCGCTATGGGTCAGCACCGACTCGACGGCACTTCACAACAACAACACATTCACTTTCAGTAGTGGGCATTTTTGGAAAAGTCTATGACTCTAGGGTTCTAGTCTTAATTATTACTGATTACCACCTCCACCACCCAAAAAAGAGAATAACACCTTAACTCATTTCTCCAAGTGGTTCATGTACTCATCTGTTTTCCCACGTGAAAGATTTCTGATTATCACACTGAATTTGAAAAAAAGAAATGATACATACATGTTTACCACAAAGACAAAAAACCAACAACAGTAGTTTTCAAGTCCCACAAAGCTGGGTCATTTAACTCCTTAAAATGGGACCTGTGAAAATACAACTCACCAGGGAGCTTTGAGGCAGAAAATGCATACTACACTTCTATATTCCCTCATTTAAAGTTGACTTTAGTTTCAGTCACACTGGATCCTAGGAAACACCCAACTTAAAGGAGCCTTTGGAGGTTTGCTGGGGGGAAATTCTGTTTACCTGAGTTTCCTCTGAAATTTCATAGATAAAATTTTAAAGTCTGTATCAGAGTGAAGCAGATTAAAAGTCAGCCCTGTAATGTAGTTAGATTCCTGAGTCGTCCTTAGCAATCCAAGGAACATTTCCAGGCTAGACAGTACATGAATTGGAACTGGTCTTGATGATCTGAGGCTATTCCTAGAAACTACGGTGGTTATTCTGGCTTAAAACAGATCTAAAATAGCTTCTGAAAGAAAAATTCAATTACTTTAGATAGTATTCATTAATCTAAACATTTTATATTGAAAAAGTCAAACCTGTTGCTGTTGAATCGATTCTGACTCTGAGCAATCCTACAGGGCCAAGGAGAACTGCCCCACAGGCTTCTAAAGTGATCAACTTTATGGAAGCAGACTGCCATATCTCTCTCCCTCGGAATGGTTGATGGATGGATCTGACCTGCAGAGCATTCAGTTAGCAGCCAAGTGCTTGACCACTGAGCAGCTACTAAGGCTCATTGACTTTGTATTAAAGAGTATCAAAATGAATGACTAGGAGTATGTCAGCATCTATTCAGTAAATACCATTCTGGAAATCTGACCCATGTACCAGATCCTACGCTAGGCATCAAAAATACAAAACCATAAGCCAAACCAGTTGCCACTGAGTCAATTTTGACTTATGGTGACTCCAGGTGTAACACAAAACTACTCCATTGGGTTTTCAGGACTCAACCTTCCAGAAGCAGATCACCAAACCTTTTTTCTGGGGTGCCTTGGGTGGGATCACACTGTCAACTTTTCAGTTAGTGGTAGAATGCTTAACTTTGTACACTACCCTGAGACTCCATACTGAAAATATACAGTGACATCTGTGAAATCCAGAACTTGGTGGCACTTTGTTTTTCTGGGTCTTGCAATCACCACTTATCCATCTCTCCCTATTTAGTGGGAAATATTTTCACTTTCCGTCTCTGACAGGTTCCTGCCTTAAACAGGTTTGGACTTTCACAAATAGACCAAACAGGGAGGTCCTAGGAAGGTAGGATCTCCCAGTATAAGAAGTTCTCTGCACTGCAAAGTATAGAAGCTCTCTGCACTGCAAACTGCCCACTTGAGGGTACATCAATAGTTTCTACTTTGATGACCTCTGAGTTTAGAAAATGGGCCAATGTACTGGAATGGTGGCAAATTGGAAGAAAAGAGAAAAAGCCTTTAAAATTCCTCAGGTTTCTGAGGTCTCCTGGTTACTGGGGTAGACTGGAGAGAACAGAAAAAACATTTCTAAAGGGGCCAATGAACTAGCCCGTTTATAATGGGATGTTGTTGTTGTTGTTAAGTACCGTCGAGTCGGTTCCAACTCATAGTGACCCTGTACAGGGTTTCTGAGGCTGTAAATCTTTACGGGAGCAGAAAGCCTCAACTTTCTCCCGTGGAGCAGCTGTTAGTTTCGAACTGCTGACCTTGCGGTACGCAGCCCGATTCGTAATCACTACGCTACCAGAGCTCCTTTTTTATAATGGGATAGGCTGGAACAATAGGATGCACCCTTTAGGGAGTCCCTGCAGAAAGAACTCAAGGTTCTCTCAGCATGGCCACATCGAATGCTCGTGTAAATTAATTTCTGTATAATATTTCCTTTATTAAATGCTCACTACTATATACCTGGTATGGCACTGTGGGTTAATGCACTGGATTGCAAAGTCTGTGGTTCAAGCTCACCAGTTGCTCCTCAGAAACCCTATACAGGGTGGCTATGGGATAGGACTGACTCGACGGCACTTAAAGTAGCAGCAACAACTATGTATCTTATTAGAAATTCAATAAACTCTGGAAAAATGGAAGCCTAACTTCTGCTACCAAGAGTTAAGAAAAGGCCTGGGCCCACATTTAGAAAAGAGGTTCAGAAAGTAGCAGCAATGGCCTAAGGGAAGCAAGAGGTGACCTGCAGTCAAGCAAGTAGCAGCCTGGGGAAAGAGCAAAGCCATGATTTAAAACCACAGCTGGTTAGGGGGCCAGTAACAACAGGAGAAGGTCTGCTCAGTTTCTCTGAGCCTTAGTTTCCTCATCTGAAAACTGGGAATAGCGGTGCCTATTTCATAAGAATGTTAAGATTAAATATATTAATACAGGTAAACAGTATGTGGTATAACGTAATTAAGCATACAATATATGTTCACTATCAGGGGAGTGCTGTGGCTCTATAGGATAAGCACTGGACTGCTAACCACAAGGCTGGTGGTTGAGCCCACCAGCTGCGCCTCATGAGAAAGATGAGGATTTCTGCTCCCACAAAGTGTTACAAGTCTTAGAAACCCTATACAGTCCTATGAGTCAGAACTTAACAGCACTTAACAACAGCATTAATGTCATATTAGAGCAAATTGTTGTTGTTGTTAAGTGTCATCAAGTTGGTTCCCCATTCATAACGACCCTGTATATGGTTTCTGAGGAGCAGCTGGTGCGTTTGAACTGACCTTGCAGTTCCAACCAACCTTGAGAATTGTTTAGTGCTATGAAGTCAGTTTTAACTCACAGTGACCCTATATAGGGTTTCCAAGGAGCGGCTGGTGAGTCTGAACTGCCAGACTTGTGGTTCAAACCGACCTTGTGGTTCAATGCTTTCTCCTACAGCGTCACACCAGGACTCCGACCTTGTAACTAGGAGATCTGTATAGTTATCTTCAGGGTAGCATTTGGTAAGGAGTGTTATGAGCTTGGAAAGTGATAGGCAGGATTAGGCCTCAGAAGAGAAACATTGCAAGGGTCAGTGAGTGGTAGAAGCTGAAGAGACAAAAAGCAAACGGAGTCCGAAAGCATTACAAGAAGAAGAGAGTACCAGGAGCCTATGCATGCCTCAAAGGTCTTAGAACTAAGTCGGGAAAAAAAAGTATGATGTTCTGAGACAGGGGTCCTTATAGTTTGTTTTGTTACTGGTGCTATGTTTAGGACTGGGTTTAGAAAGCAGCTCAATTAAACAGTCTCAGAAGGAGACGATAAAAGTATATATATTATTATATTTCCAATTTCCATGAATTATTTTTAAAAGTGGCGGCAAAGCTGAATCAAGACAGGACTAAACTGATTAGGGATTTTAGAAGATATTAAAGGGAAGTCAGTATGTTTCTTTTAAAGCTGGATCTGGTCAAATGGTGCATCTATCTCTTCCACTGCATGGATGCTCGTATCTATTCTTCACTGTGTCTGGTATTTACTCAAGAAATGGCTCTAAAATGTAAGTGGGATGTCTCAATAACTTACTACAAGGAGACAAAGAGGAGGTAAAAGAACGTCTATGTTCCAGAGATCTTTGCTCTCAGGCCTGAGGTTTATCAGCACTATGATTTATACAGTAATTATAAATGAAAGGAGCTAACAGATATTTACTGCTGAACACCCCATAAACAAAAATCCAAAGTTCTAGTCTTGATTGACAGGATAAGTCACTCAGCCTCAGAAAGCAAATGACCATCCAGAGAAAGCAGAAGCCAAACTGTTACTTACCAAATATCTTCAGGCCAGCCATACTTTATTAGATCTTCATCTACAGTGAGACATGAGAACAGAGAAAGATCAGGAAAATTGTCAAATGAAGATATACCAAAGTTTCTAGAAAGATGGGAAGGGAAGGAATACCAACCCCTTCCACAACTTTTTCCTTCCTCTGCTTCACAGAGAAGACAGCATTTCAAAGAGGCTTTGATACTGGAAAATTCAAAACACTAAAAATCGTATTTACAACTGGATAAGATAAACTTCATAATTCTTATAATAATAGCGCCAATCTAAAATTCAAAGATATTTATATTTGAAGATAAGAACTCCAACAAATCAGAGAAGCTGAGAAATTTAAGACTGTAGTAATATGTATATGTTACAGGGGTTTGGCTAAAACTTCAGAAGTATGAATTGCCTTTTATTTTTAAAAAAAAGGAACTCTCAACTATAAAATTGTAAATAATAATAATAATAATAAGGGAGCAAAACAAATGCCAGACCAAAATAAATTAAAATCACCAAAAATTCTGTCATTTATGGAAATCAAATTTCAGATGAAACAGCTAGAAGAGTTCATAATTCTCTCTGAAGGGTGAGACATGGGTGTTGGGAAGGAAGAGGTATGGAATTGTTTTTTAATGATAAGCCTTCTATTGCTATTTGGGAGACCTGGCGGAGCGCTGTACAATAAGCACTCAACCGTAAGATCGGTTTCAACTGCAAGGTCAGTGGTTCAAACTTACCAGCTGTTCCTCAGAAATTCTACACAGTGTCACTATTAGTCAGAACTGATTCGACAGTATTTAACAACATTACTATTTGACTTTTTAAATTATGCACTTGTTGTTGTTGTTCTTGTTGT
>NW_006408582.1:7251273-7302765 GCF_000296735.1 Chrysochloris asiatica | reverse complement strand
AGATTCCTCATGAGCACAATTAAGTGTTCTAGAATACTCATACTTCTCAATGTTGTCTATAGCTTGTCATGATCAACACAACTTGTAGATAAAAATAAATTTTAAAATATACCTTTGGAAATAATGGCTACCTAATTCAAAAATCCACCAGTTGCACAGTTGCTCTTCAGAAACCATTAGTTGAAACCAACTCGAAGGCACTTAACAAAAACAATTCCATCATATGAATAAACATCTGTATTACTGACACTTGGGTTGCTTCTAATTATAAATATTTGATTGAGTATTTTTTTAATGAAGATGTCCATATTCCTGATTATTCCCTTTAGATACATTTCTAAAAGCTGAGGTATAAGATCACAATGTATGGGAGGGTCAGTGAAAAGGTGCTGCTACTAAGGTTCCAGTTCACACATGCCTGGGTGGTTTATCCTAAGCAAAACGTGTGTTAACATGCCTCTGCCATCAGTGGACGGCTAAAGACAAGTTCTTCCAGTAATTAAAAAAAAAAAAGGATACTTTTTATGACATGATATAAAACAATTTTGAGATCAGGGCTAATATTAAATTTGTAACAAAACTGAAGGAAATATCTTCCTCAAATCACTGAAGTTTTGTAACAAGTTAATGGGAATGCTGCCCCATATAAAACAACCGTTGTCACATGGATCAAGCAATTGAAGGAAGGTAAGCCAAGAGAATGAAAATTGTCTAGAAACCACCAGAAGACCACAGAATATGTGAAAGCTACTTAAAGTTGAGATCTCACATGATTCAGCATTTTCAGTTTTAAGCATACATCTTGGTCTTGGTAAGCTTTTGGCTTGATGGATGCCAAAAGTATTATGCAAAGATCAGCTAACTCAAAGAGCTGACCTTTCATCAGTATTTTAAGTAAGGCCAAAACTAATGAAAACTTTTTACAAAACAAATTGTAACTGATGAGTCTTGGATTTACCAATATGATGCAGAGAGCATAGGCCAATCAAAACAGCAGCTTCTGAGAGGATCTGCTGGACCAGTTAAATTCAAGTCAAAGAGGTCCAGATGCTCAGAAAGTTATAGAAAACATTTTTTAGGATTCCAAAAGGATCATCTTGACAGATTTTCTCAAAGTACCAGGGACAATCACAGGGCTTACTAAGAAGAAGTTTTTCACAAAATTAAAAACTGCACTCATGAGGGAAAGGCTAGGAGAGCTGCACTGAGGAATGTTTCCCAACATGACGATGTACCTGCTCATTCTTCAAGGGTAGAAAGGGCTAAGAGTATTTTGCTGGCAGATTTTATCCTCCACCTACCATATAGCCCTGATCTTGTCCCTTCAGACTTCTTGTTCCCCAAAATTCAAAGAACATTTAAAAGAAACACAATTTTGAGGATGTTAAAACTGCTGTTTTGACATGGTCTAAATCAAAAAGCACAGAATTCTTCAGGGACAGGTCTGAGAGAGAGATACACTGCCTTCAGGTGTACAGACCAAAGTGGAGGATAGGCACTAGATCTCAAGGTCTATTTGAACCACAGGTCGGCGGTTCAAACTCACCAGTTGCTCCTCAGAAACTCTATACAGAGTCGCTATGAGTCAGAATCAACTCGAAGGCACTTAACAAATTATTTTGTAGCAATACATTTTGACTTAACCTTATACATGAGTGTATCACTTGAGAACTATAATATCAATAGAAAGTTCTAATAACTATATTAATAATTATTAACTGTACTTAAAAGAAAAATATTTCTTGAAGTATTATTTAAACATGGATTTAAAAATAGTAAGGTAAATAATGGTCTCAAGGGAGCTCAAGAAAAGAAAATCTACTCAACTTGAAGTTGGTATTTACTGTCCAGAAAAATAAAAACATGGTGCTCTTTGCACCTGAATACACAGCAAATTTTCTGAAGAGCTTCCCACTAGCTTCAGTAGGAAACTGAACAACTAGTTACAGGATAAACAGAAAAACAGAAATACAAAAATCTCTCTTCCTCATGCTCAGGATGCTTGTCTCTCTGATGACACCTGCTGGTTACTAAATTGAACAAACCAGAAAATGTTTCAGGGAAAGTGAATCATAAAAATTATTTTGTGTTCAGTTCTTAGCCTTAAGTCATCAAGACTATCAGAAATAGTGTGATGTGCTAGGAGTGCTTAGAGAACAGATGGTTTTAAAAGATGTGATGCCTTTTCTGAGAAACAACTCAGAACACGAGGGTGAGAACAGGTGCACAGCTCCAAGAATGTCATCAATGTCATCAACTGTACATGCAGACACTGTTGAATGGGTGTGTACATTCAGCTATATATTTTCTCAGCAACAACAACAACAAAATTTTTTTTTAGTGATACAATGTCCTTTCTAAGAAGGTAAATTAGAAGTTGGCAGCTCCAATTGTCTCAAGAGTTCCTGGGACATCCAGCATCAACAACAAAGTTCAAAAAACCAGTAAACAATAAAGGCTGACGAGGGTGTGGAGAGACTGGGATCCTCCTATACTGCTGGTGGGACTTAAAATAATACAACCACTGTGGAAAAAAAAGGTATGATGTGTTATAAAATGTTGGAAATTGATATAAATGTATCCCCAGCAAGCCCTCTACTTGGCATATATATATTCTCAAGAAACAAGAGCCATGATATGGATACATCATATCCATGTTCACTGCAGTACCATTCACAACAGCACAAAGATGGAGATGGCCTAAATGCCCACCAATGGAAGAATGGATAAACCAACTTTGGTACATACACACAATGGAATGTTTCACAACACTAAAATATAGTAATGAATCTGCAAAACACCACATAAGATGGATGAACCTGGAGGACATTATGCCGAGTGAAATTAGTCAATCACAAAGGACAAACACTGTCTGAGACCACTGTTGTAAATAGTTTAGAAAAGGTTTCATGCTAAAAGAAACATTCTCTGATGATGACCAGGGGTGGAAGGGATATAAAAATCATTTACTGGGAAGATGGCAGACACCTGTTAACTTGGTTGATGGAGAAGGTAATATACAAGAGAGAGGCTGCTACAGGAAAGATGAAGGAAATGTAAGACATAGGGAGGAGTGCAAGAGCGAAAGTCAATGGAGGTTAAATACTATAATGGTTAACATGAAGGGGATTGCAATCATTGTAATGAAACGAAGTATTGTTTCTGTTGTTGATAAGTGTCATCTAGTCGGTTCCGACCCATAGTGATCCTGTAAAAGATTTCCGAGGAGCAAATGGTGAGCTTGAACCACCAACCCTGAGGTTCAAACCAACTTTGCAGTCCAGATAATTAACCCACAGTGCCACACCAGGATTCCTGGTCCAACTTGATTAGTGGGTCAAAACATTAATTTAGCAGGTTGAAACTAGCCATTTTTTTGGTGGTGGCTAAATAAAACAGAATAGAAGTAGAGGACATAGAACACAATACAGGTGTTTGGTTTTTCTTAAAAAACAAACAAACAACTTTTTATAGCGAGTTGAGTGATGGTTTTCAGCAAGATCATCAGTACACACATACACTTTGTCTCATCTCAACGATGGCAATCTCCAAGCAACAACAGTTATCCTGCTTCCTCCCTGCGGTTCCTATCCCCCATTTCACTCACCTTCCTGTCCCTTCTCAACTTTGTCCTGAAGTACATGCTGCCTTTTTGAATTTGAATGATGACCATTCCATGGTAAGCATACCTTACTAGTGTTGTTGTCTCCCCTATATATGTATCTACTTCTTGGCTGAAAATTGGGCCACGAGGGTGAGTTCCTTTCCAGACCTGAAGAGTGCTCAAGGGGATAAATCTCAGGTTCTTCCAGTCTTTCTGATCAGTAAGCCCAGTCTTTTTAAATTTTTAAAATAATTTTGAGTTTTGTTGCATATTTACTCCCATTCTATCCAGGACCTTCTAATGTGAACCCTTTCAGAGCAGTAGGCAGTGGTACTCAGACACCATCTAGTTCTTCTGGTCTCAAAATCATGGAAACTGATGTTCCCATGTTCCATTAGTCCAACGGATTAATTGATTCCAAACATCTTCAATTCTCATCTTGTTCTTTATTCTATACACTGAGAATAATAATAGGTACACTACATGACCACTCATGAGCTTTTAAATGCCAGATGCTACTCACTGAAGTAGGCTGTAGAACATTGTCTTTGTGGACCATGTTATGCCAATTGATTATGGTGTACCCTGAGACTATGGTCCCAAATCCTCAGGTTCATCAACTCACTGCCTTAAGATGTTTGATAATATCTAAGAGCTTTCATCATTTTGCCTGCCATATGCTCCACCCACATTCACAGCTGTTTGCAATTATACCCATGTATAATTATTTGTTTTTCAAACTCATATTATCAGCGGGTATACTCCTACTCTTCTTCCCATACCCATTCAGCCTGTGTCTCTGTTCATATATCTGCTAGCAGAACAGTTGTTACCTCTATCCCTTTTAGTCCTTGCATACCTCCCTGTCTTCACCGGTCTTTATCATTCTTCAGCCAATCTCCCCCTTCTTGTACACTGCTTTCTTAATCACCCAAGTGAATATGTGTATACCTTCTAGCTAGTGAATTACTCTCTCTTCTCTCCCACCCCTGGTAACCATCAAAAAATGTTCATTTAAATATGAAAACCTTTTCTTGACTTTTTACAATAATGGTCTCATACAATATTTGTCCTTTTGCGATTGATTAATTTCACTCAGCCTGATGTTCTCCAGGTTTATCCAGGTTATGATGTGTTCCACAGATTCATCGTTATTCTTCATTGTTACATAAAATTATACTGTGTGTGTGTGTACCAAAGTTTGTTTATTCATTATTCCACTGATGGGCATTTAGGCTGTCTCTATCATTTTGCTATTATGAATAGTGCTGTGATGAACATCGGTGTGCATATACCTTCTATATCCTGGTTCTTATTTCTTGTGGATGTATACCAAGTAGAGGAATGCTGGCCCCTACAGTATTTCCATTCCCAATCTTCTGAGGAAGCACTAAACCATTTTCCACAGTGGTTGTACCATTTTACACACCCACCAGCAATGTAGGAGGTTCCCAGTCTCTCCACGTCCTCGTAAGCATTTGCTGTTGTCTGTTTTTCTGAACTTTACTATTAGTACTGGATTGAGATGATATCTCATTGTTGTTTTGATTTACATTTCTATAATGGAGTCCTGGTGTGGCACTGTATGATTAGCCTTGGACTGTTAACCACAAGTTTGGCAGTTCACACCCACAGCTACTGCTTGGAAACCCTCCGCAAGGTCACTATGAGTCAAAACCAACTCAATGGCACTTAACAACAACAATGATGACTAATGATTACAGACATTTCCTCAAATGTTTACTGCCTGAATGTCTTCCTTGGTGAAGTGTCTGTTCATGTACAATACAAGTGTCTTTTGTCAATTTGTTTTTTTAGTTATTTCAGTATGTACATCAAGATGTAGGAGTCCTGGTGTGGCACTGTAAGACAGCACACTGAGATCAAAAGGTCAGTTTGAACCACAAGGTGGGCAGTTCAAACTCACCAGCCACTCCTCAGAAACCCTATAAGGGTCGCTAGGACTTAAAACTGACTCAATGGCACTTAACAACAACAAAATCACATCCAACACACTGAGAAAACAATGTACTAACCTGTAACAGTTCATGACTCAGAAATAGCTGCCTTCAGCCTCAAACCAACTCTAATAGATATGCTTCCACTTAATTTGAATGTAGTTAAAATGTACAGAAAATGATCTCTTCAAAGACCAAACCACAAAGTATTTTTATTTGCTCTAATTTAGCACAAGAGTCCTGGTATGGTGCTATAGGATAAGCACTCAACCTCAAAGTTGGTTCAAACTCACCAGCCTCTCCTCAGAAACTCTATATATGGTTGCTATGAGTTGGAACCAACTCGACAACACTTAACAAAAACCTGGGAGTGATATCACCTGTAATCAAATGATACCACAAAACTCTCTGAAGGAGAACAAACAAGATGGTGAATTGGGTGAGAGTACAGTGAGGAGCTCCGTCAGCCACAACACAGAATACCAGACCAAGCAGGCTCAGGGGATGGTCCCAGAACTCTAAACCACATATAAAGGAATAGTTAGAAAGCTGAAATGCCTACACCAGTGGAACTTGTAGCAGAAGAAAGAAATCCAGTGCTTTCTAATCCAAGGCACTCAGCTGCTCCCTGAGCTACCATCTTGGACAAGACCAAAACAGGGAAGGATCAGAGAGCAGCCACAGATACCTGACAGAACCACAGAGATAAAAGTGTGGACATTATTTTTTTCATATTTGTTTATTGGCCCCCCGCTGTCTGAAAACCTCCATTCTGGTGATAAGAGGGGGTGCCTGAGCAAGTGGACACCCCACTCCCAACCCCGGAGGGTTCTGTTACACACGTGCACAGAACTCCTCAAAATTTAAAGGGACAGTTTCCACTTAAAATCAAACGGCACCGCAAAATGGCCACAGCCAGTCCTGAACGGTTTATCACTAGGAAAAAGGCCTGAATGGGGATTGTGGAGCAAGACAGGCAGACTAAAAAGGAAACAGGCTAAAAATTAAATCCTGAGTTACGTCATAATGACCAACAGTGGCATCTTGAAAATTCTCAGTAAGAAGAGTGAAAAGGGAAGCCCATCTCCTGATCACATCCTACCTGAAGGCAATCAGAAAACATAAAAAATACCAAAACACACACCCATCTAAGTTTTAAGGACACAGAAAACTCCTGAATATGCCCAAAAAACAGAAACTGATGACCATTATCAGCACATGTCCAGACAAGATAAAGTGACTGAGACAAATGAGCTGGAGGTAGACCTACACTCCATACTGGAAGGAGAGCAGGCTTTGGAAATGCCTGAGAAGGAATTCAGAAAAATGATTATAAAATGTATCAACATACAATGGAATTGAGAAAAATAAGGAAGAAGTCAGGAAAGTGCTACAGGAACAATCAAATAATTAGATACAACATTGGAAACAATTCAAAACCTACAGAAAGAGGTCCAAACGATTAATAATAGAACATCAGAAATGGACAACACACTGAAAGGGCAAAGGAGTAGAACTGACGAGGTGGAAGCCAGAACTAGTGAGATGGAAGATAAATCTCTCAATATCAGTAAGACAGAAGAACAAACAGAAAAAAGAATTTAAAAAATCTGAAGAAGGTCTAAGATTCATGTTGGAGAACATGAAGAGGAATAACTTAAGAATTATTGGCATTCCGGAACAGGAAGAATCACACAAGTCCACAGAGGAGATAGTTGAAAAACTTCTGGAAGAAAATTTCCCTAACATCCTGAAAAGCGAAAAAGATAAGCATCCAAGAAGTTCAACGAACTCCAAGAATGACAGACCCTAAAAGAAAAACAACGAGACATATAATAATCAAGCTCTCCAAACTCAAAGATAAGGACAGAATCCTGAAGGTAGCTAGGGAAAACAGAAGTGTAACATACAAAGGCCAGCCAATCAGAGTAAGCTCGGCTCTCTCAACAGAAACCATGTAGGCAAGAAGGCAATGGCTAGACATATATAAAACCCTGAAAGAAAAAAATTTCCGACCAAGAATCCTCTAGCCAGCAAAGCTGTCAATCAAATATGATGGTGTAATCAAAACATTCCAGGATAAACAAGAGCTAAGGGATTTTGCCAAAACCAACCCCACAATGAAAAACATCTTAAAGGGGGAGTTCTGTGGACAGAGACACAACAATCAGAGATTGCCATACATGGCAACATCACCCGGAAGTCAATCAACAAATGGAAGAGTCGAGGACAGAATAAAAGTATAAGAACAAATTCAGAGGATCTGGGAGGTCAGTCTATGATCAAAACAAATACAATGTGAAAGAAGGTAAACAGATATCTAGGTGATGGGAAGGTCAGGTAGATTACAGGATAAAACAGACTGTCTTAAATGGAGGGAAAAGTTAATGGAATATAAGGTAAGCACAACGGTGGGGTTGGGGTGTGGTGTTTCGGGGGAAGTGGAGGGAGGTGGAGGGAGGAAATGGTATGGCAAAGGGTAAAGGCAGACACAGCATAGTTCAGGTGTTGGGGAGGGCAATATAAGAAGGGCGAGGAGGTGGAATAACAAGGTAGATAGGGGAACATTGAGACAGGTTTGCATGGGCTAAGTGGGACAGAGGTAAATAGTGATGCATGCTTAACCTTGGAACAACAGGGCTCTGTGATACAGGGATCTAGGAATAATTTGAAGAGGGGAAATAATAGTAAGATGCTTGACTGTCTTATGAATATTGGTTTCCCTTGCCTACTATTGTAAAATAGACACTAGAGTGGGATAGAAGGGAATGTTGGGAAACATGATCACAGAAAACTTACAAGCCTGTCTTCAGCCTATAACTGACTGGAATACTAAAAGGGGTTCTAGAACTTGCCCAGTGAAACAGGCCTCTTGCAGAACCTTTGCAGAGTATATAGGTCCTGAGTTCCATTCAGAACCTTCTGAGGTAGGACATTCTCTAGAAAGGACAAGCAGACCAGCCTGGGACAGCTAGAGCAACAGAAGACACATCTTCAAAGAAAGATCAGAGGGGAAAAAAACAAAACAAAAATGGCATCGGGGAGCCATCAAGGCAAGCAATCAAGTTCCTTCAGGACAAACTCCCCTCTAAGACTGAAACTCAAAGGGAACACATGAGCAGGTATGTAAGCATGCTGGCGACCATATTTATCTACTGGTGAGTGAAAGAAGGGGAAAGTCAGCAATGAAAAAATGGGCTGAGTTCAACCATGGTGCATTGACTCCCGTTGACCTGGAGATGAGGGAGAGAAGAGGAAGGGCTGGTTGGTCCAATGTGTGGTGACACCTGGGGACACCAGAGCCCATGGCCAAGGACATAGCCATGGAGAGCTAGAGCTGAGAGTGAAGTGAGGGGAGAGGCACAAGAACACTCAAACTTGCAGAGAGTACCCATTTGACCTAGGCTCAGTTGCTTGATAATTAGAATTCAACTAGAAGAAGGGTAAAAAACAAAAAATAAAAAAAACCAATTTTTGATAAAGGAAACAAGGGTAAATTGTTTAAAGGCAGTAACTCTAAATACCAACAGAGAGGGAAGGAGTCATCACATCAAGTATCAATGCTATCTCCTCTGTACACAGGGTAGATAGGGATGGGCAACTTAGACATTGGCTAGCTAAAATGAGGGGGTGATAAAGGCAAGAAATGACTGGCTTACAAGGTTTCAAGAGGGAGTTTAATTTAAGAGTGTGTGTGGGGAAAGAGTCCTCACTGAACAGTTGTCATCTTGTCTAGACGGGTCTGGTTAAAAGAAATGGGGATAAGAGTATGATTCAGTAGTAATTGTTATCAAGACTAACTGCGACTGTCACAATTGTAAAGGTAGAAGTTTCGTTAAAAAAATGGGGGAGCAGTTAATCTTACAGTCCAGAAACAGAGGACCCTAGGACCATCAAGGAAGAAGAGCACAAGCGTAATACAGGAACTTATCCAGAGAAGCAACACCAGAAATGGAGGTAGAGCTGGGAACATGGGGACAGGGAGTGGCTGAGGACACTAGTTTCATGGGAAGAGAGGGACTAAGAGATTCTGGCCATGAGATAGACTTGCAGAATGTGCCCTTTGGTGGTGTAAATTATTATATATGCCTGTGTGTGTTTTGTTTTTTTGTTTTTTTTTAAAAAAAAGAGCTAAAGTGAATAGAGAGAAATACTGTTAACTGATGGTACACGGAGAATATAATCATTGTGATGAAAGAAGTTGTATGATTTGTTGAATATAAAACTGATGATCTGCCCTGTTAACTTTCACTCAATCCATAATAAAAACATAAAGAAAAACAAAAACAAAACAACTCTCTGGAAAGTTTCTAATCAGCAACAGATGGTTCAATTAGCTCAACTATCTGATATTAACTAGATTCTAGGAAAAGTTCAGACTTTTTCCAGTCCTATATAGCGTTCCTGTAGGTTATGACCTGTTTCTCAAAGACTGATTTTTTGAAGTGGTGGTGGTAGTTGTGTGCCACGGAGTTGATTCCAACTCATAATGACCCTATCTAGGGTTTCCAAGGCTATAAAGTTTTAAGGGAGCAGAAAATCTCTTCTTTCTCACACAGAGCAATGATAAATTCAAACGACTGACCTTGCAGTTAGCAGCCCAACTTGTAATCCACTAAACTACCAGAGCACCTTAACTTTTCAAAGTAGTTAGCTAAAAATTCATAGTCATCACAGGTGGGGCGGGGGTTGTGGAGAGTGGGGAGGGAACAAAACACTTACCTACTGGAAATTTCAAGATAAAATGTTTTTGAAAACTTACTTTCATATTTATCTTTTCCCATGTAAATGGTATAAGTAGAGGAATTATCTATGACAGAGGAAAAAAAAAAAAAAAGGCAATTATATAAATTAATCACCAACACAAACTATTTCCTACGAAAAACAAGTAATGTTTAGATCAAACATTAAAAACCAGCCCTACCGCCACCAAGTCAATTCCGACTCATAGTAAACCTATATAGGGTTTCCAAGGCTGTAAATCTTTACAGAAGCAGAAAGTCTCCCCTTTCTCCCTCAGAGCAGCTGGTGGATGTGAACTGCTGATTTTGCACAATTAGCAAATTATGGCCCATGGGACAAAGTCAGCCCTGGTTTTGTACCACCATTAAGCTGTTCTTACATTTTCAAAGGTGACATTTTAAAAGAGGGAAGAATAAGCCTTAGAGACTGTATATGGCTCACAAGGCCAAAAATGTTTATTATCTGACCCTTTACAGAAAAATCTGATGACTCATAAATGGCTACTTTCCTACTTTCTCAGAGATAATGTTGTTGTCAAGTCCTGTCAAGTCAGTTCCAACTCGTAATAACCTTGCATAGGGTTTCTGAGGCTGTAAATCTTAGTGGAAACAAAGCCTCATCGGTCTCCTATGGAGGAGCCGGTGGGCTTGAACCGTCAACCTTGCAGTTTGCAGTCCAGTATTTATTGTACAGAGCCACCACACTCCATCTCAGGAATATAGTTCAATGTAATTTTCAGTTCAGTTCTATAATTTTGCCTTCCTCAAGAGAGCTAAGAGAAAATACAAAATACCTATAAACTTTGGTGGTGTGCTGTGGAGTCGGTTCCAACTCATAGTGACCTTGTATAGGGTTTCCGAGGCTACAGATCTTTATGGGAGCAGAAAGCCTCATCTTTCTCCCACAGAACATCTGGTAGTTTCGAACTGCTGACCTTGAGGTTACAGCCCGACTCTTAACCACTATGTTACCAGAGCTCCTTCCTATAAACCTTAGTACTTAAAAATAGGTCAGTGGTGGTTCAAACCTACCAACTGCTCTGCAAGAGAAAGATGAGGTTGTCTGCTCCTATAGAGACTGGTGTTGCTGTTAAGTGCCATCGACAATTCTACTCTGTCCTACAGGGTTGATATGAATTGGACGAGGTGACAGTGGCTGAGTTTATGAGGCAGTGGGTTTTAATATGGGCATCCTCAACCTGGAATCAAACAAAAAGCTTCGTTTCCTACTGAAATTACAGCTGGTTGCTATAATAGAGCTGGTTTTCAAGTTAGTCTGCCAAACGTGTTTGAGCCTGACAGAATGGTGGAGGGTTGGGTGAGACAGTCTGTCAGCTATAGCTCCAGAGCACAGAACTAGGCCTGTGGATAGAGCTCTGAAGGCCAGGGAGCAGCACTCTTTCATATACAAAGCTCATTCTGAACTTAGGGATTCCTGCCCTTTCAGTATTGAAAAGCTCCTTAAATTATCAGTCCTATTTGCTTCTCTCAGATAGGAAAAATCTCTAATTCCTTCCACGACTTCGGTCAGTTACAGTGACTGCAATCACCAAACTCATTCTCCAGAGGAAGCCCTGATAGTGCAGCAGCACAAGATTGCTAACAGAAAGGTTGGAGGTTCAAGCCCAAGGGAGAAAGATGTGGCGGTCAGTTTCTGTAAAGATGACAGCCTTTGAGACCCTAGAGGCAGTTCTACTCTGTCCTAAAGGGTCACTATGATCTGGAAGCGACTTGACCATAATGTGTGTGGGTACAGGAACTTGATCTACCACCCACTGCTATCAAGTCGATTCTAACTCACAGCGACCCTATGAAGGGTTTTTGAGGCTGAAAGTACCCCCTTTCTCTCTGAGGAGCAGCTGGTGGGTTCGAACTACTGACCTTGCAGTTAGAAGCCCAATGCATAACCCACTATGCCACCAGGGCTCCTTAGAAGAGTTTGATAAGACCTTAGCATGTCATATAACAAATGACAGAAACGTGGGAATAAAGCTGAAATGTGTTTAAGATTCGCTCTGCACAGTCTGAAAGTAATTTAAGCATCCTACTATATCACCACTAGGAGTAAGGTGGTGGTGGTGGTATGCCGTGGAGTCAGTTCCAACTCATAGCCACCCTGTATAGGGTTTCTGAGATAACAAATCTTTACGGGAGCAGAAAGCCTCATCTTTCTCCCGCATAACGGCTGGTAGCACAGAAAGACTAAATCAGTGATGCCCTTCTCTACCTAAGCACCCATTAACAAGACTGGTTAAATAAACTGTACCACACCAGCTGCCGTCCAGTCTACTCTGACTCATGGCAACCCCACAACTGTCCAAATAGAACTATGCTCCATGAGATTTTCAATGGCTGATTTTCTGGAAATTGACCACCAGGTCTTTCTTCTGAGGCATATTTAAATGGACTCAAATCTATAACCTTTAGGTTAGCAGCTGAGTTGCACTAATCCATCCATAAACAAAACAGCACACACCCATTAAAAGCAGTATGCATTAAAAAGTGTTAAACTAAGTAACAACAGTATTTGTGTGTTTCTATGTAAAGTTCAACCTATAAATAAATACCCCGAGGGGGGCTTCAAAAAGTTACTGAAAAAAATTAATTATCTCTCAATTCCACTTTTATACAAACTTTTTGAAGCGCCCCTCCCCATACAAGCAAACATGTATGAATATACAGATGCAGAGGTGTTTCTGTAGGCAAAAGTATAGATTTGTATGTGTGCATAGATATAGATAAGGAGCTCTGGTAGCAGAGTGGTTATGAATGGGGCTGCTAATCTCACAGTCTGCAGTTGGAATCTACCAGCTTTCTGTGGGGGAAAAAGATGAGGCTTTCTGCTCCCATTAAGATTTACAGCCCCGGAAACCCTGTACACTGTCGCTATGAGTCAGAACCAACTCCACGGCACATCATCACCACCACCACCATAGATATAGATATATAGAAAAGAGTCCTGGTATGACACTGTAGGATAAGCATTGATCTACTAATCAAAAGGCTGGCAGTTCATACCCACCAGCTGCTACTTGGAAACCCTAAACAGGATGGCCAAGATTTAGAACCGACTTTACAGTATTTAACAACAACGTGTGTGTGTGTACAATAAAACACATAGGGGCACCGTATGGATCCTTCATAAACAAACACTTTAACAATAATTATGAACAGGACACTATGCTAGGGAAACAAAGAGCTCCTTATCCTCACCCTCAGAGGGCTTACACTCTAGCACAAGGAGGCACAGAGCAATACCAAGGGACAGGTGTAATGCTAAATGTTGTTAAGTGCCATCAAGTCAGTTCCGACTCAAAGTTTAAAAGGTTTCCAAGGAACAGATGGTGTGTTTGAACGATCAACCTTGTGGTTAGCAGTCCACAGCGCCACACCATGTATGCTAAACTATTCATAGGATATTAAAGGAGTCCCAGAAGAGGTATATCTAAGCAATCTGGGGATGGTATTAGTTAAGACATGATGGGAAACAATAAGCCAGGGCTGTTAGGAGTTAACTTGGAGTTAATTTTAGGTGAAAGGAAGAGCATGAGCAATGAAACGAAGGTGAGAACTAAACCTTTCATGTAACTAAAAGTATCCAATTTTCGTCTGTGGCGCTGTGGGCTAATGCGTCAGACTGCAAAGTCACTTGAACTGCAAGGTTGGTGGTTCAAGCTCACCAACTGCCCGTTTGAAACATTATAAAGAGTCGCTATGAGTCAGAATTGACTCAACAGCACTTAACAACAACAACAACAAAGGAAACCCCAGGAGTTCTGGTGTGGCGCTGTGGGCTAATGCGTCAGACTGCAAAGCCGTTTGAACTGCAATGTTGGCGGTTCAAGCTCACCAGCTGCTCCCTGGAAACCCTATACAGGGTCGCTATGGGTCGAAAGTGACTCAATGGCACTTCAGAACAACAAAAGGAAAGCCTGTACAGGGTCCTATGAATCGGAACTGACTCCACGGCACATAACCACCACCACCACCACGACCACCACGAAAACAAAACAAGGAGTCCTGGTGTGGTGTTGTGGATTAATGCGCAGGACTGCAATGTCGGTTTGAACCTCAATATCGGCGGTTCAAGTTCACCAGTCGCTCCTCGGAAACCCTGTACTGGGTCGCTATGGGTCGGAATCAACCTGACGGCACTTAACAACAACAAAACAAAACAAAAACATTAATTTTTAAGACCGGGGGAAAGAACTAGCCCGGTGAGTGGTTATATAACCATTCCAGGGTCTTTTTTATTGCTTTCTGTTGTATCCCAGACTCTAAAACCCTTTCTTAGAAAGATAAAGCGCACTTCCTATACCACAGTTATTGGCAAGTGTTTCTATTCTCCAAGTGAACAATTACCAGGTCGCACCCAAAATAATGTCAGCAAACAAATTAAAGATTTGGGCGTGCAAGAGTCCACTAACTGCCTAATTCCAGGATGCCACAGAAGGTCTCTCCCAACCTGGGGAAGAGAACAGCTCCCAAATGCTAAGCCAGCAGAGGCGGGGATAGTCCCTCCGCGCTCCCAGAACCCTGACCAGGGTACTCCCGGGAAGGAGGGTGGCCGTGAGAGACCAACAAGGAGGGGAAACTTAGGGGGAAAGGAAAAGAGGCACCCAACGCTTTAGGACCAGCTCCAGGCTTAGCGGAGGCCTGGGGGGTCTCGGTTTCGGAGCCCTGATGTGGAACAGGTACCCGGGAAGTCACGGTGCCCACTCACCGCTGCAGCTGGTGAAGTAGAATACCATGGTCCCAGCGTCGGAGCTGCCACTCTTGCGCAGAGCAGCACCGCTCAACCACAGCCCAGGATACCAGATTCGCGGCAGCCGGCAGCTTTCCGGAAGTACTCGCACTTCCGGCGGATGTGGGCTTGCGTCATATAGCCGGACCATCGGCATTTTCTTTAATTCGGGCAGGATGTGTTGGGATTTAAAATGATATAGGGATTGAGAAGAAAAATGAATCCAGGATAAGTGGTGATTGGAAACTATCAGCTTTTCTAAAGTCATAAAAGAAAAATGCCAATGACAGACTTTAAGAAACTACCTAGTGGCTACAACAGTAGGTTCAAACATAATAATGATAGTGAGGTTTGTGAAGTTAATGAGTCAGAAGCAACTCAATAGTACCCAGTGGACAGTGACGTTTTACGGATTAACAGGGTTTTGTTTTTTGGTGGGTTTTTTTTTTTTGCTTCCTTTTCGTCTCACCCCGATAGCTCTGCTAAGAGCAGAAACTGCTTCTTCACAACTAGTCATTCATCCTTTTTGCTTAGCTCCACTAGCTTCGCCATTTGTAAGGAACATCTGGGAGTGGCATTAGACGCTGTGGGTGAATGCCCTGGACTGCACAGTCTGTTTGAACTGCAAGGTCGGCCGTTCAAGCTCACTAGCTGCTCCTCGGAAACCCTATACAGGGTCACTGGATCGGAACCTCCTCGAGGACACTTAACCACAACAACAGCCTCACTTTTCAAATCTGTGAAAGGATAACAAAGCGTATGATCAGTGATGGATTACCTAATAAGCAAGGTAAGCATGTGCTAAAACCATCAACAAACAGAGGCAACGGTTGTCCAAAGCGAAGACCCATTCAATGACAAGCAGATGGGACACGAGGAAAAGCGAACACCACAGTGGAAGGGAACTGGTAGGGCACTAAATAAAATTGATGCCATTTTACAAATTTTGTTGTTAGCAATTACATTTTCCTTTTAATTTTGGACCTATCGGGTATAACACCTCCTTGACCACAAAAGAATGCATTGGCTGCTCTATGCTGACATTGACTTGTCATGTATTTTGTCCTGTCTTGTGCAAGTGAACCAAAATGCATCTTAACATAAAGCTTGACCTTGAGTTTGTATCATGCCTTTTTTAGTCATCCTCACCCTGTGTAGTCCAATGAACTCTGAAAGCTCAGCAACAAAGAATGGAAAAAGAGTACACAAAGTTTTAAAGTATTATTTGAAAGAGAAAAATACTGACCTTTCTCTTTCTCTTGGATGTGAGAATTTCGTACTCTGTCTTAGCCAAAATGAAGGCTCAGGACTTTCCCTGCAAGGAAAAGGACCTACCCTGGTGTGGCGCTGCAGGATAATGCTCTGGACATCAAGGTCCGTTAGCAATGCAACATCTACAGTTCAAACTCACCAGCTGCTCCTTGGAAACTACTACAAGTCAAAAACAACTCCACAGCACTAACAACAATAGCAAAGGTGGAGTTGTCACAGCCAAAGTAACTAGAGGTGCAGTGTCAGAGCTCGCTAAAATCCAAGTTGTCCATAAATCCATTTCCAGAGTTGTCACAATCATGGACCAGACTCAAAAGGCAAACCTAAGGAAATTCTATAAGGGCAAGAAGTCCAAACCCCAAGAAAATGTATGCCATGCCTGCAGGCTTAACAAGCACGAGGAGAACCTGAAGACCAAGAAACAACAGCAGAAGGAGGCCTGATCATCTTACATCAATATACACAAATTAGCTAAACCATAAAATAGAAAGAAAATTGCTCATGGAGATCTGCAAAAGCACCAACTAAAACATCATACAGCAAAAGAATGAAATTATTTTCAGGCGTCTTCTAAGTACTCTTTATTTTGACCTGTAGAGCAAAATTGCATGTTCCAAATAATTTTTTTAACTTAGTAATTTTCAAATATAAATTTTTGTGTTAATGTCAAAATTTTAATATGAATTTCATTTTAATACATTTTACTTGTTTTGTGGCCCCATTTTGGAGTGAGTTGTTAATGAGGCAGGATTAAGATGGGACTAAGGAGTAAAGATAAAGGTAGAACTAAGGATTAAGGATGCCCCCATTTTACTAGAGAGTGAGACCCCAGTCACAACCTTACTTTTCCTTGGGGGGTGGGGGGTGGAGGCATGGCCAGAGTCTAATAGACAGGTCAAACCACTCTGGAAAACAGTGTTGTGCTTCCTCAGAAAGTTGGAAATAGAAATACCTTGTTGTTGTTGTTGTTAGGTGCCATAGAGTCAGCACTGACTCATAGCGAACCTATGCACAGCAGAACAAAACACTGCCTGATCCCGGGCTAACCTCACTATTGTTGCCTTGTGATCCAGCAGTTCCTCTACTTGGTATTTATCCACAAGAAATACAAGCCATAACACAAGTACATATGCACACCAATGTTCAAAGCAGCACTATTCACAAGAGCAAAAAGATGGAAACAGCCTAAGTGCCCATCAATGGAAGAATGGATAAACTGGTACATACACACAATGGAATATTATGCTACCTTGAAGAATAACAAGGAAGCTGCAAGCCACCCCATAACCTGGATGAACCTTGAGGGCATTATGCTGAGTGAAATTAGTCACAAAAGGAGAAATACTGCATAGGTCCATTATTGTAAAAGCTTAAGAAAAAGTACCCACATTAAAAGGGAAAAAAAAACTTTGTCAGTTACCAGGGTATAGGGAGTGTGGCGAGGGGAGGAAGGGGAAGGCAGAGCACAGGGTAGGGAATAGACAGGATAGTTTGGGTGCTGTGTGTGTGGGGAGTGACAATACACAAGGGGAAGGGTAATGGAAGAACAAGGTGGATGGGAGAATATTTAGGCAGGTTTGCATGGGCTAAGTGGGACAGAGGTAAATAGTGATATATGCTCAACTTTGGAACAACAGGCATGGTTTGAATGGGTAAAAGAGGGGAAATAATGTTAAGATGCTTGACTCTTATGAATTTTGGTTTCCCTTGCCTACTATTATAACATAGACACTTGAAGGGGAGAGAAAAGTACAGCCAGAAACATCACTATACAAAGCTTGTTAGCCCATCTTCAGCCTATAACTGATTGGAATACTTAAATGGGGCTAGAACTTGCCCAGTGAAGGAGGCTTCCTGCGGTCTTTTGCATTGCATAAGACCATAGGTTGAATCCTGATCCCCATCCGGAATCTTATGAGGTGGGAAATTTTTACTTGAAAGGATAAGCAGACTAGCCTGGAGTGGCTAGAAGAACAGAAGATACTTCTTGAAAGAAAGACCAGCAGGAAAAATCAAAAACAATAACAGCAGTCGGATTGACTGCTACAAGAACAAGCGAGTTGTTTGCTTGCTAGCCATCAAGGCAAGCAGTCAGGTCCCCTCAGGGCAAACCCTCTTCAAGCCTGAGACTCAAGGGGAATAAACAAGCAGACAAGTGGTCTTGCTGGTGACCACGTTGGTCTACCGATAAGGGGAAATAGGGGGGGAAACAGCAATGCAGTTGTGAGCTAAATCTGACCACATTCAATAGACTCTTGTTAGCCTGGATTATGATCTGGTTGACTAGCAGTATTGTGAGACCTGAGGACTCCTGAGTCCATGGATAGGACATAGCAACACAGAACTAGAGTGGAGAGTGAAGCATCCAGCTGATAGAAAGTGAAGGGAGATGCACAAGAACACCCAAACTTGCAAATAGTAAACATTTGACCTGGCTTCAACAGCTGGATGATCAGAATTTGACTAGAGGAAGAAAGAAGAAAAAAAGTGTAATCCACTACAATTTGAAAGAGCTCTGGAAGCACAGTGGTTACGAATTGGGCTGCGAACCGCAAGGTCAGCAGTGCGAAACCACCAGCTGCTCTACAGGAGAAAGATGAGGCTTTCTGTTCCCGTAAAAATTTACAGCCTCAGAAACTCTGTACACAGGATCACTATGAGTTGGAAACGACTCCCAGGCACACAACAACAACTACAATTTGATGAACTTGACCTATAATTATGGATTTAATAGCTCAAAAGAGGGAATTAATCTTTACAGCGATGATCATTCCCACCCCCTTGGTACACAGAGTTGACAGGGATGGGCAACTTGGACATTGGCTACCCAAAATGGGGGGCTACAAAGGCACGGAGTGTCTGGCTTACAAGTTTTCAAGAGGGAGCCTAGTTTCAGAGGGTGCAGGGGAAGGTAGAATCTCCACTGAGTGGTTTCAACCTGTCTGGACAGGGCTGGTGAAAGGAGATGGTGATAAGACTCTTGTGGTTCAATACTGAATAATTGCTATCAGGACTGATTATGAATGTCATAAATGTAAAGGTAGATGTTTTGTAACAGAAGGAGAGGAGCAGTTGATCTTGCAGTCCATGAGCAGAGGACCCTGGGACCATCAAGGGAGAAGAGCAGAGTGCGGGACCCTATCCAGAGAAGCAGTGATGCCAGAGATTGAGTTAGAGGCGATGGCATGGAGAGATGGAGTGGCTGGGGACTCTGGACTCTGGGAGGAGAGGACCTGTGTGCTGGTGGCAGGGGGGGTAGGCTTATGGGGTATACCCTTTGGTTGTTTGAATGGTTATTTATTCCTGAGTGCTTTGGTGTACATCCAAATAAATAAATAAAAAACAGCAGGAATAGAAGCAAATATTGTTGAAAACATGGAGGGGATTGTAATCATTGCAATGAAATGAGTGTAAAACTGATGTTCTCCCAAGTAAACTATCACTCAATTCACAACAAAAACTTAAAAAAAAAAAAAAAAAAAGAGGTTTACAGCCTCAGAAAACCCTATGCAGGGTTGCTATGAGTCAGAACCAACTCCATGGCACATAACCAACCAGCCAACATATAAATTACAAACACATTCTGCCTGAAGGCAAAGCTGTCATGCTGCTTGTTAACGGTCTAGAAGAACCCAAGTAAAGTCTACACTCAAAATGGAGTTAGGGTTTCCACATGAACCCAAGCCTTCCGCAAAATGCTTTAGAATTTAAATTCTGATACAACCTGTTATTCTCTGAGGTATTTGCCTATACTATGACCATGTGAATCCTTTGAACACCATTATGGCCTCATATTGATGGTCTTCCTTGTCCAATAATTTGTCTTGTCTTTGTCCTGCTTAAGACAAAGGGGGCTCTATAAGATAAATTTGAATTTGGGAGTCTTTTATCCCCCAGAACAGGATTAAGTTCCAGATTACTGCAATAAAGCGAATATTGCAATTAAACGAGTCACAGAAATTATGTTTATACTGTAGTCTAGTAAGTATGCTATTGTTTTTGTTCAGTACCGTTAAGTCGGTTCTGACTCACAGTGATCCGGTAAAGGGTTTCTGAGGCTGTAAATCCGAGCAAGCAGTAAGTCTCATCTTTCTCCCACTGAGTGGCTAGTGGGCTAGAATGGCTGACCTGTGATGGTTCTAAATTCAGTGCTTATTCTACAGAGCCACCAGCATTATGAAAAAGATTGAAATATTATGTGAATTCCAAAATGTGGCACAGAGACAGGAAGTGGGCACACACTGTTGGGAACAAATGGCCCCATTGATTTGTTTGATGCTTGAAGATTGACAATAATCCTTCAATTTATAAAAAAACACAGTAATCAGGGCAGTACAACGATGTATACACAATTGTTAAGTGCTGTTAAGTAGATTCTGATTGATGTTGTTGTTGTTGTTAAGTGCCGTCGAGTCTGATTGATAGCAACCCTATATAGGGTTTCCAAGGAGCGCCTGGTGAGTTTGAATCGCCGACATTGTGGTTCAATGGTTCAAACCGACCTTGTTGTCCTTCTCATATCCTACAGCGAGCGCCACACCAGGAATCGAGGGTGAAAACTACAATTCCCGAAATGCCACGGAACAAACTCCCGGAATGGAGCGACCCTGACGCAAGGGATTGTGGGATGCGTGATTTACCTGAGGAAAAAAGACTTTTTTCTCTGGGTAGTGGTTACGAATCGGGCTGCGAACCTGAAGGTCATCAGTTCGAAGGGAGAAAGATGAGGCTTTCTGCTCCCGTAACGATCTCCAGTCTCAGAAACCCTGTACGGGTCGCTATGAGTGGAACTGACTCCACGGCACATAACCACCACCAGCAAGGGCGGGAGAATCTTGAAGACAGACACCCGGGTAGGCGGGGCAAGTGTTATTGAGCGAGCTATCAACAAGTCAGTTCCTTTAACTCGCTGAGACGCGGCCAATAGAAACGGAGCAGCTTCAGACGCGGCTGGCGCGCAATAATTTGAATACACTTACGGAGCATCTGGTTAGATTGAGGAGAGTTTGCACGACTGTGAGGAACTGGTAAGTACTGAGGAGGACCAAGGCTGGATTTGAAAGACTGAGAATGCTAGGTTCTGTGCGACGACGGAGGTGAATGTCAGGGAAAGAGAGTTCCTACTTTGACCTTGGAGCACCAGCAAGGACGAATTTACCTCTCCTTGATGCCGGAGGTTTTTTTTTTTGTTTTTTTTCTCCCCTCGCTCTGACAGGGTTCTGGGAGAGGGGTGATTTTCTCTTGTACCTAGGAGACTCCTACTTGAAGCCTCAGCTCTATATTAATTCTCAGAGACCCCAGTCTTTCTGTTTGTGTGTTTACCTTTTATATCACGCTTGTGTGATTTTTCGAAAAAATATCGGAAAAGAGTTTAACCTTTTTGGGCAACGTTGTGCTGGGGAGTGCCAAGTGGCTTGCTCACAGGTCTCCACAGGAGGGTTATGTTTACCTCCACCCCCACCCCACCCCTGTGTTTTCTGGGTCTGGTGAAAAAATTAGAAACTTCTCTACCTTCACTAAATGTTGAGGAAGACAGATGTTTAAACAAGTAAGAAAATGTACTAAATGGAATATGAACGTGATGTAAGATGCAATGGAAGCATAGAACAGCATCTCACAGTGGATAGGGTGTTTCATGGAGGACTTTTCCAAAGATGGAGTGTGTAAGCGTCCTGTATATTCATCAGGTTATTTAAGGGGGAAAGTGTACCGTGAAAAGGGGTAAAAAAAATAATTCCTCCTCGTTAGGGTCATTTTAGCTTGAAACATGCGTTATACCTGTTCTTATTTGCTACTGTGGTGTGGTAGTATTGTGGTTTTCCCTGCTTTAAATTTTTATTAATTTACTTTTTAATAAACCCTTTTCCTGCCCTTGTGGACCATCAGCTGTCTAGAAAATTTTTCAAACTTTTAAAGTATTTTGATATATTGACTTTCCTATTTATTTGATGAATTTGGTTAGTTAAAATGCTTTATTGCTTTTAGGAACTCAATTAAGAAGATGGCAGCTTTTACCCCAAAGAAAAGGAAGCTACACCCTTTGAACTGTGACAGGTGAGTCTCATCCTATGAGTCCACTCACTATCTTTGACTCGGTTTCATTCTTTGGGTATTGTTGTTCCTACTCATAACTGCCCTACTATGCACAACAGAACAAAACACTGCCTGGTCCTGCACAATCTTAGTCATGTTAGAGCCCAGCCACTGTGTTAATCCATCTCATTGGGGGTCTTCTTCTTTTTCTCTGTCCTTTTCCTCTTTTCTCTGTCCTTTTCCAGGGCCTAGTTCCTCCTGTTAATATGACCAAAGTATGTGAGACAGTCTTGCCATCTTTGCTTCCAAGAAGCATTCTGGCTGCACTTCTTCCAAGACAAATTTGTTTGTCCTTCTGGTAGTTCATGGTACTTTCAGTATTCCTAGACAATACCATAATTCAAATGCATTGATTCCTCTATGGTCTTCCACATTCATTGCCCAGCTTTCACGTGTATATGGGGTGATTGAAAATACCATGGCTTGGGTCAGGTGTATTTTATTCCTCAAAGTAATATCTTTGCTCTTTAACACTTTAGAGTGGTGTTTTACAGCAGATTTGCCTAATGCAATATGACCTTTGATTCCTTGCCTGCTGCTTCCATGAGTGTTGATTGGGTCCAAGTAAAATGAACTCTTTGACAACTTCAGTATTTTCTCTGTTTATCATGATGCTGTTTATTGGTTCAGTTGTGAGGATCTTCATTCTCAGTACAATCCATACTGAAGGCTTGATCTTCCTCTGAGTAGAAACCATCTTATAAAAATCTACCATCTTATAAAATTTCCATTCTTCCACTCATGTACTCCTTTTGACTATTGTAATATTCTATATTCTAATTCTAGTCTGAAAATACTGTAAGTTTTCATAATGAAGTTTTAGTTCTTTTGCAGGGAATCACAGAAAAAGCTGTTTTCTATATCTGGGAAAGCATGCCATACCTTTTTAATTACCCTGCTCTTTTCTGCTGTTCTGCAATAGTGTTTTTGAATATAATGGATGCTTATTCTGTAGGCAATATTAGAAAGAGTGTACTCAGTCATACCTGAGATATAAATTACTCGCAACAGAACAGCCTCTAGGAGATCAATTTATTCCAGTTAATTAATCATTATAAGGAACTTCCTATAACCAGTTGAACAAAGTATATGAACTTATCATTTGCATATGGTCTAGACATCAGTTTAAAAATAAAGACACACACATATACATACATATGTATATCAAAATTCTTTGTAAACGATGTTTACTTCCCTGAACAACATTGGGACCTTCCTTTTAAAAAAATATTTGAATTCTTTGTTTGGTAAAGACAATTTGAGTTGGTTTGCTATTAAATTTATAGATAATGTGTTTGTATATGTTTTTCAGAGAGGGCTGTTGTTTTTAATATGACCTGTAGGTAAAATTGTTTCTTATTTAACAGTAAATTGAAGTAAATGTTGAAGCAAAATAGTGATTACTTACCAATGGATTTGATTTCTTGTCATAGCCTATTATCAGACATTCCATCAAAGAAATTAATATTGGACTTTCCTGAAAATATATTTCTACCACCTAATAAAAAGCACATTTTCCAAAACAGTGATAAAAATGAAGAAAAGAAACATTGCTTTCAACAAGACCATTTCACTTCAAGTTCCCATGATATCTCATCATTTACAACAACTAAAAAAAATAGATTGCTGTCTGCAGATCCAAATTCACCGTTTAAATCTGCTGTGTCTACTGTATCATTTTACAACAAAGATAAGTGGTACCTCAATCCACTGGAGAGAAAATTGATAAAAGAGAGTAGAGCCACTTGCCTAAAAATGAATAAGGAAGATAAGCCTTTACCCATTTTGATGGAAAAAATTCAGGGAAAACCAGTCTGCTCCAAGAAGATGAACAAAAAGCCAAAGAAGAGTTTAACTGCTAAGTGTCAACGAAGTTATAAATGCATCAAGCCTATATCAAGGAACTCTAAAAATTCCAGGCACAACAGAGTGGCCTATAAGCCAATTGTGGATAAAGAGAATAATTGTTATCCAGCTGAAAATAATCTGAATGCTCCTCGAGTTCTAAGCCAAAAAACAAAACCACATGTTACTCTGCAGGGTGGAGCGGCATTTTTTGTTAGTACAAAAAAGTCCTCCCTTAGAAAATTGTCTCTGGAAAATAAGTCATTACTGGGACCTGCTGGAAAGAATAAATCAGAAATGACTGAAGATTCTGATGTAGACACTGTCTGTGAAAGAAAAACCTTTGAGACAAGGCAAGCGCCTAAGTACTTACAAGAACTGAACATCGAGCTACTGGGTACAAGAAGTGAGAACGAAGAGAAATTAATAAAGGTAAAAAAAAAAAAAAACTATGTATCACTTTAAAAACTAAGTTGGTGATTTAAAAAAACATACGTATAAATAATATGTTGTTGTCGTTAAGTGCTGTCGAGTCTATTCCAACCCATAGCGACCCTGTATATAGTTAACGAGGAGCGGCTGGTGAGCTTGAACCGCCATCATTGCAGTTCAAACAGCTTTGCAGTCTGGCGCATTAGTCCACAGTGGTGAGGGGACTTCAAAAAGTTTATGGGAAAATTTAATTATCTTTTCATTCCTTTTCCACAAACTCTGTGAAGTCCCCTTGTATAGCATAGTTATTTAAAACCTAGAGGACTGATTTTATGAAGCCAGGTAATGTACAGTTTAGTTGCTATAAAGAATTTAGAAACAGGGTAGAAATATGAGATTTTCTCCCCTTTTGGCTTAAGAAAGCTTACTGACATTTTGTTGGCATTAAGACATAGGTTTTATTAAATTCTTTCATGGGTAAGCGTATTCAGAGAAATTTAATAACTTATTTGGTAATCAATGTTTTTAGGAAGTAGAAGTAAGAAAGTTTAGGGAGCTTCCAGAGTGTAAGCATATTTGTTCATTTTGTTTTAGTTTTATTGCTTAAAGTAATCCTTTTTTCTGTAAAATATAGAGACTAAAGTGTGGAATATAAACAAATAAATCTTTATGCATTTGTTAGTTTGTCATTGTACATATATATACCTCCTGTAATATCAGGACCTAGAGATGATCACTGTTAACAAATAGTTGGGTTTTTGTTTACTTTATATAGTATGCTTTTATGGTGGCTATGTATGCCTTCTTATCATGCTCATAATTAATAGTCTAGAAGAGGTTATTTTTATTTGATAGAAATGTAATAATGAGCCATATGTAATTAAAAATTTTCTAGTGGCCATATTAAGAAAGTCTTAAAAGTAAAAAATATTTAAATAAACATACTACCATTTTAAGGTAGTATAGCATACTACCTAGCATAGTGGGTTACTAGTTGGGCTGCTAACTGCAAGTCAGCAGTTCGAATCTACCAGTTGCTCCTAGGGAGAACGATGAGACTTTCTGCTCCCATAAAGCTTTATAGCTTCGGAAACCCTATACAGAGTCACTATGAGTTGTAACTGACTTGTTGGCATATAACCCCTACTTCCACCATTACCATTTGAATGTAATCAATATAAAAGTTATTAATGAAATATTTTACATATTTTGTTTTGTACTAATTCCTGAAAATCTGGGTTTATTTTATGCTTCAGGCATATCTCAATTTGGATTAACCACATTTCAAGTTCTCAATGTTATTTTTAAGTACCATCAAGTCAGTTACAACTCATAACATCTCTGTATAGGGTTTCCGAGGAGCAGCTAGTGATTTTGAATTGGTGACCTTGCTGTTAGCAGTCCAGTGCTTATCCTGCAACGCTACCTATAAGAACTCTGTAGCTTGTGGCTATTACATTAGATAGAGTCCTGGTGTGGCAGAGTAGGATAAGCACTGGATTGCTAACCACAGGTAGGTGGTTCAAGCTGACAAGCTGCTCCTCTCAAACCCTATACAGGGTCACTATGAGTTGGAACTGATTTGATGGCACTTAACAACATTACACAGCAGACGTTTAGATTTTCTATCTGGAATCTTATCAAAGAAAAGTTTTAATTTTATTTTTCCATGTAGGAGCCCTGGTGGCATGTAGTCTTTGGTCTGCTAACCACAAAGTTGTGGTTCAAATCCACCAGCTTCCCTGCAGAAGAAAGATGAGGCTATCTGTTGAAGCTGACTGCTCCTGTAAATTTTTCGTCTCGGAAACCTTGTGGGGTAGTCTGTCTTAAAGGGTTACTGTGAGTTGGAATCAACATGACAACACTGAGTTTCATGTTTTGGTTTGATACAGGGTCATTAAGAATTAGAATTGACTTAACGGAGTGGTGGGTTTGATTTGGTTTTTAGGAGCAGAGAGCAATTGAGGAAACATGCCTTAAGAAAGGCCGTCTCCCGCCTGTGTCTGTGGTAACTTGTTTATACTCATCACAACCCTTGCAGGAGAAATGATAGGCATACAGAGTGCTCAGGACACTCTCAGGCTCGTATGCTGAGCAACTCAAACCCTTTTTGAAACCTTTGAGACAAGACAAGTGCCTAAGTGCTTACAAGAACTGAACATTGAGCTACTGGGTGCAAGAAGTGTCAAACTCTACCCCAGTTCATACCTCTTGTAATCACCTACAATTCAAACTTAAGGAAAGAGATTATTATAAGGTGATAGCTGTGGACCAAATCCAACCCATCAAATTTTGCTTAGTCTACATAATGTTATAAACAGTTTGAGCCAGGATTTAAAAATAAGAGATGTTACATAGAAATCTAGACGTTTGTAAATGTTGCTTCCCCTTAGTCAAGTATTGCTGAGTATCTTGATAAATGAGACATGTTCTTGTTGGTTATGCCATGATAGTCTAAATTTCACAAATTCTTCATATTCTGTTTCTATCAGAAAAACACCTCTATGTCTCAGGAGGGGTGATAGTCACATAAATTTATCAAGATTCATCAAACTCTATACTTTATATTTACCTGTATATAAATTTACCTCAAATACAAATTTGGAGAGGTGGTGTTTGTTGTTGATAGGGGTTCCAACTCATAGTGACCCTATGGACAACTGAACAAAACACTGCCTGGTCTTGTGCCATCCTTGCAATCATTACACTTGAGCCCATTGCTGCTGCCATTGCCAGTCCACCTTGTTGGGGCTCTTCCTCTTTTTTGCTGATGCTCCACTTTACCAAGCTTGATGTTCCCCCCTCTTGATAATACAAACCTTTTAAAAATCATTCTCAATCTAGCAAAACAGAGGGAAAGCCTCGGTATCTCCCTGAATACTGTCCTGATTAGTATTCTTCATATCTATTTGACAGTGAAGATACAACCTTACCACAGTGTCATGATAAATTCTCTGCAACACCTTTTCTGCCTTTTATTCCAAGATTCACCCTAAGAGACTGGTAATAGTCTATGAAAGACCAACCTGTGGTTAACTTACTGTGCCTCCAGGACTCCTTTCAGGCTAAGAAGCTTGACTTACACATTTTAGATGGTGAAACAAGCTTTGTGCTCTCTCATGATTTTGTTCAATACCAATAGCTAGTAGTCATCTCTGCTAGCTGTTTTCATGAGGGGTGCATACCCTTCTCCCAACTCAGACCTTTGAAAAATGGTAAACTGATGGTTATCATACCTTTGTTGAGATATTATGGTCTAGGAAAGGAATTTGTTTTTACTTAAGAGGGTTTTCGTTTGTTTTTATTTTTATACAACTGTTGTCGTTCAGTGCCTTCAAACTGGTTCCAGTTCATAGCAACCCAGTATGGGGTTTTTGAAGCTGTGCATCTTTGCGGGAGCAGAAAGCCTCATTTTCTCCCACAGAGCAGCTTATGGGCTCAAACCGCCAATCTTGTGGTTTGAAGTCTAGAGTTTATTGTACAGAGCCAATCGCGCTCTCCTACCCAAGATATATATTCCCTAAATCTCACCAAATTAGTAATAGTATGAATTTGTACTTTGTACTCCTTGTACTTTGCTTTTCCCACTTTCTAGCTGCTAGTGGTAGTGGTGTGCCAATGAGCTGATTCCAACTCATAGTGACCCTGTATAAGTAGGGTTTCTGAGCCTGGAAATCTTTAAGGGAGCAGAAGGTCTCATCTTTCCCCTGTAAGCAGCTGCTTGATTTGAACTGCTGACCTTTCAGTTAGCAGCCCAACAAATAACTACTACACTACTAGGGCTCCTTTCCCACTTTCTTATTACTACTTAAAAAGTGTGATTTACCAGTCTCTCCAGCCACTGAAGTGCATTCTTTTGCCTTTTCCTTGCTGATAGTTCCTTAGTTTCTGACCACAGTTTATCCCATTTCAGTTTGGTGGCTGCTGGAGAAATTTTTGCCATTTTTGCTTTTTTTTTTTGGTTCATATTATGGAAGTGATGTTCTGTAGTCCTCATTTCTACCATCTTTATCAGGAAGTATATTTTAACAGGATGGCAAATTATTACTTAGATATGAGTAGTAATGACTTTTACAAGTCATTTTTTAGGAAAAGAGGATGAAATGTAATTTGTAATAAATTAGATCTTTTAGAAACAGATCTATTATTTGGGTTCATTCACTAAATAGAAAACAAAAATTATGTATGTTTCTTTTCTTTTACCTGTTCATTATTTTCAGGATTCATCAGGTGGAGTAGTTTCTTCAAGGGAATGTAAACTTGATGAAAATAAGCACTTTCCTTTAGAGGATACGCTCAATGAGAACAAGGCAGGTAAGTTGGAGAAAATGTCTCAAAATGAGCTTTAAAATGTTTGGAAATGGACAATGATGACGGGTATACAACATGGTAAATTGTAATTAATGTCTATGAATTCTGTACTTAACAATGGTTAAATGACAAATATTTTGTTATATGTTTTAACAATAAGATTTTTAAAAACTCAAGAAGATGAATTTAGTTAATTATAATAATGTTTTGTTATGTGTATTAACATGAAAGTCACCTATAATAGTAATATTTTGTTGTTGGTTTTTTTTTCAACCCAATATGTATACCCAGAGTAAGTATCGTGTATTTATATCTGTGACAAGTGGTGCAGTTCATTTAGAAAAGCAGTTGACAAGGAGACTTTAGAACTTGAGACAAAATGTTAACACTTAATTGTTCTGTGCCTGTGGTCACATTGAAGAACATATTAACTACTTCCAGGTTTTAGCAATTATGAATGAAGCAGCTATACATATTTGTATACAAGTTTTCAGATTACTTAAGAGCATGATTGTTGCATTCTACGTTCAGTTTATAAAAAACTCCCAAATTGTTTTCCAAAGTGATGGTGTTATTTTGCATTCATTTGTTAACTCCACATTCTTGTTAACATTTTTTAGATTTTAGTGATTCTAACAGGTTTTTGTTGTTGTTAAGTGCCATTGAATTAGTTACAACCCATAGCGACAGGTATATTTCATTGTTAGTGCTGTCCAGTCAGTTCTGACCTATAGCGACCCTTTATAGGGTTTCCAAGGAGCAGCCAGTGAGCTTGTTTCAAACCGACTTTGCAGTCCAGTGCTTTAACTCACAGTGCCACACCAGGACTCCCAAAATGAATGCCACAACTCTATCTAATCAGCAGTCTGTTGTTGCTAAATGCTGTCAAGTCAGTTCCAAGTCATAGCAAGTCTCTATAGGGTTTCTGAGGAGTGGCTGGTGAGTTTGAACCTCCAACCTTGTGGTTCATACCTACCTTGCAGTCTAGAACATTAGCCTGTAGTGTCACACCAGGACTCAAGAGGTATATTATTATGAAAGATGGGGTTTTCTGCTCCTGCAAAGATTTAAAGCCTCAGAAACCCAATGCATGGTCACTATGAGTCAGAACCAAATTGGAGACATTTAAGGCAGATTATGCTGAGCGTCTTTTCATATGTGTGTGTATGTTTTATCATCCATGTATCCTGTTAGGTGAAATGTCTATTCAAATCTTTTGCCCATTTTTAATTGGATTGTTTTCTTATTGTTGAGTTTTAAGAGTATATATATATATATATATATATATATATATTTATATATATATATATATATTCTGGACACAAGTCTTTTATCAGATAGAGACTACCTACCACTGAGTTGATTTCAACTCATAGCGACACTGTAGGACAGCATAGAAATGCTCCTTAAGGGTTTCCAAGACTGTAAATCTTTACAGGTGCAGACAGCTTCATCTTTTTCCTGCATAGTGGATGGTGGGTTTGAACTACTGACCTTATGATTAACAGATGTTATGCATTACCCTTTATGTCACCAGGGCACCTTTTTTTTTTTAAATCAGACAGGTATATTTTCTCCCAGTCTGCGTTTCATTGTCTTGACAGTATTTTCACAAAGCAAAGTTTTAAAATTTGATAAAGTCCAACTTATTTTATTTCCCATATATGCTTTTAATTAACCTAAAACTCATCCTCAAACCCCAAGTTCATGCAATTTTATTTTCTTCTAGAATTTTATAGTTTTATGTTTTACATTTTAAAATCTGTGATCCATTTTACATTTTTGTATAGGTACGTATATACTCTTTTGCCTATGAATCTCCAATTTCAACACTATTTTGTTGAAAAGATCACCTTTGGCCCTTAATCAAAACAGTTGATTATATTTGTTTGAATCTGTTGAATTTAGGAGTCCTGGTGTGGTGCTGTAGACTAAGCACTGGACTCCTAACTACAAGATTGGCAGTTCAAACCCACCAGCCACTCCTTGAAAACTGTACACAGGGTCCCAAGTCAGAACTGACTTGATGGCACTTAACAACAGCAAGTACAACATTTCTATTTGTTTATCCTTTTGCCAGTACCATTACTGTAGGTTTGTTTTTTGTTTATGCAGTGAAAATATATACAATAAAATATATTATCAGTTTAACAATTTATATAGGTGTTAATTCATTGACATTGATTACATTTTTCAAGTTGTAACCACTCTTTCCATCCTTTCCAAATTATCCCATGAAACTACCCTTCTCCCTCTCTCCTCCCATCCCTGGTAACCACTAATAATTTTTGGTTACTAGATGAGCCCTGGTATGGCACTGTAGGATAAGTACTGGACTTCTAAGTCACTCTTGGAAACCATATATAGGGTCACGATGAGTCGGAACTGACTCTACAGCACACAATATCAACAATATATTTTCTAAGAAGTATTGGTGATGTAGTAGTTAAAGCACTTGGCTGCTAACTGAAAGGTCAGTGGTTCAAACCCAGCAGCCCCTTCTTTAAAAAAAAAAAATGTGCCAGTCTGTTTCCATAAAGATTTACAGTCTTAGAAACACTATAGGGCTGTTCTCTGTCCTTTAGTGTCACTATGAGTCAGAATCCACTTGATAATGGGTTTGTGTTTACGTAGTTACTTATTTCATATAATTGAGATCATATGATGTTTGTCCTTTTGTAATTTATTTCGCTCAGCATATTCCAAAAGTTCATCCATGTTGTGGCATGCATTGGGACTTCATATATCTTTATGATTGAGTAGTATTCTATTGCTTCAAATGTTTATCTTTTCTTTCCATTTTTCTATTTATCTGTTGATGGACATTTCAATTGCTTCTACCTTTTTTGGCTATTGTGCAAAGTGCTGCAGTGATCTTTGTGTACTGGTTTCTGTTTGAATTCCTGCTTTCACTTTTGGATTGTTACTATTGTATCATATGGTAGTACTATGATCAACTTTTTGAAAAACTGCTCATATTGGCTATAATATTTACATTCTTCAAGCAATGAATGAGAATTCCAATTTCTCACAACCTTGTCAACAGCTTTTGTTTGTCTTGTTCTGTTTTAAATCATTATCAATCTAATAGGGGATCAGGTAATGTCTGCATGTCATGTCATGTGGTTTTGATTTCTAAGTCCATAATTGTAAAGTTTGTTTGAACTGCAGTGTCGTCGGTTCAAACTTACTAGCTACTCCTCGGAAAACCCTATCCAGGGTCACTGTAGGTTGGAACCGAATCAATGGCACTTAACAAGAGCAGCAGTGCTTGATGGAAGTTCTCTGGTTTTACAGCCTTGGAAACCTTACGGGTTCCTCAATGGTAGTGGGTTTGGTTTGGCTAATGACACTGGACATATTCTCATGTGCTGTTGGACATTTGTATATCTTTGGTGAAATGTCTATTCAAGCCCTTTGCTTGATTTTCTAATTGGGCTGTTTGTTTTCTTGTTTTTAAGTTATAGAAGTATTTTATATAATTTATATATTAGATTTTTAATGGATATATGGTTCCCAAATATATTTTCCCAATCAGTATTTTGTCTTTTTACTTTTTTTTGATAAAAGCATTTAATTTTTATGAGGTCCCTTGTATTATTTGGTCTTTACTGTAGTTTTATAGCAAGTCTTGAAACTGAAGAATGTTAATATTTTAGTATTATTAATCTTTTAAATCCTATGGCATAAAGCTTTTATTTTATTATACAAATTATTGATGTTTTTTTATTTTTTCTTTCCAGCTTCTCCTGAGTCCATTGTTTACTCAATTTTCAGTGTGTCTTCAGTCAATACAAAAAGGTAAGGATTGTTCCTATTTTAAAGTCTGGTCAATTTAAATAATATTGAGATACTTTGGACTCTAATACTCAAATATTACTGCATTGCCAACCTTTAATGGTTTAAGATTTTTTAAAATTTATTAACTATATGGATGCTCTCAGTCTTCTTTTCTTTCCTATACTACTTTATTTGAGATGCATTTTTTCTTCTCCACCAAGGGAATATTAAGAAATGGAGATGAAGTCAGGACACTTTCATAGCAACGTCTTTTATAGTTAGGATAAGGGAATGATATATATGGGCTTGTTGTTTTTAAGTGCTGTCGAGTCAATTCTGACCCATAGTGACCCTGTATAGGGTTTCTGAGGAGCGGCTGGTGAACTTGAACTGCCGATCTTCGAGTTCAAACCAACCTTTCAATTGAGCACATTGACCCACAGTGCCCCACCAGAACCCCTAATTCCTAGCATTATTACATGGTAGTTGGCACATATAAGTAGTTTATATCCATTATCTCATTTAATTTTCAAAACTGAAGAAATTTAGTAATTTAGCCAAGGTTGAATAGCTAGTATGTGGTTGGACTAGAGTTCATATATGACTCAATAGATGATATTGCCTTCCTTAGGGTCCTGGTGTGGCATTGTAGGATAAGCACTGGATTGATAAAGACAATGCTTGTTATTCCAATCCACCAGCTGCTCCTTGGAAATCCCCTACAGGGTCCTTATGAGTCAGAAATGATGGCACTTAACACCAATAAAAACAACAAGAAGATAATACCATCACTTAACTGTCAATTTGTTTTGTTGTTGCATTGTTGCTCTGATGCTGGAAGCTATGCTACTAGTATTTCAAATACCAGCAGGGTCACCGTTGGTGGGTGTTTTGTGGTGGACTTCTACACTAAGACAGACTAGGAAGGAAAATCTATTTCTGAATTGCAGTGGAACATTATCTGGTACTGTACTGGAAAATGAGTCCCTCATATTAGATGGCACTCAAAATATAGCTGTGTGGATCAGAACAAATTATGGATAATATTGCCAAGAATGGGAATTCTAGAAAACTTAACTTGTGTTCTTGTAGAACCTGTACATAGACCAAGAGGCAGTCATTTGAACAGAACAAGGGACTACTGCATGGTTTAAAATCAGGAAAAGTATGCATCAGGTGTGTATCTTTTCACCATACTTGTTCAATCTCTGTGCTGAGCAAATAATGTGAAGCTGGACTATGTGAAGAAGAACATAACATCAGGATTGAAGGAAGAGTCATTAATAACCTGAGATAATGCAGATGATGCATCCTTGCTTGCTTGACGCAGCACTGATGAAGTTCAAAGACAACAGCCTTCAGTGTAGATTACACCTCAACATAAAACAAAAAGCCTCATAGCTGGACCATTAAATAACATTAGGGTAAATGGAGAAAAGATTGAAGTTGTCAGCAATTTACTTTACTTAGATTAGATCCAGAGTCTGGGGAAGCAGCACTGAAGAAATTAAACAAATTGGTCAAATTTGTTTCAAAAGACCTCTTTGAAGTGTTAAAGAACAAAGATGTCACTTTGAATACTAAGGTGAACCTGACTCAAGTCATTTTTAGTTGCTTCATATGCATTGGAAAATGGAAAAAATGCTGCAAAGACCTCTTTAAAGTGTTCAAGAGCTAAGATATTAATTAGTTTGAGGACCAAGGTGCATCTGACTCAAGTCATGATATTTTCAGTAGTCTTAATTATATGCATGTGAAGTTGCACAATGAATAAGAAAAATGTAGAATTGATGCATTTGAGTTATGGTGTTTGAGAAAAACATTGAAAGTATCATGGACTATAAGAAGAACAAACAACTCTGTGTTGGAAGAAGTACAGCAAGAATGCTCCTTAGAAGCCAGGGTGACCAGACTTCGTCTCTCATATTTCAGATATGTTATCAGGAGAGACCAGCCATGAAGGAAGCGATCATGTTTGGTAAAGTGGTGGGTCAGGGAGAAAGAGGAAGACCCCCCCAGTGAGATGGATTGGGATAGTGGCAGCAGCAATGGACTCAAGTATAACAGCAATTGTGAGGCTGTCGCAGAACCAGGCAGTGTTTGGGTCTGTTTTGCATGGGTCGTTATGAGTCAGAACAGACTCGATAGCACCTAACAGTAACTCAATACAATGTGGTATTGAACAATACTGATTTCTAGGGATGTGAGGCTAAACCTGGTTTTGCTATTAAGGACAGGCATTAAACAATAGTTGTTATAATTGTTAGGGCAGAAATAAGGAGACTGTGGGTCAT
The DNA here is from genome assembly GCF_000296735.1 of Chrysochloris asiatica. Classification (NCBI taxonomy): domain Eukaryota; kingdom Metazoa; phylum Chordata; class Mammalia; order Afrosoricida; family Chrysochloridae; genus Chrysochloris; species Chrysochloris asiatica. The sequence goes on along the minus strand of NW_006408582.1, from coordinate 7,267,690 downwards.
GCAGGAGTGGCAGTGAGTTCCTTGGTAAAGGTGGCCTATGGCAGATGGGATTAGTGACCTGACAAATGTTTTTCTTACTGTAAGTAGCAACCTATTAGTAGTTCCTCAAATCAGTTTAAGAACATTAAATCCTGCATTTTTTTAAAAAAATGGAGTACTGCGCCTCTCACTTAGTAAGTATATGTAATGAAACTTTTGTTTTAGTTATTATATACATATTTGTCTCTACAGATTATGATGTAAGATGTATTTCTTACCATAGTCTGGTCATATCAGTTTGAAAACTACTCTTCTAGATAAATGGTAATAAGAGCTTTACTTAGTTTAAAGCATTGACCAATTTTTTCCAGTTTCTTTCTGTTTTGCTTGTCAATGATTTTTTGTTTGTTTATTTGAACTGCTTACTTTGGGCAGTTGGATTTTTTCTTGTCAATTTACTTCTGTTCGTTAGGGATTTCTACTTCTTTGATCCCTGGAAAAGCAGGACTCCTTTTATTACAAGCCAAAAGTGGCACATCAAATACCTGCAGAACCAGCCAGGTTGATGGTTCAAACCCACCAGCCACTCTGAAGGAGAAAGATGAGGCTGTGTGCTCTCATAAAGATTTACAGTCTCAGAAACCCTATATCGGGTCACTATTCATTGGAACCAATTCAATGGCAGTGGGTAATCTAACATTTCAAGGAACCTTGGTGGCACAGTACTTGAGTGCTAAACTGCTAAATGAAAAGTTGGCTGTTCAAGCCCACCCAGTGGTGCCACATAAGAAAAAACCTTATCCTTCCATGAGCAGCTCTATTCTGTCCTATAAAGTGGTTGTTGTGGATTAAATTGTGTTCCTTAAAAGTATGTGTTGTAAATCCTAACCTCTCTGACTGTGGATATAATCCCATTTGGGGATGGATAGCCATTGTGTCAGTGAGACAGGACTAGTCTTGTTATTAAGAAGTGCCATCGAGTTGGTTTCAACTCATAACCCTGTATAGAGTTTCCAGGGAACAGCTGGTGGGTTTGAACCACCGAACTTGCAGTCCAGTGCTTATCCCTCAGCACCACACCAGGACTTCAGGGTATGTTTTAAGTCAGTGTCTCTTGAAACACAAAAGAGACTAAACAAGCAAGCTAAGAATCAGAGATGGAGGAAAAGAGATGCCAAGCCACATGCAGATTGCCCAGGAACAAGAAGCACAGAAGAAACAAGTACCTTCCGCCAGAATCAACAATATGAGAAAACTTTCCCATAGAGCTGGCACTCTGAATTCAGACTTCTAGCCTTCTAAATGTGAGAGAATAAAATTCTGTTAAAGCCACCCATTTACAGCATTTCTGTCACGGCCGTATTAGATAATGAAGACTATTGCTATGAGTCGGAATTGACTCCATGGTACACATCAGCAACAATCCAAAGTTTGAAACACTGTATGGACCAACAAAACGTGTTTGTTAGCTAGATTTAGGTGGTGAGGCTCTAGTTACAATCTCTTTAAGCCATTCCCAGTTTTCTTTCCTAATGAGAATAGTTGCCTCAAGTATACCTATCCAATTGAAATGTGTATTTTTCCTGAGAATTTCAGACTAGTGGAGGTGCTGCTTTAGGTATGAGGTAACGAGGATTATTAGCCTTATGCACTCCTTGCTCAAATAAAAAAGTTGTTGGACCACAATAGGGCTTCCTGCGACTCTGACTGCCTTACTTTGATTTGAGATTCATTGTTAGAGTCCACTTTCTTGCTACAGCACCCCAGGGGTTTCTCTATCCTTAGATTTGTAAATATTGTTCTTGAATTTAGTAAAGCTAAAAACGATTGTATTTTTTTAATGTTTTATTGTGAATTATGTGATAGTTCACTTGGGAGAACATTAGTTTTACATTCATCCTATCATATATCATTTCACTGCCATGGTTACAATCCCCTCCATGCATCATCAACCAACCAAAGGGTATAGACTACAAGCCTGCCCCCCATCATTGTTTTTAAGGGAAAGTCAATTTACAAGGAGATTATCGCTATATGCATCTGATCTTCTTAGACTTGGAGTCAGAAGATGAAGTTTTGAGTCTTAAGACTGCCATTTACTGGTTACTTGACCTTGAGTCAATTGTTGATTCTCTCTGAGTGAAACTTGAGTATTTTGTTTTTACATCTATGACTTCATCAAGCTATTGTCAAATTGTTAAATATCCTGGAGTTAGTTCTAACTCATACAGGCCCTTTATAGGGTTTCAAGGAACGGCTGGTAGATTTGAACTGCTAACTTTTTGTTTAGCAGTCTAGTGCTTATCCTACAGCATGACATTAGGACTCCATTGTCAAACAGAAAACACTACAAATTGCAAGGTGTTCTGCAAGTGTTATTAGATACCTGTTTTATTTTTTATTCAAACATTTAAAGATAATTAAATGATATTAATTATTCTATTTCAAGCTCTGTAGCCGAAGAAAACTCTTCTGTGGGCTCCAGCATATCTACTAACTTCTTGAAACAGACCAATACACAGAAAAATGCCAGGGATATAAATAAAGAAATTAAAGACCAGTTCATCATTGTGAGTACATTAAAAATATTCCTCGTGTATGTGGCTTTCACATGTAGAACATGAAATCAGACATGCTTTTGGGGCATTATTACCATGTGTTAACAGACATTCTGAGTTTTTAAATGCCTGCTTTATTACAATTGAAGCTAGTCAATAGACTTTAAACTGATAGTGTTCAAAATTGCTAGTATTTTAGTAAATTGCTAATGAATGAGTTGTCTTCAGTAAATTGTTTTTGATCAATGAAAGATTTAATGAGAATAGCCAATATGGCTAACTATAGCCATGGGCCAGTTCTGTTCATGTCCTGTGAGCTAAAAATGGTTCTTACTGTCTCTCTGGTCCTTTATAGAAAAATTTCACACACACAAAAATTATATGATGCAAGACTTGTATTTTCAGTGGCAGTGAGCAGTGATTTATGAGTTAAGAGTGGGAATTATCAACCATGACATCAAATATCCCTAACTTTGCTACAAGAATTAGTATTCGTGAACTTATCTGCATTTTGCTGAACTTTTTCTAGCCACTTAACAGGAAAATAGAATGAATATGTTTTTGTAGTTAGTCACCATTGAGTCCATTCTGACTTCTGGCAACTCCGTGTTTGCAGAGTGGAACTGTGTTCCATGGAGCACTCAGAGCTGTTGAGTTTTCAGAAGCAGATTGCCAGACCTGTCTTCTGAGTCACCTCTGGGTGGGTTTGAATTGCCAAGTGTTAGTAATTGAATTTTTAACGACTTGTACACCCCAGAGATTTCTTATAATAAGTATGTTGTTGTTGTTATGTGCTGTGGATTCGGTTCCGACTTATAGTGACCCTGTACAGGTTTTCCGAAGCTATAAATCTTTACGGGAGCAGAAAGCCTCCTCTTTCTCCCATGGAACAGCTGGTAGTTTCGAACTGCTGACCCTGAGGTTAACAGCTTGATTCGTAACCACTATGCTACCAGAGCTCCTTTGTAATAAGTATAGAACTCCTCATTTTTGTTTTGCTTCTTCGAAATAAGACTTTTTTTTTAGGTCTTTTCATTTATGAGCTTTATAAGGAAGTTCCATTGTTCATTTATTACAGTTGTTTTATGATTTTACCTTACTTCTTTTGAGAACTATGGTCTAATTAAAGAATGTTAATTTTGTGCCCCATTCAAAGAAAAATTAGAAATTTGAATGAATGTTTTACATGACCTTAATTTAGAGCTATTTATAATATGTTTGGATGGCCTTTTCCCCACCACCCCCAATTTATAGGATGCAGGTCAGAAATATTTTGGGGCTACTATGTGTAAGTCTTGTGGTATGATCTACACTGCTTCCAACCCTGAAGATGAACTACAGCATGTTCAGTATCATCAGAGATTTCTGGAGGGAATCAAATATACGGTGAGTTAGAAGATAGTCTTTCAGTGTATTTGAAAGGTAAAACTGTTTTTACTTATTTAAACTTTATTATGAATTGGGTTAAGGTTTTACAGAGCAGATCAGTTTTCCATCCAATGTTTATGCACATTTTGTTTCATCTCATTGACTACAGTTTCCACAATGAAACATCTTTTATCCCTCTTCCTCCCTGTTTATCTTGTTTCCTTTCCTCCTTTCCTAATCCTTCTGAACTTTGTCCTTGGTCAAATGCTGTCCTTTTGATTTTAAATGGTTGATTATTCTAAGGGGGAGGGGGGTTGTGTGTTCCTCTCCCATGTTTTTGTTTTTCTTAAAGTACTGTCTGTTTGGCTGAACATTGAGCCATGAGGGTGAGTCTGTTTCCAGGTTTCTTTTGATTAAGTGTTGACAGATCTATATATTTATAGTTGCTCCATCCTCTGCAGTTTTGAAGATGACAGTATTAGAAAGTTAACTTTTAATAAGGCTGTCTATATCCCAGTTATAGAGAAGTGTTAGCCTAGGTTGAGTAAGTACACTGCATTGTTAATCTCCTTTTCTAGCTTTTTGAGCATTACTGAACCGTTAAGATACACATTTCAGACTTGAGATCTCATCTCCCTGCTTTAGAATATTTTTTTTAAAAAAATAAGAGTCTTAGGAGAAAAAAAACAACAACCTTTTTATTACTTCTCCAGTCTTTTACTCCGCTTAGTTAGGAAAGAGGTCCCACGTCTTCATCAAGTACCTTTCTAATCCAAACTTATTCTGTTATGGGCCTTACCTTTACAATTGTATTCAAATGCACATTTCCTCCTATTTTTATTGACACTGTTCATGCCTTATTATACCTGTAGTTTTTACCTGGTTTATTAAATTGGCTTCCTTACTTGTCACTCACAGAATAATTTCTTAAAATACAAGTCCAATACGATTCCACGTATTTACAGGAAAAAGTTCCCACCAGCAATTTGGTGATCCTTAAATTGGCTTTAAGCAACTGTGTGTGTGTTTGTGTTTAAGAGCAAGAGAGAATGTATGTTGTAATTTAATCTCTTCTCTGATTTGGTTGTCATACATAAGCCATAGAGAGTTCTTTCTAAGAGACAAATAAAATTCTGCCGTTTTTTGCTTCAAATTTTAATAGTTTCCCATTGCATTTAAAATCAATCTCAAACTTCTTACCATGGGAAACGAAGCCACTTCTTCATAATCTAGCCCCTACTCAGTTATTTCATGGTGCATTTTTGCTAGAGCACTAAGCTCTGACCCTTGGAACAAGCCAAACTTTTTTGATTAGGCCTGGGTGATATGTAGGAGCCCTGTGGCACTGTAGGGTAATCACTAGACTGCTGACCACAAGGCTAACACTTTAAACCCACTAGCTGCTCTTTAGGAAAAAGATAGGCTTTCTGCTTCTGTAAAAATTTACAGACTCAGAAACCATATACAAGATTGTTATGAGTAAGAAGAATTGATTTGATGGGTTTGGTTTTTTGAGTTGGATACTGTGTATGGTCTTCTGGTGTGGCTCTGTAGGATTAGCACTGAACTTTGAACCACAGGTCGGACTCAAACCCACCAGCTGCTCCTTGGGTCGCTATGAGTTGGAACCAACTAAATGGCACTTAACAACAATTGTTTATTGGCTTGCTTTCTTTAAGAGAATACGGTTAATTTATTTTAACCCTTATATATTTTTTGTATTAATCCTACATCATAGATAGATTTAAACCAAAAAAAAAGGAGGGGGGGCAGGGGAACTGGGAGAATACATTGTTTTTGATAAGGTAATACTTTTGCATGGTTCAAAATTCACAAAGTATACAGATGTGTAGTGTTTCTTCCACACTACCATCTCCTTTCTCTCCCCTCTAGGCATCCAGTTCCCTTTCCTGGAGGGAGGAACCCATTTATTCCTCCAAATGAACTTAATAAGTCTTCCCTTGGAACTCTGCTTGTCTTACCCTTTTGCTTATTCCTAGTAATTCATCAGGTTTTCTCTCCACTCTTAAGAAGTGCTCTTACTTGACTGATCTTGTTTCATAATAGACCATGTACATGTCTCCCAGTGAAATGGCATCCCCTTCAGAGCAGGCACCTTCTTTTTAGGCATCTTTGTGTTCCTTTTCACCTTCCTTTAGTTGTATGTTACTCTTTTTTATACTTTTCATTGTTTATACTTTTTCTAGACCAAATTATTTACTGTTCTTTTTCCACACACAAACTGTGACTTTTTTGTTTTACTTTGGCAGGGTTGGAAGAAAGAACGTGTAGTAGCACAATTTTGGGATGGAAAAATCGTTTTGGTCCTGCCACATGACCCAAATTATGCCATCAGAAAGGTGTGGAACATTATCCTCGTTCTCCTCCCAAGTCACCAAGAAATCGATCTGGGTTGAAGTGTCAATAGATAACACTCTTTGGGATGTGTAAGGATAACCCTCATAACAGTTCATACAAAACTGAATTTAGAATTACAAGGCACATAAAGGAATAGTCAGTTGGAGAGTAAAGAAAGCTATTAAGGCTCTACAGTTTATCTTTTACCTTCATCTTTCAATTGTGAAAGATAAACTAAGCTCATTGTTGAGAATTTATGACTCCAGAGCCTGTTACTTATGTTGGTAGTGTTTGCATTTCTTAAATTGGGTGCTTAGTCACCCTGAAGAATGAATGAAACTATAGACAGTCTAGTTTGATTGTTCCTACTCCTTATCTCTCCCAGGTTTTTGAATTTCTTTTTGTTGAAAATGATCTTTAAATTAGATGTTTAAAATCCTGTTTCCAAAATGGCAGATACATGCATCAATAGTGAAACAATTTGGGGCTTATATGAATGTAGGAAATATAGATAAGATTATAATGATTTCATATTATAAAATTTATATTACAAAAATTATTGTCATAAATTTTGTATGTGTGTATATATATGTGTGTGTATGTACAAGTATACATAATATACTTAAAATACATAATATAAAAAAGAAAGGAGGCTTCAAAAAGTTGGTGGAGAAATTCTGTGTTTTTTTTTTAAACAGCCTTAAGCAATTTTTGCAAAAGCAAATTCTGAGAGAGTGAGCTGTGGAGAGGACCCTTAGGAGGTTTTGACTTGATTGTCTTATGGCGTAGGCTTTGCTGTTTGTTGTTGTTAAGTGGTATCATGGGGTCCAACTCATAGCAACCCTGTATAGGGTTTCCTAGGAGTAGCTGGTAAATTTGAACAGCTGATCTTATGGTCCAGTGCTTTATCCCAAAGCGCTGCACCAGGAATCAGCATGTGATAATAGAGGGGAGGAATATTCATTCATTTTCTGAGAAGGGTTGGAGAGTTTCTGGAAGCAAGGAGATGCTTTTTTCATTTCCATATTTCTACCTGAAAATTTTTGTTATCTTTTAGTTCAGTTTTTCCACCAACTTTGAAGCCACCTTGTGTGTATCTGTGTGTGTGTGTGTATATATATATAATTTGTTTTTAAAGCAAATTCACCTCTTGGTTTTTAACATTAGGTAGAAGATGTCCAAGAACTTGTCGATAATGAACTGGGATTTCAGCAAGTTACTCCCAGATGTCCAAACAAAACCAAAACTTTTCTCTTTATATCCGATGAAAAGAAAGTAGTTGGGTGTTTAATTGCAGAGCCCATTAAACAGGTAATGGTATTTGTCTTCTAAATTATTGGCATAATTTTGAGCAAAATAAAAATTTGCTGAAGAAATTTCAGTAAGCATTTAAGATTGCTACTATTAATTATTTTTCCTGCAAAAGTATCCTTGACTTACATAGATAATTGAAGTCATTTATTTTTCTTATGTTTAATAGTTTGCCTTACATAAGCAGGATCAATGTCAGAGCTTGCTGTTTATTTGCTAATTTCTATATATAGACTATAAAATAGTGATTTTAAGCAAATGCTTAGAATCAAATTATTGACCATGTGGATTAGTGAAAATGACACCATGGGTTTGATAATTCATTGCAATGATCACACAGAACTCAGGCAATACTCATGATTTGGGGGTTCATAGCGACCCTGTGTATAGGGTTTCCAAGGCCTTAAAAGTTAATAGGCTACAATTCATATTCAGAAATGCTCAGAGCAGTTTTCCAATTAGGAAAGCCTCTCCTCTGTGTCCGTATGCAGGCATCTGCCCTGCTCAGGCAGTGTTACAGAATGCCCATGCGCTTCACTCTGCTGTAAGCCTCAGCCTGAAAGCGCTCAGCTCTAGCTCCCCAGTTGAGTGTGTAGAGGCACCATGTTACACAAGTGACGCTCTCGCCCCACAGCACTCAGCTTTACTTGCTCGTTCCTTGTGCTGGGTAGTCCACCACTCTGTTTAAGCCTCTGGCTCTTGGTTTTCCTGCCACTCCTCTGGTATCACAGCTCTTTGTCTCTAGGTTAAGGAGTTTCAGTGCGGAAAGATAACAGGATCCAAGAAATGTATTCCACTTCAAGTTTTTACAATCACAATTAACTCTGTTACTAATCACTCACAGCTCATATGATAACTCCCTCCACATTCTCTTACTCAGAGCCACCAGGAAAAGAGGAAATATACCCAGTCATTTGGTGGGAATTACAAAGACCAGGGCTTGAAGAGTCACATCAAGCAATTCACTGCATTATATTTATTTGGCAAAATAGTTATTCCCTGTCCTTTAACTAGAATCTAAGGATTCTAATTAATTCTAATTAATAAGTGGAAATATTCTAGAATTGTTGTTATGTGCCCTGGAGTCGGTTCCGACTCATAGCGACGCTGTACAGGGTTTCCAAGGCTGTAAATCTTTATGGAAGCAGAAAGCCTCATCTTTCTCCCGTGGAACAGCTGGTAGTTTCGAACTGCTGATCTTGCGGTTCGCAGCCCAATTCATAACCACTACGCTACCAGAGCTCCTTATATTCTAGAATAAGGGTTGGTAAATTATGTGAGCTAATTGTGGCCGGCCACCTGTTTTTATTAATAAGGCTTTATTAGCTCACCACCATGCACATTTTCTTACGTATTGTTTGTGGTGTCTTTTATATTACAATGGTAGAGTTCAATATATGCAACAAAGACCACATGGCCCACAAATCCTATAATATTTACTGTCTAACCTTTTACAAAATAAGTTGGCCTCCCCTGTTTAGAATAGAATGATGTGGTTTTTGCCCTCAAGGAGCTTAAAATGTATTCTTATTTAGAAAGAATTATAGTTGAAATATGCTTCTTTTAATTTTACTCAAACATACCCTATACTTCTTGAGTCCATTGCTGCTATTATTGTGCTAGTCCATCTCATTACGGGTCTTCCTCTTTTTTGTTGACCCTCCTTCACTTTACCAAGCACAATATCCTTCTCCAGGGACTGGGCCCTCCTGATAACATGCCTGAGGTATGAGAGAAGAAGTCTCACCATCCTGGCTTCTAAGGAGCACTCTGGCTGTGCTTCTTCCAACACAGATCTGTTTTTTTGTTCTGAGATCCATGGTACTTTTAATATTCTCCAGTATCATAGCTGAGATACATCATTTATTCTACAGTCTTCCTTATCCATCATCCACATTTCACATGCATATAAGGCTATTGAAAATGCCATGGCTGATTTCTTGACTGCTACTTCCATGCTTGTTGATTGTGGATTCAAGCAAAATGAAGTCTTTGACAACTTCAATCTTTTCTCCTTGTTACCTTGATAGTTGCTGTTCTACTGGTGAGGATTTTTTCCTTTATATTTAGGTGCAACCCATATCAAAGGCTGTGGTCTTTGATCTTCATTGTTGTTGTTAAGTGCTGTCGGTTCCTACTCATAGCAACCCTCTAGAGGGTTTCTAAGGAGCAACTGGTGAGCTTGAACCACCAACCTTGCAGTTCAAACTGGCTTTGCAGTCGAGCTCATTAATCCACAGCACCATACCATTAGCATATATTTTAAATCCTCTTAATATTTGACTGTCTTCTTGAGGTGACCTTTGAAATTTTCTGTTCAGCTCTTTTACCTCCTCACTTCTCCCACTTGCTTTAGACTCTCTACTGGAGTCTCTTCTGACATCCATTTTGGTCTTTTCCTTTTTTCTTGTCTTCTTAATGACCTTGATGTTGCCCCACAGCTCCTCTGTTCTTTGGTAATTAGTGTCTAATTCTTTAGATAATGTTCTTCAGATTATCTCTAAATTCAGATGGGATATGTTCAAGGTCGTATTTTGACTCTTTCAGCTTTCAGCCTAAACTTGCCTATATAACAGTTGATGGATTATTTCACAGTCTGCATCTGCTCTTGTTTTGGCTGATGTTATGGGAGCTTTTCCACCATCTCTACACAGATGTAGACAATTTGAGTTCTGTGTATTACATCTAATGAGGTTCATGTGCATACTTGTCTTTTATGTTGTTTAAAAATGGTATTTTTAATGAAGAAGTCGTGGGTTTTGCAAAAATCTGTCATAAGATCTCCATCTTTTCTGTCACCAAGGCCATATTTTCCAACTCTGAACCTTCCTCTTTGTTTCCAACCTTTGCATTCCAATCCCCAGTAATTATCAATACATCTTGATTGCATGTTTGATCAATTTCAGACTGAGGAATTTGGTAGAATTCAATTTCATCATCACTGACTTTAGTGGTTGGTGCATAGATTTGAATTATAGTTGCACTAAGTGGTCCTCCTTGTTAAGTGTCGTCGGTGCCATCACATTGATTCTGATTCATAGTGACCATGTATAGAGTTTCTAAGGAGCGGCTGGTGAGTTTGAACTGCTGAATTTGTGGTTCAAACTGACCTTGTGGTCCAGTACTTATCCTACAGCACCACACCAGGTCTGTCTTGTAAGTGTATGGATATTGTGCTTTCACATACAGGGTTGTACTTCAAGATCTTGAAATGTTCTTTTTCATGATGAAAGGGACACCATTCAACTTCAATTTGTTATGTAATTGTCAGATTCAAAGTAGCCAATACCAGTCCACTTCAGCTCACTAATGCATAGGATATTAGTATTTATGTATTGTTTCATTTTTGACAATTTCCATTTATCCTAGATTCATATTTTGTACATCATGTTCCAATTATTAATGGATGTTTACAGCTGTTTCTCCTCATTTTGAGTTGTGTCCCATCAGAAAGTGAAGATGATCAAAGCTTTAGTCCATTCACATCATCACGGTTAACTCTACTTTGAGGTGGCAGCTCTTCCCCTATCATATTTTGAAAGCCTTCCAACCTGAAGGATTCATTTTCTGGCAAAATATCTGACAATATACTGGTGCTCTTCATTATATTTCAGTATTCAATATTCTGGTGCTGTCTGACAGTGTCTCACTGTTAACATTCATAAGATTTTTCATTGACTAAATATTCAGAAGTAGTCCATCTTCTTCCTAGTCTTCATCTGGAAGCTCATCTGAAACCTGTCCACCATGGGTGACCCTGCTGCTATTTTAAATGCCAGTGACATAGCTTCCAGAATCACAGCAACAATCCACCACAGTATGACAAATTGACATATGAGTGATTGTGGAGTTAGTAGAGTAATTGTTGTTGTTAAGTGCGTTGAGTTGGTTCCAATTCATAGTGACCCCATATGGTGATTTTGGTAGGTTTCAACTGTCAATCTTTTGGTTTGCAGTTCAGTGCTGATTCTACAGCATCCCACCAGAAGATTAATTAAGGTGGTAGTTGTGGTTTTGTTAAGTGCCGTCTAGTCAGTTTTGACCCATAGCAACCCTGTATAGGGTTTCTGAGGAGCAGCTGGTGAGCTTGAACTGCTGACCCTGCAGATCAAACAGCTTGGCAGTCTGGCACATTAACCCACAGCACCACACCAGTAGGAGTGATTAAAAAATTTTTGACTATAAATGGGAACTTTTGCAGTGGTATGGTATCAACTAGAATGTAGTAGTATCTGAACACTACTAGTATTCTTCAAGCATTGTGTGACTATAAATGGATAAGAGTTTTTTTTAATGTATTTTAATATTGGTGCAGATACAATATTAATTTTAGATGGTTAAGTTTTGTTTCAGGACTATCATTTCTACTGTTAACTGTAAATGCTTCTGTATCACTGTAGGCATTCCGCATCCTAACTGAACCATCTGACTCAGAATCCCCAACTTCGAAAGAATGTCACAGGGCTTGGCAATGTTCAAATGTACCACATCCTGCAGTCTGTGGGATAAGTAGGATCTGGGTGTTCAGACTGAAGAGAAGAAAGCGTATTGCAAGACGACTGGTAGATACTCTCAGGTAAAAAATAAAATAAACCAGATTTAAACCCAGGTTAACTTTCCCAAACCTCTCCCAGCTCATGAGCAGTGGGAAATGATATTTGTAAGGCACACATCTATATAAAGACCATCAAACAAAGTCGAGCTAAACAAGTATTATTGGCAATAAGAAAAATATATAATATTCTAGCCTAGTATTTACCAAACTATCTGTAGTGAAGAACTAGTTAATTATCACAGACCAACATTTTATAAAATAAAAATGAATTACTAGGAAATCAAAACAAAAAATAAAAGTATAAGCCCAAATTTTCATTACATTCAATAAGACATTCAATAAGTAAAATTATATTTCAATAAGTATAATCAATATAAAATAGGTTAAAAAAGGAATTTTAAGAAATTATTGATTGTATTAATATCATATAAGATAATTAACAGAAATATGCTTTAGTTGTAGTTAACATGAAAGTAAGCAAGATAACCCTTAGAATGGGAGAAAACATTTGAAATTCATTTATCTAATAAGAATCTTGTGTTTGGCATATACAGAGAACTCTCATAGCAACGATAAGTAGACATATGTTGTTATTGTTGTTAAGTGCCATCAAGTCAGTTCCAACCTATAGCAACCCTGTATAGGGTTTCCGAGGAGCAGCTGGTGAGCTTGAACCGTCAACTTCACAGTTCAAACGGCTTTGCGGTCTGGCACGTTAACCCACAGCGCCACACCAGGACTCCTACCGTCAAAGTAGTGAGGGGCAATTCTCACAGCTTCCCAAAGTAAAGACAATCCCAAGTAGGAAAATTTATTCAAATTAAAAGCAACTAGAATGACTTTAGTCTATAGTTGGATACAACTATTTATAGAATCAGTTCTTAATGTTTTTACATTTTACTTTTATCAGAGGAGCTGCTGTTGCTATGGCAGTGGCAGTTGCTGCAGCCACAGTTGTAGCTGAATCAAGTCCACTGGGTGAAGTTCTAGTCTTCTGAGAAACAGTGTCCTTTTCTGTACCTGCATCTTCTAAAAGCTGTACCTTGACTTCCTTAAATTGGACATATAGTACAATTTAAGTAGACATTTCTCCAAGCAAGATACTTAAATTGTCAGTAGGCAAGGGAAAAGATGTTCAACATCATTAACTTCACCATAGTTAGCTCTCAGAGAAATGTAAACCAAAACCATGGTGTGATACCATATCACACATACTAATCAAAATACCAAACCTGTTGCCATCTTTTTGATCCTAACTCACAGCCACCCTAATGAATCAAGTCAAATTGTCACACACAGGGGTTTCCAAGACTAAATCTTTCAGAGACAAACTACCCCATCTTGAGTCTTTGGAGAGACTGGTGGGTTCAAACAGCTGACCTTACAGTTAGCAGCCAGGCACTTAGCCACTGTACCACTAGTGTTCTATTCACACACACTGGTGGTGGTGGTGATTGTGTGTCATCAAGTTGGTTCCAACTCTTAGCCATCCTGAGAGGGTTTCTGAGGAGCGGCTGATGGGTTTGAACTGCTGACCTGGAAGTTAGCAGTTCAGTGCTTATCCTGCAGTGCCACACCTAGGACCCTTGTTTGTACATTGTTGTTGTTGAGTGCTGTCGAGTCAGTTCTGACTCATAGTGGCCCTGCACAGCTGGTGGGTTTGAATGGGTGGCCTTGTGATTCAAAATGTCCTTGCAGTCCAGTGCTTATCCTACGGCACCAAGTTTCAGATATCAATATGAACAGTTCAAAGTGTGTAGGCATAGGAGTTTAAAATGGGAAATATTAATTCACTGTTTTCAGATAAAAGTCACATACCATAAAATTCACCTTTTAAAAATACTTAATGCAGTGATTTTTAGCATATTCACAAAAGTGTAACCATCGTCACATTCTCATCATCCCTAAAAACAGCAATTGGCAGGTACTTCCTGTGGAAGCAATCATGTCTCTCAGCCCTTGGGGACCACTAAGCCACTTTCTCTATAATTTGCATATTTTGGCTGTTTCATATAATGAAATCAAATAATAGGTGATCTTTTATGACTGGCTTCCTTCAGTCAGGATGATGTTTTTAAGGTTTCATCAGTGTTGTAGCATGACTCCGTATTTAATTCCTTTTTATTGATGAATATTGCATTGTAGACCCTCCCCTCTTGAATCCATTCATTATGGATTGGGTTTTCTTCTTTAGGGTTATTATGAGAAATGCTGTGAAGATTTGTATTTACTAGGCCATATGGTAACTTTTACTTTTTCAAAACCTACCAGAGTATTTGCACAGTGACTGTACCATTTTATATTTCCACCAACAATGAATGAAGGTGCCAATTTCAACACATCTTTGCCAACACTTGGTTATTTTCCCTTCCTTGGTTATACACTTCCTAATTGAAAAATGAAGGCGCCCTGGTGGAATAGTGGACTATGTGTTGGGCTGCTAATCGAAAAGTCAGTAGTTTGCATCTACCAGCTGCTTCATGGGAGACAGATGAGACTTTCTGCTCCTGTAAACATTTACAACCTTGGAAACACCACTTAAGTGTCGCTATGAGTCGGAACCAACCTAGAAGGACCATAATAGCTGTATGTGGAAGGAGCCCTAGTGGCATTAGGCATTGGGCTGCTAACCTCAAGGTCAGCAATTTGAATCCACCAGGAGCACCTACCATGTAAACAAATTTGCTTGCTAATTTACCTTATCCAGATTGGAATGGAAAAATTCTAAAACACTTGTTCTCAACATCTTATCATGGACAAGTAACAGGTTGCAAACCAGTGCCAGTCCAAGAGCCATGCTTGAATAGCACTCTTCTAGCCTTTTGATTTCTGTGCCACTTTAAAGAACTCAAAAGACCACTTGTGGGATCTAACCCTACTCATATTTTTTCACCCTCATATACCTTAGTGATCAGTGAGAGAAATTTGCTGTCTGTAAAGATTTTTATTTGGTAATTTTGAAATACCTCTATCCTGATAAATTTTCACTTTTTTCAAACTAAGTGTACCTTGTAATTGAGAAAAAGTTATTGATCAAAATTGGTGATGGTTTTTACTGTCTGTTAATGTAATTATCTGATATTTGATAAAACAATATTATCTGATACAACTTGCTCATTACCATGGATTACCTAGAGTCAGATGTGTTAGTATAGTTAGTTGCCTTTGCTTCAGCAAAATTTTTATCTGGACCCCAGTTTTCTGTGAAATGATCATCATTGGACTTCATCTCTAATAAAACATTTAAGTCACTTTATCACTTATTAAAATGATTGTTTTCTTAGATCAAAAACATTTGGATTGCTTTAAAGTAAATTTTGATGATGTTTAATTAGAGTTTTAAGTTTGCTCAATTTGTTAAATCTTTTTTTTTTTTAGGAATTGCTTCATGTTTGGCTGTTTTCTCAGCACTGATGAAATTGCATTTTCTGACCCAACTCCTGATGGGAAATTATTTGCAACCAAATACTGCAACACCCCTAATTTCCTTGTGTACAATTTTAATACTTAAAGCCAATTTCTACTAGAAAAGTTACTTTGTGGATGAGTACAAATGGTACACTTTCACACAGTAAGAACCATTTAAATAGTGAAATATAAAATACTGAGATAACATCTTTCTGTATTATGCTTAATACCTTATATATTGAGAAGCCAGGGATACATTTGTCAAAAATTATGTGGCAGTTCATAGGAAGGAAAAATTGGGGGATGGTATATAGTGACTAGCAGTCACAGTCCTTCATTATGAAACTTTGTAACTATAAATTTGAAAAATTACTTGCTTGTTGACATACAAGGTGGCTTTTGACAGAGATGTGATCACAAGCAAAAACACAAATCAACCTACACAAGTAATTTTCATGACCAGTTTTTAAAAGTAATTCCTAAATCCTATATAAAGTTCTCACTTTATAGATTCTTGGCTGTGGGAGCTCAATTTGAATGTATTTAGAAAGTGTTTTGAATTTCTAATTTGAATAAGAAAAGACGAGATGAGTAACATACCCATATCCTTTGTGTGGAGTAGAATGCTCTGACAGTCATGTTTGCGCCTCCTTGAAATTGTCCTCTGAAAATGCTAGTGCTACTTATTTTAATGAACTTGTTACTAGTAATTGATGTTAACAAAATGGATGCCCACTGGAGTATAGATGATTTGCTTGGTTTCCTTTTAATTCTTTAAATATACCTTAGCTGTTCTTAGATATCTGGCAAAAGCCTTGACAAAATGTATAATTAATAGAGCCAAGACTATGACTTGGCTCTATTACCCATAGACTATGAT
>NW_006408582.1:7242235-7250869 GCF_000296735.1 Chrysochloris asiatica | reverse complement strand
TTATTAGAATGCTCTGATTTTCTTTTTGAATTATTTTTGTGGTTACAAGATTGACACATGCTCTTTGTAAAACATTCAGATAATACATAGAGAATGTCAGAAGAGGAAGCTTCTCCATAATCGTATTAAGTGCCATCCAGTTGGTTCCAACTTAGAGACCCTATCTATTACAAGATAGACTTATTCTATTGTCAGCCCACGGTAATTTCAAATCCTTCACCAGCACCATAATTCATATGCATCAATTCTTCTTTAGTCTTCCCTATTCATTGTCCAGCTTTCACAAACTGTAAGGAAATTGAAAATATCTGGAGTCAGAGGCACTTTATTCCCCAAGCTGACATCTTGGCTTTCAAACACTTTAAAGAGTTCTTTTGCACATTTGCCCATTGTAATACATTGTTTGATTTCTTGAGTACTGCTCTCTTGAGTATTGATTGTGGCTCCAAATAAAATGAAATCCTTGAAAAAATAATTTTTAATCTTTTTTCCGTTTGTCATGATACTGCTTCTTGGTCCACTTGTGAAGATTTTTGTTTTCTTTGTTATGTAATCCATACTGAAGGCTATAGGTTTTGTTTATCATCAAATATTTAAAATCCTCTTTTCTTGTAGTAAACAAGGTGGTGTCATCTGCCTTATCACAGGTTAGTCTTCCTCCAATCCTGATGCCAATTCTTCCGATAGTCTAACTTCTAGGATTGTTTGTTCACTGTACAGATTGAACAAGTAGGGCAAAACAATGGTGCAAACCTTTCCACTGTGAACCACAATGTCTGCAGTTAAACCCATCAATTGCTCCTTGGAAACCCTATGCAGGGTTGCTGTAAGTCAGAACTGACTCAATGGCACTTAACAACAAAGCATCCCCTTAGAGTCCCTGGTGGAACAGTGGACTTCAAGTGATGTTGCCCTTATAACCATTGGGACTTCCAGGCTGAGGATTTGTGCTAGCGAATGAGGCTGGCCAGACCAGAAAGGACCCATCTGTGAGGCTGATTTCAATCTATCAGGAATGGAATGATAAAATATGTGAGTTTTGAAGTAACTCCTTTGTTAAATGACCTGAGAAATACTTGAATGGGATGGTGTGTTTTTTACATTTGACCAACAAATTATAGAAGTACCAGGAGTTATTAGAGTATGAACAGGCTCAAAGAGGCCATATAAAACAAAAACTGGTTGCTGTTGATTCTAATGACTTCATGTGTGCTTCATAGGGTTTTCTCAATAGCTATGACTTTTGAAATTGGATTAGGTCTTTGTTTTGAGGTATCTCTGGGTGGACTAGATAGGCCAACCTTTTGGTTAACAGCTCAGCACTTAACTATTTGAGCCACCCAGAGATGCAGAGGCTGTATATTGATGGTATAGAAAAAAGCATGGAGGCGGTGTCTGGCCTTGTCTAACTCCAAAAAGGGAGGAAAATCAACCTCATCGGCATCAGCACAAGGCCAATTCCTAAGGAGATTCTCAGACATACCTCTACCCCTCAACCATCCCTCCCGCAGCACATTCTTCTCAGCTGGGATAAATATTTTCTCTGCAATGGTCACACATGATTTATGGGTTAAATCCAGATCAGAAATGCTTAAGACAGTTCTTTGGTCAGGACAGTCTCTTCCTAGCCACGCCTGAAAGCAGGTCTCCCTGTGGCCCCTTGGATTCTACTTAGACATTACAAAGCTCTTTTAGGGCTGCCAATAAATGCCCAGAGTGCATATCACTTCCATTAGCCTCATTCTGAAGCCACTCAGCTCTAGCTCCTCCAGTTAAATACCTGAGGCACCCGACTCTACAAGCAAGCCTCATACTTGAAGGCACTCAGTTTTACTCACTCCATGGGCTGAGAAGTCTACTGCTCTGTCTTAGGCACTGGCTCTTAGTCTGTGACTGCTGCTTCTCTGCCATCACAGCTGTATCCTGGATATAGAAAGTTTAACACTTTGGGAACTTGGGGTGCTAAGGATGCACTGCAGTCCTGGCTCTTCTCTTTTTGTTGTTAAGATCCCCTCTTTCCTGTTCATTTAAAACCCAGCTGGGTGGCAAACGGACCCATTCCCTTGTTAGATTACCAAGTTTTTACAATCACAACCTTGTTAACAATCAATCACAACTGAATCATACTATCCTATCAGCATCTCCCCCACCCCCTGCTTCTCTTACTCAGACCCATCAGAAAGAGAAAATACACCTAATTTGAATGGTCCCAGCCAGTCGTTTGGTGGGAGATTACAAAAAGTCTGGTTAGAAGAGCCATACTAAGTAATTCACAGTACCGTAGCAAAAAAATTTTAAAAAAAACTTTTGATTTTACTAATTCACAGAAAAGATGAGTCATTCTGTGTCTTCAACCAATCACATTACTACTTATTCTGAGACTGAGCCAAATGGAAAGTGACACCTGAGACTTAAGGAGCCAGTTCTAGAGCAAATAAAATATTCTTGTAGTTGACTAAATAGCAGTGGTTATCTGGAACCCTATGTTGATAAGGATTTTGAGGATCTATCCTGACTCAAGGGGAAAATCAAAGAAACATTCTATGATGGTTACCAACAGTGGGAGGGAAGGGAAAATTATTCACAGACTAGGGCATATAGATACGTGTTAACTTAGGTGATGGGGAAGGCAGTATACAGCAAGAGGGAGGTTAGCAGAGAAAAGAAGGTAGCAAAGACATAGAGAAGAATGCAATAGTTGAAGTGAATAGATGTAAATACTGTTAACTGATGATAAATGGAGAGGACTACAATTATTGCAATGAAGTATATGATTTCTTGAATGTAAAACTGATGATCTGCTCTGTAAACCTTCACTCAATTCACAATAATTTTTTTTTAAAAAAGGTGGTTCCAATTCATGCTTGATCTGACAAGCAGGACTTGTTTATGTAAGGAAGAAGATATGCTTTTAGCTTGGCAAACCTAACATGAAATGACAAATATACATTTAAAAGAACTTTCGGTGAATTCTGGAATTATCTTAAAGTTAAGAGTGCAGTGATCCTAATCTTTCTAACAGCACTTACATGAGAATAATTCTTCAAAGTCTATCAACAGTCAAGTCTGGGCATAACACCTAGATTCAGTCACAATTCAATAAAACATTTTCAAGAGGCTCTGGTTCAGCGAGGAACCACTATTTCTACAGTTAACAAAATCATGCTAAAAAGGAAAAGAAACTTCACATTCATTCAAACCAGTTTAATGACAGCACTCAAATGATTAAAGTATACCAAAAAAAAAATAATAATACAGAGACACCTGGTACCTGAAAGTGCCCTTTATTTCACAGTACTGTCCTATTTTAGTTTTATTATTTTCGTACTAAAACCAGGTTATAAATTAGTAAATTAAAAAGGAATTTCAGAACAGAAAATATATTTAAAAAATTAAAGCAAAACAAAAGATTCAGGGAGATCCAAAGGTGTAGGATAAGCTATATAACAACTGAACTGAAAGTATCCACGGACTTACTCTTTGAAGCCATAGTCTCAGCTTTCAGGGACCATATTTAATAAGCACACCAAGCAGCCAAGAAAGGCCAGCAAAAGGTTTAATGTTATAAAATATAAGCAAACAGAGACTTATTTTATATTGGACAGTATACTAATTTTTGACATTAAAACAGAGTTGAGATCATTAATAAAAGTTATCTGAATTATTAGATAGAACAGTTTATGAGTAGCTAGCTTCTTAAACTGCATAGAAAACCCATTATAATCCCATATTATCAAATAACCCTATGTTTATCATCATAAGCATAAATTTACCCTAAGACTAAAAATGGTTATTCAAATGTTAACAAGATGCCATGGTCCTAAAACACGCCACTTTCAAACAGTCTAATAATTACAGGTTATCATAGTAATTATATAAATGTATTACTAAACTGAACAGTTGTATACATGAGTCATGCTTCATGCTGACGAGATGATGCAAATGAAATGATCACTCTACATTCATATCCAGAGCTTCAACGATGTGTGCTGCAGAAGGACGGGATCTGGGATCTTCATTAGTGCAAACAGAGAAAAGTTCAATCACTTTCTGGTATGACTCACCCAGCTCTTCCATATTAATAGGTGGCCTAGTTCCCAAAGCTGCATAGTATGCTTCATCATCAAAGTCACTTTCATCAAAAGTTTTATCTGTTCATGAAGGAGATAGAGATTGAAACAAAAGAATCATTTTTAAATCATAGAAAAGCTTAGAGTTTGCTCAAGCTCATACTCCCAAAACTAGACTACATTGTCTAGCATGCTTTCTATTCTATCATAAGCAGTCCCTTACATGGTTCTGCCATTAGACATTACCATAGATCACCTATTGTCTTTAATTTAAAGGTTATCAGTCCATATCCACTTTCTCATAACCTTCTAACTTTTTCTCAGGCAAAAGGAGTTTTTGTAACTTCTTACTCCTATGGATTTTCTCATAGTGCCTTATTCTCAATCAATCCACATCTCATCTGTATGAGATTAAATCTAGATGGTACCTAATAGTCATGAGTATTAATAAACTCTATATTGTAGAAACTGTCATGAAGTGAAAAATCTTGCTCTTTAAATTTTAACTTAATGGAAAGATAACAGGAAAGTTTCTAATGTCTTCACAGTGAACACAGTAGATTTTAAAAATATGGATTATTCATACCTTCATCAACATCATCTGAAAGATTAATGTGTGGAATAGATAAAGTCATCATTTCCCACAGAGTAAGCCCAAAGGCAAATATGTCTGCTTTGTCGGTAATAACACCATTTTCCTCCAAAGCTTCTTTGGGTTTCCATGGCTCAGTTCCAATATAACAGGCCTCAGGCTCAGTCACTGAAACGGTTAAATATAGGCAGAATAGTCATAAGAGAAAGCACTGTAAATCAGGAAGTCAAGCAACCCAAAGAACAATGGTGACTTTGAATAGACTAATAAATGTAGGCAATAAACATGAAAATATACCCAACCTCACAGGTAAGAATGACATTTTTTTCCTATCAGGCTGGTAAATACACAAAAACGTGGTTAGTTGGCAAGGATGTTGAGAAACAGGAGTTGTCTTTGAAAAGTGGTAGGAATGTAAACAGAAAACAAATGTCAAGAGGATGGACTCTGGAGCCAGAATGCCTGGACTCAAAGATGTTTACAAGTCATGTGACTGTGGAGATCACTTAATTTCTTAGTCCCAGTTCTTCATTCTTTTTAAACTATGCAATAGCTTTATAAAAGAGACACCAATTTCAATGAAGAAGACAGTTGGGATAGAAAGATGTGGCTAGGAATGCAATGAATCTCTAGTTCAATTTGTGAAGACTTAGCATCTTAACAGTATTGAGTATTCCAGTCTGCAATTATGATCTATCACTCAATGTTAAGAAACCAAAAATCCTCACCACTGGACCAATAAACAGCATTCTTATCAATGGAGAAGAGATTGAAGTTGTCAAGGACTTCATTCTTCTTGGATCAACTGTCAACACTTGCGGAAGCAGCGGTCAAGAGATCAGATGACGTATTGCACTGGGCAAATCTGTTGCACAGGGACTTTTTAAAGTACTGAAGAGCAGAGATGTCAGCTTGAGGACTAAGGTGCGCCTGACCCAAGCCATGGTATTTTCAATAACCTCATATGAATGCGAAAGCTGGACAGTGAATAAGGAAGATCGTAGAAGAATTGATGCCTTTGAGTTGTGGTGTTGGAGGAGAATACTAAAAGTGCCGTGGACTGCCAAAAGAACCAACAGATCTGTTTTGGAAGAAGTGCAGCCAGAGTGCTCCTTGGAGGCCAGGATGGTTAAGCTTCGTCTCTCATACTTTGGACACATTGTCCGGAGAGAACAGTTGCTGGAGAAGGATGTCATGCTGGGTAAGGTGGAGGGTCAGAGAAAAAAAGGAAGACCCCCAACGAGATGGATCAGCCAGGTGGCATCATTGATGGCGTCAAGTGTGGCAGTGGTAGTGAGGTTGGCCCAGGATCGGACATTGTTTCGTTCTGCTGTGGATGGGGTCGCTATGAGTCGGTTCCGACTCGATGGCACCTGATAACAACAACAACATTTTATCTAAATCTTACTTAATTCTCTCAGTGATGTGTTAAATTTTTCAGTAGATTTATTTTGTTAGATTTATCCTTAAGTATTTTGTTTTCTTGGCACTTATAAATATATATATATATAAAAGGCACTTTCTAATTATTTGCTGCTGGTGTGGCGGGGACTCCTGGTGGGACGCTGTAGGGCTGTGAACCACAAGGTCAGCAGTTCAAACCCACCAGCTGCTCCTATACAGGGTTGCTAAGAGCCAGAATTGCACTTAACAACAATAATATATAGACATGCAACAGCTAATTTCTTATTAATCCTAATAGATGTTTTCTAGTGCAGTGCAGTGAATTACTTCATATGGCTCTTCTACCCATAGTTTTTGTAACTCCCACCAAACCACCTTTTCCTGATGGGTCTGGGTAAAAGAAGGTGGGCAAAGATGCAGATAGGATTATATGGTTTTGCTGTGAATGGTGGTTAACAGGGTTAATTGTAAAAACTTGGAACTTTAATGTGGGTTTAATATAAGCCATCTGAGAAACAGGAACACGGGGATTTCACGTCTATTAAGGAAGAAGAGTCAGGAGTGGAGTGTGTCCTTTGAACCCTGAGATCCCTGCACATCAAACCTCCTGAACCCAGGAACAGAAAGCTGTGACGCCAGAGGAGGAGTAGAGGAGTGGCAGAGCAACAGCAGCGGCAAAACCAAGAGCCAGAGAATCAGACAGTACAGTGGGCTTTCTGGTCCCCAGGGCTTTACAAGTAAAGCTGAGTGATTCTGGGCAGATGGCTCACTTGTGTAGTGGGGTGTCTCCAGGCATTTAATTGCCGAGCTAGGTTTGTTGGCTAAAGCCAAGTGCCTTTAGGTAGAGGCTTATAGAGAAGTGGGATGTCCTTTGGGCACTTTTCAGCAGTCCTAAAAGAGTTTTGTAACACTACCTAAGCAGGCCAGAGGCCAGGGCTAGGCACACAGGGCCAGTAAGAGGCCTGACTGCAGGAAGAGCTGAGGAGAAAGTGCCATGACTGCAGAACTGTGTCCTGAGCCTTTCTGACCCTAATTGCTACCCTCCTAGCTTTCCTAATAAACTCCTTAACTATGAGTACAGCGTCTTCAGTTGTGTGGACATTAAAATGAATCATTGAACTCAGCTGAGACATAGAGTGCTGTGGGAACAATGGTTGGTGCAATTTCTATACTTATGGAATTGTCTACCTAAACATCAACCACAAACAGAGAGTTTTGTTTCATTTCTAATCTTAATGTTTTATTTAATGGCTAGAACTACAATGTTAAATAACACTAGTGAAAGCAAGTATCCTTATTGTATTCCCTATTTGAGATATCAGCTATAGACTTTTGTAAGCGAAATTCCCTTTATTTCTAGTTAACTGAGTTTTCATCAAGAACACGTTATTAGATTTTGTCAAAATGTTTGTTTTTTCCTGTACCCATTGAAATGATTGTAAAGTTTTTAGTTTAAATCCATTAATCTAGTTTATGAATGTTCCCCAAAGTTATTTTCAATAAAATATATATTATTAAGATATCAATAATTTATATTGTGTATTGTGTTGTTGTTGTGTGCCGTGGAGTCGGTTCCGACTCATAGCAACCCTGTATAGGGTCGCTGAGGCTGTAAATATTTACGGGAACAGAAAGCCCATCTTTCTCCCATGGAACAGCTGGTAGTTTCGAACTGCTGATCTTGCGGTTCACAGCCCGATTCGTAACCACTATGCTACCAGAGCTCCTTTATATTGTGTATATGGCAGTACAAAGTTTGGTGGCTTGTAGGATAAGCACTGGATTGTGAACCCCAAGGTCAGCAATGTGAGCCCATCAGGCACTCTGAGGGAAAAAGACAGGGCTCCAGCCAAGATTTACAGTGTCAAAAACAACATATGGCAGTAGTGTGCTGGAGTCTACATGGAAGAGACAAGAAAGGGATACTTCATTATATATTTTATTTTAAAGTTAAAATACTTCTGGTTTTTTGAACCATATGAATTACTATCCAAAAGCACAAAACAACCCACATAAAAATTAGAAATTTAAAATATTTTTATAAAAACAAAACTTTTAAGTGGATTACTACTCACCGGTCATATTTTCGTCCAATGGTAGAGAGACTCCTACATCACAAATTTTAATAGTTTCAAAGTCACCTTTAATTACAACGTTTGAAGACTTGATATCTCCATGAAGTAGTTTCTTTTCTTGGTGCAGGTACTAAAACAGTGAAAAATGTCACACACAACTATGAGCAGAAATACAAACTTATAAATATGATCTTAAAACAAAAATGACCTTTCTAAACCACAAGTTTATATATGTCCATCATTTCCAATAACTTATAGCCAGAGAAGGGAATGTTCCGTGTTATCACAGTCTGCTATTCTGACTAAATCTGCTTTACAGAATTAGAAAAAATTCTCTAAGGATAGATGTGTATGTTAGAACTTTTGTTTCAAACGTATCACACACCATACTGATTTGATCTGTTTGCTGAGCAAATAATCCGAGAATTTGGTCTATACAAAGACCAGGTCACCTGGAGAGGAGGAAGACTCATTAGCAACCTGTGATAGATAG
>NW_006408582.1:7240275-7241769 GCF_000296735.1 Chrysochloris asiatica | reverse complement strand
ATTGGAAGAAGTAAAGCCAGAATACTCCTTAGAAGTCAGAAGAGCGAGACTCTGTCTCATGTACTTTGGACATGTTATCAGGAGTGACAAATCTCTGAAGTAGGACATTATGCTTGAAGTGGCAGATCACTGAAAAAGAGGAAGACCCTCAATGAGATGGACTGACACAGTAGATACAACAATGGACTCAAACACAGGAACAACTGTGAGATGGCACAGGAGTGGACAGTGTTTTGTTTTGTTGTGCACAGGGTCACCATGAGTCAGAGCTGACTCAATAGTAGCTAACTTCACCACATTTATTTTTTTACATCAAAAGATGGAACAGTCCAATGAATTACTTCACATGGTTCTGCTGTCCAGTCTTTGCAACTCCAACCTAACAACTTTTTTCCATGATGGGCCTGGGTAGAAGATGGTGAGAGAAGATGCAAATAGGATGATTTGTTGTGGATGATTGTTAACAAGGTCAATGACAGTAAACCCCTGAAAATCGAACGAGGGGATTGGTCAATTTTGCCATCCTACTTTCAAAATAAGGAATATCAGGTGCAGGCAGGGGAATCTCACTAACATTGAAGAGGAGCCAGGAATGGGGCACATCAGTTGGACATCAAAACCCCCGTACAACGAACCTCCTTGACCCAGGGACAGAAAACTGTGACACCAGAAGAGTAGCAACAGCTGGGGCACCAGACATAACAGTGGGCTTCCCGGCCCATGGAGCAAGTAAACATGAGTGCCCTTGGGTAGGAGGCTTATTAGTGGAGTTGAACGTCTCTAGGCACTTAATTGGGGAACTAGGTTTGCTGACCCGCAGAGTTAGAGCTGAGCATCACTGGACTGAGACTTAGAGCAGAGTGGAGTGCTGTTTGGGCATATATCAGCAGTGCTAAAAGTGTTTTAACATTATTGGAGCAGGACAGAAGTTAAGGGGCCCATGGCTGAGAGGCCAAGGTATGAGTGAGAAGAGTCTGTCCTGACTGGAAGAACTTTGCCCGGAGCATTTCTAATTGTGAATTATAACCCGTCAATCTCCCTAATAAATCCAATAATTGTGACTACGGGTATCTGAGTTCTGTGTGGCCACTGCAAAGAATTATTGAACTCAGCTGATTAGAGTGCTATAGGAAAGATGGCTGGTCAGATTTGGTAGAGAAGGTAGACGGCTGGAGGCATGTCTGTCCCTGCCTCTTAGGTATGAGCCTTGGGTTCATGATGAAGTTGATCATCCTTTACCCTGGTGAAGAAAGAGGAGGTCAGACACCATCCTCACACCCTTTTTGCAGACGGTATTGCAGATTTCAAAATATATTGCAATGTGATTTGACGCTAGTAATTTTTAGAAATATTTCTGTAATATTCACAATGAGTCATGCTGTTAAGTGCCATCAACTCAGTTCTGACTCATAGTGATCCTATATGGAGTTTCTGAGGAGCTGCTGGTGGGCTGAACCACAGACTTTGCAGTTGGCAGTCCAGTGCTTATCCTAC
>NW_006408582.1:7216401-7234920 GCF_000296735.1 Chrysochloris asiatica | reverse complement strand
ATACAGGGTTATTAATGAGTTGGAACCAATTCGACAGCACTTAACAATAATATTACATATTTTCATGTATGGAATAACTTAAATTATTGTTAGTTTAGCTTATTCATCTAAAATCAGTGATTTTAATAAATGTATTCAAAACATACTTAGAAATATTGCTTTTTCCCAATCTCACAGTTCATAAATCAATTTTATCTGAATTCTTGACAGCAACATTATTATTAACACCACTATTTGATTGACTTTTGAGTCATCCAACAGTTTTCTAGCGCTATCATTACTTATGCCTAAGTTACTCAGAATACCGAATATTTTAAATTGCATGTGTTCTTTCATAGCTTTTTTGGGAATTTTTATCCAAGGGCATAATTTGTTTGCATAAAATAGGAGTTTTCATTCTATTTTGTGGGATGACATTCATGGTGTCCAAACTCAGCATGCCAGAGATCTCTAAGAGACTTATTTACATAAGCACAGGATTGTCATTGCTGTTAGGTGCCATTGAGTGGTTCCAACTCATAGCAATCCTATGCATAATCGAATGAAACACTGTCCGGTCCTGTGTCATCCTCGCAATTATAGTTATGATGCTTGAGTCCATTGCTTCTAACATGATGTCAAGCCATCTCAGTGACCTTCCACATTACCAAGCATAAAAATGTCCTTCTCCAGGGACTGGTCCCTCTTGACAATATGTCTGAAGTATGAAAGACAAAGTCTAGGCTGTATTTGCCTCCAAGGAGCATTCTGGCTGTATCTCTTCCAACACAGACCTGTTTGTTCTTCTGATAGCCCATGGTACTTTCAATATTCTTCAACATCACAACTTAAATGCATCAATTCTTCTACAGGAAATAAGAATCAAATCTTAGTAATTACTCAACTTTCACATGATTATGAAGCTACCAGAGCCTGGATCAGGTGCACCTTAGTTCTCAAACTGACATCTTTGCTTTTCAACACTTTCAAGACATCTTGTGAAGCAAAGGTGCCTCATGCAATACATCGTTTGATTTCTTGACTGATGCTTCCATGAGTGTTGATAGTGAATCCAAGCAAAATGAAGTCTTTGTCAACTTCAATCTTTTTTCCATTTATCATGATGTTACTGATTGGTCCAGTTGTGAGGATTTGTTTTCTTTACATTGAGGTGCAATCTATACTGAAGGCTGTAGTCCTTGATCTTTAGATGCATAGGATTAGATCTCAGGAATAATTACTAAATTTGTGTTAAATTTATTAACCTTTTAAAAAGAAGTCTAAGAAGCAATCTCTAGGTTACTTGATGCTTATATTAGGTCCCCAAAATACAGAGTAGTGCATTGTTACAAAAGGCTACAATAAGACACCACCATCTTTTGGGAGGAAAACTGAAAAATCCCTGTATTGTAGGTATTTAAGATACAGGAAACATCTGTGTTAAAATTAACATATGACTTTAGGATAATGCCTACCTGCCGTTTAACAATATGTCAATTGGCCCTCACTTTGAAAGGATTAAATCAACCTCTACTCACAAGTTCTTCATCACAGTCACCTTCACTTGTTGCACGTACAGTTTTTGAATCATTGAAAAGGCTTTGAGTCTTTTCTTGCATTAAACCAAACCAAGCCCACTGCTACAAAGGTGATTCAGACTCACAGCAACCCTACAGGACAGGGTTGAACTGTTCCTCAGGACTTTCTAGATGGTAAATCTCTACAGTACATAGACAGCCTTCATCTTTCTCCCACAGGCTGGTTGGTGGGTTTTAACCACCAAATTTGCTATTAGCAGCACAAAAGCTTAACCCACGGTATCACCAAGAGATCTTTTTTTTTCCCACTACAATAAGGCTCTACCACTTGTCTGACAGCTTGTCATATTGGTGGTTTGTGTGTTGTTGTGATGTTGGAAGCTATGATAACTGGTATTTCAAATACCAGGAGGGTGACCCATGGTGAACCCAGAGAAGCTAAAGCAAATGGAAGAAATACTGAAGTAAAAGAGTTGAACAGAAAATTTCAAAGGGTAGCCTGAAAAGACAAAGTAAAGTATTATAATAAAATGTGCAGATACCTGTAGTTACAAAACCAAGAGAAGAGCATGCTGCTCAGTATTTCTCAAAGTTAAAGTACTGAAGAAAATATTCAAGTCTTGACTTATAATACAGTCAGAATCAACCCAATGGCACGTAACAACAACGCTGAAAATATTGACTGATGTTGTTGCTGTTGTTAAGTGCCGTCAAGTCAGTTCTGACCCATAGCAACCCTGTATAGGGTTTCCAAGGAGTGACTGGTGAGCTTGAACCACTGAGCTTGCAGTTCAAACGGCTTTGCAGTCTGACACATTAACCCACAGCGCCACACCAGGACTCCACTGAATGATGTAGGGAGCATCAAAACAAGCTGGAAGAAATACAGTCATGTATCAAAAGAGTTGGTCAATGGTCAACCATTTCAGGAGGTATGTATGACCAAGCTGCACTGAAGGCAGTAATGAAAAACCAGGCTTCAGGAATTGACAATTTACAAATTTCTGAAATGTTTGAACAAACAGATGCAATGCTGGAAGCACTCATGAGTCTATGCCAAGAAACCTGGATGACAGTTACCTAGCCAACAGACTGGAGGAGATCCTTATCTGTGTCCATTCCAAAGAAAGGCGACCCAACAGAATGTGGGAATTATCAAACAGTATCATTAATATCAAATTCAAATAAAATTCTGCTGAAGATCATTCAAAAAGAAAGATGTTTACTTAGAATATGCAAGGGCATTCAACTGTGGGATCCTAACAGACTATACATGACACTGCAAAAAATGAGAATTCCAGAACACTTAACTGTGCTCACGTGAAACCTAGACAAAGACTAAGAGGCAGTCATTTAAAAAGAGCAAGGGGACACTGCAGCGTTTAATATCAGGAAGGAATATATCTGAGTTGCATTATTCCATCATACTTACTCAATCTTTAGGTTGAACAAATAATCCAAGAAGCTGAATTATATGACTATATAGCATCAGGATGGGAGGAAGAGTCATTAACAACCTGTGATATGCAGATGATACAACCTTGCTTGCTGAAAGCAAAGAGGGCTTATAGCACTTACCGATGAAGATCAAATACAGCTTTCACCTCAATGTAAAGAAAATGAAAATTCTCATAACTGAACTAATAAACATTAAGATAAATGGAGGAAAGACTGAGGTTGTCAAAGACTTCATTTTGCTCAGATCAACCATCAACACTCATAGAAGCAGCAGTCACTACATCAAATGATGTATTGCATTAGGCAAATCTGCTGCACAAGACCTCTTTAACTCATCAAAGAGCAAAGATGTCAATTTGAGGACTAAGGTGTGCCTGACCCATTTTCAACTGCCTCATATGCATGTTGAAAGTTGAACAATGAATAAACAAGACTGCAGAAGAATTAATGTATTTGAATTATGGTGTTGGCAAAGAATATTGGAAGTATCATAGACTGCCATAAGAACAAATCTGTCTTGGAAGAAGTACAGCCAGAACGTTCCTTAGAAGTGAGGATAGCGAGACTTCACCTCATGTACTTTGGACATATTGTCATGAAGGACCAATCCCTAGAACAGGACATCATACTTGGTAAAGTAGAGGATCAGAGAAAGAGGAAGACCCTCAACGAGATGGATTGACACAGTGGCTACACAATGGGCTCAAACACAGTAATTGTGAGCATGGTGCCGGAGTGGGCAGTTCTGTTCTGTTGTCCCACAGGACCACTATGAATTGGAATTTGCTCAATGGCACCTACTAACAACAAAATAAGGCTAAAGACACAGGGACAGATCTCATCCAGACCCTGGGGACTACCTATATTTAATGTGTTCATATTTGACAAAAATCATCTAACATATAATGGTATATATAGTTAGTTAAGGAGCTCTGGTAGCGTAGTGGTTATGAATCAGGCTGCTAACTTCAAGGTCGGCAGTTCAAAACTACCAGCGGTTCCACGGGAGAAAGATGAGGTGTTCTGCTCCCGTAAAGATTTACAGCCTTAGAAACTCTGTGCAGGTTCACTATGAGTTGAAACCAACTCCACAGTACTTAACAACAACAACATAGTCAGTTACCTTTAAGCCTCTTGCCATGTTCAGAGCAACTTTTAAAATTATGGCTGCTGGAAACGGATTTCGGGTGTCTTCATTTCGTTCTTCTATTAAGTCATTTAGAGACTTTTCACCTCCATATTCCATAGCAAGACACAGACTACCATCACTGGATTCCGTAAAAGCACGATAACCTTAAAGAAAAGGATGACTTTCTTACTAGGAGAGAGAGAACAATAGTGCTTATATTGTTCACAGTACAGTGACAGAAGAGATATATATCAATGAACACTGTCAAATCATGCAACAGCTACTACGTAATTCAGGAAATCAAATTTAAAATACCTTCCGAGACTTGCCAATAGTACTACAAACTAAAAAGCTTTTTAATACAGTCCTAAATGCAGTACCTTTACCAGCTCTCTTGTAGGAAATTCAAAATGAAAATCAGAAATTGGTTGAAGATCATTTTATATTCCTAAATTTTTCACAGTGCTAACACCACGACCATGTCACTTTACATCAAATTCAAACATATAATTATACATTAAAAATCAAACATTCTCATTAATTTGAATCTTACAAATCAACCTTTTCTACCTTACCTTCACCTTCTTTATTTTTAACAGTGAAATAAATGGAGAGACTATATAAGTTGTTTCTGGAGAAACAAAATTAATATTATGCCAGATAAAATTTCAACTTACCTACAATGTTTGGATGATGAAGGTTTTTCAAAATATTAGCTTCATCAGTCAGTCTCTTTTGATACATACTTTGATAATGATCATTACATTTAGAATTAATCTTTTTCACAGCCCAAGGAGAACGAGACAAACCTCTTGGAGACCTTTTAAAAAAAAAATCAGAAAGTATAAAGGAAAGGGAGGTGTAGCACACTGACAAGTGATTGGACACTCTACAGAATGACTGAGATCTTGGAACTCCAGGTGGTAGCTCAGGTATTGGAGACTTGGGGTGAGTACAACAGTAGAGGAGAGAAAAAGTTGGGGGCAGCACAGATACTTGGAAAACCTATCCACCAACATTTGGAGTGCTCACTTATCACAGCCATTTTGGGATAGAGCTGGGTAACACCCCAGACAGGAAACACAGAATCTACAGACGCTGTAACCAGATTTTTTAAAGTGGGCAAATTGGCTGTGGGAGTTTGCAGGCCCTGCAATTGGGAGGGAGTGAAGGGACAGATGGCACTGCACACAAGTGCTATTGAAACTCACTGAAGCCCAAGATGGATGCATACCAGGAAAGGAGGACCAGCATGGTACAGCAGGGTGAGGGAAAATCTTGACATGGAGCCAACACTGTGGGCAAGCCTATGTAGGGGTACCCATGAGGGAAAGATACCACAGCAAAGTCGAACTCCAACACTTACATTAGTGTCTGTGAAAAGCTAACTGGCCCCCCTCCCCATGCATGTATATAAAATTCCAGAGACCAAGTATCTAGAACTCCTGAAACAGGGCTGGAAAATTTTAAGGATAAGAGTGCCCTCTGGTGGTTCTCAGGAGAAGACACCGAGCCCAGGGCCACTGGATGGATTCTGACTCAGAGGGAATGTGGAGCTGAGCTTAGCAGCTCCATGTGGTTCACAAGGATGTCAGTCTTTGCAGAGGATGCTGTTGCATCTTTGTTCTCCAGAGCAGCTGGTGAATGCAGGCCCAGACTTTGGTTGCTAGCTGCATCACAAGGGCATTCAATCAAAAATTTTTACCAAAGACGTTTTATAGCAAGGAAGGGAGTGATTAACTTTCCAGTCTAGGAGCGGAGGTCCCTAGGACCATCAACGGAGAAGAGTGAGAGCTGGACCCTACCCAGAGAAGCAGTGATGCCTGAGATGGAGGCAGAGACGATGACGTGGTGAGATGGAGCAGCTGGGGACTTTAGATCCAGAGAGGGAGAGGGACTGTGTGCTGAACACGGGGGAGGAGTATAGGGAGCAGGCTTGCAGGGTATGCCCTTTGTTTGGTTGATGATGCATGGAGGGGACTGGAATCATTGCAATGAGATGATATACGATAGAATGAATATAAAACTAATGTTCTCCCATGTAAACTATCATATAATTCACAATAGACCATTTTTAAAAAATTTTTTACCAAAAAACACTCAACATAGAATAACACAGTTAAAAAAAAAAAAAGGTAAGAAAATGGCCAAAGTTCAACAGAAATAGTAAAATACACAAAATCAGAAAACATGAAGAAAAATATGTCTTCTGAAGGCCAAAATAATGCAAAGAATTATTTTTAGACCATGGTGCTAAATATGTTCAAAAAAGCAGAAAGAACAAATGAGTGAAGATCAGGACACAAATGGAGGAACAAAATGAAGACTCAGCATACAAATTGAAAACATAAAAAGAAAACCAGACTTCTACACAGTCACACTGAACTAACGCCTGGGCCTGGACTCAGGCTCCAGTCTCCTCAGCCGCACCCTCCGCTTCCTGCTGCCTGCGGACCATTTACCCCCACAAAGTGAGCAAGCCGCAGGCCTCCGGGAAACTGTTAAGCAGGACCCAAGCGTCCTGCACACTGAGAAAATGCGCTTCCTGAGGGAGTGGGTGGAGAGGATGGGTGGTAAAATACCACCTGCTACTCAAGAAAGCAAAATCAGAAGAGAATAACAAGGAAGAAAAAAAAAAAGATAATAAGAAGCCAGAAGAAAGCATAAAGACAGACGAATCATCCAGTGAACAAAATGACCTAGAAATTAATAATGAAGGTATGACTGAACCCAACAGAGATACCCCTCAAGAAATGTGAGCTGAAACTGTAGAGATAACTGAAGAGATGATGGAGCAGGCAAATGATAAGAAAGTGGCTGCCAGTGATGCTCTCAGTGATGGTGAACAACAATAAGCTGTTGACTTGTTCACAGATACCATCCAACTGAATCCTTGCTTGGCCATTTTGTATGCCAAGAGAGATAGTGTCTTCATCAAATCTCAGAAGCCAAATATAAAACCGGAGGGAGGTTGGCAGAGGGAAGACAGGGGTGGCAGAAGACACAGGGGAGGAATGGAGTGGTTGGTGTACATAGATGTATATGCTGTTAACTGTTTGGTGCAGGGAGGGGATTACAAACATATAATGAAGCAAAGTATATGATTTGTTGAATGTGAAACTGATAATCTGCTCTGTAAACCTTCACTCAATTTACAATAAATAGTTAAAAAAAAAAAACATTACAAGAGCCAAATGCTGCCATCCAAGACTGTAACCGAGCTATTGAAATCACTCCTGATTCAGCTGAGCCCTACCAGTGGTGAAGTAAACTACACAGACTTCTGGGCCATTGGGAAGAAGCAGAACATGACCTTGGCTCTTGCTTGTAAACTGGACTATGATGAAGATGCTAGTGCAATGCAGAAAGAAGTTCACCAGAGGACCCAGAAAATTGTCAAACATGGAGGAAAGCCTAAGTGAAAATATGAAGAGCAAGAGATCAAAGAAAGAATAGAGAGGGCTAAGAAGGCTCCAGAAGAAACCAGAAGACAATCAGGAGCGCGGCATGGCTCTTTTCCATGTGGCTTTCCCTGGGGAATGCTTGGTCACTTTCCTGGGGGCAATCCAGTGGTTCTTGCAGCCATATAGGATCCAGAAGTTATGGTGGCCTTCCAGGATGTGGCTCAGAACCCAGCAAATATGTCCAAATATCAGAGTAATCCTAAGATCATGAATCTCATCAATAAATTGTCAGCCAAATTTGGAAGTCAAGCCTAATGCTGACAAAGTCCTTGCTGAAGGAAAAGCAACCCAGAGCACTCTGTGGATGTCGCAATAATACAAACCAGTATACCTCTGACCTTCTCATCAAGAAAGCTGGGGTGCTCTGAGACCACCCTTCCCTGTGGCCCCCAATGCAGCTGAGCCATTTTACACTCATTTGCCACCAGGATATTCATTCAGATATTTTCCCATGAAAAAATACACACTTAAAACACTTTTTAAGCCTTAAAACAGATTCAAAGGGTGTGCTGGTTCCTAAAAAAGAAAATGACTGGAATTGAAGAATAAAACAATTAAATTGGAACAGCAAGAGAAGCACTCAACAATAGAAGATAGAATTAATGAACTAGAAGGTAAAATAATGGAGTATTATCAGTTTCAAGAGAAATGAGAAAAGAGGCAAGAAAAGCAAAACCCCAAAGGAGATAAAGCATTAGATTTACTGGAATTCCAGAGCATCATGACAAAGGTATTTCCAATAAACAGAATTTCCCATCTAAATAGTGAACCAAGCCTGCAAATACAGGAAACTACACAAACCTCAATGAAGAGACATAAAAACATCAACTCCATGCCATATCCTAAGAAAATTCTTGAAAATAAGGAAAGAATTCTGAAAGCAGCAAGAATAAAATACAATATAATGTACCAAGGAGCTTTCATAAGAAACAGTGTAGATTTCTCCTAAGAAACTCTAGAAGCCAATGGAGTGACAAACATAAAATAGTGAAAGAAAACAACTGCCAAACTATATTCTTGAAGGAACTCTGTGGGATATGGACTAATCCTAACTAGAAGTTCCACTAGATGGGGCTTTCTGCTCTTGAAAGATTTGCGACCTTGCAAATCCTAGACTGGGTCACAATGAGTTAAAATCCATCCAGTGGTGGTGAGTGAGTGAGTGAGTGAGTGAGTGAGTGAGTGAGTGAGTGAGTGAGAAAATTATTTACTCAGCAAAGTTGCCTTTCAAAAACAAGAGGGGTAAATCAAGACATTTCCAAACAAATAGTAGCTCTGGGGAGTTGGCATTATCAGACCAGTTCTGCAAGTATTAGTCAAGGGGTACACCAAATGGGAAGGAAAGAACATGAAATAAATACTTGTTCATACAATAGGTGAAAAAAAAAAAAAAAAAAGTCAAAAAAACAGGTAGGAAATTATAAGGATCAAGTATATGATGTTCTCAGGAAATAAATGCAATAATTAAATCCTGCAAACAGTACAACATCAAGTTTGTAAGAAATACAAGTAAACTTATACAATATACAATGTATATTGATATGAGAAATGAGAACAAGAGAAATGAGAGAGAAAGAAGCATGTCAGGAATAGATTTATTATATTAAGGGTGTATTATGTTCACTGTATGTAAAAGTTATTGCAATAATAAGTTGTGTTATGTAACATACAAGTGGTGATGTTATCACAGTAAACTAAAAGTCGGAATCGACTCATAGCAACCCTGTATAGGGTTTCCAAGGAGCAGCTGGTGCGTTTGAACTAGCAACCTTGTGGTTCACAGGTCAGTGCTTATTGTACAGAGCTACCATGTTCCCATTTATATGCATATGTGTATATACAGATATACATACTTACACAGAGTAATGCATCAAAATACAGGAAGCAAATACTAATATGAAAGGAGAAATAGACACCTCCACAGTTATAGTAGGCGGACATATCACTTTCAATTATACTCAGAACATATAAGAAGAAAGCTACTTATACTGATTTTGAGAATCTGACTAAAACCATAAGACAATCAGACCTAACAGAACACTGCAGCCAACATCGGAACAAGGCAATTCTTTCCCAGCACACATGGATCATTTCCTAAGATGGACAATATGCTAGGACACAAAACAAATCTCAAAAATTTTTAAAAGACTGAAATCACACACAGGAAAAATGCAGTAGTTGTGGAGTAAATAGAGGTAAATACTGTTAACTATTGGTGCATGGAGGGGACTGCAAGTGTATAATGATTTGCTAAATGTGAAACTGATAATCTGCTTTGTAAACCTTTACTCGATTCACAATACAAAGTTGAAAAATAAATAAAAGATTGAAATCGTACAAAGAATCTTCTTTGACCATAATGTTATGAAACAATAGTTGTTGCCAAATAAAATGGGAGAAAAACAGGGAGTGAAACTCAAATTCTAATTTTAAAAAAAGACAGACAAATGGTAGCAGTGGAGAACAGATGATTCCCTGAGATAACTTCCCCAAAATAATTTTTAAATATAGAACAAAGCTATCCCTATATCACCTTAAAGTGAAACAGCAGAATGGCACACAAAATAAAAGACATGACCTGTACAGATAAGTGTATATGAGACCAAAAAGTCAACAATTACTCAAAAGCAAAGATGAGACGATAAGGAGGTAGAGAAACTATAGTACTGGAAAGGCAACAAACTGATTACAAAGAAAATGTTGGCACATTGTGATAAATGTAACTAAACACTCTGTCTGAAAACTGCCAAATGGGAACCTAACTTGCTATGTAAACTCACACCAAAACTCAATGGCGGTGTTGTTGCTAAGTAGCATCAAGCTGGTTCTGACTCAAAGTGACAATGTGTAGGGTTTCCAAAGAGCAGCTGGAGGGCTTGGACTGGCGGCCTCGTTGTTAGCAGTCCAGTGCTTATTCTAAAGTACACAGCAGGATTCTAAAAACTCAATAAGGAAAAAAAAAGCAAGGCAAAAAGTATATGTTGTCTTTAAGTGCCATTGAATCGGTTCCGACTCACAGAGACCCTGTATAGCAGGGTTTCTGAGACTTGAAATCTTTGCAGGAGTAGAAAGTCTTATCTTTCTCCCTAGAAAAAAGTATACAGAAAAGAATAAAAAATAGAAAAGTATAAAAAACAAAATATATTTTTGAATGATTAAAAAGAATGTCTGCATTTTGAAAAAGACAATAATAATTTGTTTTTTAAAAGTATTTATAGACTATCACCACCTCTGCTATGTTTTCTTTTCAGCTGGAAGATATACTGGAATATTTTGATATACTGAAAGAAGTCAGCTATTTATACACTGAGAAGGAATAGTTAGAATTAGGAGAAGAAGGATGGAATTTTAAATTTAAGAATCACTATGCTATTTTCTAATTTTTCCAACTAAGCATGAATTATCAGATACTTAACTAATATGTATCAGAAATTAACTATGGAATGCTAAAGTAATAAACAGTAATCTCAAGGAAATTTAAGGAAGATATAAACAAACATACAAAAAATTTGATCCATATACAATTATCTAAAAAATTTAAATAGAACTCTTCATCAACAAATATTGTACCTCTACATTGACCGGTTCATTTAATACCATTTTTCACCACATAATCAAAGACATACATTTAAGCTTAAGATCATAATACATATACAAATAAGAAAAATGTAAGTTGTTTATTTTCTGGGGAGATTCAGCCATTTTAAGGAGAAGAGGACACTAGCTAATGTTCTGGAAAAGTTAATAAAGGTTCTGGGATATAGTAGTCAGGTAGGATAAAATCAGATTCAAATATCCATATATGAATTTATATATTCTTTTTGTTACCAAGTACAGTGGAACTATATTTACCGTGGAGTCAGTTCTGACTCATAGTGACCTTGCACAGGGTTTCCGAGGCTGTAAATCTTTACAGAAGCAGAAAGCCTCATCTTTCTCCTGCGGAACGGCAGGTAGTTTTGAACTGCCAGCCTTGAGGTTAGCAGTCCAATTCGTAACCACTACGCTACTCCATATAAAACCATTAATCTGAAATACTCACCTTTTCATAAGGTAAACATTTACTCCAGTACCAAAGCCAAGCTTCTGCATAAATGGAGAGGCAGGAATATTTACACATGGAGTTGAACATGGTACTAAATGCCAGAAAGAGAAATACAATTAGTATTTGAAAAGACCACTACAAATGCATCATAACATTCTCAGTATACAACAGTTTAATGTGTTAATTGGTGCAATCTCTTTGGAGAGTAATTTGAAAGAGTCTACCATAATTTCAAGGTGTGCTGGTGGTGCTGTAGGTTAGCCATGGGGCTGCTAACTAGAAGGTCAGAAGTTCAAACCCACTAGCTGCTCATAGTAGAAAGATGAGGCTGTCTGCTCCTGTAAAGATTTAGTCTCAAAACCCATATATAGGTCTAAAAACCATATATAGTCTCAAAAACCATATATAGCGACCCTGTATAGGGTTTCTAAGGAGCAGCTGGTGAGTTTGAACCTTGCTGCTAGAATGGATTTTGTAGTCCGGCGCATTAACCCACAGCACCACACCAGGACTACTATTTAACCAATTCTACTTTTAGAGCTCTATACTAAGTAAAACTGAAGTTGTTGCTGTTGTTGTTGTTGTTGTTAAGTGCCGTCAAGTCGGTTCCGACCCATGGGGGCCAGAAAACGGCCTGTTTTTGTATAACTCATGAGCTAAGAATTATTTTGACATTTTTAAAGGTTTTAAAAAGAACAAAACAAAGCATGCTAAAAACAATATGCAAAAAAGATCCGATGTGGCCTGCAAAACCTAAAATATTTACTCTGCCCCTTACAAAAAGTTTATCACCACTTACACTAAAACACACACACATACACATATATTTATATATTGGGGTGACATCTCAGAGGCATTAGCTACCTTACAAACAAGAACATGGCATCAGAGGAAAGCTCATTAACAACATGTAGGTGATAAAATCTTGCTTCCTGCAAGTGAAGAGGACTTGACACACTTAATGATGAAGATTAAATAATACAGCCTTCAGTATGGATTAAATCTCAGCATCAGGGAAACCAAACTCCTCACAACAGGAAAACCAAACCCCTCACAAAAGGACCAATAAGCAACAACAGGACAATGGAGAAAATTTTGCAGTTATCAATGATTTCATTTTAGTTGGATCCACAATCAACTCATAGAAGTAGCAGTAAAGAAATCAAATGACATTGCATTGAGCAAATCTGCTGCAAAAGATGTAACTTTGAGGAGTAAGGTGTGCCTAACCCAAGCGATGGTATTTTCAGTCACCTCAGAGGCATGCAAAAGGTGAAAGAGAGCTGGACAGTGAATAAGGTTGAACAAAGAAGTATTAGTGTATTTGAATTATGGTGTTGGTGAGGAATATTAAATACACCAGGGACTGTCAGAAGAACAAGCAAAATTTTCTTGGAAAAGGTGTAGCTAAAACCTCCTCAGAAGTCACGATAGTGAGACTTGCTCTCACATACTTGGGACATATTATCAGAAGGGACCAGTCCCTGGAGGACATCATGCTGGTAAAATAGAGAGAAAAAGACAAAGATTCTCAACAAGACAGACTGTCACAGTAACTGCAATAATGAACTCAAACATAATAAATAACAATTCTAGGGCTAAAGCAGGACCAGACAGTGTTTTGTTCTGTTGTATATAAGGTTGCTAAGAGACCTGACTTGATGGCACCTAACAACAAAAAACAACAACAACATTTCAGAGCATTATACAGCCATTAAAAAAACATGGGAGAGGGTTCCTGCTTCTGCTCATGAAAAAGTTTTGCTTCTGGAATTGCTATCCCATTGTAAACTAGAAAACTTGATAAACTATAACAGCTGTCAGACAACTGATAAGAGAGCAGGCCTGTGATCCATGTGTGAAGGGAAACAATTGAGGTGAGTCGTTTCCTTGCCCTAATTTACTGCTCTAAGGATCCCAGGATGCCCCACCTACAGAGG
This sequence comes from Chrysochloris asiatica, assembly GCF_000296735.1. Taxonomy (NCBI): domain Eukaryota; kingdom Metazoa; phylum Chordata; class Mammalia; order Afrosoricida; family Chrysochloridae; genus Chrysochloris; species Chrysochloris asiatica. The sequence goes on along the minus strand of NW_006408582.1, from coordinate 7,221,367 downwards.
CAACAGAGCCTGGCAGTCTTGTCAGATGGAGGAGATTGAGAAGAGAGGTGGTTAAAATCTTTGGGGCAAAAAATTAAAGAGGAAGGAGCTACAAAGAGAAATAAAAAAGCTCCAGAGACCTGAAAAGAGTTCCCCTTTGAGTGTTTATTTAAATAATTATCTGAATATACAACAGTGAAGTTCCCCAAAGCTAGAGAAGACATCAAAGGAAAACAGGAGGTTAAACAATTACCAAAGGTCACTCAGGCCTTGGAATAGTACACATTATCACCAGACAAAGTGCTGTAACCTTTGAAACACAGGGTACTGGGTAAAGTACTCTAAAGGGTCACAGATTAGTAACAGAGCCCCAAAACTTATCTGAACCAACTATTTGTTGCTGTTGTTAGATGTCCTTGAGTCAGTTCTGACTCATAGTGACCCTGTATAGGATTTCCAAGGAGCAGCCAGTAAATTTGAACTGCCAAGCTTGCAGTTAAAATCAACCTTGTGATCCTTATCAAAGCTTAAAGGCAAACCTCAAAAGGATCCAAAGTAACTGTTTATAACAAAATCAAACACTCTTTAAAATATTTAAGGTAACATAATCCAGCACTCAATAATATAAAATGTCTAACATCCAACCAAAAATTCTCAGGCATGAAAATAAGCAAGAAAATATGGCTCATAAGCAAAAAGAAAACAAACCAATTAAGTAACATAAAATAGTAGTGATGGTGGAATTAGCAATTAAAGACCTTTATTTTTCTATTACAGATCTTTAAAAAGCTAATATAAACATTAAAAATATGCTTAATAATGTAGAATATATGAACATAATAAAAAAAGACAAAGTTACATAAAATTAAATTTCAAAAATGAAAAAATAATGGATGGAAGAATGGCATTTTTAGATCAGCAAAAGATAAATTTTCCACATTTGATGCTGTTCTGTTTTAGCACATTTGATATTCTTTCTATAGTAAAATGATATAAATTAATCCATTTAAAAGGTGGTTAAGGATTTGTTTGACTCATGTAATAGTAATTTTCAAAATTGTACACTGCTCAAGGTTTTATTTGTGGTTTTTTTTGTATTAATGTTTCATATCTGAGAACATAATACTGTTTTAAAAGATATTCGGTGTACCAATACTCTTTCTGAATTGAAAACATTTTTTTTTGTTAAAATTTGGGCCACCCTGTATATATGCATTTCATTTTATTAAGAGGAGGAAAAGGATACTGTGCTGTAGACGTGAATATTAATAGTTTCAGTTCATTTGGCAAGGTTATAATGCTTAAAGTATGTTTAATTGGCATTTCTGTTGAGAAGCTTTTAAGTGAAGTACTATATTCATGCATTAAGATGACAGAGCCAATAATGTTTCTTTTAGTTTGAGGAAACGGACAGAGCGTAGTAGAGTATGTTATCCCTGAATATCTTGTTAATCCTCTCAATTTTTGAAACTGAAGAGTAGAATGACATTCAGTGCTAAAGGGGCGCCATACCATAGGCTCCCCTACCTGAGAAACTATGTGCTGGCCCTTTCTGATTTGCTAACCTTCAGGTTAAAAGGACTCTTGATCCAAACTCCTTCCTTTGAATTTACCATTCATCACTTCTGACCTGGAGACTTGGTGCTGATCTAGACCTGAAAAGAGAACAGACTAGCCGGAATGGGAGGGCCCTTACCAGGCATGGTTGACAATGAGACAGCTGTTCAGACAGTAGAAAAGGAGTGGGCTCATTGTATTCAAGTAAAGGGACCGGTGAAGGTAAAGAGGGATGCTCCCTAAGGGAAAAGTAGTTACTGGTGGGAAGCAGATCCCTTGCCCAGGGAGCTCCTCAAAGTGACCTTGACAAGAGTCTGAGGCTGCCTTGCCTTACTGCTGCCAGATTGTTACGGTTTTCCCTGGTCCCTCTCGCTCTGGGTGGGGTGGGGTGGGGTGGGAGGTGTCTAAAGAATTAGACCTGGTAGAATTGGGGGCAAAGATTAAGTCAAAGAGAGAGTACATTTCAAAGACAAGCAGGTCTGTCTCCCAAGTGGAGAAGACCCTTTGGAATTGGGGTGCACTGGGGCTTATATAAAGGTATAGGGTCTTGTCCTCTTAAAGAGTGGGCTAATACTTATTGATTAGGAGGAGTGGTATGTTGAGTATTTATCAATTTTTAGTAAAGGGGCGCAGGCTTATTGGAAATGGAGTATTTTCTTCATGGGTTGTGTGCCTGTGGCCAACTGTTTCTATTAGGGTTTCCGGTCTTGATAGCTTTTTCTTTTGTCTCCAGGCTGTTCTTTTCAGTGTTACTATTCTTGTTGGACTAAAGATGTCCTTCCCCCTTCCTTAATCCCTGTTTAGTAGGATTGGATTCAGGTAAAGGGGTAGATATGAAACCAGAGTAGGAGAGGCCTAGGGTCCAGGGGTTCTAACCTGTCCCTGACAAGATGGGATGGGTTTGGAAGCTAATATGGCTAAAATGTATCATTACCGTGGGAGAGGTGCAAAAGACTTTTGCCTAGGACCAGCCAAAAATGTTGATAGTAGATGTAACTATGGCATCTTTTCCTCAAACCATCAAATCAGGTGTTTGACAAGTTTTATCCTGTGGGAAATTGGAGGATCCAGGGCTTATCTCTATTATAGCGAGCCAAGAGTAGCAACCCAGTTCTATGGATAGGTGCCCACATCCCTAGATGGGACCCTGTGAGTCAATTTGTTTTCCAAATCATTACTTCCCAGAATTCAACGCCAAACCCAGACCTTTTTCCTGTTATTCCCCCCTATGGAAATGTTTAAGAATGACCCTGAAAATGTAGAAGTAATTGAGGTATAAGACCTAAGACAAACATTAGAAGTGGAAACAGAATCTAGGTTTGTGAATGCTTGGGTAGAATGGATTAAATACTCAGTGCAAGCTCTCAATAAAAGTGACTGCCATGTTTGCACAGATGATAAACCATAGGCACAGATAATTCCTTCTTCCCTTAGTCCAGTTTCGGACATGTACTGCAGGTTGGCTCTATACAGAGACAAGGACACTGGGGGTAATGAAACTTGTAAGGGCTTGACAAAGACAATCCCTTCATTCTCCATAGGGATGATGAGCCATTCTTCTTGTCTTTAAAGGCAGGGAGCAGAGTTCACAGTGCCTGTAGGAGAATTGACAACTTACACCCACATCCAAAATGTCACTGGTGAACCTAGCAGTGTCCTATTTGGCCCTCAGAGTATTATGGAAAAGGGAATGTCTGAGATTTGCTGCCATTCGATTGGACTGGGACATGTTCATTGGTCCAGCTGGCAATCCCTTCACCCTAGCGTTCTGCAAGAAACCTGAGAAACCTGAGAAATCTCGAGCCCAGAGATCTCTCCCTGGATCTCTTGATCCATAGGTTCATAAATGGCACCAGAGATGCCCTACAAGGGGTAGTTAGCCAATTATTCCACTAGCCTGATGGCTTGGGAATACAGAAGGGCACTAAACATGAGGTAAGCCAAAAAGGGAGGTGTATGTGTAATATTGGGAGCTAAGTGTAGCATCCTAGCAATACAGCTCCTGATGGAACTATCACAAAGGTCCTGCCAGAATTAAGCATCATAGCTAATGAATGGGCTGAAAATGCCGGAATTAACCGACTGGTTAGAGGGGTGGTTTAGAAAGTGGAAAAATATAGCTGCCTCAATCTTCACTTTTCTCATATTAGTAGTTGGAATTTAAACAGATGTTCTATCATGCCCTGAGTTTGAAGACTAGCACAGATTTGGAGGAAATCAGCATTTGGCACCGTGAGTTGGAATCATTGCAATGGCTCCAGAACTAAAAAAAAAAGTTGTAAGATTTTGTGGGAGAAAGAACAAAGGGGAATGGGATAAAATGTTTCAGCTGAAAGGAGAGCAGCTAGAGTCTAAGGCAAGGGTTAACTGGAATCCACCTGGTCAGAGGCCCAAGGCCATATGCATGTGAACGTAAGTGTTTTAAAAGGTTAATGTGTTTGATATTGGCTTCTCCTGCTTATTATTGTAAAATAAAATACTGTAAAATGTATAAAAGAAATATTGGGAATTATGATTATGGAAAGTTTGTAAGCTGGCTGTTGGCCTACACTTATTGGCTTCATTAGAACTTTGAGGTGGTATCTTGAGCCAGAACCTGAGTTAATACATTTGCATTTGAAAAGATATGCACACCCACCCAGAACTGTTGAAGATCTGTGAGTTAAAAAAAAGACAGTTTGGCATTTTGAGTTTCAGAGGCTTCTAAGCCAGGAAATTATCCTTTCCTAGGACCAAAAGTTGAAGGGAACCAGCCAGCAATATGCTTGCTGATGCACCATTGACCTTGAGATGAAATTAGAGGGAAAGTTGATTGTCTTGAAGTTCAGGGAGGTATATGTAAACTCCCAAGCTTGTAGCTGGTACTCATTTGACCTGGTTTGGATGGCTAGGGTTGTTGAGCTGACTAGAACCTGACTAGATGAATATGAAGATGATTAATACTCTGAGCAAGCATCAGCTGCTACAATTTGATGGACTGGACTTTTGCTTATGGATGCAGTTCCTAAAATTTCCAATCAGAATGAAAGTCGCTTCAAACTGAGGAACATGCATGTCTTCTCAGTGTACTGGATTGCCAGTATGGGCAATTGAGACATTATATCCATTGAAAATTGGAACATGGAATGTACGAAGCATGAATCTGGGAAAATTGAAAGTTGTCAAAAATGAAATGGAACACATAAATATTGATAGCATAGGCATCAGTGAGCTGAAATGGACTGGTATTGGCCATTTTGAATCTGATGACCACGTGGTTTGCTATGCCAGAAATGACAAAATGAAGAGGAATGGTGTTGCACTCATAGTCAAAAAGAACATATCCAGATCAGTCATAAGGTACAACGCTGTCTGTGATAGGATAATATCCATGTGCCTACAGGGAAGCCCAGTTAATACCACTATTATTCAAATTTAGGCACCAATCTCT
>NW_006408582.1:7186144-7214051 GCF_000296735.1 Chrysochloris asiatica | reverse complement strand
TCTCTCATACTTCGGACATATTGTCAGGAGGCACTAGTCATTGGAGAAGGATATCATGTTTGGTAAGGTGGAGGGTCAGAGAAAAAGAGGAAGACCCTCAACGAGATGGATTGGCCAGGTGGCAGCATCGATGGACTCAAAGCGTGGCAACGGTAGTGAGGTTGGCCCAGGATCGGGCAGTGTTTTCTTCGCTATGAGTTGGTACTGACTCGATGGCACCTAACAACAACAACATTCTGGTGTGGCGCTGTGGGCTAATGCGCCAGACTGCAAAGCCATCTGAACTGTTAGGTTGGTGGTTCAAGCTCACCAGCTGCTCCTTGGAAGCCATATACAGGGTCGCTAAGGGTCAGAGTCAACTCAACAGCAGTTGACGACAATTGAGTAAGTGACTGACTTGACACATTTTCATGGATGTGCTTGGTTTTAGAATGAGGGGTCAAGGGAAAATCCCCACAGACTAGTTTTGCTGTTTCCCAGATGTGTCTGGTGAAAGGGGTTATAGAATAATGCTTATGAGATTGTATTATTTCAAATGCAGTATTAGTTGTGATGGTCAGAACTGTAATTGTAGAAGATATGTAACTAAAAGGAGGGAATAGTTATTTTTATCCCAGGACATCAAGAAGGAAGAGCAGAAGTGGAACTTGGGAACTCTGCCTGAAGAAGCAGCGGCAGCAGAGATGGTGGCAGAAGTGGTGACATGGAGCAGCTGTGGTCTCTAGGCCCATGGACTGAATGAGGCTGTGTACCTATGGGCTAGAGATTGACTTTAGGACATATATGTGTTCATCAAATATTTATCATTTGTTCATTTGCGAAATATATGGAGAAAATGGGGCCAGTGCGTTTTCGGTTGTATGTATTTTAGTTATATTATGTCAGACTTAAGCATGATGCAACCTAATATATATGCATAGTTAGCTGTACTCTTAGGGACGCCCAGAAATGATACACTTTATGAGGATTTAAGACGAATAAATGAAGATGAGACCAGTATGTGTAAATAGAAAAGAGGAGGATTTGTGAGAAATAACTCTTGTGGTTCATCTTTAGGAATTCATGAGACTGCAAGACCTGGCAGACAGATTGTTGAACCTGGCAGACAGATTGTTGATTTAAGGCAGCGTAGTGGTTACGAGTCAGGCTGCCAACCTCAAGGTTAGCAGTTCGAAACTACCAACGACTCTGCAGGAGAAAGATGAGGCGTTCTGCTCCCATAAAGATTTACAGCCTCGGAAATCCTGTGTAGGGTCACTAAGAGTAGGAACCAACTCTAAGGTACTTAACAACAACATTCTGGGACTAGGAAATTTAAATAAAAATACAGCCATTAAGACCTTGGGAAAGCTATTTTGGCTTCTCTGCAGGGAGGGAAAATGGGATGTACCATAGAACTGTATATGGAGAACTGGAACTGGAGGGGTTTTTGGGGGGACAAGAATAAAAACCGTTTGTGAAGGGCCATGTGGTGTCTCTGTCCACGTCTAAGGAGCTGGGCGCCTGATTTTGCAAAATCAAATAAAGAAAACCCCACTCTGGCTAAAAAAAAAAAAAGGTATGAGATAATTGATTTTCAAATAATAGCAATGTATTGTGGGGTTCGCAAAATATAAAAGTAAAATGAACGGCAAAAATAGCACAAAAAACAGGGGAAAATAGAAACAAGTCTTAATTTTAAAGAACTGAAATCATACAATAAATACTCTCTTATTATAAGAGAATTACACTAGAGCTGAATGGCTAAAAAACACTTGGAATTTCTTTTAAATATCTGAAAATTTAATAACATACTTTTAAGTAACCCATGAGCCAAAAAAATCTCAAAGAACATTTAAAGATATTTTGAAATAAATAAAAAATGAAACACAAAATTTCAAAATTTATGAACCTGGACAGAAATTAATGACTTTAGGTGCTTATATTAAAAAGAGGTCTAAAATAATGATTGAAGGTTTATTTATTTTCTAGCAAAAGAACAAATCAAACCCAATGTAGACTGAAAGAAAGACATGATAAAGGAGAAATCAATGAAACTCAGAAAAGTAAAACAGAAAAAGAAATTAAGCAAAACAAAAGCTGCTTTTAAAAAAGAGCAATAAACAGATAAACCTCAAGTTAAACTGACCAAGGACAAAAGAGAACATATACAAGACCAGTAGCAGAAATGAAAGAGATGTCACCGCAGACCCTACAGACATTAAAGAGGCACATTCTGAATAACATTATGCCAATATGTTTGACAACTTAAGAGTAATGGACAAATTCCTTGAAAAATCCTTCAATCTGATAATGGGGGCATCTTTGAAAAATGGGTGCTGTGAGTTAGTGCACCATACGGCAAAGCCTTTTGAACTGCAAGGTCGGCAGTTCAAGCTCACCAGCTACTCCTCGGAAACCTTATACAGGGTCGCTATGGGTGGGAATTGACTCCAAGGCACAAAAACAGCGTAATACTTCATCAGGAAAAAGTTGTTGTTGTTGTGAAATGCCGTCAAGTCGGTTCCGACCCTAAGCGACCCTGTATAGAGTTTCCGAGGAGCCGCTGGTCAGCTTGAACTGCTGACCTTGCAGTTCAAATGGCTTTGCAGTATGGCACATTAACCCACAGCACCACACCAGGACTCCCTGTCCATTTACAACTCTTTTATTTAACATTATATTAGAGCCAGCCCAGTAAAGGGAGCAAAAGAAAAGTCATATGGCTCAGAAAAAAAGTTTATATACATGTAGGAAACCCCAATCAATAAAAAAAGCGATTAAAATGAAAGCGAATTTAGCATAGTCATAGAACACAAGGTCAAAATACAAAACTCTACTTACTGTAAATGAACAACATAAAGGTTCCTTGTATGTTATCTTCTAGAAAATGTGTAGTTTTTGTCTATGGCATGAGCCAAGGGTCATGGTTCATTTTTTGCATATGAACATTCAATGGTTTCAGCACTGTTTGCAGAAAGGATTATTCTTTACCCACTGAACTACCTTGGGAAAACATCTTTCCCTCACAATAGCAATGCGTGGATTGGAGGGAAAAGGTAGAAAAGCTAGTTTCTCAATGATTCAGGCTAAGTTGAGTCTTCAAAATAGAGATCAAAATCTTTTTGAAATGTCAATATAATTAGTCTTCAGATGACCAAATTTTGGCCTATATAATACGTGTGATTTGTTAAGATCAACATTATAAAGGAGACTTACATAAAAATTGATTGTGCATGACAAATAATAGTTAAAGGATCAAGCATCAATGCTAAAACAGTTCTAATAACAATCTTACCAGATTTCCTTTTTTCCGATAATTTGCTTGGAGTTTTGAAATTATTTGTTCCTTCCATTCTAACAACCACTCTTAAGTCCTATGATGAAAATAAATGGAAAATTTATATTGCATCTATAAAGAACAAATTCCTGTAATATTATTTATTTCATCATATATAAGGGTAAAAGTCAAACAGTATTGCTACTAGGGTACCAGTTCATACATTTAGTTCAATTGTATTTACAATGAGAAAACTGAATGCCAGCGAGGTAAAATTGTTTACTTACTTAAAATCACTTACTAATGAGTGTTTTTTTCTTTTTGTTTTTTTTTTTAAGTTTGTTAATGAGAAAACAATATGTTTACTTGGTTAAAAAAAAAAAAATCACCTAGAACTAAAAGGTGAAAATGTCTCCCTCTCACACTGCATTTCCACTTCCATTTTTCAGGGGTTGCTAGCAAGTCTCTTATATCCTTTAAAAAACTGTCTCTGCAAGCAGTTATTATTCCTCAGTGCTAAAAAATAGACATACAAATGCCAATCAACTAATGAGTGGACAAACAAAATGTGCCATATACATGCAATGGAATATCAGCCATAATAAGTAATAGAGCATCAATACAAGCCACAATGAAAGCAGCGAATACCAGAAAGATGTTTACTTGTGCTTTATTGATGGCGCAAACACTTTTGATGGTATGTATGTATCATAACAAATTATGGATAACACTGTGAAGAATGGGCTTTCCAGAACACTTAATTGTGCTGAGAAAACTGTACATAGACCAAAAGACAGACATTCTAACAGAACAAGGTGATATTGAATGGTTTAAAACTAGGAAAGGTGTGTTGTGTGCTATGGTATTCTTTAACCATATTTATTCAATCAGTAGGCTGAGCAAATATTCCAAGAAGCTGGATTATATGAAGAAAAACGTGACATTCGGATTGTAGGAGGACTCATTAACAACCTGTGATATATATATATATATTCAGATGATACAATCTTCTATGCTGGAAGTGAAGAAGACTTAAAATACTTACTGATGAAGATCAAGACTACAGCCTTCAGTAAGGACTGTACCTTAAAATAAAGAGAAAAAAATTCTCACAACTGGGTCAATAAATAACATCATGATAAATGGAGACAAGACAGAAGTTGTCAAAGACTTCATTTTGCTTGGATCCACAATCAACAGTCATGGAAGTTGTTAGGTGCCATCGAGTCAGTACCGACTCATAGCAACCCTATGCACAACAGAGCGAAACACTGCCTGGTCCTAGGCTAACCTCACAATTGTTGCCACGCTTGAGCCCATTGATGCTGCCATATTGCCAATCCATCTCACTGGGAGTCTTCCTCTTTTTCTCTGACCCTCCACCTTACCAAACATGATATCCTCTCCAGCGACTGGTCCTTCCTGACAATTATGTCTGAAGTATGAGAGACAAAGTTTGGCTATCCTGGCCTCTAAGGAGCACTCTGGCTGCACTTCTCCTAACACAGATCTGTTGGTTCTTTTGGCAGCCCATGGCACTTTCAATATTCTCCTTCAACACCATAACTCAAATGCATCAATTCTTCTACGGTCTTCCTTAGTCACTGTCCAGCTTTCGCATGCATACGAGGTTATTGAAAATACCATGGCTTGGGCCAGGTGCACCTTAGTCCTCATGCTGACATCTTCACTCTTCAACACTTGCAAAAGGTCTTGTGCAGCAGATTTGCCTAATGCAATACGTCATTTGATTTCTTGACTGCTGCTTCCATGAGGGTTGATAGTTGATCCAAGAAAAATAAAGTCATGGAAGCAGCAGTCAAGAAATCAAATGACATATTGCATTACGCAAATCTGCTGCACAAGACATCTTTAAAGTGTCCAAGGGCAAATAAGTCAATTTGAGGGCTAAGATGCACCTAACCCATGGTATTTTCAATAGCTTCATATGCTATTCATCAGCCAAAACAAGGCCAGGGCAGACTGGAACAGACCATTAATTGCTCATATGTAAGTTTAGGCTGAAGCAGAAGATAATTAAAGCAAGTCCAAAAGAGCCAAAATATGACCTTTAACATATCCCATCTGAATGTAAAGGTCATCTCAAGAACACACTTAATGCATTAGACACTAATGACCAAAGTCCAGAAGAGTTCTTGGATGACATCAAGAACATCATACAGGCAGAAAGCAAAAGATCACATAAAAGACAAGAAGGAAAAGACCAAAGTAGATGTCACAAGAGACTCTGAAACTTGCTCTCCAGTATAGAGAAATTAAAGCAAATGCAAGAAATGAGGGAATAAAAGAGACAAATAGATAATTTCAAAGGGCAACTCAAGAAGATAAAGTCAAGTATTATAACAAAATGTGCAAAGACCTGGAGTTAAAAAACCAGAATGGACAAACACGATTAGCATTTCTCAAGCTGCAAGAACTGAAGAAAAAAAATTCGAGCCCTGACTTGCCATACTGAAGGATTAACAACAACATGGGCAAGATATTGAATGATACAGAAAGCATCAAAAGAAGATGGAAGGAATACAAAGTCACTGTACCCAAAATAAATGGCCGATATTCAACCACTTCAAGAGATAGCACATGATCAAGAGTCAATGAATGGTATTGAATGAAGGAAGAAGTCCAAGGTGAACTTTGCATTGGCAAAGAACATGTTTACAGGAATTGATGGAACACAAATTGAAATCTTTCAACAAGGTGAAGCAGCACTCACTCATCTATACCAAGAAATTTGGAAGGCAGCTACCTGGTCAACTGATTGAAACAGATCCTTATTTGTGCCCATTCCAAAGAGAGGTGACCCAGGGAATGTGGAAATCATCCGACAATATCATTAATATCACATGCAAGTGAAATTTTGCTAAAGATAATTCAAAAAGGCTGCAACAGTATATTGACAGGGATCTGCCGGATATTCAAGCAGGATTCAGACAAGGAAGTAGAGTTAAGAGATATCCTTGTTTAAGTCAGAAGGATCTTGGCTGAAAGCAGAGAATATCAGAAAGATGTTTACCTGTGCTTTATTAACTACGCAAAGACTTTCGATTGTGTGGATCATGACAAAATATGGACAACACTGCAGAGAATAAGTATTCTGGAACACTTAATTATGCTCATGAGGAACCTGGACATGGACCAAGTGGCAGTTGTTGCAACAGAACAAGTGGATACTAGTGGTTTATATTAGGAAAGGTGTGCACCAGAGCTGCATTATTTCACTAATACTTACTCAATCTGTGGAGTCCTGGTGTGATGCTGTGCGTTAATGCACTGGACTGCAAGGTCTGTTTGAACAGCAAGGTCGGCGGTTCAACCCCACCAGTCGCTCCTTGGAAACCCTACACAGACCGCTATGGGTCGGAACCGACTCTATGGCACTTAAAAACAACAACAAAGTGGAAAGGCAGAGAATCAGAGGAAGGCGAGATGGACTGGCACAGTGGCAGCAGCAATAGGTTCAAAAGTAACAGAGATTGTGAGAGCGGAGAAGGACCGGGCAGTGTTTTCTTCTGTTGCGCCTAGGGTCGCTGAGTCGAACTTGAGGTACATCACAACAACAACAACAACAACATCAACAACTCAAGGAGAAACTGACTCTAGGGCAGTTAACAACAAAAGCTTAAGAATAATCGGTCTCCTTTCAAAAGAGGCCTCACTCTTATCCATCGGTAGAACAATAGCAACTTGAAAGGTCAGTGGTCCCCAAATCTGTCTACACATCCTATTTTCTAAAAAGTACATATATTCTCGGGCTCGGATTCGAAAAAAGGGGAATTTCCTTTCTTGGAAACGCCCACTCTCTCCCGTCCTTAAGATGCGCACTCGGGTTTGAATCGCAGTGAACAAAGCTGACTCCTAGGATAATTACTCATTTTAATGGCACTTTCTTAAACTTCCTTCTAGCCTCAGAGCTTCCACGAAAACACACGTAAAGGCCTCAGCTTGAGCGCACAGGCTGGGGTCCGAGTTTGTTCTGGCTCAAAGCCCTTAACATTCCCGAGACAGAGCAACACCCTTACCCGAACTGCGTGTCGAGGCGGAGTCAGAGCCCGGGGTAGAAAAAGATCGCGAAGACGAGAAGTCGAGGTGGGCCGACTAGAAGAGAGGGTCCCAAGTGGCTGTCAATAAGATCCCACGGTTACCTCAGCGCCTCAAGGGCCAACACAAGCTGTCAACAACTGCCGTTGAGATTTGAATAGTTCTCGTGATTCAACAGCAGCGCTTTCAAAAGCGCGCGCTACCGGATCCCGGGCTCCAAACTACGGGGTACCGCGAAGGACAAAATAGGCCGGATTCGCAGGAACTGTTTATTTTGGACCTTCAGGGTTTTGTTATTGTCTGTGGAACCTTGGGATAAAGTGCTGGACTGCAGAGGAGTCCTGGTGTGGCGCTGTGGGTTACTGCACCAGACTGCAAAGCAGTTTGAACGGCAAGGTCGGTGGTTCAAGCTCACCAGCTGCTCCTCGGAAACTCTATATAGGGTCGCGGTGTGTTGGAACCAACTCGATGGCACTTGACGAAGGACGACGCGGGTTCGGTGTGAACCACAAAGTCGCGCTTCAAACTCACCAGAGTTGCTCCTTAGAAACCCTATGCAGGCTCATTGTGAGTCGGAACCCACTCGACAGTACTTAACAACAATACACTATACAGGGTCAGTTTTCGAGGGTAGCCAGAACTGTCCTATGAGAATTTCATTGGAAAATCTTACCCCATCCACCCTATACTCCTGGTCTTGGCTCCTTCAGATTTTTTGTTACCCAAACTCAAAGAACATTTAAAAGGAACACAATTTGAGTCCCTTGAAGATACCGAATCTGCCTTTTGATTTAATTTGTAAATTGATGATCTTAGAATTCTTCAGGGAAAACTTGGTGGTGTGGCTATGTGTCATGGAGTCCCTTCAGACCCTTCGAGACCCTGTTACAGGATTTCCGAGGCTGTAAATCTTTACGGGAGCAGAAAGCATCATCTTTCGCCGTGGTACAGCTGGTAATTTCGAACTGCTGACCTGAGGCCCGATTTGTAACCGTTACGCTACCAGAGCTTAGAGAGATGGAAACTTTGTCTACAGAAGAGTATAGATGGAGGAAATGTCAAGAAACAGTAGCTGCACATTTTGTTATTTCTGTATAATTAAGGTTTCTATGATTTTGTAGCAATACTTTTTAATTTACCCTTGTATTACAGACCTCACCACCTTCTCTTTTTAATTTTCTATGCTTTTTTAAAAAAACAATTTTTATTAAGTCCTACGTTTTTACAAGCCCTCTGTTTTTTAATCTTACTGCCTAATAAAACCCTGCCTAAACCCAGAGCCTGAAAGCTTCTTAATTAACGATTGCTTATGAAAAGAAACTCTAGGGAAATGGGGTTATTGACACAGGTGTAAGAGGAGGTCCAAAGAATTCACTAGATAAAGACCCTTGGACAAAGATTTATACTCCCAACCAGCCTGTTTCCCATCTTATAACCATAAAAAAAGTACCTCCCAAGATTATTCCTACGAACATCTGAACTTTATGAGTTTAATGTTATCACCTGTGAAATGTAACCATTAATCTCAAGATGTTACATTCTGGTCGATTGTCATGGGAATACAACTTCCAAACTAGATCTGTTATTTACGTATATAAATAGCCTCAATTCCTTTGGTTAGCCAGATTCCAGAACTCCATGTTGGACTTGTGATTGATTGGCTCCTAAGGAATAACAGTATCATCACCTTTTTTTTTTTGGAATAAACTCTAAATTCTGTGCAGTGAGCCTTTTTAAGATATTCAAGAACCTACATTGGAAGTCAAAAGAGCAAAAATAGCATTAGAATTTCTTTTTCTTTTCTTTATTATTATTATATTCTAATTCTCTTTGAGGCCATATGAACAGTACTGATTGACGAGCAGAAAAGTAGGAGTGTTCAAGAAAAATTTTAAAAATTGATTTTAAGATTTTATCTTGTTACCGCTATATATCCAATTAGTCAACTTGGCATGTCCCCAGGGTGCTGATCAGGCACTTCAGAGCCATTAGATTCATAATTGAGGCAGCCTGAGTCTCCCCACAGTGTTCTTCTTCTGGGTCCAGATTTTAGTGAATGGCACCTCCATCCATCCTCAGAGCCAGTCTGGAACTTCACTCCTCCAAGTTCTGACAACTTTTCCACTTGTATTTCTAAAATCCTTTCCCTCCTTTCCATTATAACTTCCTCTACCTTGGGCTATAAACTCACTTCTCATTATACTCCAGCAATCTCCTACTTTGCCTCCCTGTTTTGAGTCACAAATCCATTCCATTTTCCATATTACTATCTAGCTAACTTTTTGAATATGTAAAGATGATCATATCACTCCCCTGCTTGAAATCCTTTAGGAGTCTTCACTAGCTTCAGGATTAAATATAAGTCCTCTTGTTAAGCGCCATAGTAGCAGTTCTGACTCATAACCACCCTGTGCAGAATTTCCAAGGAATCTCTGGTGGGTTTGACTGCCAACCATTTTGTTAGCAGTCTAGTATTTACCCTACAGCGCCACACCAAAATTCCCTGGTATAAAAGGCCTCCAACAACCTACCCCTGAGAGGGATCCTTTTAGTTCTGCTCTGGCTTCAGTTATACTGAGCTAATGTAATGATCCTCTACTCATCTGTCAGTTTGTTGTACTGTGGTGGCTTGTGACTTGCTGGGATTCTGAAAGCTATGCCACCATTATTTTAAATATCAGCAGGGTCATCCATGGTGGACAGGTTTCAGAAGAGCTTCCAGATGAAGACAGACTAGGAAAAAGGAGTGACGAACTACTTCTGAATATTTAGTCACTGAAAACCTTATGAATAGCAGAGAAATACTGTCAGATATAGTGCCGGAAAACGAGCCCCTCAGTTAGGAAGGCACTCAAAATGCGACTAGGGAAGAGTTGCCTCCTCAAAGTAGAGTTGACCGTGTTGACGCGAATAGAGTAAAGCCCTCGGGACCTTCATTTGCTGATGGGGCACAACTCAAAATGAAAAGAAACAGCTGTAAACATCCATTAATAATCAGAACATGGAATGTATAAAGTATGAATCTAGCAAAATTGGAAATTGTCAAAAATGAAATGGAATGCACAAAATCGTTATCTTTGGCATTCACAATGATGATAGTTATGCGCCGTGGAATCGCTACCAACTCTGTGTAGGTTTTCCAAGGCTGTAAATCTTTATGGGAGCAGAAAGCCTCACCTTTCTCCCACACAACAGATGGTAATTTCAAACTGCTGACCTTGAGGTTAGCAGTCTGATTCGTAACCACTACACTATCAGAGCTCCTTATCTTGGGCATTAGTGAGCTGAAATGGACTGGTATTGACCATTTTGAATCTGACAATCACATGGTTTACTATGCCAGGAATGACAAATTGAAAAGAAATGGCATCACAGTCACCCTCAAAAAGAACATATCAAGATCAGTCATGAGTTTAATGTTATCACCTGTGAAATGTAACCATTAATCTCAAGATGTTACATTCTGGTCAGTTGTCATGGGAATACAACTTCCAAACTGTCTGTGATAGGATAATATCCATGTGCCTACAGGGAAGACCAGTTAATGCCACTATTATTCAAATTTATGCACCAACGACTAAAGCCAGTGAAGATGAAATGGAAGAATTCTACCAACTTCTTCAATCTGAAATTGATCAAACATGCAATCAAGATGTATTGATCATTACTGGTGATTGGAATGCATAGGTTGGGAGCAAAAAGGAAGGATCAGTAGTTGGAAAACATGGCCTTGGTGATAGAAATGATGCTGGAGATCACATGATAGAATTCTGCAAAACCAATGATTTGTTCAAATACCTTTTTTTAGACAGCATAAGAGACAACTATACACATGGATCTCACCAAATGGAATACACAGAAATCAAATTGACTGCATCTGTGCAAAGAGACAGTGGAAAAGTTCCATATCATCAGTCAAAACAAGGCTAGGGGCAGATTGTGTAATGGACCATCAATTGGTCATATGCAAATTAAGATTGAAGCTGAAGAAAATGAAAACAAGTCCACAAGAGCCAAAATATGACCTTTAATATATCCCACCTGAATTTAGAGATCATCTGAAGAACAGATTTGATACATTAGACACTAAGACCAAAGACAAGAAGAGTCGTGGGATGACATCAAGAACATCATACAGGAAGAAAGCAAAATGTCATTAAGAAGACAAGAAAGAAGGAAAAGATCAAAATGGATGTCAGGAAGAGACTCTGAAACTTGCTCTCCAGTGTAGAGATGCTAAAGCAAATGGAAGAAATGAGGAGGTACAAGAGTAGAACAGAAAATTTTAAAGATCAGCTTGAAAAGACAAAGTAAAATATTATAACAAAAGGTGCAAAGATCTGGAGTCAGAAAACCAAAAGGGAAGAACATGCTTAGCATTTCTCAAGCTGAGGGAACTGAGGAAAAAAATTCAAGCCTTGGCTTTTGTTATTGAAGGATTCTCTGGGCAAATTATTGAATGATGCAGAAAGCATCAAAAGAAGTTAGAAGAAATACACAGAATCACTGTACCAAAAGGAAATGGTTGATGTCCAACCATTTCAAGAGGCAGCATATGATCAAGAGCCAATGATACTGAAGGAAGATGTCCAAGGTACATTGAAGGAACTGGCAAAGAACAAGGCTCCAGGAATTGATGAAACAAAAATGGAAGTCTTTCAAGAAAGTGAGGCGGCACTGGAGTCAATCATTCAGCTATGCCAAGAAATTTGGAAGATAACTATCTGGCCAACTGATTGGAAGAGATCTGTATTTGTGCCCAATCCAAAGACAGGTGACCCAGTGGAATGCAGAAATCATTGGACAATATCTTTGATATCCCATGTGAGTAAAGTTTTACTAAAAGTAATACAGAAATGGCTGCAAACATATATTGACAGCTTCAATATGCTCAAGCATGGCAATAATTGTGAGGTTGGCCCAGGACAGGCAGTGTTTCATTCTGTTGTGCATAGGGTCGCTATGAATTGATACCTACTTGATGGTACCTAACAACAGCAACAAACAATGTAGTTATAGCACCCAGAACATATCATACTATCTCATATCTCTATGTTTTGCATATGCTTTCTTCATGGAATCAGCATCTCTTCATTCCCCAGAACTCAACTGGGGTCTACCTGCTGTAGGATGCCTTCTCTAACCCCCCAGTCTAGGTTAGTCCAATCTCACAGAGTTGGACTAAACTTCTGTCTCTCTCTATCCCAGCATTATTACAGTGCATTGAAATTTTTACTTTCCTTCTGTTTCTCTCACCACCAATAGTGTCTGCTCTATTTCCCTCCACTGTGCCTAGTAGAATGCTCAGTAATGTTTAATGAATAAATAGTGGTATACAGGGTGGATGGGTGATGGTAGTAGTTGTGTGCCACCAAATAGGTTCCTATTCATAGCGACCCTGTGTAGGGTTTCTGAGCCTGTAAAGCTTGATGAGAGCAGAAAGCCTCATCTTTTCTTAGGAATAATCCCTGAATCACTGTTTGCTGACCAACTCTGGCAATGGTTTACTCCAACACAGGAGAGAGGAAGGAGAAGAAGAAGGGACTTGAGGACTTTTGATGCCTTGTGATGATTAAAGTTGTGTGTCAACTTATCTGAGCCATGATGCTTAGCTTTGGCAATTATATACTGATGTAATGTAATGACCCCCATGATGTGATCTTTTCTGATAACCAATCAGTTATAAAAGGATGAAGCATGAGATGCAAGACCCTTAAACCCCAATACAGCTCTAATCCAATATAAAGTGTGTTTCCCTGGATATGGCCTGCTACACCTTTTATCTTGGAAGAGATATAAGGAGAGAGATTCCAGCAGAGAGAGAAGGATCTTCTACTAAGAAAGAAGAGCAGTGAGTGAAGCCTGTCTTTTGGACCCGGGTGCTGGGAACCTCCTAGATACAGGAGAGGATTGATAGATACCAAGACACACAGAGATCTCCAAGGAATGCAGGGTCTACAGAGGCTGAAAAGAAACAAGGACCTTCCTCCTAAACTGAGAGCAAACAGAAAGAGAAAAGTCTTCCCTAGAACTGGTGCTTTGAGTTTGACAGTCTAACCTTCTAACTAGAAGACCAGTTAGCACCACTATTATTCAAATTTACGCACCAACCACTAAAACCAGTATAAAGAAACTGAACAATTCTACTAACTTCTTCAGTCTGAAATTGATCATACATACAGTCAAGATAAAATGATAATTCTGGTAATTGGAATATGAAACTTGGAAACAAAGAGGAATGATCAGTTGTTGGAAAATACAGCCTTAGTGACAGATAATGCTGGACATCACATGATCGAATTTTGCAAGACTAACGACTTCATTGCAAATACCTTTTTAAATCTATATAAAAGGCAACTATACACATGGACCTCACCAGATGGAATAACAGGAATCAAATTGACTACACCTGTGGAAAGAGACTGTGGAGAAGCACAGTATTATCAACCAAAACAAGACCACAGGCATACTGTGGAACAGACCATCAATTGCTCATATGCAAGCTCAGGCTGAAGTGGAAGAAAATTAAAACAAGTCCACAAGAGGCAAAATATGACTTTGAATATCCTACCTGAATTTAGAGAACATCTCAAGAAAAGATTTGATCCATTAGCCCAAAGACCAGAAGAGCTGTGAGATGACATCAGTAATATTATACAGAAAGAAAGCAAAATGTCATTTAAAAAGACAGGAAAGAAAGGTAAGACAAAAATGGATGTCAGACGAGACTCTGAAACTTGCCCTTGAGCATAGAGAAGCTAAAGCAAAAGACATGATGAAGCAAAAGAGCTGAATAGAAAATTTCAAAGAGCAGCTTGCAAAGATAAAGCAAAATTTTATAAAGAAATGTGCAAAGACTCTGAGTTAAAACATCAAAAGGGAAGAACATGTTCAGCATTTTTCAAGCTGAAAGAACTGAAGAAAAGAATTCAAGTCCAACTTGCAATAATGAAGATGGCACTGTGGGATAATGCTCTGGACTGCAAGATTGGTTTGAACCACAAGGTTGGTGGCCCAAACTCACCAGCAGCTACTAGGAAATCTTATACTGGGTCGCTATGAGTTGGAATCAGCTCAGTGGCACTTATCAGTAGCAACAACATGGGCAAAATATTGAATGATGCATAAAGCATAAAAAAAAGGAAGGAATATACAGTCATTATACTGTTCAACCATTTCAAGAGTTAGCATATGATCAAGAACCGATGGTACTAAAGGAAGAAGTCCAAAGTGCACTGATGTCATTGGCCAAAAACAAGATGACAGAAATTTATGGAATACAAATTGAAATCTTTCCACAAACTGATACTGCACTGAAGGTGCACTTATCTATACCAAGAAACGTGGAAGACAGCTACCTGGCCAGCCAGTTGGAAGAGATCCACATTTTGACCTTTCCAAAGAAAAGTGACCCAAAGGAATGTTTCCACAGTGTGTCATTGAACAATATCAGTAATATCACATGCAAGTAAAATTTTGTTGAAGATAATTGAAAAATGGTTGTAAAAGTAAATCAACAGGGAACTGCCAGAAATTCATAGCAGATTCAGAAGAGGACATGGAACTAGGGATACCATTCTGATGTCAAATGGATCTTGCCTGAAAGTACAGAATATCAGAAAAAAAATTTACTTATGCTTTATTGACTATGCAAAGGCTTTTGAGGGTGTGGATCATAACAAACTATGGATAACTTTGCAAAAATGGATATTCCAGACTACTTAAATGTGATTATGAGGAACCTATACATGGACTAAAGGAGCTCTGGTAGCGTAGTGGTTACGAATCGGGCTGCGAACCTTAAGGTCAGCGGTTCGAAACTACCAGCCGCTCCGCGGGAGAAAGATGAGGCTTTCTACTCCCGTAAAGATTTACACCCTTGGAAACCCTGTACAGGGTCGCTATGGGTCGGACCCGACTCGATGGCACTTAACAACAACAACAACAATACATGGACTAAGAGGCAGTCATTAGAACAGAACAAGAAGATACAGAATGGTTTAAATCAGGAAAGGTGTGTGCCAAGGTTGTATCCTTTCACCATACTTATTCAATCTGTATTCAACTAATTCAAGAAGCTGGATGGATTATATGAAGTACGTGGTATCAGGCCTGGAGGGATACTCATTAACAACTTGTGATACCCAGATGACACAACCTTATTTTCTGGATATGAAGAGGGCTCAAAACACTTACTCATGAAGATCAAAGACTGCAATCTTCAGTGTGGATTTCACCCCATTGTAAAGAAAATAAAAATCATCATAACTGGACAAGTAAATAGCATCATGATAAATGGAGAAAAGATTGAAGTTGTTAAAAATTTCATTTTGCTTGGACCCAAAATCAATGCTTCTGGAAGCAACATTCAAGAAATTAAATAGAGTATTGCATTTGGCAAATCTGCTACACAAGACCTGTTTTAAAGTGTTCAAAAGCAAAGATATCAGTTTG
Organism: Chrysochloris asiatica; assembly: GCF_000296735.1. Lineage (NCBI taxonomy): Eukaryota > Metazoa > Chordata > Mammalia > Afrosoricida > Chrysochloridae > Chrysochloris > Chrysochloris asiatica. The sequence goes on along the minus strand of NW_006408582.1, from coordinate 7,198,279 downwards.
AAGACTAAGGTGTGCCTGACCTAAGTCATGGTATTTCAAACACCTCATATACATGTGAAAGGTAAACAATGGATATGGAAGAAAGCAGAAAACTTGGTGCATTTGAATTATGGTGCTGGAGAAGAATATTGAAAGTACTATGGACTGCCAGAAAAATAAATATATCTGTTGGAAGAAGTACAGCCAGAATGCACCACTGTCTCTCATACTATGGGTAAGTTTTCTGGAGAGGCCAGTCTCTGAAGGACATCATCCTTGATACAATGGAGGGTCATTGAGAGAGAGGAAATTCCCAAAGAGATGGATTTACATAGTGGCAGCAGCAATTAGGTCAAATGTAACAACAATTGGGAATATAGTGCAGATCAGGCAGTGGTTCCTTCTGTTGTGATAGGGTTGCTATGTTGTTGTTGTTGTTGTTGTTAAGTGCCGTGGAGTCGGTTCCTACTCATAGGGACCCTGCACAGGTTTCCGAGGCTGTAAATCTTTACGGGAGCAGAATGCCTCATCTTTCTCCCGTGGAACCGCTGGTAGTTTTGAACTGCTGACCTTGCGGTTCACAGCCCGATTCGTAACCACTACGCTACCAGAGCTCCATAAGGTTGCTATGAGTGGGAACTAATTCAATGACACCCAATAACAAGCTTTCTCAACTGTGAAAAAATAAAAATTTCTGTTTGTTATAGCCATCTATATGTTATAGCTTCTGTTATAATAGCACTAGATAACTAAGATGCCTTTTAATACCCTCTATTTTTTTGGAGTCTTGGTGTGGCGCTGTGCGATAGTACATAGGACTGAAAAGTCTATTTGAACCATGAGGTTGGTAGTTCAAGCTTACCAGCGACTCCTCAGAAACCCTATACAAGGTCGATATGGGCTGGAACCAACTTGATAGCACTTAGCAATAACAATAACAATTTTTGTTTTACCTGTTTCCCAATAGCTTCTCTTTTGATTTTTGCAGCTTCTGTATCAGCCTATCTCACTGAGGGTCTTCCTTTTTTTTTTTTTCTGACCCTCGATGTTCCCAAGCATGATGTCCTTCTCTAGAGACTGATTCCTCTTGATAACATGTGGAAACTACATGAGATGAAATCTTGGCATCCTTGGAGGAGTTTTCTGGCTGTGCTTATGTAAATATTTTATTGTTAAGTACACAAAATCTTATGGGGCAATTCTATTCCATCATATGGGATACAATTGACTTGATGGCAACTAACAACCATTTTCAAAGGATTCTTCCTAATGTTGATGTAACCACAAAAGAGGTTCTTAGTCAGCTGCCACAGCTCACAGCAAAGAGCAGAGCATTTATTGTGTATCGATAGACACGAGGACAGGGATCTGGAATCTCCCAGAGTTGTCTCTCTGACTGGAGGGGAGCTTGGGGCTTTAAGGGGGAAGAAAATCAAGATTGTGGAACTTGTGGTTAGTCATTGTTGTATTGTTTTTCTATTCTAGTAATTAAGGTAGTCATGTCCTGAGCATAGTGACCGATTTCAACTGTTCCTGTCTACTGATTTTGCCTTTGTTCCCAGGAGCAGAACTGTTCCCCTCATTTGAGTCACAAATTGCACTTTGGAGATTGAAAAGGAGTGATTAGTGTGGATCATGACAGGCTAAGGATAACATTGAGAAGAATGGGTATTTCAGAACACTTAACTGTGCTCATGAGGAGCCTGTATGTAGACCAAGAGGCAGTTGTTCAAGAAGAACAAAAAAAAAGGGATACCGAATGGTTCAAAATCAGGAAAGATGTAAATCAGGGTTGTATTCTTTCACCATACTTATTCATTCTGAATGCTGAGCAAATAATCAAAGAAACTGGGTTGTATGAAGAAGAATATGGCATCAGCATTGAAGAAAGACTCATTAACAACCTGGAAAATGCAGAAGACACAACCTTACTTGTTGAAGTGAAGAAGACTTAAAATGCTTACTGATGAAGATCAAAGACCATCTCAATGTAACTAAAACAAAATTCCTCACAACTGGACCAGTAAATAATATCATGATAAATGGAGAAAAGATTGAAGTTGTCAAAGACTTCATTTTGCCTGGATCAACTATCAACAAGCAGCTTCTTGGCTTTCCTTGGAGTTCTCCACATGGCATTTTCCCCATCTTTGACAGCATTTCAAAACAAGAACATGTTTCCTTAGCTCTGGTAGCACAGTGGTTACGAGTTGGGCTGCCAACCTCAAGGTCAGCAATTCGAAACTACCAGTAGTTGCGGGAGAAAGATGAGGCATTCTGCTCATGTAAAGATTTACAGCCTTGGAAACCCTGTGCAGAGTCACTATGAGTTGGAATCAACTCCACGGTACTTAACAACAACAACAACAAATGCTTCCTTTGGCGTTCTAGTGTGGCACGGTGGGTCAATGTGCTGGACGGAAAAGTCAGTTTGAACCACAAGGTTGCAGTTCAAGCCAGCTGCTCCTCGGAAACCCAATACAGGGTTGCTATGGGTCAGAACTGACTTGACGGCACTTAACAACAACAACAACATGCTTCCTTGCTTCTGTGACCAACCTGCTTTTTAAATATTTTATGAGTGATTGGCTTAAGACACATCCTACAGTGATATGATATGGTCTCTAAAGAAACCCCTATTCAACCATAGATATGTTACTTTTGTTATTAGATGCCATGGAGTTGGTACCAACTCATAGGGACCTTATGCACAACAGAACAAAACACTGCCCTGTCCTGTGCCAACCTCACAATTGTTGCTATACTTGAACCCATTGCTGCTGCCACTGTGTCAATCTATCTTAATGGGGGGTGGGTCTTCCTCTTTTTCGTTGAACCTCCGCTTTACCAAGCATGATGTCCTTCTCCAGGGACTGGTCCCTGTTGATAATATGTGTAAATTATTAGTGACAAAGTCTGGCCATCCTGGCTTTTAAGGAGCATCCTGGCTATACTTCTTGCAACACAGATTTGTTTGTTCTTCTGGCAGTTCCTGATACTTTTAATATTCTCCTCCAACACCATAACTCAAATGCATTAATTCTTCTATGGTTTTCCTTATTCATTGTCCAAACTTCACATGCATATGAGATTATTGAAAATATCCATAGATATAGGAGTTAGGATTTCAAACACATATGTTGGGGAGACATAATTCAATCCATAACATATATTGACACTAATTTAAGAGGTTACTGAAAACATTTAACGAATATTTTTGATACGTCTATTGTGTGTCAGACATTGTGCTAAACTCTAGAATTACCAGTGAATAAAATCAAAACCCAAACCAAATAAAACAGTTGCCTTGAGTCAATTCCTAATATAGCAACCCTACGTGTTACAGAATAGAACTGTGTGCCGTAGGATTTTCAATGGCTCTGATCATTTAGAAGTAATTACCAGTCCTTTCTTCCAAAGCACTGCTGAATGGATGCAAACCACCAACCTTCTGATTAGTAGTCAAGTGCTTAACCATTTGCAACATCCAGGGGCTTCTGAATAAGACCAAACAGGCCCCTTTGCACAGAATTTATTATCTATTAGGAAAAAAAACACCTTGTTATTAAGTTAATTCAGACTCAGAAATAGGTACTAAATTAATACATTACAAATTGTAATAAACCTTGTGTAAGACATATACAGGTTCCTGGGATAAAGAATAATGAGTGGGTAGATGGAGGGTTCTATTTTCACAGGGTAGTTAGAGAAGGGCTATCTGAGAAGCTGACTTTTGAGACTTCAAGGATGAGAGGAGCCAGTTATGTGAGGGGTCAGGGGACAAGCCTTTCAAGAAGACGGAAAGACAAGTGCAAAGGCATGGAAGGGTTTGTGGGACTGAGAAGCAGTTAATGTAACTGGGGTGCTGTGAGGGTTGGGTAAGAATGGTACAAGATGAGGCTGAAGAGGTAGATGATATGCCAAACTATAAAGAGAGATTTGGATCATCATTCAAGGGCAGTACAAAGCCATTGCAGAATTTAAGCAGGAGAATCATGTTGTTATTAGATGTCATTGAGTCTGTAGGACTCATGGTAACCTTATGCACCACAGAATGAAACACTGCCTGATTCTGGGCCAACCTCACAATCATTGCTATGCTTGAGCTGACTGCTGCTAACATTGTACCAATCCATTTCGTTGGGGGTCTTCCTGTTTTTTCACTGTGTATTTTACCAAGCATGATGTGCTTCTGCAGGGACTGGGCCCTCCTGGTAATATGTCTGAAGTATGAGAGACTAAATCTGTTCATCCTGGCTTCTAAGAAGCATTCTGGCTGTACTTCTTTCAATACAGATTTGTTTGTTCTTCTGGCAGTCCATGGTACTTTTAATATTCTTCTCCAGCACCAGAACTCAAATGCATCACTCCTTCACCGTCTTCTTTATTCATTGTCCAACTTTCATATGCATATGAGATTACTGAAAGTCTGAGTTTTAGCTTTTAAAAAATTTTTAAGTGATTTTAGAAGGATCAGTCTGGCTACTATAAATAAAATAAGTTGGCATGCCTTTTCAAAAAATGGTGCTAGAGCAATTGGATATTCATTAAAAACAAAAATGAATCTTGATTTAAATCTCACACTTTCTAACAAAATTAACTCAGAATGGATCATGGGGTCCATGCCTAGATACATACTCAATTGAAATGCACGTATATGCATTAAAAGACATATGCATATTTTTTACTGTGGTATTAACCATAATAGACAAAATGGGAAATCACCCAAATGTTCATTAAGTTGTTGTTATTGTTAGTTGCCATCGAGTTAGCCCCTGACTCATGGCAACCCCATACACAATGGAATGAAATACTACTTGGTCCATGCTAGTCCCATGACTCAGTTACAGATCCAGCTGTGATCCATAGGGTTTTCATTGACAGGTTTAGCAGTAGACTGCCAGTCTTTTCTTTCTAGTCCAACTTAGTCTGGGAGCTCTGTTGAAACCTGCTAAGCATCATGGCAATATGTAAGCTTCCACTAGCAGTCAGGCGTTGGCTACATGAGAGATACATTGACCATGAATTAAACCTTGGTCTCTGGCATGAAGGCAAGATTTCTACCACGGAACCACCACTGCCCTGACCATCAGCAGTAGAGTAGCTAAATGAATGGGGGAACACTGTACGGCAGAACTATCTTCACGAACTATCTTCACCAGCTTAAATCAACCTCACTGAGCGCTGAACAAAGAAGGTAGATATAAAATAACACAATGTTACACAATTCCATGTATACAAAGTTGAAAAATAGGCAAAACATGTTTAATTGGTAAAACTATTAAAACAAAAACACACCCACCAAAGTGGTCACCGTAGAAATCAGGTCACCTTGGTGGAATGGGGAGGGAAGGGAGTTGGGGGGCCAGGGGAAGAGATGACTTCTGGAGTGCTGACATTCTCATTCTTGGTCTGAGTCATGCTATGTGCAGGTTCACTTTGAGAAATAATTGAATGTACATTTGGTTTTATATACTTTTCTGGACTTTGGTTTTATTTTAAAATACCACAACCAAACCCAAACTGAAGCTGTCCAGTGAATTATAGCTCACAGTGACTCCGTGTGTTTTAGAGTTGAACTGCACTCCATCGTGTTGTCATGGGAACATTCTAGGAACGTTCAGAAGTAGATCTCCAGATCTTTCTTTGGAGGTGACTCTGAGTGGATTTGAAATGCCAAACTTCTAGTTAGTAGCTGAGTGCTTAACCATTGTCACCACTCAGGAACATGATATTTCACAATAAAAGATTGAAGAAAAGTAAGGGAAGAAAAAGTGTGTAGCAAAAGTAGAAAGAAGCATGGGGTTGAGGGATTTCAGCAGCAGCAATACAGTGTCTCATCACCAGCGTCATGGCTATTGAAAGATACTTGTAGTCACAGTAGTAATTTCCTGACCTCTGGGTCACAGCTGTGGTGGAACGTCCCTGAACTTGAGAGTTTCATTTTCATTCTCCTGCCTGGACAATGGGCAGAGATACATAATGCTCTTAGAGGAAAGGGAAATGTGAGTAAATATGAACAATAATTGTTAATGTTGTTGTTAAGTGTTGTTGAGTCTGTTCCCACTCATAGAGACCCTGTGTAGGGTTTCTAAGGAGCAGCTGCTGAGTTTAAACCGCTAACATTGCAGTCCAGTGCTTATCCTATAGCACCACATCAGGACTCCAAGAATAATAATGTTGTTGTTGTGGTAAATGCCATCGAGTTGGTTCCAACTCATAGTGACTCTCTATAGGGTTTCCCAGGAGCAGCTGATGAGTTTGAACCACCAAGTTTTTGATTCAAACCAGCATTGCAGTCCAGTGCTTTAATCCACAGTGCCACACCAGGACTCCAGAACACTAATAAGAGTCTACCAAAGTATCCTAGAAACTCCTCATATGTATATAATAAAATTCATCATGGCAAAAATAAGAAAAAATGAGATGAGTTTTCGGTAAAACATAAAACTATAACGCTTTTACAAGTAACTGAGAAAATATTCAGGATCTAGGACTGGGTGAAGAGTTTTTAGAATTGACACTAAAAGTATGATCTATAAAACAGAAAAATGGGTAAATTAGACCTCATCCAAATGTAAAGATTTTGTTCTTTGAACGTCCTTGGGCTGGGTTCTCTAGAGCAGGAAACCCAGTGAAATTTATCTATAAATATATAGAGAGATTACTTCAAAGAAACTGTTCTCACAATTGTGGAGGCTGGCAGGTCCCAAATTCAAGGGCCAAGTGTCAGGTGGGAGGCTTCTGTTGTTGTTAAGTGTCGTTGAGTTGGTTCTGACTCATAGCAACCCTGTATAGGGTACATTTTGGAGAAGCGGCTGGTGAATTTGAACCGCTGACCTTGAAGTTCAAACTGACTTGTGTCTAGTGTATTATCCCATGATGCCACACCAGGACTCCATCTGTGAATGTCACCTCATTAGATCTTTTATTGCTAATGTTCGTTTTGGGGAGATAGCAGTTGTGCCCATACAGTCCAGCCACATCCATGCCTCCTGTGACTCCACTCAGTGAGAAAGTGCCATTACCCATTCTTGTACCACCTAATCAATGATAATTAGCAGCCAACACCAGACAAATCTACCCCGAACTACTACGACACAGTCAGGCAACAGAGAACTATGTGTACATTTCTAGTTTCTATCACACCTACCAGAACACACCAACATATAATCAAATATCAATACAATGACACCATATTGTCTCAGAGACAACAGATAATTTCAGCTTCCATGAAAAAACAAGACAAAGTGGCTCAAACAAGTAACTGAAATAGTCAGAAAATATAAATCCAGAAATGGTATCAGAAGTACCTGATAAGGAAGTCAAAATAATGATATTTAGGTATCTTCAACAAAATGAGAGAATGATCAAGAAAACTGCATATGAAATAAAGGAAAATGCAAACACAACTTTAGACAAATTCAGGGAAACACTACAAGAACAAATTGATAAAATAAATGAAAAATTAGAAGCCATACAAAAACAGTAAATAGAAACCCAGAAGATTAATACTAAGATTTCAGAAGTAGATGATACATATAGGTGCTGAGCAGTAAAATTGAATCAATGTAAGGTCAAATTGGTGAGTTCAAAGACAAATCTTTCAAAATTCATTTGCTAGAAGAGCAATCAGAAAACCAAAAACACAACCTGAAGAAAGTTTAAGAATTATATGGGACACTATCAAGAGAAACAACTTGTGTGTAATCAGAATTCCAGAATAGGAAGGGACAAAAACAAACAAGCAAGCAAACAAAAGATCACAGAGAAAATTGTTGGAGAGTTATTGGAGGAAAACTCCCCTAACATAACAAAAGATGAGAAGATATGCATTCAGGAAGCTGAAAGAACTCCAAACGGGATAGACCATAAGAGAGAATCACCAAGATATATTACAACAAAATTCTCCAAAACTAAAGACAAGGACAGACTCTGAGTGCAGCTCAGGAAAAACACAAAATTACCTACAAAGGAGAACTAGTAAGACTAAACTTTGATTTCTCAGCAGAAACTATGCAGGCAAGAAGACAATGGAATGACATACATAAAACTCTGAGGGAGAAAAAAAAAATTGTCAACCAAGAATCATATATCCAGCAAAATTATCCTTTAACTATGATGGTGAATTAGGACATTTCCAGATAAACAGAAATGAAAAGAATATGTAAAAACTAGAGCAACATACAAAAAATACTAAAAGTTCTTTGGACGAGAATCAACAAGAGCAACCAACAACCGGAGATTAACATGCACGACAATGTCATTCAGAACTTAACTCAGATATAGGAATATCCAAAATTAAACAAATATACAAGAAAATAGGGAACCAAAGACACAAGTTTGCAGCAATAACAAAACTCATAAAGTAAAAAGAATAGTGTAGTCACAGAACTTTCAAATGAAGAGTAAATAAAGTAGATTTTAAGAAAATTAAATCTAATTGTAACCTAAATCTAGACCAAGTCCTGCTCTTAGCCCTAGCTCAGTCCCTACTCCAAGCCTAATACAATCCCTAGTCCTAACCCTAACCATAGTAATACACAAAACTCTAGAGCTATTCATAGACCTAACCCTAATCCTAGCTCCTTACTCCTACTCACTCCCAATAATTAAAGAAAGACTGTTCTTCTATGTCAATTAAAAGAAAAGAAAAGAAAAAAGACCAGTTAGGAGGCAATGGCTGTAATAATAATTAGGTGTTCTCTGTGTGTTATGTAGACAACATAATGATGTTGTGATGGTGGTGGTGGTTGTGTGTCCTGTGTAGGGTTTCCAAGTCTGGAAATCTTTACAGGAGCAGAAAGCCTCCTTTCTCTTCTGAGGAGCTGCTTGTGGATTTGAACTGCTAACCATGAGGTTTAGCAGCCCAACGTATAACCCACTATGCTACCAGGGCTCCTTAACGGTCCTGCGGGGTGTGTAAATTATTATTACCATTCCTTTTTTTAACAAGAGAAAGTCAAGGCATGTCAAAGTTCAACACTTGTCAAAGTCACACAGCAAAGTTAGGATTTGAAGGCTGACTGAAGAGGCCACATTCTCATTCAACAAATAATGGTGACTTAAACTAGGGTAAAGGAGCTCTGGTAGCATAGTGGTTATGAGTCAGGTTGCTAAACTCAAGGTCAACAATTCCAAACTACCAGCTGTTCCATGGGAGAAAGATAAGGCTTTCTGCTCCTGTAAAGATTTACAGCCTCGGAAACCCTATGCAGGGTCACTGTGAGTCAGAACCGACTCCATGGCACACTACCACTACCAGACTAAGTAGGAGAAGTAGAGATGAAGACAGGCAAGCAGGTTCTATGTTGGGATTCTAGTTTGTTTTTCCTTCAATTCCTCTGATAGGGTTGGTGGCAGCATGATCATTATGATGTCTCAGGGAAGAAATGATTGACTCACCAACTCACTTGCACACTTCATTCCACATGCATCTAAACAATTGCCAAAGTCTGCTGCTGCCTTGTAAGCAATGTTTCTGACCATCGTATTTGTTCTTTCCACTAATATCAAACTGGGTCTGGTATGGCACTGAAGGATAAGAACTGGACTGCTAATCACAAGGTCAGCAGTTCAAACACATCAGCCACTCCTTGGTAACTCTATACAGGGTCACTATGAGTCAGAAACTACTCGACAGCCCTTAACAACAACTAATGTCAAATAGAAACCATGTTCAGCCACAGACCTAACCCCAATCCTAACTCCTTACTCTTGCCATCAGCTTCTTAGATGCACCTATGGATCTAAGGAAATGGTAAAACATTGGGCAAATATGACATCCTATAGCAGTTTAATTAATTTTGACCTCAGGGAAACCCTGCATCATCTGTCCTTGACCTCCATCCCCAATCTGGACAGTAAGGGATTGAATTGATTTAGATGGAGATATGATCATGAAATTAAAATGTTTAAGGACAGAAAGGAAAAACAGGAATGGGAGTTCTAAGAAGGTGATCTGTTTGCAACATAGGCTTTCTTCATGCTGGGAGTCTGGAGGAAGGTGTAGCTGCCACACTGAAATGAGGCAGTGGCTGGGAAGCCCTCCACACAGCTGCCCTTGGGAAGACCACAATCCACCAGGCTTTGCTCATTCTGATGGCTGAAGGTTTCCACTTGCTGCTTTCTCACTTTTCCTACCAGAAGGGAAATTTGCTGGTTCTGGGAATGTGGGGCTTGGAAAACAAGAAGTGTTTTGGAAAATGTGGTGGGATCTGAGTCGCCTGTAATTGATGAGTTCCTTCCTAAATTGTGGTCCAGTGAACTAAGAGGATTTGACAAGGAATTCAAACCCTAAGGGAAGACGCCTACTTAATGTCTAACAAAGATGTGTATTTCATCCTCATGATTGTGTAAGATTTCTGGGCTGGCCCTGACATCTGGCCACAATCTTGGCACCCTGACAATTTTGTTCCACAATGTACTTTGCTTTCGAACTTAGCCAGAAATGTTTTCTTAATTCTCAATTTCCTAGGTAGAATCAATACAGTGATGAACAGGAAAGTGATTTTGTTGGTTTACTTTTTAAGTACACAATACCTACCTGGAATGTATAGGGTGCCCAGGGGACTTGGAAGGAACGGAAATTCTTCTCCTTACTGCATACTGTTTGAACGTAGCCTGTCACTAAGGCAATAATAAGACTGAACATATTGTGTGCAGAGAAATATACAGGGACATTTTCAAGACATATGAAAATCATAGGTTCCAGCCCTTTCCTCAAGAAAGATAATTAAGTAGAGAAGCTGTAGACATGTGTACCACACATCAGAACCCAGGAAGCAGAGTCATAAACACAAGTTCAGAGCTTGTTACCATCAGTTCTTCCTTAACCAGAGAATAATTTTCCAGCAACATGATACACCAGTTTTTGTTTGTTCTAATAACTGTTCCTCAGGCAGTGTGAAGGGCAGGTGGACACTGGAGAGGAAGGATTTCCCCAGGGTTTAAATGTCTATGCCCTCTCATGTGCCTCCTAATATTCTCAGCATAAATTCAATAACACTGAATTAGAGAACAGTCCTAAGCTAGGTAAATATAGCTAATTAGATGGTTGCTATAGGAGTCCTGGTGTGACGCTGTAGGTTAATGCGCCAGACTGCAAAGCCGTTTTAACAACAAGGTTGGTGGTTCAAACTCACCAGCTCCTCCTCGGAAACCCTATGCAGGGTCTTTATGAGTTGGAACCGACTTGATGGCACTTAACAGCAACAACATACAGGAGTGCTGGTGTGAGGCTGTAAGGTAAACACTAGACCACAAGATCTATTTGAACCACAGGGTCGGTGGTTCAAACTCACCAGCTGCTCCTTGGAAACCCTATTCAGGGTTGCTATGAGTTGGAACTGACTCTACAGCACTTAACAACAACAACAATATTGACTGGGGAGTCCTGGGGTGGTGCTCAGCTACTAACTGAAAGATTGAAAGTTTGAATTCACCCAGAGATAACTCAGAAGAAAGCCATGGTGACCTCCTTCTAAAAATCCAGTTATTCTTTGGAACACAATGTCTGTTCTGACACACACAGGTTGCTATGCATCAGAATCGACTCGACAGTAACTGATACTGTGTCTGGGAGTAACTATTTCTCTGTTTCTCTGTCTCTATATTGTAAACCAGAACTAGGTCTACTTTGATGAGGCTTTCCCCTGTGCACGTGAGGAAGGATTGCATTTTAAGAATTGTTTGTGAAAATTCCAGAAGTGTCTAGAATTTCTATGTATTATTTCTTGTCAATGTATATGACTCTACTGCTATCTGAAAAGAAAACATTAATAAAGAACAACAACAACAACAAAAAAACAAGCCTCAAGGGGCAAGAGTGGAAGTGTAAAGTCTAGTTGGGAGGGACATTCGGGGCAAGATGGAAGTGTAGGCAGACACACTGAGCAGACCCTCTACAACAGAGACATAGGAGACTAAGTGAAACTGATTTGGTTGGTGATTCGTTACTCTCTCCCTCTCTTATTAATTTAGTTATTCATTAAACAAATGATTTGGAGCCAGACACTGAAAGTAGAAAATGAAAAGACCCCTGCTTTCATAAAGCATGGTGGTTGTGGTTACGTGCCATGGAATCGGTTCCGACTCATAGCGACCCTGTACAGGGTTTCCGAGGCTATAAATCTTTACGGGAGCAGAAAGCCTCAT
>NW_006408582.1:7179455-7186044 GCF_000296735.1 Chrysochloris asiatica | reverse complement strand
GAACTGCTGACCTTGCGATTGGCAGCCCAATTCATAACCACTACGCTACCAGAACTCCTTTCATAAAACATACTGATTAGTTAATAAGTAGTAACAATACAATGTATGAAGTATGTAATGGAAAATAGAAAGCCTGATTGTGCTTGAAGTATTGGGAAAGATCTCAAAGAAGAGCTGACATTTGACTTTGAAAGATGAAACATTTGCATGTAGATCCTGACAGGTAGGCAAAGAATATGGGCCTGTTTCATCAAGTAGAAGAAAGAATGTATGGAGGCATAAGAAAGAATGCAAGTCACTTGATACAGCAGAAGACAAGACTGGAAAATTAGATAGAGACCAAATGATGGACTTTTCTGATGCTGGATTTGGGCTTAATTTTGTAGGCATTGAGGAGCCAGAGATGGATTTAAAGTAGGAGAGTGGATGATCAGAATTTTGTTTTAGATGGACAAATCTCTTGATATGTATTGGAGGGGAGATTGCTGTGATCATCAAGGTAAGAAAGTGTTGTCGTTGTTAAGTGCCGTCCAGTTGGTTCCGACTCATAGAGATCTTGCCTAGAGGTTCCAAGGAGTGGATTTGACACGTCCACCTTTTGGTTCAAACCAACCTGGGGTCCAGTGCTTATCCTACAGCAACACACGAAGTAACAAATTGTTGTTGTTGTTAGTGCTGTCCTGTTGGTTCCGACCTACAGTGACCCTGCAAAGGGTTTCTGAGGAGTGGCTGATGAGCTTGAATGACAACTTTGTGGTATACACTGATTTTGCAGTCCAGCGCATTAATCCACAGCGCCACACCAGTACTCTTAACAGGGGTTAAGTTGGCTAATGGCAGTAGACTAAAAAGGACAAAGTTAACTGGGTCAGTGTTTGTGGAGTACAATCTACAGTAGACATACGAAACCATTAGAGATTATGCCCTACAGAAGACTATTGGAACTTGGTCAAAAGAAAAAGGCCAAAAGATTTCCCCTATCTGATTAGTGTAGCATTATGTTGTTGTTAGGTGCCATTGAGTTGGTACTGACTTATAGCGGCCTTATGCACAGCAGAATGAAACACTGCCCAATCCTGGGCCAACCTCACCAGTGTTGCCATGCTTGAGTTCATCGGTGCTGCCACTTGGCCAATCCATCTTGTTGGGGGTCTTCCTCTCTTTCTCTGACCTTCCACCTTTCCAAACATGATATCCTTCTCCAGTGACTGGTCCCTCCTGACAATATGTCTGAAGTATGAGAGATGAAGTTTGGCCATCCTGACCTCCAAGAAGCACTCTGGCTGCACTTCTTCCAAAACGGATCTATTGGTTCTTTTGGCAGCCCATGTCACTTTCAATGTGCTCCTCTAACACCATAACTCAAAAACATCAATTCTTCTAGTCTTCCTTATTCACGGTTCATCTTTCGCATGCATATGAGGTTATTGAAATGAACCTGGCTTGTATGAGGTGCACCTTAGTCCTCAAGCTGACATCTTTGCTCTTCAACACTTTAAAAAGGTCCTGTGCAGCAGATTTGCTTAATGCAACACGTCTTTTGATCTCTTGACTGCTGTGTGTTGATAGTTGATCCAAGAAGAATGAAGTCCTTGATAACTTCAATCTTTTCTGCGTTGATAAGAATGTTGTTTATTGGTCCAGTGGTGAGGATTTTTGTTTTCTTTACATTGAGTTGTAATCCATACCGAAGGCTGTGCTCTTTGATCTTCATCAGTAAATGTTTTAAGTCCTCTTCACTTTCAGCAAGCAAGGTTGTTTCATATGCATATTGCAGGTTGTTAATGAGTCTTCCTCCAATCCTTATGCCACGTTTTTCTTCATATAACCCAGCTTTTCAAATTATTTGCTCAACATACAGGTTGAAGAAGTATGGTGAAAGAATACAACCTTGTGGCACACTTTTCTTAATTTTAAAACACTCTGTGTTCCCATGTTCTGTTTGAACAACTGCCTCTTGGTCCAGGTACAGATTCCTCATGAGCATAATTAAGTGTTTTGGAATACTCATATGTTGCAGACCGTGCAGACCTGGTCAGAAGTTCGAGGCCCTGTGGGCCCGAGTGTTGCAGACCATACAGGCCACAGGCTTTGAGGAACAGACTCTAGCCACCTGGAAGTCATAGCAAATTGTGTTTCATCTTAGTGTTCAGTTCGGTTTGTTATTAATTGCTTACATGAAGCCCTGATGTCCACAGATAAATGTGATATTTTGCTAAAAGCCAAGACTGTAAAATTCCAAACAGGCAAAGTTCTTCCCTCAGAGAATTCATTCAAAGTAAATTGGGTAGCTCCCAGGTCTCTGTTCTAAGAACAAAAGGACTGTCATCTTAAAGTGTTTCCAGGTGCAGGCCATTCACCCAGGCATCTCTTTTCCTGAAGAACCTGGGCTGGGCAGCCGACACAATGGGAATCCTCCCACTCCTCCTTCTTCTCCCCCCATCTGAGGCTAGGTGCTAAAAGGTATGTTAATTAAGCTTGAGAAACCAAGTTGCGGTTGTGAGATTCGAATCTGCGAAGTAGAAGTACGATGTGAAGGTGCCTGAATGTCTGGAAAATTACTGTATGTTAGCTGTACCTTGTCTTAGTCCCACCCAGCTTTGTGTAAAGTACCTCTCCTAAATAAAACGGAGGCGCAGACTGACCCAGGTGTGCATTGCAGCTTGGAGAGCATGCATTACGACTGGCAAGGCGTGCGTTACAGCATACAGGGGGCTCAGTCCAGCATTGCAACCATACTGCCTGTTTAGCCAAGATGTTTACTATGCAGGAGATTACGGCCTTCATGGCTGAGATGTTTACAATGCAGGATCTGCCTGATGCCAGTCCCGCATCCACTCTGGTTTAGGGGTGTCTCTTTGTCTGTCTCTTGGTGTCCTTGTGTGTATCTCTATATTTCTACAGCCGCCAGATATCCCCACCTCGTGAACCAAACCCCTGTGTCGAGGCAGGTCCCTGACACTCATACTTCGCAATGTTGTCCATAGTTTGCCATGATCACACAATCAAAAGCTTTTGCACAGTCAATAAAGCACAGGTAAACATCTTTCTTGTATTCTCTGCTTTCAGCCAAGATCCATCGGACATCAGCAATGATATCCCTCATTCCACGGCCTCTTCTGAATCCAGCTTGAACCTCTGGGAATTCTCTGTCAGTATATGCTTGCAGCCGTTTCTGTATTACTTTTAATAAAACTTTACTCATATGGGATATCAAAGATATTGTCCTATGATTTCTGCATTCCGTTGGGTCACCTCTCTTTAGAATGGGTACAAATACGGATCTCTTCCAATCAGTCGGCTAGATAATTGTCTTCCAAATTTCTTGGCAGAGATGAGTGAGTGCCTCCATTGCCACCTCACTTTCTTGAAAGATTTCAATTTTGATTCTATCAGTTCCTGGTACCTTGTTCTTTGTCAATTCCTTCAATGCACCTTGGACTTCCTCTGTCAGTATCAGCGGCTACCTCTTGAAATGGTTGAACATTGACCATTTCCTTTTGGTACATTGACTCTGTGATGTCTGTCGTTTGTCGTACTATGGTAGCTTGTGAGTTGCTGTTATTCTGAAAGCTATGCCACCGTTATTTTAAATATCAGCAGGGTCACCCATGATGGATAGGTTTCAGATGAGCTTCCAGATGAAGACAGACTAAGAAGAAGGAATGACAAACTACTTCCGAATATTTAGTCACTGAAAACCTTATGAATAGAAGAGAAACACTGTCAGATATAGTGTCAGAAAATGAGCCTCTCAGGTTGGAAGTCACTCAAAATGCGACCGGGGAAGAGCTGCCTCCTCAAAGTAGAGTTGACTATGATGATGTGAATGGAGTAAAGCCTGTGGAAGAAAAGCCCACGGGACCTACATTTGCTGATGGGGCACAACTCAAAATGAAGAGAAACAGCTGTAAGCAGCCATTGAAAATCAGAACATGGAATGTATGCAGTATGAATCTAGGAAAATTGGAAGTTGTAAAAAATGAAATGGAACGCATAAATATCAATATCTTAGGCATTCGTGAGCTGAAATGGACTGGTATTGGCCATTTTGAATTTGATGACCACATGGTTTACTATGCTGGAAATGATAAGTTGAAGAGGAATGCTGTTGTATTCATTGTCAAAAAGAATATATACAGATCAGCCATGAAGTACTACGGTGTCTGTGATAGGTTTATATCCATGTGCCTACAGGGAAGCCCAATTAATACCACTATTATTCAAATTTATGCACCAACCACTAAAGCCAGTGAGGATGAAATAGAAGGATTCTATCAACTTCTTCCATCTGAAACTGATCAAACATGCAATCAAGGTGTATTGATCATTACTGGTGATTGGAATGCAAAGGTTGGGAGCAAAGAAGAAGGATCAGTAGTTGGAAAATATGGCCTTGGTGATAGAAATGATGCTGGAGATCACAAGATAGAATTCTCAAAACCAATGATTTGTTCATTTCAAATACCTTCTTTAGATGCATAAGAGACGACTATACACATGGACCTCACCAGATGGAATACATAGAAATAAATTGACTACATCTGCAGAAAGAGATGATGGAAAAGCTCCATATCATCAGTAAAAACAAGACTAGGGGCAGACTGTGGAACAGACCATCAATTGCTTTATGCAAATTCAAACTGAAGCTGAAGAAAATGAAAACAAGTCCACGAGAGCCAAAATATGATCTTGAGTATATCCCACCTGAATTTAGAGATCATCTGAAGAACAGATTTGATACCTTAAACACTAAAGATCAAAGACCAGAAGAGTTGTGAGATGAATCAAGAACATCATACATGAAGTGTAGCATTACAGTAAATCTTTAAGGCGCTCTGGTAGCACAGCATTTATGAGTCAGGTGCTAACCTCAAGGTCACCAATTCCAAACTACCAGCGGTTCCGCAGGAGAAAGATGAGATTTTCTGCTCCTGTAAAGATTTACAGCCTTAGAAACCCTATGCAGGGTTGCTATGAGTGGGAACCGACTCCACGACACACCACCACCATAGTAAATGTTTAAATCAGATTGTGAAAGCCTTCCAGCTTTGTTTTTCATATTCATTTTTGTCTTGCCTAGTTTAGGTTCTTTGATTTTCCATATAAATTTTAGATAACCATATCAATTTATACAATGAAAATCTGTTGACATTTTGATTGGGATTTTATTGAATTTATAAAACACTTTAGGGAGAATTGACATTCAGGAACAAGGTTTATCTCTCCATTCAACTGGGTTTTCTTAGAAATATGCTGTTGTTTTTAGCATAGGAATCTTGCAAATCTTTTAAAAAATGTATTTCTATGTATTTAAATCTTTTATGGTATTGTAAATGGTCTTGTTTTCCATTCTATTTTCCAAATTTTTGTTAACCGTATTATCAATGTACCTTATTTTTGTATATTGAGCACATATCTTGTCATTTAACTAAATCCGTTTATTTTTTGAGTTCATGACCTTCAATATGATACAACATGAATAGAAGAACTGAGAGAAAATATGTTAGTCTTATTAATATTTTTCCATTAAGAATGATATTAAAAGAGGCGGGGCTTGATGGTGGCTAGGGTGGAGGTGCAGTGAAGTTCGCTGTCAGTGATACCACAGAATACCAGGCAAAGCGGATCCAAGGCAGAGCTCCAAAACTCAGAACCACAGAGATAGGAATATTTAAAAGGTTTGAAGGCTTATAGCTAGTAGAACTTGTAGCAAAAGTAAGAAATCGTGTATTTTTGAATCTGCTGGGCTCCGTGGCCCCGAGCCGACAACTTGGGTGAAACCAAATGACAAGACCAAGTGGGAGAGCAGACAACTGCAGAAAAATGCCATGGGAACCTCGGAACAAAGGTGGACAATACACTTTGTTGGTTTTGCTTTGTTCTGATTTTCTTTTCTTTTCTTTTCTTTTTTTCTGTTCATTGGCTCCCCCATTGTTTGTGCACCTCCATTCTGGTGACTAGAGGGGGTACCTGAGAGAGTGGAAACCCCCCACCTTCACCATGTGCACAGATACTCTCAGCCCAAGAGCTGGCCCTGAACTGTTTTGTTGTTGTTGTTGTTTTAAAATACAGGAAAGGCCAAGACAGGGCTGTAGAGAGGGAAAGAGAGTTTAAAAATAAAACAGGCCGAAAATTAAATTAAATCCTGAGGTACAGCATAACAGCCAATAGTGACATCTTGGAATCTCTCAGACAGCTTTGAAGGCAAGAAGCTGAAGAGAGGACATTAAAGTCAGACTCAAATTAGGCTACACATTTTTTTTTCTTCTCCCTCCTCTCCCTTTTCTGTGACTATAGACTATATTATTCAGTCTAGTTTTGTCTTTTTGTTGTAGTTCTTGCTTTTTTGGTCTTTTTCTTTTTTTTTTGCTGGTGCTGTTTTGCTGTTGTATGCTCCCCCTTCTATCTTTGGGGGACTCTTTCTTCCCTATATTATCCAAGAAGAGATAGAAACTGCTGCTATATAGTCAAGCTACAATCGCACTCTATAAAAACCAAAATTGAGGCAAGAATGAATACCAACTGTCATATACAAGGAAGGCAAACAACACCTGAGAAAGTTACTCTGAGTTAAGCAATAAGAAGA